>NC_080069.1:50657127-51288089 GCF_949987535.1 Balaenoptera acutorostrata | reverse complement strand
CTGCTACTTTACCAAATTCATTGATTAGCTCTAGTAGTTTTCTGGTAGCATCTTTAGGATTCTCTATGTATAGTATCATGTCATCTGCAAACAGTGACAGCTTTACTTCTTCTTTTCCAATTTTGTATTCCTTTTATTTCTTTTTCTTCTCTGATTGCTGTGGCTAAAACTTCCAAAACTATGTTGAGTAATAGTGGTGAGAGTGGGCAACCTTGTCTTGTTCCTGATCTTAGTGGAAATGGTTTCAGTTTTTCACCACTGAGGATGATGTTGGCTGTGGGTTTGTCATATATGGCCTTTATTATGTTGAAGAAAGTTCCCTCTATGCCTACTTTCTGGAGGGTTTTTATCATAAATGGGTGTTGAATTTTGTCAGAAACTTTCTCTGCATCTATTAAGATGATCATATGGTTTTTCTCCTTCAGTTTGTTAATATGGTGTATCATATTGATTGATTTGCGTATATTGAAGAATCCTTGCATTCCTGGGTTAAACCCCACTTGATCATGGTGTATGATCCTTTTAATGTGCTGTTGGATTCTGTTTGCTAGTTTTTTGTTGAGGATTTTTGCATCTATGTTCATCAGTGATATTGGCCTGTAGTTTTCTTTCTTTGTGACATCTTTGTCTGGTTTTGGTATCAGGGTGATGGTGGCCTCGTAGAATGAGTTTGGGAGTATTCCTCCCTCTGCTATATTTTGGAAGAGTTTGAGAAGGATAGGTGTTAGCTCTTCTCTAAATGTTTGATAGAAGTCGCCTGTGAAGCCATCTGGTCCTGGGCTTTTGTTTGTTGGAAGATTTTTAATCACAGTTTCAATTTCAGTGCTTGTGATTGGTCAGTACATATTTTCTATTTCTTCCTGGTTCAGGCTCAGAAGGCTGTGCATTTCTAAGAATTTGTCCATTTTTTCCAGGTTGTCTATTTTATTGGCATATAGTTGCTTGTAGTAATCTCTCATGATTCTTTATATTTCTGCAGTGTCAGTTGTTACTTCTCCTTTTTCATTTCTAACTCTATTGATTTGAGTATTCTCCCTTTTTTTCTTGATGAGTCTGGCTAATGGTTTATCAATTTTGTTTATCTTCTCAAAGAACCAGCTTTTAGTTTTCTGGATCTTTGCTTTCGTTTCCTTCATTTCTTTTTCATTTATTTCTGATCTGATCTGTATGATTTCTTTCCTTCTGCTAACTTTGGGGTTTTTTGTTCTTCTTTCTCTAATTGCTTTAGGTGTAAGGTTAGGTTGTTTATTTGAGATGTTTCTTGTTTCTTAAGGTAGGATTGTATTGCTATAAACTTCCCTGTTAGAACTGCTTTTGCTGCATCCCATAAGTTTTGGGTCATCGTGTTTTCATTGTCATTTGCTTCTAGGTATTTTTTGATTTCCTCTTTGATTTCTTCAGTGATCTCTTGGTTATTAAGTAGTGTATTGTTTAGCCTCCATGTGTTTGTATTTTTTACAGATCTTTTCCTGTAATTGATATCTAGTCTCATAGCGTTGTGGTCAGAGAAGACACTTAATACGATTTCAATTTTCTTAAATTTACCAAAGCTTGATTTGTGACCCAAGATATGATCTCTCCTGGAGAATGTTCCATGAGCACTTGAGAAGAATGTGTATTTTGTTATTTTTGGATGGAATGTCCTATAAATATCAATTAAGTCCATCTTGTTTAATGTATCATTTAAAGCTTGTGTTTCCTTATTTATTTTCATTTTGGATGATCTGTCCATTGGTGAAAGTGGGGTGTTAAAGTCCCCTACTATGATTGTGTTACTGTCGATTTCCCCTTTTATGGCTGTTAGTATTTGCCTCATGTATTGAGGTGCTCCTATGTTGGGTGCATAAATATTTACAATTGTTATATCTTCTTCTTGGATCAATCCCTTAATCATTATGTAGTGTCCTTCTTTGTCTCTTGTAATAGTCTTTATTTTAAAGTCTATTTTGTCTGATATGAGAATTGCTACTTCAGCTTTCTTTGGATTTCCATTTGCATGGAATATCTTTTTCCATCCCCTCACTTTCAGTCTGTGTGTGTTCCTAGTTCTGAAGTGGGTCTCTTGTAGACAGCATATATATGGGTCTTGTTTTTTTTTTTTTTTTTTTTTAAAGAAATTCACGTTCTTTTATTTATTTATTTATTTATTTATGACTGTGTTGAGTCTTCGTTTCTGTGCGAGGGCTTTCTCTAGTTGCGGCAAGTGGGGACCACTCTTCATCGCGGTGCGCGGGCCTCTCACCATCGCGGCCTCTCTTGTTGCGGAGCACAGGCTCCAGATGCGCAGGCTCAGTAATTGTGGCCCACAGGCCCAGTTGCTCCGTGGCATGTGGGATCCTCCCAGACCAGGGCTCGAACCCGTGTCCCCTGCATTGGCAGGCAGATTCTCAACCACTGCGCCACCAGGGAAGCCCGGGTCTTGTTTTTGTATCCATTCAGCCAGTCTGTGTCTTTTGTTTGGAGCATTTAATCCATTTACATTTAAGGTAATTATCGATATGTATGTTCCTATTACCATTTTCTTAATTGTTTTGGGTTTGTTATTGTAGGTCTTTTCCTTCTCTTGTATTTCCTGCCTAGAGAAGTTCCTTTAGCATTTGTTGTAAAGCTGGTTTGGTGGTGCTGAATTCTCTTAGCTTTTGCTTGTCTGTAAAGGTTTTAATTTCTCCATCAAATCTCAGTGAGATCCTTGCTGGGTAGAGTAATCTTGGTTGTAGGTTTTTCTCTTTCATCACTTTAAATAAGTCCTGCCACTCCCTTCTGGCTTGCAGAGTTTCTGCTGAAAGATCAGCTGTTAACCTTATGGGGATTCCCTTGTGTGTTATTTGTTGTTTTTCCCTTGCTGCTTTTAATATTTTTTCTTTGTATTTAATTTTTGATAGTTTGATTAATTGTGTCTTGGCATGTTTCTCCTTGGATTTATTCTGTATGGGACTCTCCGTGCTTCCTGGACTTGATTAACTATTTCCATTCCCATATTAGGGAAGTTTTCAACTATAATCTTTTCAAATATTTTCTCAGTCCCTTTCTTTTTCTCTTCTTCTTCTGGGACCCCTGTATTTCGAATTTGGTGCATTTAATGTTGTCCCAGAGGTCTCTGAGACTGTCCTCAATTCTTTTCATTCTTTTTTCTTTATTCTGCTCTGCAGTAGTTATTTCCACTATTTTATCTTCCAGGTCACTTATCCGTTCTTCTGCCTCAGTTATTCTGCTATTGATCCCTTCTAGAGAATTTTTAATTTCATTTATTGTGTTGTTCATCACTGTTTGTTTGCTCTTTAGTTCTTCTAGGCCCTTGTTAAACGTTTCTTGTATTTTCTCTATTCTATTTCCAAGATTTTGGATCATCTTTACTGTCATTTTTCTGAAGTCTTTTTCAAGTAGACTGCCTATTTCCTCTTCATTTGTTAGGTCTGGTGGTGTATGCCTTGCTCCTTCATCTGCTGTGTGTTTCTCTGTCTTCTCATTTTGCTTAACTTACTGTGTTTGGGGTCTCCTTTTTGCAAGCTGCGGGTTCGTAGCTCCCGTTGTTTTTGGTGTCTGTCCCCAGTGGCTAAGGTTGGTTCAGTGGGTTGTGTAGGCTTCCTGGTGGAGGGGATTAGTGCCTGTGTTCTGGTGGATGAGGCTGGGTCTTGTCTTTCTGGTGGGCAGGTCCACGTCTGGTGGTGTGTTTTGGGGTGTCTCTGATCTTATTATGATTTTAGGCAGCCTCTCTGCTAATGGATGGGGTTGTGTTCCTGTCTTGCTAGTTGTTTGGCATAGGGTGTCCTGCACTGCAGCTTCCTGGTCTTTGAGTGAAGCTGGGTCTTGGCATTCAGATGGAAATCTCTCGGAGATTTTCACCATTTGATATTACGTGGAGCTGGAAGGTCTCTTGTGGACCAGTGTCCTGAACTTGGCTCTCTCACCTCAGCGGCACAGCCCTGATGCCTGGCTGGAGGACCAAGAGGCTTTCATACACATGGCTAAGAGTAAAAGGGAGGAAAAAAAGAAAGAAAGAGAGAAAGAGAGAGAGAGAGAGAAAGAGAGAAAGAGAGGAAAGAAAGAAAGAAAGAAAAGAAAGTAAAATAAAATAAAGTTATTAAAATAAAAAATAATTATTAAGAAAAAAATTTTTTTAAGTAAAAAAAAAAAACAAAAAGACGGACAGACAGAACCCTAGGACAAGTGGCAAAGCAAAGCTATACAGACAAAATCACACACAGAAGCATACACATACACACTCACAATAAGAGAAAAAGGGAAAAAAATATATATATCTTTGCTCCCAAAGTCCACCTCCTCAATTTGGTATGATTCTTTGTCTATTCAGGTATTCCACAGATGCAGGGTACATCAAGTTGATTGTGGGGATTTAATCCCCTGCTCCTGAGGCTGCTGGGAGAAATTTCCCTTTCTCTTCTTTTTTCGCACAGCTCTCGGGGTTCAGCTTTGGATTTGGACCTGCCTCTGCGTGTAGGTCACCTGAGGGCATCTGTTCTTTGCTCAGACACGACCAGGTTAAAGGAGCAGCAGGTACGTGTAGAGTTTCTTGCCTTTTGGGAGGTCTGAGGTCTTCTGCCAGCGTTCATTAGGTGTTCTGTAGGAGCTGTTCCACATGTAGATGTATTTCTGATGTATTTGTGGAGAGGAAGGTGATCTCCACATCTTATGCTTCTGCCATCTTGAAGCTCTTCTGGTTTAATTTTTGATGTGTAAAAGACCTTTATGTATTAGGAAAATTAGCTTTATGGAGTGTTAATTATTTTCCCCTTTTTTGTTATTTGACTTCATTAATGATTTTTTTTGCCATGCAGCCATGTATTTTTAAGTACCCAACTTTGCCTACATTTTATAATTGTCTTTTCTCATGTAATCTGTGCTCTAAATATTTTTATTTTGTGTGTGTATATTTCATCTAATTATGTTGAACGTTAACATTTCATTTTTCATTCCTTTAACGTTTACCTTTATGTAACATAGGTTCTCTATTTCTTTTACTTTATCTATTGACACTTTCTGGAACATATGCTTGAAGCATTCTCTGAATCTCCTCTAATTCTGTGTTTTCATCCATCACTTAACTTTAGTTGATTTTCTTTCTATTTATTTTTGTTTGTTTATTTTAAATCTTCAAATATGGATATGTTACTTTTGTTTCTAGCAACATGGCAATGCTAGAAATTTATTTTGAAAAACAAGATCATGTAATTTCTGCATAAATATAACAGCCCCCCTCCTCTAAGTGCATAGTTAAGCTTGAAATATAAAAATGCCACAATGAGAAATAAGAATGATAAGCTATCTCAGAAGTAAAATCTATCCAGTGAACTTGCCTACCTTGGTAACTATTTGGACTGGGATTTTATAAACTACAAAGGAACACATGTCAAGCCCTGAATAAGGAGAATTTGGGGAATAGGAAATTAAGACCCCCACATAACACTGGTACCATTGAAGAGCTACAATCTCAAGAGAAGAGCGAACTTGAAAATGGTGTCTACCTATTAGAAATTTTCCTGTCTTATTATGACCTCTAGATGAAAAATTATCTCCCTTGAGAATATTTAAGAACATGGCTTTCTTATTTCAAAATTGAAGTTTGACTTTAAATGATATTATTAACACAGATAATATTAAGTCTGACCACAAATTAAGATGGCTCAGAACTTATGGTGGCACAGAGAACCTACCAAAAGAAAATACAAATATTTTCAAGTGTGACATATCCTTAGCTCAGATTACAAAGAATTCCCTAGTATAAAAATCCAATGACTCAATGACATGAACTCACAGTCCAAAACTGGGGAAGGGGGTACGGGGAAAGCCACTATGACTTTCAGTGGAAAAAAAACTTCACCAAAACATAAGACTCATACTCTTAGAAATCTAAATAATTGAAGTATTAAATATAAAATATGAAGTTAATATAGTAAGGTATTTAAATAAAATAGAAGGGGAAAGTTGATTTAAATAAAAGACAAGGCACATATGAAATTAGCAAAATAGAATTATAGAAGTGAAAAATAAAATGTTTAAAACTCAGTGGATGAGTAAACTGCAGATTAGACAGAATTGAAGGAGAAATTAGTGAACTAGAAAATAGTTCTGAAGAAATTACCCAGAATGAAGCATAGAAAAAAAGGTTTGAAAAAAGAAGAGGAGGTTAGGAAATGTTTGAGGATAAAATAGGAAGACCTACGCTTTTTCTTTTTTTAATATACCTATTATTTTTCAGATTCTTTTCCATTATAGGTTATTACAAGTTACTGAATATAGTTCCCTATGCTATACAGTAGGTCCCTGTTGTTTATCTGTTTCATATATAGTAGTATGTATCTGTTAATCCTAAATCTCTAATTTATCCCTCCCCCCACCTTTTCCCTTTAATAACCGTTAGTTTGTTTTCTATGTCTGTGAATCTATTTCCGTTTTGTAAATAAGTTAATTTGTATCATATTTTTAGATTTCACATATAAGTGATATATGATATTTGCCTTTCTCTGTGTGACTTACTTCACTTAGTATGAAAATCTCTAGGTCTATCCATGTTGCTGCAAATGACATTATTTCATTCTTTTTTGTGGCTAGTAATATTCCATTGTGTATGTGTGTGTGTGTGTGTATATATATATATATATATATATATATATATATATATATATATACACACCACATCTTCTTTATCCATTCATATGTTGATGGATATTTAGGTTGCTTCCATGTCTTGGCTATTGTAAATAGTGCTGCTGTGAACATTGGGATGCATGTATCTTTTCAAATTAGAGTTTTCATATTTTCCAGATATCTGCCCAGGAGGGATTGCTGGATCATATGGCAACCCTACTTTTAGTTTTTTAGGGAACCACCATATTGTTCTACATAGTGGCTGCAACAATTTACATTCTGACCAACAGAGTAGGAGGGTTCCCCTTTCTCCACACCTTCTCCAGCATTGATTGTAGGCTTTTTAATGATGGCCATTCTGACCAATGTGAGGTGATACCTCATTGTAGTTTTGATTTGCATTTCTCTAATAATTGGTGATATTGGCATCTTTTCCTGTGCCTCTTGGCCATCTGTATGTCTTCTTTGGATAAATGTCTTTTTAGGTCTTCTGCCCATTTTTGATTGGGTTTTTTTTTGATATTGAGCTGTATGAGCTGTTTGTATATTTTGGAAATTAAGCCCCTGTTGGTCACATCATTTGCAAATATTTTCTCCCATTCTGTAGGTTGTCTTTTCGTTTTGTTTATGGTTTCCTTTGCTATGCAAAAACTTATAATGTTGATTAGGTCCCATTTGTTTATTTTTGCATTTATTTCTTTTGCCTTAGGAGACTGACCTAAGAAACCATTGCTATGATTTCTGTCAGAGAATTTTTTGCCTATGTTCTCTTCTAAGAGTTTTATGGTGTCATGTCTTATATTTAAGTCTTTAATCATTTTGAGTTTATTTTTGTGTATGGTGTGTGGGAGCATTCTAACTTCATTGCTTTACATGTGGCTGTCCAGCTTTCCCAACACTACTTGCTGAAGAGACTGTCTTTTCTCCATTGTACATTCTTGCCTCCCTTGTCAAAGATTAATTGACCATTAATCTTGTGTGGATTTATTTCTGGGATCTCTATTCATTCCATTGATCCATATGTCTGTTTTTGTGCCAATACCATGCTGTTTTGATTATTGTAGCTTTGTAGTATTGTCTGAAGTCTGGGGTGGTTATGCCTCCAGCTTTGTTTTTTTCCTACAGGATTGCTTTGTCAATTCCAGGTCTTTTGTGGTTCCAGATAAATTTTAGGATTATTTGTTCAAGTTTTGTGGAAAATGTCATGGGTAAGTTGATAGGGATCACATTAAATTAGTAGTTTGCTTTGGGTAGTATGGCCATCTTAACAATATTCTTCCAATCCAAGAACATGGGGTATCTTTCCATTTCTTTGAATCACCTTCAGTTTCTTTTATTAATGTTTTAGAGTTCTCAGCATATGTCTTTTGCCTCCTTGGAGAGGTTTATTCCTAAGTATTTTATTTTATTTTTTGATACAATTTTAAAATGGATTTCTTTTCTGATATTTCATTGTTAATGTAAAGGAATGCAACAGATTTCTGTATGTTAATCTTATATCCTGCTACCTTGCTGAATTTGTTTATCAGTTCTAGCAGTTTTTGTGTGGTGTCTTTAGGGTTTTCTGTATATAGTATCATGTCATCTGCATGTAATTTTACCTCTTCACTTTCCATTTTGATAACTTTTATTTCTTTTTCTTTCTGATAGCTGTGGCTAGGACTTCCAATACTTTGTTGAGTAGAAGTGGTGAGAGTGGGTATTCTTTTCTTGTTTCAGATTTTAGCAGGAAGGCTTTCAGCTTTTTACTGTTGAGTATTATGTTGGCTCTGAGTTTGTCACAAATAGCTTATATTATGCTAAGATATATTCCCTCTATACCCTCTTTGGTAAGAGTTTTTATCATGAATGGATGTTGAATTTTATCAAATGCTGTTTTCTGTGTCTTTTGAGATGATCATGTTTTTTTTGACTTTTCTTTCATTGATGTTGTATATCATATTGATTTGCATATGTTGAACCACCCTTATAACCCTGGGTTGAATCCAACTTGATCATGGTGTATGATCCTTTTTATGTGTTGTTGGACTTGGTTTGCTAATACTTTGTTAAGGATTTTTGCATCTATATTCATCAAATATATTAGCTTGTAATTTTCTTTTTTGTGGTGTCTTTGTCTGGTTTTGGTATCAGGGTGATGGTGGCTTCAGATAATGACTTTGGCAGTGTTCCCTGTAGGAGGTACTCTTAATTTGCCAGGTCTGAGGTAACAGAAATGACTGATATACCTTCTGTCCCTGAAGACCTGAGAATTTCATGCTTCATAATGAGAAACTCATAGATACTATAATTTTTAAAAAGGGAGGGGGCAACAAAGTAAAAGTGAGAAGAGGCAGTAAAACAGAAAAACAAAAGTATAGAAAGATGGAGAAATGTGGAGTAGAGAATCAGCTCTTGAGAGAGCCTTGTTCCACAAGACAGTCCCTGACATGATCAGTGCAGCAGATATTATAAACCCACACAAAACTCATTAATTGTGCCCTTAGCCTTCTTTCATTTTTTCCCAGAAAATCATAGATTGGGATTAACATTCCAGTTTTATAAAGTGAGTCTAGAAGCATAAAATAATTAAGTGAACATTAGCTGTAAAGAAAGCAATGCTACACTGAGGTTTAATTTAGGCTAAATCTTTTTAGGGCAACAAATGTATTTATTTTAAAAATGATCCAAATAAAGCTTACCTGTTATGAAATTCTGGGACACATTTTGCCTAAAATTTCATTGTAAATTTCCTCTCCATTTCCATAAGTATTATTTTCATTTCCTTCCAGTATACAAGATATTGCCGAGTTAGGAAAGAGAAGGTCAGATGATTTGTTGAAGACCATACAGTTCACCAGCTACAAGTTTTATTTTTTCTTTACTGTCATTTAATGCCACCTCCCCACACATACTAGTTCTCAAAACACCTGACACACACACACATACACACGACTGGGAATTTGTACTACTGAATCTTTACCTATTAGAAATAAAAATGTATGTTCACATACACGAAATGTGGATATTTATAGATATTTCATTCATAATTGCCCCAAATTGGAACTAATGAGAATGTCCTTCAACTGGTGAATGAATGAACATACTGTGGTATATCCCTACAATAGAAAAATCACTTGACGATAAAAAGGAGAAAACTACAATACAATAACATGGATGAACTCAAATGTCGTATTCCAAGGGAAAGAAGCCAGACTCAAATAGCTACATGCTATATATTTGGTCTGACTATATAATTTGTAGGAACCAGTGCAAAATGGAAATATAGAGCCTATTGTTCAAAAATTAAGACTTTCAGTATAATGACGGCAGAGCACTAAACCGAGCACAGGGCCTTTCTAAGTGCAGGGTCCTGTGTGACTCCCTAGGTTGGAATCCCATGAAACTGGCACTGACTATATCATTTCATTACTATGACATTCTCAAAAGGCAAATCTCCAGGGAAAGAAAAGAGATCAGTTGTTGCCAGGGGCTAGAGTGAGAGGGAGAAGTTCACTACAAAAGACATAAAAGAATACATGAGGATGATCAGACTGTTATCTGTCTTACTAGGCATGGTGGCTACAAAATAATATGTGTATGTCAAAATTTATAAAACTGGCCACTAAAAAGGGAAAAATTTTTCCATGTAAATTATGTAAATCTGACTTTTAAAAACCTACATATATAAAAAAGTGTATATTAACATTTTATTGAAAAAGGGTTACAGATAATTCCAGAGAAATGTAGACATCATACAACTAACAGAAACATAATATAATGGAAAGGGCAGGGTTAATGACCTGGGTTGGAATATCATCTTGGCTTCTTATGAGCAGGATGAAATAGCTTTGGTCACTTAACCTCTTTGAGTCACAATTTCATTATCTCTAAAATAGGATGACAATAGTAAGTCAAACTTATAGAATGCTTATAAGGATCAAATAAGGTAATGTATGTAAAAAGGTTTTTCAAAGTTATGATATTAAAGCACTCTCAGATTATTATCAGCAGTGGTAATAAAAGCACAAACTTAACATCAACTTTTTTCCCTCAGATTTAAAGATTTGTCATTCATTGTGCACACTACTGATTCAGAAAAGACAACTGAAATCACAAATTCACCTTAGCAGTGTTCTATAGAGATATAATTTAATATATAACACATTTGAAACCTGGAGAGAATTACTTATTTTCACAGTCAAAGGGATATTGTCTTTGGAAGGAATCAATTTTCTACCTGGAGAACTATATTTCTCAATGTAGGGGGTATTTTCCTCCCTACGGCTAAAATGAATGTACAAAAACCAATATCATTCTTCTATTTTACTTTTAAGTTCTGGTGCCTACTTTTGGCAGTTTTGGAATCTTCAAATAGTATAAATAGTATGACTAAACAATAATTGATTATAAATGTATACACGGTTTAAATAGTTAAAATTTGCACAGTTAATACAATTCTTGAGATACTTTAGAAATGTAACCAGCTATACAGTAACACATGTAAATACTGGCAAATACACAGCTTAAAAAATGATTGTATGGCAAGTTCTATAACCAGATATATAATTCATATACTTTTAACTTAACTAAGGAGAGGAAGGGAATAGAGTTCTGAGTTGCTTTATGTCCCCTTTGCACCTGATAAGAATGTACCTGCCACATAGCAGCACCTCATCACACTGCAATATAATTGTTTATTTAGTATGTATTGGTTACTGTCTGGTGTATAAACTGATCAATGGAAAGGTATGAGCCTAATTTATTTCTGTTTTTCAGCTGTGATACCTTTTGCTAGCTGTATTTGTATTGTATTTGTTTAATGATTTTTGCTTTCAAGGTAAGGAAAACCAGGTATGATAACATTGGTGGGCAGAGTGGCAAATTGGAGTAGACACTGAATAGTGTCAGAATACTGCTCCAGCTCTGTTTTCTTATTAGATATGCAACATTGAATATGAGACTTAACCTTTGTTGAACTTCTGTTTTCTGAACAGTTCAGTGCCAAGAAAAATACTTGACTTGCAGCAATCTCTGAGTAAATATCAACTTCTTTCCCTACCACATCATGATGGACTACTTCACAGGAGTGTTAAAATGGTCAAGTGTAATAATGGCTTTGAAATGTAAAAATACTTTCTTTTTATGTAGAGCTCTATTCCAAAATGGAGAGAAAGAAAGACTGTTGTCCTCTTGAGAAAAAAGACCTTGACCATTAGCACTACTTCTGTTACCAACCAGCTAAATTACCTTGGATAAGCTTTATAATATCTTTGGATTTTTACTATAAAATGAGGGACTCTAAATTTAGTTCTAAATTCTAAAATATTTATTTCAGTTGAACAGTGAAGTATATTTTATAGTTTAAAAGGCTAAATACACATTTTATATAATGCTATTTGCCTCTAGTTGAAAATATGTAACTGGACACCTAATTAGAAAACTCAATATTAAGATTGGTGAAACATAAACTAGTTTAGAGATTCCACTTTCAAACATTTTCAGACTTTGCTGTAGTATACCAGAAAATGGTTTTGTAGTATTAAAACCTTTTGGTTCTTGTCAGCACATTATAAAGTAACACAGACTTTGTTTTGCTTTAGTTTTTATCAAAAAATAAATGCATGGTAATGAAAGAGAAAGAAATATACCAGGAGAACTTTTTTGCATTGTTATGTGTGGGTTTTTCTTTTTTGTTATTGTTGGTGATGTTACCAGTTTGCTCCTATGTTTTTTGTTTTTGCATTCTTAAACTTCTGTTGATGTTACAGAATTGGTATTTTGTCTCAATTATATTATAAAAATCCATAAAAGCAGGCTCATGGGTTATATATAATTTTTCAAATCCCTACACCAGCTAGACCGTGTCTTACACTTAGTAGTTGCTTAATAGATGTGCATAGGTTGATTGATTCAAATCTGACGTCTGTGTAATTAATCATACTTTTTTGAGTATTGATCCATGATTGTCTCAGATAAAGGACAGGCTAGACAGAGTCAACAAACTTCTTAAATTTCACTGCAGAATTTAAAAACAAAACTGCTTCAAATTATTTGAGATTATAATGAGCTATAATCGATTATAGTTATTCATTATTGGGCATCTAGGTCTATTATACAGTCCAGTGTAAGTGTAATTGCCTTATTATAATGATACAAGGAGAACTTCATAGAGAGAAGACTAATGCATCTTCCCTAGACAATTATAGTCTCTTGTCCATTAGCCAGAATGAAGTAAATTCTGTTTCCATCAGTCACAACTTCTGACTCTGGAAGGATGGGTTGGGGGTAGGGGGACAAGATCTGATGCTCATGAGTCATTCCTCCTTTGGCTGGGCTCCAGTACCTTAGAGAAGCAAAAACTCATTGTGAATTGTGTCCTTCGCACTTCATAATCAATTACACTTTACTGATAATAAGCATGATGTCTTGCTTTTGCCTCAGCCTGAGTGAACAATTACCTTCTAGAAGTGATCTCTTTGCCACATGGAAGCCCTCATTTTGGGCACCTTAATTAACTTTCCAAGGACTTAACAATTTGACTTAATCAGTTGATGTGATTCTTTTAAATTGCACAATCAATATCATCTCATTTCATTAATTTGGCTTAATTATTGCACTTGCTCCTTAGAAAGTTTAGATTACTTTTAAGTGAACTGAGGAACTTGTCTTTATTGGTTTTCACTATCATTTTAGTTTGTTCATATAATCTTAAACAAAACTTAAATTTGCCAAATATAATTTTCAAACTTTCAGTGTCATTAACATCTACAGTGGTTGTTAAAAATATTGATAAGTTGATTTCAGGAAACACCTTCTACTCAATTATAAATTGTATCGAGTAACTAATTTTTGGTAATGACCATGAATTAAAACATTGCACAGTGAAATGCGTAGGAGCGTACTTTTAAGAACAGACAGTTCATACTTTGGAATATCAGGGCAAAGGCTTTGATGGCTCATAGTAATACAAATGTCCAGATTGCAGTTCAAGACATGACCTTTATTATGCATAAGTATTTTTTTCTTTGTGAGAAATAACTTTGCACATAAAATTTTATTTTATGTTCAGGCTTTGTTTGACTACAATAAATCTTTTACTGAATCCTTATTACTAGGATGAACACAAGTGAATAAGTCAGAAAATGGTTTGACTTAGCAAATCTGTAAAGTTATTACATGATTAGGAAGGATTTATGTATTCCGTAATCTAGCCTGGAGAAGACAGTGTGATTTATTCCATCTAAATTATTTAATAAAATCTACATTCTCAAAATGTATTCTGACTTTAAAATATTCCCACTTTTTTTCTAATCTTTGGGAGTGTAATTTAGAGAAGGAACATGGACTTGTGTTTTAGATAGTTATTTAAATGCTGCCTCCAATTTCTGGACCTTGAACGAGTAATTCAGTCTTTCAGAGCTTCAATTATTTCATTTGTGGGAAGAATATAGAATATGAACTCCACAGCGTTATTGTCAGAAGAGTGATGGCATATGTAAGATGCCCAGCACAGTGCCATGTATATAGTCGATACCCAATTAACATCACTTCCTTCCTTTAAATGGGATTTCCTATTTCCTGGTTTTATCGATCTATTCACATAAGACTGTTGTGTAAGTTTTGCAAATTATTACAAAGTACATTTTTATCAGTTGGCTGGGAAAGCAGGGGTTACCATCCCTTTTATTTCTGGAATAATTCTAATCCTCTTAGCTATAAAAATAGAAAGAAAGGACTGTTATAATTCTCAGCTGAAAGTATGTAAGACACTTTGAGGAGTTCAAGCATCTCTATTCTGGATCTGTTGGGAAGATTTTGGTCTGCCTTTTCCTCACCTTCCTTTGGCCTTCATTGTACACTTAAAGAATTAGAGTCACCACAGGTTGTAGAAAAATATAAAAAGAACAAACAGTCCTAGCTCTTTATATGCATGTAATGATCAGTCATTGGATGCAGAATATTTGACAAGGAGTATAATCTTGAACAAGGCAGCACCTCTCAGTTGAGGCAATAACCCAAAGCGGGTTGGGAACTGAGAACTGTCTCCTGGTACACCGCCAGCAGCTGGGGAAATAAATCCTTCATTATTGAAGGGGGATCAGGGTGGCACACCATGTTGGCGTTTTGGCTTTTACCTTATGTGATGATTTAAACATCCTCAATCCCTCAATATATGTACATAACAACCTTCACTCATTTCTTCTGCTTATCTTTGTTGGCTCATCAATTCAGAATTACCAGACTCCCCTGAGTCCTGATTTACTGTCTGCTCAGAGTGTAGGTATATCTCATCTCCCAAAAGATGCCTGAGTTCTTCATTTTGCAAGAGATGCTGAGTTAAGTTTTGCCCAAAATACCTCAGTAATACAACCACCCATGCTTCAACAAAATAACAAAGTAGGTTATGCTTCCCTGCCCTCATATTTATTTACTAAATGTTTGTGTGTGTGTGTGTGTGTGTGTGTGTGTGTGCGTGTGTGTGTAGAAAGAAAAATTGAAGATAATCTTTCATCAGGTTGTGTTTACCAGTGGATAAAAATCCCAGGTGGTAGATGCAGATATATGGTTGTTGTATTCAGTGCAATGGATAGTTCAAATCGAGTATATATTAGTTCCCAGAGAAGGAGAGAGTTTTCCTCTTTCACAGCAGGATACAGATCAAAATTTTTATCCTTGGTGACAGTTGCTACTTCTTTGCCTAATAGTCATAGTTGTGAGTAATAATTATCAATGTTTTACCATTCCCCTCCTAGAATTTTGGCCATTTGCAATACCTGTTTTCTTTTTTCTGTACTCTTTAAGCCACAAGAATGGACTCAGAAATAATATCACAATCTAAAATGGATAAAATAAAGAATTTCATCACGCATGTGTGGTCTGTATGACCCCTATCTCTGGAAAGTACCAACGGGTCTCAATAGGGTACAAACTAGGGAAGATGGGGAAAAGCAAATGAATGCAAGAGTGTGTCTAGGTAATAGGGCTCCATAGTACCCTTTCTCCTTTGCCTTCAATTTTCAAGCTCTAGGGAACTACTCTTCTCCTTCTGATTGGCCTGAGAACACTGTAAACAAATAAGATTCTTTCATTATAGAACAAGTTTTTTCTCATTATGTAACAAGTTTTTTTTTTCATTATAGAATAAGTTCATTTGATATTTTGTATAAGCAAATGTTCTTACGTAAATTGCATTTTTCTGGGAATTGTTCAACAGAAAATCTTCTGGATAGTACTCTTTTCTCCTTATAAGACCACAACACTGAAATTTGATTGTTTCTTATCCTTATCCTATATTTTTCTAATAGGTGCTATACAGTGAAAAGGATGAGAAAACAGAGTGTCTAAGCATAACAAGTGGGAGAATACTGTATCCAAAAAAGATGCTCTTTTGTGGGGCTTTTCTAGTTCAGAAAAATGCAGTTGTCCCTGCAATATGGTTTGATATTTGAGGTACTTTGTGCTTCTTTATCTGATGGTGTCTCTCAGCTCTTATGTTGCAAAGGCCGTTTGGATCTTTCATAGAAAATATGGCAATATCATGAATTTTTTCTTTAAAAGTGCCTATGTATAGTGTCTGGTTAACTTTCATAATCTTGACAAATCATGGGAACAGTGTTGCATTGTGGCATATGACAAATCTATTTGGTTCTAGAATATTAAAGAAAAAGCACTAACTACAAGGAAAATTGTTCATCTTGTGAATGAAACTTCATTCTGCATCTTGAGACTGGAGATTTTGGCAATTACGTGACTGTGCCAGAAATATTTTGTTTTCAATTTTGTTGGTGTCTTCTGACACTCTTCATTTTCCTTTTATGGCTTTTTAATTATTTCATTAATTTCACCTGTCAGCATGAAGGATAATGCTCATTCAGAGAACAACATTTCTCCATTTGGCAAATTGTTGTTATAGAGGGTATTGTGGGTTTGATGCTGAATTTGATAAAATATCCTATTTAAACATTCAAGTTTGAGATTCACATAAACTTTATATATGAGAAAATTTCCTAGTAAGTATCATTTAGGAAGTTCTAACTTACAATATTTTATAGCATCCAGAATTAACAATGAAGAAAATAATAAGGAAGTCTGGGATAGGAGAGACTGGTGAGTAAGTTCAAACACAAAATAGTAATAATTCTATTTACAGAAATAGCTCTGTGCTGAAATCATGCTTACAAGTCACCACAGGGAGAAATAGAACATGTGCTGCACATGCATATGATAACTGATGAAACATTGAATTTATTGTCTGTTTGGAGAGGAGTCACAAATAAAAATTCAAATATGTTATGCGTGGTAGAGAGGGTGACATCTACAACTCAGTTCAGTGAAACTAAGGACCCTGAAACTCTGCCATTTTTGAATTATCAGGTCAACTTATTCCGTGGGGACTTGTCATTTCTGTGAGAAATAAAACCCAGCAGATGTTATTGTTAGATACAGTCCATTCACTGCATACCATGAAAGCAAAGAACCTTATTCTCCAGGGAACATATTAGTGATTTTCTCCTTTTGGAGGAAAAAAAAAATCTGAAAGTGCCTTTTTGAGCAGAAAGAAAATGCAAAGTGCCTCCCAGGGAAAATAATAGATTGAAGTTGATAAAGGGGGATGGGATTTACAAGACCCAGTGAAAATTCCTTTAGCCATATTTAGGAAGAGCTTTGGCCAAAGTGGGTGGGCAGGCAGAGCTATCTCCCCTTTCTCCCCTTAGAAAGGAAAATAAAACAAATACTAATGTGTGACCATTCTTTTCTTAGTTTTAGTAAATAATTAACTAGTTCACAAATATAGACACCACTATATGTTATGGATATACAGATATTTTGGATGTTGTGATATTGAATCATGGTTTGAATTAACACTATTTTCTTTCCATATTGTTTAACAAAAGTATACTTGTAGTTGAAGTCCTCTCCCCAGCCTATATAGAGAAGCACAGCCTTTCCTGATGAGGAGTATAGGAAATTAGAGTGGATTTACACAAAGTGGGGAGAGTTCCATAGCTACATTTGAACTGTTGATACAGTAGCCACCACACCATCACCTTGGACTTAACCTCCAAAGAACAACAGTGGTCTGAATGTTACACCTTGTGGAGAGGAAAGGAAGAACGTAAAGGGAACACCTTCACAATAGCTCTGTCTGAGATCTTTGTGTGGTTCTAAAGCATGTGAAAGGTATCCTAATTCTTCTTCAGGTACCAGAAACTTCTCCAGAGACTATAAGTGATAGATGAAAGAACCAAACTGGGAATTACAAGTTCTGAATTTTAAAGCTCTTAGAGCCTATTTAGATACTCTTTCTTTTTTCTTGGTTAGTCTAGCTAAAGGTTTGTCAATTTTGTTTTCCTTTTCAAAGAATCAGCTCTTAGTTTTGTTAATCTTTTCTATTATTTTTCTACTCTCTGTTTCATTTCTTCCTGTTCTCATCTTTATTTTTTCCTAACCGCTGCTTACATCAGGCTTACTTTGTTCTTGTTTTTCTTGTTCCTTGGGATATAAAGTTAGGTGTTTTTTATTTAAGATTTTTTTCCTTGATGTGTGTGATTATAAACATTCTTGTTAGAACTGTTTTTGCTGCATCCTATAGGTTTTGGTTTATTGTGTCTTATTTTCATTTCTGTCAAGATATTTTTATTTCCCTTTTGATTTCTTCTTTGATACATTGGTTGTACAGGAGTATATCATTTAATTTCCATGTATTTCTCAAGTTTCCAGCTTTCCTCTTGTTATTGATTGCTAGTGTCATACCATTGTGGTCAGAAAAGGTACTTGATATAATTTCTAACTTCTTGAATTTTCTGAGATTTGTCTTGTGGTCTAATATATGTATTCTAGAAAATGTTCCATGTGTACTTGAGAAGAATATATATTCTACTGCTGTTGGACAGAATATTCTGTATATGTCTGTTGGGTATATTTGGTCTCTAGTGTTCAAATCCACTATTTTCTTATTGACTCTCTGTCTGGATTATTAATCCATTGTTGAGAATGGTTTATTAAAGTCCTCAACTATTATTCTATTGCTATTTATTTTTCCTTTCAGTTCTATTAGTATTTGCCTTTTATATTTAAGTGCTCTGGTGTTGGGTGCATAAATATGTATACTTGTTACATTTTCTTGATGGTTTGACCCTTTTATCATTATATAATGATCTTCTTTCTCTCTTTTGTCCATATGTAGCTTAAAGTCTATTTTATTTGGTGTAAGTATAGCTTCCCCTACTTTCTTTTGGTTACCATTTGCTTGAAATATCATTTTTCATCCCTTCACTCTCTGTCTATGTGTATACTTAAATCTAAAGTGAGTCTCTTGTAGACAGCATATGGTTGGATCTTGGGGTTTTTTTTCTTTAATCCATTCAGCCACTTTATGTCTTTTGATTGAAGAATTTAGTCCATTTACATTTAATTATTGATAGACAAGAACTTCCTATTGGGACTTCCCTGGTGGCGCAGTGGTTAAGAATCCACCTGCCAATGCAGGGGACATGGGTTTGATCCCTGGTCTAGGAAGATCCCACATGCTGCGGAGCAACTAAGCCCGTGTGCCACAACTACTAAGCCTGCACTCTAGAGCCCGCGAGCCACAACTACTGAAGCCCACACACTTAGAGCCCATGCTCCACAACAGGAGATGCCACTGCAATGAGAAGCCCACGCACCACAATGAAGAGTAGCCCCCGCTCGCCGCAACTAGAGAAAGTCCGCACACAGCAATGAAGACCCAACACAGCCAAAAATAAGATAAATTAATTGCCATTTTGTTCATTGTTTTGCCATTTTGTTAATTGTTTTCTGCCTGTTTTGTAGATCCTTTGTTCCATGCTTCTTATCTTGCTGCCATCCTTTATGACTTGATGTGTTTTGGGAGCAGTATGCTTTGACTTCTTTATCATAATCTTGTGTGCATCTATTATAGGTTTTTCCTTTGTGGTTACCATGAAACTTAGATAAAATATTATCTTATATTTATAATATCCTGTTTTAAACTGATAACATTTAACATTCATTTTGATGAAGTAAAACCTGCCCTCATCCTCAAGTTAATGTTCTTGTAAACATGAAAACTACCTAATCATTGCTACAAGCTCTGAAACAATGTCCCAAGTCCTCAAGAGCTAGACTTTTGCTATAAAACATTGTGCCTATAATCAACAGTACTGTGTTGTACACTTAACAGTTTAAGAGGGTATATCTCATGTTAAGTGTTTTTATCACAATAAAATAATTTTTAAAAAATTTAAAAAGAAGAGAGAAAGATTCCCCCTATCCCTCCCTCTCATTTTCTTTTTTAAAAATAAAATACAATATAGATGACCAAATTATTCACAAGAATCTCAAGCCCAGAAAGCCAAGAACGATTCTGTTTTCTAGGTAGAGGCAATCTGCTGTCATGTTCCTTACTGTACAGCAGGTTAATGGTCTATGAATCAGCTCATTAAGGAGCTCTGTTTAATGCTCTTGTTAAATCCAGTATCAGTTTTCACCCCTCAGCCTGAGGCCTTCTTTTTTCTTTTACATTTCACTTGGAAACCTATCTTCAGAGACTAGTACGGTATAATGAGTAACACCAGTGGAGGCAGGATCATCACACAAATTCACTGTTATAATGATGTTTCCTGAACCTCTTAGGGAGTGTTTAGTTTAGCGCTGGTCAAGGAACCTCTGTCAATATTTAATCTGTATTGACTGTTGGCTCAGTTACAATGCATAATACTGATTATACCCATCTTCCTCTGTAGAATGGTTCCTTCTTGTAACAAAACTCTGTTGATACTTTTGTCCTGACCATAACAAAGTTTCAAAACTGCTGAGATTTTTACTTTGATATACTGAATTAGCCTTCTCACACAATGCACAAAGCATTAAGTTATAACACTTTTTGTTTTACACCCTTTGTGAAAAAGAGTTAACAGGTCCCATCACAAGGTCATTTTACCACTTTTGCCCTTACTCAGAGCATCATTTTGTAAATGAAAGGAAACATCTTTTTGTTGTTGTTGTTTAACATCCATATGAAATGTGACCTTGCAAAATACAATATTCCGTGGAAACTTTGTTTTAACTACAGTAAGCTGAATGAACAATTTTTTCTCTTAGAGTACTAAACCCTTTGTCTATTGAAAAACCACCTAAATGTACAGGGAAATTCTTCCTATTATAAATACAATAACTTGATGATACTACAAGTTTTAAAATAGCAGAATAAGACAGTGATTCTCTTCTTTTAGAAATCATCAAAAGTTATAATAAAAAAGAAAAGTGGGGGGCTTCCCTGGTGGCGCAGTGGTTGAGAATCTGCCTGCCAATGCAGGGCACACGGGTTCAAGCCCTGGTCTGGGAAGATCCCACATGCCACGGAGCAACTGGGCCCGTGAGCCACAATTACTGAGCCTGCGCGTCTGGAGCCTGTGCTCCGCAACAAGAGAGGCCGTGATGGTGAGAGGCCCGCGCACCGCGATGAAGAGTGGTCCCCACTTGCCGCAACTAGAGAAAGCCCTCGCACAGAAACGAAGACTCAACACAGTCATAAATAAATAAATAAATAAATAAAAGAACGTGAATTTCTTAAAAAAAAAAAAAAAGAAAAGTGCAAAATATATTGAAGTAAAATTTTGGAGCAACAGTATATGAAGTAGGGGAGCTAAATGTCCTGAAGGTCAAATGGAGATAATGGAAGATGCCTGAATCTGCAGATCTGGGACAAAACCAGCAGTGTTTGATTCTCCAAGCAAGGCAGGATATCCTGCAGGGGCAACTATAAATTTCTTGTTTGAAAATCCAGAGAAAGTTTACATAGTCTGATGGTGGAAGATTCTGGGATACACTATGACACCATAGAGAAGTGGTGGAGCTTCAGCTGAATGAAAAATCAAACAGTTGAGTGGGGTTTGACTCTAGACAGCTAGCATCCCAGAAACTGCTAATCTCTATTGGCTGTGCAAAGATAAAAGCTAAACTAACTCCCACCCACATATGCCAACAAGATACGCAATATAGTACAAGCATACTCATACACACAAACCTACATAAAAACACACTTCCACAATTTTCCTGGATCAAGAATAAATAAACAATTAAAACAAAAGCCACAAAGGCACCCTTGATAGGAAATTAGAGACACTATTGAACAAATAAAATTCCTTCCAAACATATTACAAGTCAAAGAATTTAATAAATCAGTCAAAGAACACCAAGTGGACATGCAACAACTCTGGAAAAATACAGAAAGAGATGAAATATGAACTACCAGAGCTCAGAAAAAAGTAGAAGATGGTAAAATAAAACTGTCCTAGAATTGTAAGTCACATTGGAAACAATATAAAGGAACCTCTGCAATATAGTGATTCTCCAGCTTGTTGGGTCACCCACCCAGGGGTATGGGATTTGATTATATTGTGAGTCCATCCCTCCTACCCATCTTGTTGTGGTTCATTCTTCATGTCTTTAGTTGTAGAAGATCTTTTCTGGTAGATTCCAGTCTTTTTCATTGATGGTTGTTCTGCAGATAGTTGTGATTTTGGTGTGCTCATGAGAAGAAGTGAGCTCAGGGTGTTTTTACTCCATTATATTGGCTGCTCTCCTGATCCTTTAATTGGCATTTCTCTGGTTGCTAATGAGGTGGATGAACTTTTTATATGTTTATTGACCATTCTGTTTTCTTCTGTGAATTTCTTAATGTACTTCTTTGTCTATTTTTCCTTTGGTTTTCTATCTTTCCCTTCTTTATTTGAAGTCATATATATATATGATTATGTTTTATGAATATCTTTTCTCAGCCTATGGATTAGCCTTTCACTATCTTATATTATTTTTCATTGACAGAAATTATTTTAGTTTAGTTTGACTGCTCAGTCTTTTTCTTTTCTTTTCTTTTTTAGAAGTAGAGACTTGATCCTAGTGCCTTTTTTTTTTTAATGTTTTATTTATTTATTTATTTTTATTTTTGGTTGTGTTGGGTCTTCGTTTCTGTATGAGGGCTTTCTCTAGTTGTGTCAACTGGGGGCCACTCTTCATTGCGGTGTGCGGGCCTCTCACTATCGCGGCCTCTCTTGTTGCAGAGCACAGGCTCCAGACGTGCAGGCTCAGTAGTTGTGGCTCACGGGCTTAGTTGCTCCGCGGCATGTGGGATCTTCCCAGACCAGGGCTCGAACCCGTGTGCCCTGCATTGGCAGGCAGATTCTCAACCACTGCGCCACCAGGGAAGCCCAGTCTTTTTCTTTATAGCTTGTGCCCTGCATGCTTTTTATGAAGCCTCTTCTACTCTGAAATCACACAGTCGTCTATATTTTCATCTAATTAAAATTTTTACTTTGAAATAATTTTAGATACACAGGAAATTGCAAAGATAGTACAGAGAGTTCCTCTGTACCCTTCACGCAGTTTTCCTCACAGGTCACATCTTACATAACTTTGTACAATAGCAACAGCAGGAAATTAACATTGGCACACTGTGTGTGAAAATTCTGTTATCACAAGTGTAGCTTCATGTAACCACCACCACAATCAAGGTACAGAAATATTCCTTCACCACAAAGATTTCCCTTATACTACACATTTATAGTCACACCCACGCCTCCTACCTACCATTCTTAACTCCAGGCAACCATTGATTTGTTCTCCATATGTATAACTTTGCTATATTGAGAATGTTATATAAATGGAATCATATAGTATATGACCTCTTTAAATTATTTTTTTCAGTCAGCACAAACCCATCCATGTTCCTTCCTTTATTAATAATTTGTCCCTTTCTATCGATGATAAGTGTTCCATGCTATGGATGTAGCAATATATTTAACTGTCACCAATTGTAGGTCACTTTGGTTGTTTCCAGTTTTTAACAGTGTAGGTCACTTTGGTTGTTTCCAGTTTATAACAGTTATAAATAAAACATGAACAATCATGTAGAGGTTTTTGTGTGGATATAAGTTTTTAGTTCTCTTGAATAAATGACAAGGGGAGTGGTTGTTGAGTTTTACGGTGATTGGATGTTTTAATATATATATTTCTTTTTAATAAAAAAAAGTTTCCAGAGTGACTGCACCGCTTTAAATTCCCACCAACAATTTATCAGAGATTCTGTTTCACCACATTCTTCTCAGAATTTGGTATTTTTAGTAGATGTATAAAGATATCACACCAAAGTCTTAATTTGCATTTTCCTGATGGCTAGCGATTTGAACATCTTTTCATGTGTTTATTTCTCATCTTTATATTCACTGCAATAAGGTGTATATTAATGTCTTTTCCTCATTATGTATGTTATCTATATATAAATACATACTTATATGGTACATAATTATACATGTAATATATAATTATATATGTTTTATATACATGTAAAATTGAGTTTTGAGAGTGCTTTATATCTTCTTGATGTAAGTCTTTTGTCACATATGTTATTTGCAAGTTTCTCCTCTTAAACTGTAGCTTGTCTTTCCACCCTTTTCATGAAGTTTTAACAGCAAATTATCATTTTGATAACGTTTAATTTACTGATATTTTTCTTGTATGGTCCATGCTTTTGGTACAGTGTTTAATAACTCTTCAATGAGCCCTAGTTTCCAAAGATTTCTCCTACATTTTAGTGTTTTATGTTTTATATTTAAGTTTATGATCCATTTTAAGTTAATTTTTATAGAAGGTGCAAGGTTTACATTCATTATTATTATTATTATTTTGCATATGGTTTTTCCAATTGCTCAGTACCATTTGTTGAAAAGGTTATTCTTCCTCCAATGAATTGCTTTTTCACTCTGTCAAAAATCACTTGACTGTACTTCTATGGGTTATTTCTGGGTTACCTATTTGGTTCTATTGATCTATGTGTATATTCTTCTGTCAGTAGCACATGACCTTGGTTCCTGTAGCTATCTAGAAAGACAGTATTTGGTATAATGATTCTTCCAACTTTTTTGTCTCTTTTTTCAAAAGATTGTTTTTTTAGCTATTCCAGGGCCCATGCCTTTACATGTACATTTCAGAATTAGCCTGTCTGTCTACAAACACTTATGAGTGTTTTGATAGGAATTACAGTAAGTCTCTGCATCAGTTTAAAGAGACTGGCATCTTTATACTGTTGATTATCCCAATCCATGTATATTTTTCTTATATAATTTTCCACAAAATTTTCTACATAATTTACTGTATCATATCCTTAATAGTCTATTCATTCTCTGTTGATGTGCAGCAAAAATCTGCACACATGATTTTTTTTTCCATTTATTAGAGGGATCTATATCCTGTTTCCTTGCTTAATTTGTACACCTCTGCATCAACACCATAAGCTTTTAATTCTCATAGCTTTTTCTTAAGCTTTTATATCTGGAAGGGTAAGTCACTGATCTTTGTTTTCTACAAAATAACCTTTACTATTCTTGGACATTTGATCTTCCTATAAATTTTAGAATTAACGTCTTGATTTCTATGAAATAAAAGACTGAAATTGCATTAAATTTATAGCTTAATTTGGAAGAAAATCAGCATATTTATGACAAAGAGGCTTCCTAACCTTAAGCATGGTATATTTCTTTGATTATTGAGTCTTATTTAACGCTTCTCATAAAGTTTTATTATTTTCATTAAGGTCTTTCACGTAGTTTGTTAGATTTATGCCTAGATACTTTATATTTCAGTTACTATTGTAAATGTCATTGTTTTAAATTACATTTCTTAACTCTTTGAATTTGGTATGTAAAAATCTACTTGGTTTTCAGATATTGATCTTATATCCAGTAATATTTAGAAATTCTCTTTAATCCTATTAGACAATTGAATAAGAGACAAGACTAATAGAAAGTGGGAGACAGTCAAAGCATGTAGAGCTGACCAAGGAGGAAAATCTTAGACTGCTATCTTTTTCTTCTACTTTGCTGTAATCACTTATGACACATCTGATTATGGTTCTCCTTTTGTTTTGGCCAAACACCAAAAACAAATTTGTTTACCCCTCACAAATGTGTGGATCGTATGAATGCATTTTTGTGTGTTCCTTTTTATGTTATCTTTATTCCATTTCTACTATTACATTTCACTTAACCCCAATTTTATATACAATAGCTAATAATTGTTGAGCTTTTTTTCATGTATTCCAAGAAACTAAGCAAGTTGTCAAAGATCACACAGCAAGTAGGTGGCAGGGCCAATAATAGAATCCAGAAGGTTTTGGCGTCAGGACTTACGTTCAACTGTTTAACTGCTATTAACTACCATGGCATATTTTTCAATAGGACAGTGCAATATGCTTGTGATTAATACTGCGATCAGTGGGGAGATACAACATGTGTTTCCAAGTAAAAATGTGGCAGGTTTAGTTTCTTCCTGGTTGACTTTGCCACCAACATGGAAATTTCATGCCATCAACATGGACCAGAGTGAGGAATTTACAAAATACTATAATAATTCAAGCAATTCTTATGATTCTGAATATAGGCAGCCTCCGTTAAGCTGAAACAGTGAGGCTACATTTATGTGATAGTTCTATGGCAGAATCAATGATACTCAGATATTAATTACGTATGAGGAATGAGAGATATGTAGGAGTTGAATGTGATTGTTAGGTTTCTGACAGGAATGACCAGGCATATGATGAAATAGAAAAGAGAGAATGTAGAATTGTATCGATAATCAGATGTCAGTTATGAACAGGTTAAGCTAGGATGTGTGCAAAACTTCAAGGTAGGAATATATAGTGCAGGGTTAGAAATGTGGGTAGGAGCTGGGAATTTGGGAGGCTTAAAATATATATTCCAATTCATCAGCATATAGGTAGCAGTTGAAACCATGGGCTCAGGTACGATTCTTTTGTAAGAACATGTAGAAAGAGAAAACAAGTACAAGGACAGGCCAGAACAAACCCCAGCATCTTTGACAATTAAGGAGAAGGTTGAATGAGGTTCACATGAAGGAGACCAAGAAGGAACAGTCTGATATACAGAAGGTACTTGAGAGGCGGTTCCATGAGGAAGTAGGGAATAGTCATTAAGTCAGTCTAGGTGAAGAGGTCAAGTAAGATATGACTGAAGTTATAGCACTAGATTTCATTAAAGTGGGGTCTGTGGATGATTCACATGAATTAAGGAATAAATGGAATTTGGAATTAAGGCTGCCACTTTAAAAGTTCAGTTTAAAGGAAAGGAGGGAGTTGGATGGTAGCTTCAAAGTTAATTTTGTAGAATTCTCATTATTTTATTATACTTTTCAAGCATCAGAACTGTTCTGTTTTGCTTTTGTGTTTATAGTCCATGTGAAATAGAAATATACATACTTTTAGGAAGGGGAAAGTGGCCTTGATTTGACCCTTAACATTAAATTTAAAAGGCGCTTAATATTAACCTAAAAGATTGACTATTCATTTATCAAAAACGGTTATGAAGTTAGGCAGATTTTTGAATATCTTTTAGAATGGAGTAATAATACTAGATTTTATGTTTCTATATGATATTTCAGAGATTTTAAAGTGATTTTCTAAACAGTGTCTTGGCTTTGACAGTTTCCTGTGTTGTGATGTTATACAAATTTCTCCTCTCTCAGTTTTTCATCTATAAATAATGACATTGAGAATAAACGTTCACTTTCACTAAGCACTTACTTGGGCCAGACTCTGGGATCTAAAGAACTTCTCATGTGCTATGTCCTTTAAACTTCCTAACATGCTATGACTACAGTGGATCTCAACTTGTAAATGAGGAAACAGTAACTTACCCAAGGTTACACAGCTGGTTAGCAGAGGAACTGGGATTTGAAATTCTAGAGTCCACCTTACTCCCTGTGTCATGCCTTTTCTCCAGCATGAAGAGTAATTTGATAAGATATTGATCTAATAAGGAATTTGCTGAGGCTTAAACATGATAAAGCATGTAAAGTGTTTATCTTAGTTCCAGGTATTTATTTCAAATAGAAATTTCCTGTTATTAATGTTATAGTTTTTGTTCTGTGATTTCTTTTGAGTACTGTGGATACTCACTAGTTAATTCTAATTTTTCCTATATCACTGAAATTATAATTTAAAAATTATACATTTAACAAAAGGCATAATTTCTTCTGCCTGTATTATATACGCACATATACAAATGTACTGCATCCGTATATTTTGTTCCCCATATTTTCTGTTTTTAATGATAATTCAATTTTCCATCTGTTCACTGTCATATTAAACTTAAGTTGAGACAATTTGCCTGTATACTGCTTCCTTCACTGTATCTTCATTTGACCTGAAAATCTATTATCAAAAGCTTTACAAATTGAATCATTAGACTGACTTTAACAGCATATTTTAGTTCAATTGCAATATCTCCATTGACTCTGAAAGCAGTTGAATTGAAAAGAAATCATGCCTTCATACTTTATGAACGTGTAGGTTTCCTGTCAAACCAATGTATTGTCAACTTACTTCAAAGAGTGAAACCAAACTACCAGAACAGATTCATTTCTATCTGGAATCCTCACTTCAGTAGTTTGGCTGAAGTTCTGATTTCCAAATGCTCCATCAGAATGACCTTCAGTAGAGGTTATTCTATCTCTTCCAGTGAGTGACTACTCAGTGACACTGACAAAGAAATAACTTTCAGCAGTTGTCATCTTAGATGCTGCAACAATGGATATGCCCTTTGCCACTTTGCAAATAGAAAGCAATGTTTATATACCTAATGTTAATTCATGTGGCTCTTATCTGATGAACAGATGAATTAACCAGTTTTGTAAATTGTAAATATCCCAACTTTATCTTTTAACATCTGTTTGACCTTGGATAGGGTCCTTAACTCTCTAAGCTTTAGTTCTCTCTTCAACAAAATAGGGATAATAAATTGTACCTTCATCAAATTGTTATAAGAATTATCTGAGTGAACCTTAACTCTCTAATACTTGATATATGCCATGTCCTCCTCCATCTCCCCTTAAATCCATCAGCTTTTCTACATTCCTCTCAATTTATCTATTGTTTGAGATATCTGTTGTTCTAATGACTTGAAAGTTCCTTATCTGGGAAAGAGGTTCATTAAGATGCATGCCTCTGTCCCTTACTAGAGGTCTTTGAGCTACACTTGTTCTAGAATCCAATTCACTGGGTTCTTTGTAGTTTATTAAAACACCTGCTCTTGGGGTTGCTGAAGTTTCCCACAGAATATGTAAAGAAGTCAATATAAAACTGGAAAATGTTCTATAATGCTACCTAAATTTTCAAGGACAGTTTACCTAGTAAAGTCAGTGAGCTCTACAGCTAATAATTAAAAATTAAAAGTAAAAAAATAAAAAATAAAATGAAAAAACATCTCTATGGATATAAATGACATAAATTTGACCATTTATCTTAAAATGGACAGAGATTGCCTATTCTTAACAGAGTATAACATAATTCTTAATTTTAGGGATATAAAACACTAAGTTCTAAACTCAAGGACTGAAGTTTCCTCAGTTCACCCTGAGTTGGTTTTCAATAACTTTTTCCAGGTTACCTCAACCTTCAAATGATGATATGAAAAAGTTCTCCTGCAAAGAATACTTGCTTCCAATTTGTAGCAACTTCCTTGATGTCTACTGTTTACATTTTCTAAGCAGTTAGAACAACGGCATTTTTTTTCTTTAACATCTAGATTATCATCTTTCTCTCCCCTTGTGAGCAGGACACTAAGTCCATAGTATCTCTCTCTAGAGTTCAGGGTGAATTGTTAGGTGCTTGTAGGCTGGGATCAATTTTTCCATTTTTTATTTCTGTTTCAGAGCTTATAGCCTTTTTTTTTTTTTTTAATGAAGTTCATGGTGTTCCTACTTTGTCCTTAAGAAATACATAGATCTCCCTTTTTTTTTTTTTTTTTTGCAGCGATGACATGGCTTAGAGGGCTTAGGTTTAATAGATTTTCTTTGAATGCTCTTCTATCTATTCTACCCTGATTTAGTTTTAAACTTTTTCTGCTGAAATAATCACCTATTTGCCTTCCCCCCAACCATGCCACTATCAATCTTTTTCCAAACTTTGTCTCCAAAATTTTGACTGTCTCAGGTTGTCTGTACTGTTTTTACTCACAACATTTCTGACATTGTGTGTGAGCTTTATTGCCACACCAGCCAATTCTCCAACTCTATGGAAACCAACTTTCTGTCCTAAAATTTAACTCAGTTTTAACCCTAACTTCTGTAGTTGTGCGGACCCTACAGGTTAAGGGCTTATTCCCACAAGACTGCCACAACTTCAGAGGCCAATCACAATCCTCAGGTTGCCACCTGTATTTCTGACCAGTTGGCTTTTAACTGAGGGATTTCACCAAACCCTCCTCAGTTTCAATAACTTGGTAGAATGGCTCACAGAAATTGGGAGAACACTTTACTTACTTTTACCAGTTATTATAAAGGATACAACTCAGGAAAAATCAAAGAGAAAAGATACATAGACCAAGGTCCAGAAAGGTCCCAAACACAGTAGCTCTGTCCTCGTAAAGTTGAGGTATGCCAACCTCCCAGCATATAGATGGGTTCACCAAACCAGAAGCTCTCCGAACCCCATTGTTAAGGGGTTTTTATGGACGTTTCAGTTAGACATGATTGATGAAATCATGTCCCAGCATATAGATGGGTTCACCAAACCAGAAGCTCTCTGAACCCCATTGTTTAGGGGTTTTTATGGAAGTTTCAGTTAGACATGATTGATGAAATCATTAGCCATTGGTGACTGAACTCAGTCTCCAGTCCCTTTCCCCTCTCCAGAGGTCCAAGTGTGAGGCTGAAATTTCCAACCCTCTAATCACATGGTTGATTCCTCTGGCAACCAGCCACCATCCAGGAGGAATCTATAGGCCCATCAAAAGTCACCTCCTTAGAACAAAAGGCAATCCTATCACTCTACCACTCAAGACATTCAAGGGATTTAGAGCTCTGTGTCGGGAACTGGGGACAAAGAACAAGTATATATTTCTTACCGTATCAAGAGTTGATTGTGGGCTTTTCTTGGTACTTTGATAAAATATAAACTCCTTGAGTTTGTACATGGCTGCATTAGATGTGGTCTCTATTGCTAAGCATCATCTTGCACCACTCTTCCCTGGGCTTGCTATACTGCAGCACACTAGGTTTTCTGTTTTTCTGTTGCTCTGTACCTCTATACTCTCTTTACTTTTTTATTGTCTTTTTAAAATCAGATGTATATTTTAAAACAGTATTAGGTATACAGAAAAAGTAAGCAGAAAGTACAGAGTTTCCCATATACTTCCTCACCCACTGACATATAGTGTCTCCTATCATTAACGTATACGTATACATTTATTACAATTGATAAGTCAATATTGATACATTATTATTGACTAAAATCCATAATTTACACTAGAGTTCACACTTCATATTGTGTGGGTTCTGACACATGTATAATATTTGTCTACCATTACAGTGTCAGAGTATCTTGCAGAATATTTCAGCTACTCTAAAAATCTCCTATGCTCCATCGCTTCTTTCCTCCCTATTCCCCTTTGGAACTCTTGGCAACCACTGATCTTTAACTGTCTGCATAGTTTTGCCTTTTCCAGAATGTCACATAGTTGGGATTGTATAGTATATAGCCTTTTCAGATTGGTTTTCTTGCACCTGACAATATGCATTTAAGACTTCTCCATGTCTTTTGGACTATTAATAGTGTATTTCTTTTTAGTGCTGAATACTATTTCATTGTCTGGATGTACAATAGTTTATCCATTTGCCTACTGAAGGGCATCTAGTGTGCTTCCAAGTTTTGGCAATTATGAATAAAGCTGCTGTAAACATCCATGTGCAGGTTTTTGTGTGGACATACATTGTCAGCTCCTTTGGATAAACAACAAGGAGTACAACCAATGAATTGTGCTAAAATATGTTTAGTTTTGTAAGAAACTGCCAAACTATCTTCCAAAGTGTCTGTACCATTTTTAATTCCCACCAGCAATGAATGAGAGCTCCTGTTGTTCCATATCCTCACCAGTATTTGGCATTCTCAGTGTTCTGGATTTTGGACATTCTAATAGGTTAACTAATAGCAATATATAAGCTGTGAGGAGAAGGTGACATCCACAATGCCATCATCAGTAAAGACATTTTTTCCTGGTCTTTTGATCTCTTAGGTGAGTTACCACTGATAATGATCTATGCAAATTTGACCTGCTTTACAGATCATTATATGGATAAGTGAATAAGACCTTGTAGATAAAATAGTGCCATGTTAAACATTTATGCCCCAGTGTTCACGGTTTGCCTCCAGCAATGCTCACTCAGAATCCAATACTGCAAGAGATTTGAACTGTGATCTTCTAGACAGGAAAAAAAAAATCATATCCAGAGAATATTGTAATCTAGTCTTGCTACCAACACAATACAAATATTTATATATGATTATTATTTAATAAACTATTAAATATCTCCTTTCATCAATGTAGACATGTGGAGAGATTATTAAAAGTATCCTGTAAACAGATCTTAACCTGGGTTCTGAGTATGCTTCCTATATGTTATTATCTTGAAAATGACTCAATACCTTTGTGTTCATTTAACTCATTAATCGAATGATGTGTGGATTAAATGAATTAATGAATATAAACTGAGTAATATAATTACAGGCACATATTGTGTCCACTGAATGTTAACTATTCAGCATTATTGTTATTCTTACACTGTGTCTTTAATTATGATGAATGCTGATATATATTGCAGGTATACTATATATCACAGTCTAAACCAGGGCACCACAATCTTATACAGTGTTTTGACCACCCAGGAAGTAGCATTTGGGAGAGCCTAGTGGTAGTCAACCTGGAAATCAAAGCAGTTAGGAATCTCTTTGGGGACTATCTAGAGCTCTTCTCTATGGAATAAAATTATAACTTCTGAGGGGAAACATTGCTCACACAATAAAGGTTTTTTCTTTTGCTTTGACAGTTTCTAATAGGGAACTATGTAAGAAGGACAACCAGCACCTTTTCTCTTTGTTTATAAATTTAACCAAAGTTCCCATTTTGCTTGTTTGTGAAGTCAAATTAATTGTGTTCTAGATTACTCCATGTGAATTTTTACCATGTAAGGTAATATCTGAAATGCAAGAAGTCAGGCCCGTTTGAAAAACATATCTATAAACTGTAAGTCTTACACATATTACATGATGTCTTTCCCTCTGGACACCAGACTTTAATATCTGTTGTTTCATGACAACAAATTTCATGTTAATAGAACTAGAATGGCAGAAATGGTTTCTACAAATACGTAGGCAAGAAACTTGCATAGTCTCTTCTGAGTTGAACGCAGTCTTAAAAGACAGTAATAGGCAGGATTTCATTGCTGAACTCCCTGCCTTCTTCTCCAAATAATGTTATTTTTATAGATATGTTTATGTATATAATAATGGAAATGTTGACTTTTAAAAATACATAATAATTATAATTAAATAATTATTTGTATACTGAGTTTTTATTTAACAAGATATCATGTACATGCATATTTATGTTTACACGTACATATATAACAAAGTGATTTTAACTGTTGTATAGCATTGCTCTGAATTGATTATCCATGAGGCCTTTAATAAACCCTTGGTTATTGTATGTGTAGGTTATTCAGATTTTTTTCCTACTATAAATAGCATTGTACTAATATCCTTGTTACATTTTTTTCACATTATTATGAGTATTTCCTTAATATTAATTAGTGAAAATTAAATACAATTTTCTTGTAGGATATTTTCCTACTATGTATTCAAAGTATTAAAAATGTGCATGTCCATGAAACAGTGCATTTCCTTAACCCATAATTTCACTTATGCTTTTATTAAATGCTTCCCTTATAACAGTCTTTGAATAAGTATATACATGGATTCATATAATTATTTACACATACAGGTGTTTTTTTCTCTACTTTTTATTATGTTTTCTTGATTAGTCTATTTTCCCAGTTTGTATTTAACATTTCTGTTTTGAAAAGTTCTCATCTAGTCTCAATTTTTATTCTTATGAGTAAAATTTACAATCATTTACTTACATTCTAAAAATAAAATCAACTGTCATTTTAAAAATTGATGCTTTTCATTTATATCTATATTTAAAAACACTTGGCACTCTAAACGAGCTAATATTCCAACAAATGGAGATCCTTCCTTTTATCTTCTTATAACTGTTTTTCTTGATTTTCATTCTAACTTTGTTGGTTTCGGTTCTGGTAGTGCTGGTGAAAACACTGTCTTGTATTTGATCTCTTATAACTTTAGAGCAAAGCTTTCAAACTTTGTTCTGTGGAGCATTAGTTTTTGTAGAATTTTAATAGATTTTGCAAATGCCCTGTTTTTCCTGGGGTGGAATTTAGGTCTAATGGGTTTGATGTACTCCCATTTGTTTCTTTTTACTTTGTTGCCCTTGCTTGAGGAGACAGATCCAAAAAATATATAGCTAACACCCAATGTCAAAGAGCTTACTGCCTATGTTTTCTTCTAGGATTTTTATGGTTTCAGGTCTTACATTTAAGTCTTTAATCCATTTTGAGGATTTTTGTTGTCTATTGTCTAGTTTTATTCATTTGCATGTAGCTGTCCAGTTTTTCCAACACCATTTATTGAAGAGACTTTTTCCCATTGTGTATTCTTGCCTTATTTGTCATAGAATAGTTGACCATATAAACATGGGTTTATTTCTGGGCTTTCTATTCTGTTTCATTGACCTGTACATCTGTTTTTTTTTTGCCACTATCATACTGTTTTGATTATATAGCTTTGTAGTATAGTTTGAAGTCAAGGAGTATGCTACCTCCAGCTTTGTTCTTTCTCAAGATTGCTTTGACTATTTGGGGTCTTTTGTGCTTCCATACAAATTTCAGGATTATTTGTTCTAGTTCTGTGAAAAATGCCATGAATATTTTGGTAGGGATTGCCTTGAATCTATAGATTTCTTTTGGTAGTATGGCTATTTTATCAGTATTAATTCTTCCAATCCATATATCTTTTCCATATATTTGGGTTGTCTTTAATTTCTTTCATCAATTTCATATAGTTTTAAATGTACAGATATTTCACCTCCTTGGTTAAATTTATTTCTAGGTATTGTATATTTTTTGATGCAATCATAAATTTTAAAAAAATTCTCTTTCTAATAATTTGTTATTAGCATACAGAAATGCAGCAGATTTATGTATATTAATTTGTATCCGGCAAATTTACTGAATTTATTTTTTAGTTCTAGTAGTTTTTTGGTGGAGCCTTTACAGTTTTCTATATATGGTTTCATACAGTCTGCAAAACATGACAGTTTTGCTTCTTCCTTTCCAGTTGTGATGGCTTTTATCGTTTTTCTTGTCTTATTGCTGTGGCTAGGACTTCCAATAATATGTTGAATAAAAGTGGTGAGAGTGGACATCCTTGTCTTTGTCCTGATCTTAGAGGAAAAGTTTTCATCTTTTCATCATTGAGTGTGATGTTAGCTATGGATCTGTAATATATGGCCTTTATTATGTTGAGGTATGTTCCCTTTATACCCACTTTGTTGAGAGTTTTTATCATACATTGATGTTGAATTTTATCAAATTATTTTCCTATATCTATTGATGTGATCATATGATTTTTATCTTTCTTTTTGTTAAGGTGGTGTATCGCATTATTTATTGATTTTGTGTACTTTGAGCCATCCTTGCATCCCTGGAATAAATCCTACTTGATAATCACGTTTGATTTTTTTAAATTTATTATTGAATTTGGTTTACTAACGTTTTACTGAGAATTTTTATATCTATATTCATCAGGGATATTGGTCTGTAATTTTCTTTTTCTGTAGTGTCTTTGTCTTGTATTTATATCAGTGTACTGCTGGCCTTGTAGAATGTTTATCCAATAAGGCATTAATATCCCAAATATATACAGAAGTCATGTAACCCAGTAGGAAAAAATATGATTGAAAAATAGGCAGAGGACCTGAATAGACATTTTTCTAAAGAAGACATAATATGGCCAACAGGTGCGTGAAAAGATGGTCAACATCATTAATCATCAGGGAAATGCATATTAAAACCACAGTAAGGGACTTCCCTGATGATGCAATGGTTAAGAATCTGCCTGCAAATGCAGGGGACACGGGTTCGAGCCCTGGTCTGGGAAGATTCCATATGCTATGGAACAACTAAGCCCGTGTGCCACAACTACTGAGCCTGTGCTCTAGAGCCCATGAGCCACAACTACTGAAGCCCATGCACCCAGAGTCTGTGCTCCACAACAAGAGAAGTCACAACAATGAGAAGCCCATGCACCGCAACGAAGAGTAGTCCCTGCTCGCCACGACTAGAGAAAGCCCACACGCAACAACGAAGACCCAACGCAGCCAAAAATAAATAAATAAATGTATAAAATAAAATAAAACCACAGTGAAATTTCACTTCACACCAGTCAGAATGGCTATTATCCAAAAGACAAGAAATAACCAGTGTTAGTGAGGATGTGGAGAAAAGGGAACTCTCGTGCACTGTTGGTGGGAATGTAAACTGATAAAACCACTAAGGAAAACAGTATGAAAGTTCCTCAAAAAATAAAAAAAATAGAACTATGATATGATCCAGCAATTCTACTTTTAGGTATTTATATGAAGAAGACAAAAACACTTACTCAAAATGATATATGACCCCCAATGTTCATTGAAGCATTATTTACAATAGCCAAGATATGGAAGCGGCCTGTGCCCATAAACAGATGAATGTATAGAGAAGGTGTGGTATGTGTGTGTATATATATATATATATACACACACACACACAATAGATTATTGCACACCATAAAAGAAATGAAATCTTGCCATTTGTGACAAAATGGTTGGACCTAGAGGGTATTATTCTGAGTGAAATAAGTCAGACAGAGAAGACGAATATTGTATGATTTAACTTCTATGTAAAATCTAAAAAACAAAACAACATAAAAACATAACAAAGCAGAAAACAGAATCATAGATAAAGAGAACAAATGGCTGGTTGCCAGAGAGGAGGAGGGTAGAGGGGTGAGCACAGTAGATGATGGGGATTAAGAGGTACAGACTTCCTGTTATGAAATAAGTCACAGGGATGTAATGTACAGCATGAGATATAACAGTCAATAACAATATAGTAACTTTGTATGGTGACAGACGTTAACTAGACTTATCATGGTGATCATTTTTGTAATGTATCCAATGTATAAAATATATAAAAATGTATAAAAATACTGAATCACTATGCTGTACACCTGAAACTAATATAATATTTTAAGTCAATTATACTTGAATAAAAAAAAAATAAGCACATAGCCTGGTGTGGAAATAAGAAAAGGTCCTATGGGGAAAAGTTATGTGTCCAAATTTATATTAGTAGGAGGAAGATTCTACTATTTCATCAAATCTCCTAACTCTATTAACCTGTTCTGCTCTGATGGATTGATTTGTTCCATATATTCTACTAACCTCCTTAGAAATAGAAAATATGCATGCTGTTACTTCCCCTTCATACCAACAATCAATCATAGTATTCTTAAACACTGAGTCTGGATTTGGCCTCAGAATTTTTTCCAACATGTTGCCCTACTCTGGACAGTCACTAACATGCCATTGAAGTTGGCAAATGGAATAAAATTCATATGCCATCTGTTCCTACACTCTGTTCCTGCTTTCATGTTTAGATTAGATAGTGTAGGTTTATATGCATGTGTATTTCAATATTACATATTTGATTTTGAACATATATTATTTTTCCTTTAACTGATCTCATGGTCTTGCCTCTCTCCTTTTTAAGAAACAAACAAACAAAAAAACAGAGCACACCATATTTAATAAGCTTAATAGCAGCTAAAATATTCTGATATCATTTGATACAAATATTATTTGAATATGTAGACACAAACTCTACATGTTCTCATTCCTTCATTTTTACCTTTTAAAAATTTATATAAGTAAAATTTACTAGTTGCGTACAGTTCTATGAGTGTTGAAAAATGCAGTTATATTCACTAATGCAGTCAAGATTCAGAATAGTCCCATCATCTTCTCCCACTCAAATTCCTTCATGTTTCAGCTTTGTGGTCACCTCCTTTCACCTATCCTAACTCTTGGAAACTGTTGATCTGTTCTCCATTCCTATAGTTTTACCTTTTCTAAAATGTTATAGAAATGAATTATATGATGTATATAATATATAGCTTTTTGGGTCTGACTTCCTCCACTTAAAAAAATGCAGTGGGAATTCATCCATATTGTTACATGTATTCAACCCTCTTGATTGCTAAGTAGTATTCCATTTTATGGATGTGTAACATTTTATTTATTCACCTGCTGAAGGACATTTGTATTGTTTCTAATTTTTGGCGATTATGAATAATTGTACTATAAACATTAGAACAGAGTTTTTGTGTAAACCTAAGTTTTCATTTTCTTGGACAAAGAAGTAGAGTTTCTCACTAATATGATAAGTGAAGGTTTAACTTTAGAAGAAACTGCCATAATGGCTGTAGCATTTTGCATTCCCACCACAATACACAAAAGTTCTCATTGTTTCACATGCTCACTGGAACTTGATATTTCACTTAAATTTTTTTTTACAAAGGAAAATCTCTCAGTTAACAGAGACAATATGAATTCAAATTTTCTATGAGTGGAATATATAGTGTTTTAGGGTAACAGGTAATGAATCAATCATTATCAAATTATGAAGTATTTTCTTCCTGCCATCTGAATCTAACTTGCATGACCTTGATTTATATCTTGACATATCAACTTGATGATAGCACTCTGGTCAAATAATATACTTTGTGGTTTTAAATAGCCTTTTCCTAATGACTAATCTCACTGATGACCTTTTAATGTGTTTGTTATCCGTATACCTTTTTTGGGTTAAGTGTCTGTTCAGATCTTTTACCCAGTTCTTAATTGGGTCATTTACTTTCTTATTCTTGATCACCTAAGCTTTCAGGATAATCTTGATTTCTCTGGATTAGCTACACTTAAGGCCCTGCTGTGTGGCTCTTTATGCCTCATTTTAGGCTACTGTTCAGCAAATAGATTGACTTAAGCATTACTAAAGAGATATTTGTATCGAAACAGCCACCGTTCATTTATTATTGGTAATTGTAGAATTCTTAAAAGTCTATATATAAAAAAAAAAAAAGAGTTCAATCACACCTTACTTAATGAAGCAAACTCAACTAATGGGAACTTCAGACAATTGCTGTAACTATTTTAAAGATGCTTGAGAAGGCAATATAAGTTTTGGGAAATATATTCATATATACACATATATGTGCACAGTTAAATATATAAACCCCTCAGGTACTCACTTAGAGATAATTTATTCCTTATTTTACAAATAATCCTAGCAATTTGTGTTTTCAATTCTTAAATCATAGACAAGAAATTTGAATTGAGGTAGAGACTGCTAAAGGCTGATTCAAAGCTTGCTACAAGGGAAGATTACTGATAATCTTTTAGAGAGATGAATAAGATCATAGATAAAGAGGTTTTTTTTAAAAGCAAGCAGTTTGGGATGAGACCATTTAGAAATTTATATGTAAAGCATTCAGTTCTTCTATACTGTGGCCAGATAATACATTTTGCAAATGATAAGTGTTAAACATTGAAAGTAGCATTAGGTTTAGCATTCTCCTTTTAATAGAAGAGTGTGTATAAATCATCTAAGAGAATTTTCTATAAAATATGGAAATTGTTTCATAGTTATATGTGGTGATAAAAAGGAACTAAGTTAGAGTTCACATTTCTAGAGCTATAGCCCCTTATATGTTACAGATAATTGTCTGACAATGTCACAGAAACCTATGACTGTGTCTTAACATTTAAGAAAAAGACTTTCTGCTACACTGGAATAATTTTCTTGTTACAATAAGATACTGATGCTGAAGGTAATCAGGATACTAACTTTGAAGTAGCAGAAATATGTTAAAACAACAACAAAAACGTCATTATAGTAGAAAATAACATATGCTTATGTATAAGTAGAGATTTAAAGAAATATATTTTTGAAATGACCAAGATATCCCTTCTGTACATCTTCACTTTTGCACATTATTCTCAATTATTTATTTGGATTTCTTGGAAATATCCTGTGCCTCTGTTCTGACGCTTCATTTTTATCTCACCTTCTAGATTCAGGATATCCAGGGAGTGCTTTACTGTTGGTTTTAACTTACTCCTACTCATTCTGAGTATTTTGCTAAAATCCAAACTCTTTTCTTTTTTATAGGATGAACTGGTTTTACCTAATAATTTCTTCTGTATTTTTTTCAGTTTCAAGTTGTGATTTCCATTTCCATTATGGCATATTATTTTATTATTTCCCAGCTCCTTCAGAGATCTAGAAACTTTCAAGAAAGAAGAACTTTGGCTTTTGATTTAGGAATTAGAATTCCAAATAAGTCACAATGCTCCCCCTCTTTTATAATAAGTAAATATTGCAGATAATTGCATATATGTTATTTCCTGTAAATCATCTTTCCAACTTGAAGAGACCCTTTAAGTTCAGTGAGTTCTCTAAGCGTAACAGAAATTGATGTGACGCTCATGAATCACCAACACGTCTGAATAAAGATGACCTCATGTTTAAAGAGGTAATTTGAATTCATTGTACTTTTAAGACAAATGCAATATTCAGCTTTTTATTGGCAGGTAATTAATCAATATGTATCAAATTGTGAAGAATTTTATCCCTGCCAACTACTTCTGACTTGCTTGACCCTGATTTATATCGTTGTTATACCAACTTAAATCAGATAGTTTGCTGTCTTGGGTTAAATATAGTATTTAAATAGAAATATTCAAATGAGCAGTAGAAATTTCAGAGTTAAGTATATTCATTCCCAAACCTGAATTCAGCACTGCATGCCTTAGTAATTGTTGGCACTTTATAGCAAAACACTTAGCTGTGATCAATTGTAGCTTTCTCAGTAAAATCCCAGAGCTCATCTCTAGGACGAACATGTGGTTAAAGCAAAGAGGGTGGAGGGATGAAAGGTGTTAAAAAATTGCTTAGCTGAGTCTGACATTTTACCTTTTAAATATTAATTATACTGTGGGCTTCTTCCTATTTACATACCTAAGTGTTTGCTTGGGACATAAATGGTACTAAATTGTCTTGAGAAAGCCATAGAGCATCTTTGTTAGATAAAACTTCTTGCAGCTGGTAATTTTTGGCAATTAATATTATGAATGCTAATGCGATGGGGAGAAGGGAAGGCACTTCCAGGATGCCACTTATCTCTGTAAAACGAAAGAAAATGTCAGAAGTGGTGAGCCTGCTGAGAGTATTACTTCTGGGAAGGAAATAGATGGCAAATGTTAAAATTATCATATTTATGGACAGGCTAGAATTTTAAGACTGGGATATCTAATAAATAGTCTAGTAAATAGAGTTTATTGTAAATATTTTTAAATACTTGTTTTGGATTATTTAACAGTGAAGGTTTTTTAAAAAGTTATACTGAATATATTACTGGCCCAAAGTAACAACTGAAAGTAGATTCACAGAAATTAGCTCATTTGATTTTCTCAGTAATTGGTAAGGAATTAGGGGCAGTTCACTTGATGCTATAGAGTTAATTAGCGATAAACATTAAAATGAGATATGTATTAGGATAAAGACGAGCTTGATGGTTAAAAATGTAAAAGCCTGGAGTTATGAGAAACAAAATGTCAGCAAACCTTTTGGAATCTACTACTTAGATACAGAATTGTCATCATGTTTCAGAGTAGTTACATTCTCTTACATTTTCCAAATGAATTAAAAAGTAGCTGTTCTATCACTGCTCATTAGGCTATGTAATTTAAGCCAGACTAACTCTCTACTGGAAAGAATGTAGGAGGAGATCAGTAACAAGCATTATTAACATATGCGTTGTTTACAATTCAGAAACGAAAATAAATTCTATCATCTTGTACATTTTCCATTTATGATTTGAGGAACTCTGAGTTTCAGCTTATGCTAGTTACACCAAGATTTCAAATTGCCAGGTAAATTAATATCACAAGGATTTAGGAAATACATAGTTTTAAATACCTTGGATTGTATTTTTGAGTCAGGTGTAGGCTTAATTTATGGTGACTATGAGAAAATATCAATAGTATTTTGACTAGTAAGGGAGAGAGTCTTCTTTTTATGTTGAAACATAGCAATAAGAATAAATATATTTTATTTTGCTATGCTCATTTGTATGTAAAGATAGGAGGAAGGTTACTGAAATAAAATAAACATTCCTAGTTTTGTGTGACAGTCTAAATCTTCCGTTTCAATTATTCTGTCCCATAATGCCTACAAGCACATTCGCAAGTGGCATGTCATGTATACTAATTTTTTGTCTGTTGAACAGTCACTATTTAAAGAAAACATAAGAAACGTGATAAATTAAGAAAATATTCTTCATCTTTTTTATTTTAATTCATCAAGCCTTCATTAAACATCTGCTTTGTATCTTCAGATCTGCAAGGAAAAAGAAATAAATAATATTGTTTTGTGTTAAAGAACCTACTTAATTTTTTTTCAGAAACAAATTTGTAAATGTGAAAAAATTGAAATGTAAATATGAGTGGGCACTGAAAAGGATACATACAAGACAGCCTCCCATAAAGAGTTGATTTGAATAGTATATTAGAAAAAAGTACAGAATTATTTCCATTTAGGTAGCTCTAAACATTGATATTGCAAGGTTGATAGTGTGCTCTAGTTTGGAATTCATCATTGGATGCCTGAAGTTCCTTTTGAAGGAGAAAAAAAATGACTCCTTATGAAATATTCAGAAATACAGTTAAATCTTTATACATAAAAATGTTTATTGTGAGGTTATTTATCATAGCAGGCAATTTTAAAATAACCCTGGGTAAATGGATAAAATATAAAACAGAATGCCATGTGTTATTAGTCTGCTTGGGTTTGCATACCAAAATACGATAGACTAGGTGACTTAAATAATAGAAATTTATCTCTCACCATTTTGGAGGCTGAGAAGTTCCATGATCTGGTTGCCAGCTAATTTGGTTCCTGGTGAGGACTCTCTTCCTGGCTTGTATCCTCACATGGGGAGAAGGGGTAGAGGAAGAGTGCGTCACTCAATATTTCTTTCTAAATTGAAGATTAAATACAATCCCAATCAAGATTTTAGTAAACGTTTTTGTGAAGTAGAAGTCAGATTCTAAGGTGAGCTCTAAAATTCATATGGAGAGGCAAATGCTCAAGAATAGTCAAAATAACTTTGAAAAAGAAGAAGAAAGTTGCAGTATATGACTTTGATTTCAAGACTTATTATAAAAACACATTAATCAACATGTGAAAGTATTGGCAGAAATAAAAGATAAATGCAATAGAAGAGAAAGTTTAGAAATAAACATAAATAAATGATGGACCTTCATTGAAGGTACAAAACCAATTCAGTGGAGGAGGAATAATCTTTTAAATCAATATTTCTGCATCAATTGGGTATTCATATTAAAAAGAAAGCACTTCTGAAAATTAACTCAAAATGGATCATATAAATCAATTTAAAAAAATCTAAAGCTGTAAAAAAAATACAGAAGGAAACAGGGGAAAAATTGTATCTTTGTATTTGAGCAAACATTTCTTATATACAACACCAAAAAACCAGTAAAAGAATAAATGGACAAATTAAACTCCATTAAAATTAATAACTTTTCTCTGGAAAAGCTATTAAAAAGACCAAGACTGGAAAAATATATTGACAGATATTTCCAATAGAGGACTTTTATTGAGAATACATGAAGAAATGTCAAAACTCAGTAATAAGATGACAAATCATATGGACAGAAATTTCCAAAAAGATATGTGGTTAGCAATTAACACATGAAAAATCACTCAATGTGATGTTATTAGGGATATGCACATTAAAATTATGAGATACCACTACACACCTATTTTATCACTAAAATTAGAAAGCCTGACCCTACCAAGTGTTGGTAGGGATGTAAAGGAACACAAACTCTGGTTCTGATTTTTCTGGTGTGGGTGTAAAATGATACCACCACTTTATAAAACTTTGACTGTCCTTTAATAACAATACCACCTACTCTATGAAGTCGATGGGTAGCAGTGGGGGAAGAAAGAGGGAGAGGGAAGAAGGGAGGGTGAGAGAGAAACAAGAGCAAATGTGCACACACTTGCGTGCTCTGGTCTTTTTTTTTTTTTAATTTTTATTGGAGTATAGTTGATTCACAATGTGGTATTAGTTTCAGGTGTACAGTTCTGGTCTCTTCTTGTAAGGGCACTAATCTCACCGTAAAGAGCCTACCCTCATGACCTTATCTAAACCTAATTACCTCCCAAAGGCCCCATCTTCAAACCATCACTTTGGGGGTTAGAATTCAACATGTGAATTCAATATCCTGAATTTGCCAGCACATCTGCATGGCACAATGTTCATGCGACATTGCTAAATGGTAAAGCACACAAAAAATACTCAAATATAATATTAAGTCTATAAAAATAGGCACAGTAGAAAACATTAACAAGACAACCCCAAAGCTATTTCCGTGAGAAAAGAATCTCAAAGATGTAAAACAATGATTTCTAAGTACTTTCTGGTAGTATCCAACTTATCTGCAATGACTCATGTAACTTTTGGAATCAGAGAAATAAATGCATTATGAGAGAGAGAGAGAGGGAATGAGTATGGCATTCTTTAATGGGTAATGCAATGTTTCAGAATATAAAAACATAGATTTGACATAATGCTAATTAAGAGGAAAATAATTAATAGTAGATAATTTCTTATTATGGTGGGACTAGAGATCAGAAAATCTCTAGGCTGCTGGATGAAAGCAGAGAAGAAAATGGGAGCAGAAAGAAAATTGTGTGTGGTAAAAAGCACAGTATGTCGTTGAAGTGCTTCACTAGTTTCAAATAAGAAAGATCCTTACTAAAATATTATTCCATATTAAGTTATCTCTAGGGGGAAAATTAGTGTTGACCAGAATTATGAGAATAAGTCTTATAAAGCAGTAAATCCTTAAGAACTACTGATGGAACTTGACGGCTTTATGAAAACTATGGGTCTCAAACATGGTCACATATTAGAATCACTTAAGAAATTTTCAAAAGTGTCTCAGTCCTTGTGCACAGAGATCTTAATTTGCATGTGTTGGGTCCAAGGATGGATATTTTTAAATGACTCCTGAGTAATCAAAGTATGCAGCCAGGATTGAGAACCACTGATGGCTGAACATTCAATCCATAAATTGGGACTACTTGACATATAGTCTGAATGGATGAGAGCTGGTATTTGACACAGTAAACATTCAAGATGCCATCTGGGTTGTTGAGTAGGTCTGATAAGAATTGTATTCTAACCTTAGTTGGTAACTGTGAAGAAATTGAAACAAATGTAACGAATTTTTGTGAAATTTCACATTATCAATTTAGAATCAAAATGGGGAGGGGATAAAAGACATAAACTATATTCTGTTTTATAAAAAAAGGTTACACTTAGAGCAGGCTAGCAATGTAAGTGATTCTCTCCTGATTGAGTGAGTTGCATATTAGAGGAAGTGTCAGGAATAGGCTACATAAATAGCCATGTAATTGGAATATTTCACAATATTTTTTACATTTGATGAGGGGTTATATAACATGAACTTTAATATACTTTTAAACTCCAAGATTAAAAGGGCAGTGGAAAATTATGGAAAAATAGAATTAAGAGCAGAGTTAAGACTCATTATTGGTAGTTTTCTTCCCTTTCCCTCCCCTTTGTAAATGTCTACTGCGTATTGTACTTTGTAAAAGTGTATACTTAATATGCTCTAGTAAGGACTCTGTATTTGCAGAGCACCATGTGGCCATAGGGCAGATAGCCTCTGAGGGGAAAAACATGAACTCACGTTTTAGAAATGAGGACTTTAAAGTAAGTTTGTATATTCATGGTGACTAATTTGAATACAATTTGAGAATTGATATTAGGGAAAGGAAGTTTTGGAGAGAGACGCTATGGAGGTAGTAAAAGCAATAAACCAACTTTGAACTCAGAACAGCCCAAAGCAAGAAGGGGAATGGGCAGAATACTTGGGAACTTCAGATAAATGATGAAAGTCCATTTGCTAAGGATCGCTGAAGAGTCTTGATTTTATGGAACATCAAGATGACATTCTGCTTTCCATGATTTCATTCCCCCGAACCTGTTCTATAAGCGAACAAGCAAGGAGCAGGAAAATGGCATGAATGAATTGCAAGAATATAAATCCCTTACTTCACTTGCATGTGTAGTAAAATGACTGAGACAAGCAACAACTGGACTGAAAAGCCTGTTAAAGATTTGGTTCAATTATCTTGCATTATACAGAAACCTATTAGGTCTTCAATAAATGTTTGAGAAGAGAAATTTTCATTCCACCAGTATAATATGGACTCTAGGTCTTGATAATTATTTATTTAACTCCTAATATTTAATATCACCTAGGCTTCCATATAAATGAGACCTCAGAGATTTCAGAGTGAGAGTAAACTGAAAACTTGCCCAACTTTCCAGGGGAATGCAAGAAAAGTTTCCAGTCTCAAATCTTGGTTCTGGATGAATAGGTTAAATTATCACTAAGAATTGGTCACCTTAATCTAGCCCTCAGGATGATTGGCAGAAAAATTCATATTACCTGTGTGGCCCAGAACACCTCAAGCTGAGAATGTAGTTTAAAGTAGCCCTGAATAATGCCCTCAGGTGCATGGGTGCATGGCAGAAGCAAACAATCCTCACAGAAAGGAAAGACAAAGGTTTCAATAAAACTGCTTAAAAGAGGCTGTATACAAAAGGCACAGTTAAATGTAATAAAGCACCAGGAAGGTTGAAAGTAAAAAAACCACATATAGTATACTGGAGATAATTAGGCAAAAGAGAATTATTATTGTCAGGTTAATTTTAATATAAAATATATTTAAAGACATAGCTTTATCAAGATAAAGAGGGTCATTATATAACTATAAACATTTTAATTCACCAGGAAGAGACGTTTTAAACATGTATGCATCTAACAATATACCCACAAAATTAAACAAAATTTGACAGAACTGCAGAGAAAGAGATTAATCTAATACCCTATTTAGAGATATTATATACATATTTTAATAATTGATATGTCAAGTAGGCAAAAACCAGTTACAAAATAAAGAAAACCTAATAATAATCACTTGGAGAATTCTATGCTGTATTTTATTTGTTCAAAAAAAATAAATAATGAGGTTAACATCTCATTTGTAACCACCCTAAATATAGTCTTCATATTATTCCTACAATTGGAGAAAAGAAAATTCTAAGACTGTCTAGGAAAAAAGTACTCAACCAGATATCCAGGGAACATAGCTGGGCATTTGATGGACTGGAAAAATTAGGCTTTTGCCAAGTTAGGATGTTTATCCTTGAATCCTGTACCCTTAGTCCCAGGACAGAACAGTAATAGATTAAATGAATATTATGAAAAGTTTTCAGGTCTAGTCAAAAATTCATTTTGAAAGCTTTGAAATGAAATTGAACAGAATCCTGACAGCATTTGTTCTACATCTGACATGGGTGCTTCAAAGTATCACAGGATACAGAAATCTGATGGTCCATTAAAATAGCTCAAATACTCCTTTCCATTTCTTTTTAACCAAATGAGGGTGGGTTTCCCTGCCCTCAAAATTTACTTTTCACTTTTTTCACATGTGCTAACCTACTGTTTTGTTTGTGTGTGTCTGTGTGATTTTATTTTTTAACTTTTTTCTGTGTGATTTTGAGTACTTGAAAGTGTATATTCAGTTTCTATATTTTTAAGTAAGAGATGTCCTCATTTCTGGTTAACCAGAGCAGAGAAAAATTATGACCCCCCCCTCCCTTTTTTTGAATAAACCTCTATTTTCTTTTCTTGTTCTTCCTTTTGGGGTCCTTGGGACTTGCTTATACTGCCTCTATGACTCTTAGCAGATGATACTTTGTGGTATATTATTAAATATTTGACTTCCAATTCTACACTTCCAATTCCTTTAGAATATAAAATGTGCCTTGTCCATCTTTAATACTCAGACTCTCATATAGTTCTCTGTGTATATTAAATATTCAAGGAATGCTTATTGAATGGATGGCTACATGAATGTATGCATAAAATGCTAACGAGCTAGAATATAAGGCCTCTTTGCTTAGTAAATGCAACTTTTTGGCCCTAGACATCTTTCTTTCTCTACTGTACTGGCTAACTTCCCAGAGCCCAAGGTAGTGCTAAATATGAGGCCTGAATCCAACCTTTTTTTTTTTTTTAAAAGATCTTTATTAGAGTATAATTGTTTCACAATACCGTGTTAGTTTCTGTTGAACAACAAAGCAAAACAGCCATATGCATACACATGTCTCCCTATCCCCTCCCTCTTGAGCCTCCCTCCCACCCTCCCTATCCCACCCCTCTAGGTCATCACAAAGCACTGAGCTGATCTCCCTGTGCTATGCTGCTTCCCACCAGCCAACTATATTACATTCGGTAGTGTATATATGTCGATGCTACTCTCACTTCGCCCCAGCTTCGCCCTCGCACCCCATGTCCTCAAGTCCATTCTCTATGTCTACCTCTTTATTCCTGCCCTGCAGCTAGGTTCATCAGTACCTTTTTTTTTGTTTTTTGATTCCATATGTATGCGTTAGCATACGGTATTTGTTTTTCTCTTTCTGACTTACTTCACTCTGTATGACAGACTCTAGGTCCATTCACCTCACTACAAATAACTCAGTTTCCTTTCTTTTTATGGCTGAGTAATATTCCATTGTATATATGTGCCACATCTTCTTTATTTATTCATCTGTCGATGGACATTTAGGTTGCTTCCATGTCCTGGCTATTGTAAATAGTGCTGCAATGAACACTGGGGTGCATGTCTCTTTTTGAATTATGGTTTTCTCAGGGTATATGCCCAGGAGTGGGATTGCTGGGTCATATGGTAGTTCTATTTTTACTGTTTTAAGCAACCTCCCTACTGTTCTCCATAGTGGTTGTATCAATTTACATTCCCACCAACAGTGCAGGAGGATTCCCTTTTACCACTCCCTTTCCAGCATTTATTGTTTCTAGAGTTTTTGATAATGGCCATTCTGACTGGCATGAGGTGATACCTCATTGTAGGTTTGATCTGCATTTCTCTAAAAATTAGTGACGTTGAGCATCTTTTCATGTGCCTCTGGCCATCTGTATGTCTTCCTTGGTGAAATTTCTATTTAGGTCGTCTGCCCATTTTTTAACTGGATTGTTTGTTTTTTTGATATTGAGCTCCACGAGCTCTTTGTATATTTTGGAGATTAATCCTTTGTCTATTGTTTCATTTGCAAATATTTTCTCCCATTCTGAGGGCTGTCTTTTTGTCTTGTTTATGGTTTCCTTTGCTGTGCAAAAAGCTTTTAAGTTTAATTAAGTCCTATTTGTTTATTTTTGGTTTTATTTCTGTTACTCTACGAGGTGGGTCAAAAAAGATCTTGCTGTGGTTTATGTCAAAGAGTGTTTTTCCTATGTTTTCCTCTAAAAGTTTTATAGTATCTGTTCTTACATTTAAGTCTTTAATCCATTTGGAGTTTATTTTTGTGTATGGTGTTAGGGAGTGTTCTAATTTCATTCTTTTACATGTAGCTGTCCAGTTTTCCCAGCACCAATTATTGAAGAGGCTGTGTTTTCTCCATTGTATGTTCTTGCCTCCTTTGTCATAAATTAGGTGCCCATATGTGTGTGGGTTTATCTCTGGGCATTCTATCCTGTACCATTGATCTATATTTCTGTTTTTGTGCCAGTACCATACTGTCTTGATTACTGTAGCTTTGTGGTATAGATTGAAGTTGGGGAGCCTGATACCTCCAACTCCGTTTTTCTTTCTCAAGATTGCCTTGGCTATCTGGGGTCTTTTGTGTTTCCATACGAATTTTAAGATTTTTTTGGTTCTAATTCTGTGAAGAATGCCATTTGTAGTTTGATAGGGATTGCATTGAATCTGTAGGTTGCTTTGGGCAGTATAGTCATTTTCACAATGTTGATTCTTCCAATTCAAGAACATGGTATATTTCTCCATCTATGTCATCTTTGATTTCTTTCATCAGTGTTTTATAGTTTTCTGAGTATAAGTCTTTCACCTCCGTAGGCAGGTTTATTCCTAGGTATTTTATTCTTTTTGCTGCAGTGGTAAATGGGAGTGTTTCCTTAATTTCTCTTTCTGATTTTTCACTGTTGGTGTATAGGAATGCCAGAGATTTCTGTGCATTAATTTTGTATCCTGCAACCTTACCAAATTTATTGATTATCTCTAGTAGTTTTCTGGTGGCATCTTTAGCATTTTCTATGTATAGTGTCATGTTGTCAGCAAACAGTGACAGTTTTACTTCTTTTCCAATTTGTATTCCTTTTATTTCTTTTTCTTCTCTGATTGCTGTGGCTAGGACTTCCAAAACTATGTTGAATAAGAGTGGCAAGAGTGGACATCCTTGTCTTGTTCCTGATCTTAGCAGAAATGGTTTCAGTTTTTCACCATTGAGTATGATGCTTGCTGTGGGTTTGTCATATATGGCCTTTATTATGTTGAGGTAGTTTCCCTCTATGCCCATTTTCTGGAGAGTTTTTATCATAAATGGGTGTTGAATTTTGTCAAAAGCTTTTTCTGCATCTATTGAGATGACCATACGGTTTTTATTCCTTAATTTGTTAATGTGGTTTATCACATTGTTTGATTTGCATATATTGAAGAATCCTTGCATCCCTGGGATAAATCCCACTTGATCATGCTGTATGATCCTTTTAATGTGCTGTTGGATTCTGTTTGCTAGTATTTTCTTGAGGATTTTTGCATCTATGTTCATCAGTGATATTGGTCTATAATTTTCTTTTTTTGTGATATCGCTTTCTGATTTTGGTATCAGGGTGATGGTGGCTTTGTAGAATGAATTTGGGAGTGTTCCTTCCTCTGCAATTTTTTGGAAGAGTTTGAGAAGGATCGGTGTTAGTTCTTCTCTAAATACTTTATAGATTTCGCCTGTGAAGCCATCTGGTCCTGGACTTTTGTTTGTTGGAAGATTTTTAATTATGGTTTCAATTTCATTACTTGTGATAGGTCTGTTTATATTTTCTAATTTTTCTTGGTTCAGTCTTGGAAAATTGAACCCTTCCAAGAATTTGTCCATTTCTTCGTGGTTGTCCATTTTATTGGCATATAGTTTGTAGTAGTCTCTTATAATCCTTTGTATTTCTGCTGTGTCAGTTGTGATTTCTCCTTTTTCATTTCTAATTTTATTGATTTGTGTTCTCTTCCTTTTCTTCTTGATGAATCTGGCTAATGGTTTATCAATTTTGTTTATCTTCTCAAAGAACCAGCTTTTAGTTTTATTGATCTTTGCTATTGTTTTCTTCATTTCTATTTCATTTATTTCTGCTCTGATCTTTATGATTTCCTTCCTTCTACTGACTGGGTTTTCTTTGTTCTTCTTTCTCTAGTTGTTTTAAGTGTAGGGTTAGATTGTTTATTTGAGATTTCTCTTGTTTCTTGAGGTGAGATTGAATTGCTATAAAATTCCCTCCTAGAACTGCTATTGCTGCATCCCATAGGTTTTGGGTCATTGTGTTTTCATTGTCATTTGTTTTATGTATTTTTTTATTTCTCCTTTGATTTCTTCAGTGATCTCTTGGTTATTTAGTAGCGCACTGTTTAGCCTCCATGTAGTTGTGTTTTTTACAGTTTTTTTTTCTTGTAATTGATTTCCAGTCTCATAGCATTGTGGTCAGAAAACATGCTTGATACAATTTCAATGTTCTTAAATTTTCCGAGGCTTGATTTGTGACCCAACATGTGATCTATCCTGGAGAATGTTCCTTGTGCACTTGAGAAGAAAGTGTATTCTGCCACTTTTGAGTGGAATGTTCTATAAATATCAATTAGATCTAGTTGGTCTGTTGTGTCATTTAAAGCTTGTGTTTCCTTATTTGTTTTCTGTTTGGATGATCTGTCCATTCCTGTAAGTGGGGTGTTAAAGTCCCCTACTATTATTGTGTTACTGTCAATTTCCCCTCTCATGGTTGTTAGCATTTGCCCTATGTATTGAGGTGCTCCTATGTTGGGTGCATAAGCATTTGTAATTTTTATATCTTCTTCTTGGATTGATCCCTTGATCATTATGTAGTGTCTTTCCTTATCTCTTGTAACAGTCTTTATTTTAAAGTCTATTTTATCTGATATGAGTATTGCTACTTCAGCTTTCTTTTGATTTCCATTTGCATGGAATATCTTTTTCCATCTCTTCACTTTCAGTCTGTATGTGTCCCTAGGTCTGAATTGGGTCTCTTGTAGACAGCATATATATGGGTCTTGTTTTTGTATCCATTCAGCCAGTCTGTGTCTTTTGGTTGGGGCATTTAATCCATTTACATTCAAGGTTATTATCAATATGTATGTTCCTATTGCCATTTTCTTAATTGTTTTGGGTTTGTTTTTGTAGGTCTCTTTCTTCTCTTGTGTTCCCACTTAGAAAAGTTTCTATAGCATTTGTTGTAAAGCTGGTTTGACGATGCTGAATTCTCTGCTTTTGCTTGTCTGAAAAGCTTTTGACTTCTCCATCGAATCTGAGTGAGATCCTTGCTGGGGAGAGTAATCTTGGTTGTAGGTTTTTCTGTTTCATCACTTTAAGTATATCCTGCCACTCCCTTCTCGCCTGCAGAATTTCCACTGACAAATCAGCTGATAACCTTATTGGGATTCCTTTGTATGTTATTTTTTGTTTTTCACTTGCTGCTTTTAATATTTTTTCTTTGAATTTAATTTTTGTTAGTTTGATTAATATGTGTCTTGGTGTGTTTTTCCTAGGGTTTATCCTGTATGGAACTCTCTGGGCTTCCTGGACTTGGGTGACTATTTCCTTTCCCATGTTAGGGAAATTTTTCACTATAATCTCTTCAAATATTTTCTCAGACCCTTTCTTTTTCTCTTCTTCTTCTGGGACCCCTATAAATTCGAATGTTGGTGTGTTTAGTGTTGTCCCAGAGGTCTCTGAGGTTGTCTGCAATTCTTTTCATTCCTTTTTCTTTATTCTACTCCTCAGCAGTTATTGTCTTCCAGCTCAGTTATTCGTTCTTTTGCCTCAGTTATTCTGTTTTTGATTCCTTCTAGTGTATTTTTCATTTCAGTTTTATGTTGTTCATCTCTCTTTGTTTGTTCTTTAGTTCTTCTAGATCTTTGTTAAACATTTCTTGTATTTTCTCAATCCATGCCTCCATCCTATTTCTGAAATTCTGGATCATCTTTAGTGTCATTACTCTGAATTCTTTTTCAGGTAGGTTGCCTATTTCCTCTTCATTTATTTGGTCTTGTAGGTTTTTACCTTGCTCCTTCATCAGTGGCATATTATTTTGCTGTCTCAATTTTTTTTTTTTTTTATTAATGAGTGTGATTGTGTTCCTGTTTTACTGGTTGTTTGGCCTGAGGCTTCCAACAGTGGAGTTTGTAGGCTGTTGGGTAGAGCTGGGTTTTGCTGCTGAGATGAGGACCTCCGTGAGGCCTCACTCCAATGAATATTCCCTGGGGTCTGAGGTTCTCTGTTAGTCCAGTGGTTTGGACTGGGAGCTCCCACCAAAGGAGCTTCGGCCCTACCCCGGGCTCGTGAACCAAGATCCCACAAGCCTCATGGGGTGACAAAAAAAAAATAACACTAACAAATTAAAAATTAAATTAGACTAGGAAACTAACAGATATGTTAGAAAGAATGTAAAGATAAAAATACAGATGAATCAACAACCAGAAGGTACATCAGTACCACAATAATAAAAAAGAGGAGGGAAAAGAAAAATAAAAGGGGGGGGGAAGGCCTTGGCTGTGGAGGGTGGCGCCTAAGCAAGGGCGAGGTTTGGGTGGTGGGCGGGGCCGATGCTCAGGACCCTCAGGGCTGGAAAAGGCCCTGGGGGCTGTGGGGAGTGGGGCTTAGGCTCAAGGAACAGAAGGGGCCCAGGCGTGCCCCCCACCCCTGGTCTCAGAGGGCAGGGGACCTCACCTGGGAGCCCAGCAGGCTTCCTAGGCTCTAGTGGGTGGGGCAAACGCCCTCCTCTCCTCTCCTGCTCCTCCTGTCTGGGGTCTGGGAGGCCCCCTCCCGTCTGCCTCTCCTGTTCTCCCCTCGGCCTCCTTCCTATGCCCCCAAGGAGCCACATGACCTGGAGGGGGCTTTGGAGGGCAGGGGACTGGCCTGGGAGCTCAGCAGGCTCCCCCAGCCTGAGTGGGTGGGGCAAGCGCCCTCTGCTACTCTCCTGTTCCTCCCGCAGGGCCCCTCCCACCTGCCTCTCCTGATCTCCTCAGCCTCCCGCCTATGCCCCCAGGACCCATGTGGCCTGGATGGGGCTTTGAGGAGGGGGACTGGCTTGGGAGCTCAGCAGCCTCCCCAGCCCGAGTGGGCCAGGTGATCGCCCTCCACTCCTCTCCCACTCTTTCTGGAGAGTCCCTCCCACCTGCCTCTCCTGATCTCCCCAGCCTCAGGGGCACTGATCCTGTCTGGCTACTCCTCCTCCTCCCCCCTCAGTCCCCCTATGTTCCACCGGTTCGCTCTGGGGTTCCTCCCATCTCCTTGGGCGTCAGAGTCCCCCACCAGCGGCGGCAGGCATCCTAGTTGTGGGGAGACGCTAACTCCCCGTCTTCCCACACCGCCATCTTGACTCCACCTCCAACCTCACTTTTTGACAAATGCACAAGGGAACTTTAATTAAGACAGTTCTTTCTTGGACATCAAAATCAGATGAAATGTTTAAAAAGAACTGGTGCAGTCATTTTTAGAGTTACAAAAGCAGTGTAAATAAAGTCCAAGAACTTTCAAAGGAAGAAATAGGGAAAAAATGGAGGTTTATTTTAAAAACAAATAATATTTCTTAATTCTTTCATGGCATGGTTCATCGTAACTGAAGAAATTTCTGCTTAAAAATATCTCCTTATGAAAATGTTTATTCTATAACCTCAAATTTATGAAAAAAAATCTTTGTTTTGTGTTTTTATTCTAATTATGCCTCTTCTAATACATGATTTCTTCATGTGATGAGCTGTAGAAATAACAACATTTTAAAACAGCTCAGGATACCTTTTTCTCTAAACAGCCAGTCTTTAGCTGAAGGCAGTACACACACACACACACACACACACACACACACACACACACACACACACACACACGTTACTGAGTTTTGCCCTAAAGTTTCAAAGCAGCCTATTTGATTTTAGTAGAAAGTAAGTAATACTGCCTGGGACTGTCCAAATGTGCTAGATAATTTCATTAGAAGGTTTACTCAAAGATTAATATACTTGGTTTATTAATACATATTTATAAACATATTTACATACAGATTTTTTTTAACACACAAACATACACTCATGACACATATTTTATCTACGTAGCTTAAAGGAGTGTCCCAGAGGGAGAAGGAACAAGTAATAGCCTATATTGTGGGTATTAACATGAGTAGCTCCCAAATGTTTGGAAGCATACAGTTTAACGTAACAAATAGTCTACAACAATTTTAGTGTAATATGTTTCCTTAGCTTGGGTTTCCTAGATACAGAGCCTGAGATGATGATTCTTGTGCAAGTGATTAACGAGGGAAGGCTCACAGGTGAAACCTGTAAGAGGGTGAAGGAAACAGGATAAGGAAAGCAGCCAGGCAAAGGTATGAGTTTTGCTAAAGTTCATAAAGAGCTCTGCAAAATAAATACTGCCACAAAATTGTCGTACCTTGAGGCAAGGGGCCAACTCTTTGTACTTCCAACTCAATCAGCCATTGGCTGTTACTGCCCCTTGTGAGAGGGTATAACTTCCTAGGCATTTCTTGGTAAGTGGCTCCTCTAGGTCCTGGGCCATTCTCAGAAAGGGGAAACTATGGGCCGTTAGTAGACAACACTCACAGAAGTTGGGAGTTAGATGCACTGTCCTAATAGAGGGGTCTGTGCAGAGCACCAGCAGCAACTACTACTCCCACCTATTCCCAGTTTTCATGTGTGTATATGGGGAGCAGCCTTTGGAAGGGAAAATGTGAATGTTAATTGGAAAGGTGCCAGACTAATCATCAAAATTATATCTTTTTTTGTCATATTGTAAAATTATCTAGCACTCATCAAAATTATATCCTTTTTTGTTTTCCATATTGCAAAGTTATCTGACAATTATCTAGCTAGGAAATGGGACCTAGGATACACTCACTTGATACTTTATTTTGCAATGAAAAGTAATGTGCTCATGATAAAATAGATCTGGACTCCTCGAGGTTCCCTTCCTAACAAGACAGTATCACCTCAAATCCTTGATCCTGAATTGGAGATACAAAGTCCTAGAGCTGTAACATTAGATCTTTAAGGGGATAGACTGCTGAATTTTCAAAGGAATGAGAATTACACATGAGAGATAATTCCCACATTCTCCTATATCTCCTCCAGACCTTTAAATCTACTACATTAAACATATTTAAGAAGATTACAACATTCAACTTAATGTAACTTTAGAATCAAAAAACTTAAATCTAGATAAACTTTATGAAGTTGCCCTCACTAATATTACACCATTCCTATACTGAAAGAAAACTCCACCAGAGATTAGACAGCCTTTCTTGTTTTTTTATTCTGACCCCTTTCCTTGAAGTCTTTGAAAGACCATCTCTTATTTCTACTGGCTCATCCACATGGTACTTTGTGTCCTCAGCTGTTTTGTGATTTTTGACTCTGAGTTCATTTCTTCTTAGAAGTTTTTTTCTGTAGAATTAAAAAAAATTTTTTTATTAAATTTTTATACAGTTTTTAAAGGTTACTTTCCATTTACAGTTATTACAAAACATTGGCTCTATTCTCCATGTTTTACAATACATCCTCGAGCCTATCTTATACCCAATAGTTGGTATGTCACACTCACCAACTCCTATATTGCCCCTCTCCCTCCTCTCTCCCCACTGGTAACCACTAGTTTGTTCTCTATATCTGTGAGTCTACTTCTTTTTTGTTATATTCATTAGTTAGTTGTATTTCTTTAGATTCCACATATAAGTGATTCCACGTATAAGTGATATCTTACAGTATTTCTCTTTCTCTGTTTGACTTATTTCACTTAGCATAATGCCCTCCAAGTCCACCCATGTTACTGCAAATGGCAGAATTTCATTTTTTTATGGCTGAGTAGTATCCATTCATTCCATTGTGTGTGTGTGTGTGTGTGTGTATATATCTCACATCTTCTGTATCCATTCATCTGTTGATGGACACTTAGGTTCCTTCCATATCTTGGCAATTGTAAATAATGTTGCTATTGACATCTGAGTGCATGTATCTTTTCAAATTCGTGTTTTGTTTTGTTTTTTGGATGACTACCCAGGACTGGAATTGCTGGGTTATATGGTAGTTCTGTTTTTAGTTTTTTGAGAAACCTCCATACTGTTTTCCACAATGGCTGCACCAACTTACATTCCCACCAACAGTGTACAAGGGTTCCTTTCTCTCCACATCCTTGCCAACACTTGTTGTTTATGTTCTTCTTGGTGATAGCCATTTTGACAGGTGTGAGGATTGAGACCTTAGTTTAAGGTATATTTGTTACAGAGAGGATTTGTGTTTATTTCTACCAGATGCTAAGGGGTAATTTTCATCCTGAGTTTGACTGTGGGACACAATGCTGCACAAAACCTACTTATAGTTAAAAATTTCCTGTTAGATTAATTGTTTTCTCTACCCAATGTCAAAGTCTGTAAGTTTCCATGCTACCCTATTCTATAGGATTGTGTTTTTTTTTTCTTAGTTCATATTTTATGGAGTCTTGGCTTTATGTAGGGTAACCCCATTAGGGTGGGCCCTGATTTTGTGTTTGGTCCACTGGGTCTTGCAAAATCAAGGGGGAAAATGCTAAAGGCTACCAGGGAATAAAAGATACTCTTACGTTAGCCAAAAGGTTAAACCTTAATTTTACCTCCTTCAATTCTTGTCTTCACTTCATTTTTGTCCTCTGAATAGTTTCCTTATTATATGGGCAATACAATGATATTAAATAAATGAATAAATAAATATATATGAATTTGTATATAATATTTGTTTATAATATATAAATATATATTTGTACATATCATGTATATATACAATGATAGGTAAGTAGATGGATGGATTATGAGGGGTTTTGTAAATGTTTTGCAATATAGTATACATTTATTAGGTGTTAAATTTGGTATTAATATATCTGCAGGTACTAATATATCATTTACATCAACCTCACTTATAGTTCCTAATATCTTCCTTATATTTTTGTCTACTAGTGTTTTATAAGACTGTGGTTTTCAACTCAGTTAATTATTCTGTTGTGCCTTTGCTTGTTTTTCATTTATTTACTTTCAATACTCCAAATGCTAAGTATCAATTGAAACTGTACCACTCAATTTAACTTATTATATTTTCGTATTTTTTTCTTCCTTTAAATTCTTAGAGAGTATTCTTAAATTGTCATTAATAAGACACTGGGTTTTTATTAGCCATTTTCTCATATTACAATCACTTTTTAAAATATGATGAGGTCTCTCAGACATAAAGATCTACAGAGCATTGCAAGATAGTCATTGATGATCCAACTAGTTTAATAACATATAACAAATACAGGTTTAAGCTCCTTTGCATACCATTAATTTTACTCCAAATCCTGATTTATCCAGTATACTGAGTTTATTTATCGGTAATTGTTTTGTTTTCTTTTGTTTTAAATTGCAGATCTATTGGTGACAATGTTTTCTTATGTGAAAATGATCATTTAGTTTAACACTTAGTTCAAAGTTGATAGTTATTATTTCTCAGAACTTTTAAAAAGCACCCCATCATCTTCTGGTTTCTATTAATAATCTTGAACAATCCACTGTCAGCATAACTGGTTCCTTGATTAGTAATCTGCCTTTTCTCTTTGACCTCTTCAAATTTTTTTTCTTAACTTTGTTTTCTTCATTGTCTGTTCAGCTTTGCTCAATATGCTATTTTGTCTTATTATTGGATTTTTATATTCTATAATTATGATTTTCCTTTTTGAACTTTTATTTTGTTCTTTGAAACTTTCCTAGAGCATTTTTATAATCTTTGATCCTTGATTGAGTTTTTGTTTTCCTAAATTATATCTCTATTTATATATACTTATACTTTGTAGTTGATAATTCCAGATCTGAAGTAGTTGGGATTTAATTCTATGTTTGTTCTTGCTGGCTTTTCACAGTGGTAGCTTTCCACATCTGTTTATAAGTTTTGTGGTTGTATTTGTTTTAATATAATCTGGGGCTATTCTGAGGGGCCTCAAATGAAGATCCTTTCTTAGGAGAAAGATCTTCATTTGTTTCTGCAAAGCACAATTCCAACTCAAGACCATTTTAGATTAATTTCTTACATCCTGGTTTCAACAACCACACAGATCACATAAAATTTAAACCTGAAATATATATGAGGGCAGAGTTGTGATTACATGTGTTCAAATTAGTTTCTTTTTTCATGGGGGTGTGATAGAAGGGGTGCGGGGTAGAGGCATTTTTACTAGTCAGAAGTGAGGACAAATCAACAGGATATTTTGTAATCTCCCATTGCTAGAAGGTATATTGGGTTTCTTTTGCCCAACCCATTTATCCAGAATAAAATCTTTTCAAAAGTTTCAGCTAAAATAGTTACAATTGTAACCACAGATCAACCCGATACACACTAGATTCATATTTTTACTAGTTTTCTATGGCTGCTATAACAAATTACTGCAAACCTGGTGGCTTAACACAACACTAATTCATCATTTTACAGTTCTGGAGGTAAGAAATCCAAAATGGGTCTCACTGGGCTCAAATCAAGGTGTTGGCAGGACTGCATTCATTTCTGAAGGATCTAGGGGGAAATTTGCTCTTTTGTTTTTTTAAAATTTTCCTGCTTCTAGAGGTCCTCACCTTCCGTGGCTCATGGCCCTCTTCCATCTTCAAACCAGGAATGCAGGTTGAATGCTCATATCACATCATATCAAATCACTCCAATCTTGCTTCATTATCACATATTCTCTGGCACAGATTCCCCTGTCTCTGCCTCCATCATATAAGGACCTTGTGATTACATTGGACCCACCTGGATAATCCGAAATACGATCCTGTCTTACCTTTGGCTGATTCCATAAAGTTAACCTTAACTTCATTTGTAACTTTAATTTTCCTTTACCATGTGACCTAAAATATTCATAGGTTCAAGGGATTAGGATGAGAACATCTTTGGGGGGGTCATTGTTCTGCCTATCATAGTATTTATACTGAAAATAACTAATTTTTTTTTTTTTTACAAAATTGTTTGTGGCCAGCTTATAATTTCTCTGTCTAAAGAATTAGTGCTTTTAAAAATATTTTAGAGCTCTGATCATAATTTAAATCTGCTCCATCCTAGTGCCTTTCTTTTCATTGCAGTATATTATATAAATGAGCAAACAACATGACTCCTGAAATAAATTAAACTTATTTTTTTTTCTAGTGTTGATCACACTGATACCTAAGTAGGCCAGTGTACTGGCAGGATAATGTACATCTTGGGCAAATCATTGTACACATTTTAAAATTCATACATTACATACACTGAAACTTCCCTACTAATATACTCAAAATTTCATACTTGCAGCAAATCATATATAATAGCCATTTTAATTTGTTGTATAACTATACTACTTTTTTCAGTAAATCAGTAGGACTTGTAAGTGATATGCAATCATAGATTCTTTTCAGGGCTTTGGTTTGGAAAGGAGCTTCAGTTTCCTTGCTTCGAAAGTGCAAAGTGTATCCAGAATCCAGAATGTAAGCACTTCTGTCTTATTCTACTGCTGGCATCCAAATTTTAGTCATCATAATTTTTTGTCTGCAATAACCTCTTAACTGGCCGCCCATCTCCCACCATTACCCACTAAATCTTATTTTCAATGCGTAGTGTTGAATTATTCTTTAAAATAGCCTGAATGATCCTTCAAAATAAATTAAGTCAGATTCCAGTCATTCCTGTGTTTCAAACCTTCCAAATGCTCCTTATCTCTGGAAGAGACAAGCCCGAGTGTTTAAAATGGCATGATGCTGTGCCCGTCTCCCATGTCGTTGACCATGTCTCCTACTATCCATCCTTCACCTCATCTATTCCATAGACACTGACTTGATTGTTATTCCTCAAACCTCAAGCTCTCCAGTTACACTCCTCTCTTAGTTAGGGAAGGCTTTCTCTCTGGCTGGGATGCCCTTCCTCCATATAACTGCATGATTAACTCTCTTCTGTCTTCCAGGTCTCTGCTCCACTATCCCCTTATTAGTGAATGTTTTTCTGAGCATTCTGTTTAAAATTGCAATCCCATTCCATATTTTAAACCTAATTTCCTTCACTCTTTTGCATTATTTTTCTATAACATTTATTTTTTCTAACTGGTCTACGTTTAATGCTTGCCAGGTCTGGGTCAAGGATACAAATGGCAACCCACATACCGTAAATATAAATATTTAACTGTTTTGAATCAAGGTAACACATATTAAATGAAATGTGTTTTATTCGTCCACCTTGATAAATTTAGCTTCATAGCAACCTTGAAGTCTGGTTTTGCATTTAAATTACCAGGCTCCTTAGTGTTCCAGTTTCTAGCTCAAATTTTGAACCCTGTATTGTCCCTCTTCAGGCCCCATTCCTCACCATGAGAACACCTATGTTCTTCCCATACAGCAGGTCAAAGCTTTGAGCATACCTGCTGTACACAGGAACCCTTGGCTCCTTGGTCTACAGGTGCAGGCACAGGGAGGACTCTCTGGGCATGAGACTGGTGCCTTTTGAACTGGGAATTATGGGGTCTGAGTACAAGAATCATGATGGGTGGGGGGAATGCCTGGGTTCCTGGTGAGCCAGCCCCTTAGACCTGTAAACTGCTTGCCCTGTGAGGAGGGTGTTTCCTGAGAAGCACTAGAGTGAAGGCTTCTTAATAGTGCCCAGTGTTTTGGGGAGTCTAAGGATAGCAGTGTACTCTAACCTAGATAATTTACTCATTTATTGTCTCTTATCTCCCCTACTAGAATGTACACTCTATTTAGGTCAGAAATTTTTATCTGTTTTGTCACTGATTTATCTCTAGTGTCTAGGATAATGCTTACCATGCTGCACATGTTCAACAGGTATCTATTGAGTGGTGAGCAAAGTGCTTGACTCTGAATAGGCCCTCAGCATAAGTTAGTTTCCTTTCTGCTTTTGTCCATGAACTTCTGGCTTCTGTAAAGGTCAACTTCTAGTATTGAGAAAAGGCTTAAGGTATTTGTTTTATTAGCAGGTAATTGATGCTCTGTTCTTTCATTTTGAAATAGGAAAATAAAGGTACCATTGCAAATATTCATAACTGAGTTTTGAAAGCAAGTTTTTGATCAAAAGGCTGTACCGGTGGCCAAGGTTTCTAAAAGGAAAACAGAGAGTCAGAAATGCTGAAGAAAGATCAATAGATGCAAACTAAGATTTGACAACACGTTGTTCTACTCTTTGGGTTATGGCAGTTGATGTGTCTAGAATGCACAGTTTAAGGGAGCCGCCACTATTCAGGTCTTGCAAGAACTGACTCTGCACTCTCACAGCTCTGAGAGCAAGCACCCCTTACAATTTTGTTCCCTGGGCACTTTGCTAGTCACACTCTTGTCCTGGCCCATGTGGTTTATCCATGCATACCTGCATGCATCTGCAAATTATAGAAATAACGCGTCCCTTTTTCAGGTTGTATTCAATTTCTTAATAATACCAGCATCTCTACTGACTATAATTCTGAGCATGTAGCATTTCCATTTCAAATTTAGGTTTCTTTATCTATAAAATATGCATAATAAATCAACCTGACCAGGGATATTTTAAGTGTTGAGTGGTTTAAGATAGGTAAAGCTCAGAGACATATTACGCACTTAATATGTGTTGTTTCCTTACCTTGTGTTTATAATTTTTTTCAACTAGAATTTTAGAAATTTATATTTTGACAAATTAGAATAAGTGTGGAAAAATGTTTACCATTTATCTTTCATTACAGAATTAATTTTATTTATATTAAATAATTAAATGCTAATCCCCCCAAAGTAAAGTAACTTTTTTATTATAAAATTATAGTATTAGATGTGCATGTATGTATGAAATAATTCTATTTATCTAAAATTATAATATTTTTCTAGAAATACTGTATTTTCCTAATGGTAGTATTCGAATGTATAGGTAGTGAAAGTTTTATCTAAAAGGGTGATCTACTACAAAGAGAAACAAAAAAACCCAATATAAAAAGTCAGTCTGAGTAGCTTTTATAAATGAGAATCACCAAAATACTTATACATGCTCATAAAAATATCTACTTGATGTAGGAACATATAGGAGTAAAGGTGCAGGTTTGAGATTATTTTTTAATCTTATATTTCCCTGTGAATTAAACATCTTTTACCTTTACCTCCTCTTTTGATAGCATTTGCTTATCTTAGCTCTGTCTAAATTTCAGTGGTAAACCCTTTTTATTTTAAGCGTTTTACTAAATTATTTACAGTAATTATATTATTTAGTCATGAATGAATCAAGCATTTTATTGTTGGATTTGCCAAACTGGAACACAGAACCCTAGAAATTCCCCTGAATAGCCTGAACAAACTAGTACCTGTTGAGAGACAAAGGAAATACAATTAGAAATGTATCCTTATGAAAGTGTATTATTACTATTACTGGTTTAAATGATTTGATCATTTTTCCAAGAATTATCTTTTTCATAAAAAGCACTCATAATAATATTAATTATGGAAGCCAGCTGAAATTTTAAAACTGATGTATTTCAAGGGAAAAAGAGTACCAGGGGTGGGATATCGCTTTCTCTGCTTTCTCTCTCCACTTAAAGACTTATTTTTAAGAATCATTTGTTGTGAAAGTAGAGATGTTTTCTAGCAAGTTATGGCAAAACCTGGCTAACCTGCTCCCAGGGAGACTGCCATGTTATAGACATGAGAATTACAAGGTCATATTTAGTTTGGAGATGAATCTCAAATCTACATCATTTTCATGGTGCTGGAAAACTAAATTTGTATGGGCAGTCTAAGAACCACTGTTTCTTATTATTTTAATTTAGAAACATCTGAAAGGTGTACAAAAGCCACTAACCATAGAGAGATAATTTATCAAATGTTCAAAAGCAAGTAGTAATGAGTAATAGTAAAAAAAATACACAAACAAAACCTTAAAATTTATAATGCATTGTTTTGAGACAGATACTTATTTTTTAATAATAATATGCATGAAATTGAAAAGATGAAGAGCATATTTACTATTATAGTTAACATGTACACAAGTTATGGCTGGAACAAAATTAATAAAAACTTCAACTTAGTTTAAATTTCCTAAAAAAAGATTCCTATTTAATGTTGCCCACACGCAATTCTGTAGCAGGTTCTTAACTAACCTTATGAACCCTTGTATGGGCCTAAGTGCTGATTAACTTTTAGTAAGTACTCATATGCTAATGTGGCTAGTTATAGGTAACTGCTTATGTATACTGTGCTAAAGGATTATATGTATTATGTAACTCAATTTCATCTTCAAAACAATGATAGTCTTATTTTCCTCATTTTATAAATGAAGTATGTACTTTTTATGTTCAGGTTAAGTAACTTCTTTATCTGAGGGCATACAGTTAAGGAGAGACAAAGTCAGAATTATAACTTATCTGCTCAACAATAAAAATGTGTGCTAAATTGCTTTATAGTTGTCTCACTTGTCCTACCACCCACCCCAACTTGACTATTTAAGAAAACTTTGTAAGATACTGATCCTGGATCCCTGGTCTGCATACCCTTCCTATCTCTGACCATTTGATACCTATCTAGGACCCATCCTGACCAGAAGAAGAAAAGTTTAAAGAACTTTAGACTGCCTCTTTGAATTTCAGCATCAAACCCTTCCTTTCTTGTACTCTTGCTCTGACCTTGCACCCTATCTCTACTCCGTGGGATGTTACCTTATTTTTGATCATGACCTTATGCTCCAGTTTTCCTTTCTGGATTCTAATCTCGATATCCCACCCCTGGTATTAAGAAGTGTCCTCATTCTTTGACACTGAGGGTCTTGAGTCCTGCTTCTGAGCTCTGGTCAGTAGGATGGAACCAGAATTTCTTCCTGATGGATTTTTTAGATGCCTTTCACCTGCTTCACTTACTCTTGTGCCATTCATTTCTTTGTTGAGAACCTCCTCTCTTGCTGCCACATGTCTTAGAGAGTGCCACCTGCTGGCTGGGCAAGACCCTTCAGCTTCCATAACTTTAGCAGGCTATTCTCAGCCTCTTCTTCCAGTAGACAGGTCTAGTTTCTTTCTTGGCCCCCTTTCTTCTGTTCCATTCTACTGTTTTTAATGGGACAATCTCATCATTTTTCTTTAAATAAATGCAGCAAAACAGAGAAAGCTGCCATTTTTTTTCCCCTCAGATTTTAACGTGTGTTGGTTGACTATCATTTTTTCTTTTGTCTCTGCTATTTTTGTGTTTCAGTTTTCAAAATATGTTATTAGTGCTCACTAGATATTAGCCAGGGCATGGTTCAGTTTGCCTAAATTGTGTTAAAAATATAGCAGTCATGTTTGTATATAAGTAGAATGTACAGATTATGCATGCTTTTAGGTTATCCTCCCCCTGTTGTGTGGTAGTTTCTAAAAAGATCAACAATTGACTCACCGACACTCATACAATTAAAACATATTAAATTAGGAAACGGTAATAATAAGAAAGGCCAAACCTGAATTAAACAATTCAAGTCCCTGTAAAGTATATGTGTGCATGTGCATGTAGTAATAAGATGACATTTGTCTATCACCCATTAAATGTCAGATCAAGTATTTATTTAAGTGCCATTATCCTTAGAGATTGTCATAATATCAAAATGCATTTTAGAAAGTACACAAGAACTACTTTACATAAGGAATTAGTATAAACAGAGTCATATTTTGCTGCTATCGTACCAAAATATGCTTATTAATCATGAATACAGGGTCTTAAGCAGGATGATTTTGTATTTTTATGCAAAGAACATCCCTGTGTATCTGTGCCAGCTACTACTGCTACTCTCAACCCTTTGGATGGAGAAGCTTAAGTTTGGTTAATAATATAAGTAGAATCTACCATAGGTATTTATTTATTTAAAAAATTATTTATTGGGCATCTATGATGTTCCATTCACTGGGGATAGAGTGGTGGACAGATAAGACAAACCTCACTGCCCTCTTAAAGCTTATGCTAGTGGAAAACTTTAAAATGGACTGAGGCTACCTGTGTCACAACCAGTTCTTCTACATAATGGCTGTGTGACCATGGATATAACACCTGTGTTGCCTCAGCAAACTGAAACCAAAAACTTGAACCTTGTCTTCTATGTTTCATTTCTACTTCTCTCAAATCCTGAGTTTTATGCTACTTCATTACCTATTGGCTTTATTCACGTGGCAATAAGGTGGTCATATAGCAAGCTATAGACCCAACGTAATTTGCTGCTAGATGTGCCTATACCTGGCACAAGTCCAAAAATTCTAGGGAAGAGGATTTTTGGTGAAGCTCAAGTCAAATGCCAATCCCTGGGCCTATTAAACACAGCCAGGGGTAGATACATGCAAGAATATGTCATTTTTTATGATGGCTATGTGAATGGCAGTGAAGGAGGGTGGTCCTAGGAGACTGAGATGCCAGGTAGACAATCTGAAGAGATATCCACTATGGAGAATAATGGGTCATATATAAATATAAGGACAATTTAATGTCTTGCACATCATTATAAACATTGTGAGGGAGAAATACGATTTAAAATTAATATACAAATTGAAATGAGCTCATATGAGCTTCTTTAGGTATTTTTTGTGTACACTGTTGAAGAAATACAAGAATTGCATTCTGAAGTAAAGGCTAAGAGTGGGTGTAATTCTTTGTAATGTAACGTACCATAACCTGTGGAATGTTGTGAGGACCAGGGGAGAAGTGTTTGTTTTCATGCGTTGGGAATGATCAAATTCCAGTATTTCTCACATTCAAATTTAGAGACAGCCTAGAAATAGGACAGTGGATATAGTAGTAACATCAATTTCTGTTTAGGCAAAATGTTATTAATATAGATATATTTTAAAGGTTGTGTACTTTAGATATCAGCCTTGGTAGTTTTCTCCAAAATGTGTGTTTATCTTTAAAGGGAAAATTAATGAAGTCTTTATAAAGTACATTGTATCCAAATAAAGAATATTACTGTCCTGATTTCTATTATTATTATAATAAGTTTATCACAGACATTCAATTCTACCATCAGAAAATAGTTTCTGTTTTCCTCTCATGTTTGCCTAAAAATTGTTTGAAGCAAAAGTTATGAAGCATAAAATGACCTTCAGCTAAGATCAGTCCCAGATCCTTATAGAAGTGCTGTACTGGGTACTCTTAGAAGTTGGTGCTTCAAATAATAGAGTTTTCGAGATCCTGGTTTCAATTCTTCTGGATAAATATCCAGAAGTGAGGTTCCTGGATCACATGGTAGTTCTATTTTAAATGTCTATCAACAGATGCATGGATAAAGAAAATATGGTATGTGTGTGTGTGTGTGTGTGTGTGTGTGTGTGTGAGTGTGTGTGTGTGTGTATATATATATATATATAAAATGGAATATTATTTGGCTTTAAGAAAGAAGAAAATACTGTCATATGTGACAACATGGATGAACTTAGAAGACATTATGCTAACTGAAATAAACCACTACAGAAGAACAATTCTACTCAGATGAGATATCTAAGGAAGGCAAACTCATAGAAGCAGAAAGTAGAATGGCAGTTGCCAGGGAACGGGTGGAGGAGGAAATGCGGTACTGCTGTTCAGTGAGTATAGTTTCAGTTATGCAAGACAAGTAAGTTTTAGAGATCTGCTAAACAACATTTTGCTTATAGCTCACAGTACTTTACACTTAAAAATTCCATAGGTTTGCTCTCATGGTATATGTGTTTTATCATAATAAAAATACAAAAGAAAAAAAAAATGAATTGTGACTCATAATAAAGAGTCGTGGTACAGGGCTCTGAGCAGACATTGCTCAAACAACTTTCAGACAATACCAGAGGTCTAGATTAGGATTTCCAGAACGTGTTTTAGATTAGAAGCAGATATACTTCATGAAAGCAAATTACTGACCTAAGATCCAGAGGAACAAGAATTATTTACTCAGATTGGAATAGACTGATGAAGGAAATTTGATTGTGGTTATTAACTTGAAATTGTTGGTAATATTTTTAATGTTCTCTTTTCTGGTGGACACATGAGTAAGCCCTTTATTTTTCCTCTTCAATTACTTGTTTGTATAAATTCAATAAGAATATTGATGGCATTAGACCAGTTGATTGTTAGACCAAGTCCAAACCTCTTGTGACATATTTGAGAATAAATTTTATTTTACTTAGTCAAGCATTATAAGCCATCGTTAAAGAACAAGGATCTTACTTCATATGTGGAGCCAGTGTCTCTGTGCCCTTTACTTGGATTCTTGAGCACTGGCTGAAATTGACTTGCAAAGAGAGACTTCTACCTACCATAGTGGCTGCCTGGAGGGCCAATATGACAAGTCCTAAAAATGCAGAGGTATTTGGCCATTGGGAGATGGGAATATGGAGGAATCCAATGGATACATCATTTACCTTTCCTCCAATGATACATCGTTTTGAGATGTAGTTCCATATGACTCCTCTAAAGATGACAAAAAGTTTGAACAATCAGTTGTGTTTGTTATAAAGTTCTGGTCATCTCAGAAATGAAGTAATAAATTCACTTGTATTTATATCCAGTGAATACATATAAATGTATATTTAAAAAGACAGAAAGATGCATAGAAAGTTGGTGATATTATTTAAACCCAAGGAATAAATGAGGATCCAAAATTTGAAGTAGATATGGTTAAAAAATAAGACTTGAAATTTATCTGCAATCTTATCTTCCTTCTTTTTTTAAGGATACTGATTTATATAGTAATGGTGTATTTTAAAGTAATTTTTGGCTTTATCAAGCATTTCCTGAAATGGATATTCTAGAGACTCCTTCCTCTAAAAATTGTAAAATAGAATGGCATCATGGACTGAAGCGGAGTAAGAAAATAGAACAGTTCCATTTTTAGTCTGGCAGACTGCAATGAAAATCACTTAAGAAATCAAACAACAATCTTAAGCTTTATCAGCTGTTTCTAAAACAAGGAACGATCTCACAGAAATATAACCTTCTTCAATTGGCTAGACACTACATTGTTCTTCAGAACTAAAGTCTTCCCTTGAGCAATGTGTAGGAAAGCCTTTGATTTAATTTGAAAAATTGAAGAAACAAACTTTGGGAAGCATACATAGGAAAGAGGAGTGATTCAGAGAGTAAGAGACCTCAGTCAAGAAAATAGGAAGTTTTTTAAGAGTGGAGGGTATTTGAAGATGGACTCTCTTGTAACATTAAGCAGCTGAGAAAAGGTGCCTCAAGTTAGAAACTGAAGGATCTACCCATGACTCAAGGGATCATCCCTTACGAAGGGTAAACCTCTGAATTTGTACTTTGAACCTTGAAAAATTTCTTTATTTTAAGCAAAAAAATTTATCTTCTTCCATATTAAAATCTTTCTTTAACTTGCCACACTACATTAAAGCAATGTATTTGGTATCAACAGAGCCTGGAGTCATAGTCATGGAGAAAATGAAAAGATGCAGGGCCTTCCACAGAACTTGTCTATGTCAGCACTGATAGATCTGAAGCTTGAACATCATCCTATCAAGCACACTTCCTCTAGGAAATAAAGGAGTTTCAGCCTCACACTGCATGGTGGCAGGAGCAGCAAGTATCAAGCCAGGCTGGAGCTCCAAACACAAGGGAACAGTGTGAGAGCAAAGAAGCCTCTCCTAAGCAGATAGCTCAAAAATTTGATAAGATTCAACTTTCTGCATATACTGCTAAGTCAGAGGAAACAGACCTTCAAGACAAGGAAAAGAAGCAAATGTCTGTATCACACTGAGATTTATATACTTTTAACTGTGAAACCTTTCCAACAAAAAAAGAAGAAGAAGAATCTAGGCATATAAATATTAAATCTGGGATTTTCACTGATTTTATGTAGGAAACATAAATGTTTATGGTCTCTATTTAACCCTAGCATAAAAAGACACCGTAAATGGGGAAGGTGATACCAAAAGACAATCCATTTTGTGCTACTTTATAATTCCTTAAGTTATATTTCAAAACCTCAGTGTCTACTTGATTCTTTGCTACCTTTCCTACTATAATCATCCAGTTTTACAAGCAACTAAATCCACCCAACCTCCAACCCACTTGACCTCTTAATTATATTTAGACTATGTAACATGTTATTAATATGGGGTCTTTTCATATCCGCATGCCCCTTGGCATACCCCTGCAACTCCTTAGCACAATCCTTTGAGTTTCCTTATAAGTAACTCTGATTGCACGCCCTCTATCTTAGTTTTCCCCCCTGGGGAAAGAATTACTCTTACTCTTTCCCCTGGGGGTAAGAATTATCTGAAATACTTATTAAGCAAATTCCTAAGCTCCATCTCAGACTCACAGACATAAAATATCTTTGATCCCACGATAGGTTCATGGAAAGATATATATATTTAATAAGAATTCCAAGCAAATTTTACATTAGGCAAGTCTGAGGAGAGAATGCGCTAATGTATTGCCTCCATTGTATTCCCTTTGTGTTGATTCTCTTTTACATTATTGCAACTGCCAGTGAACATTGTTGATTTTTATTTTCATCTCTCCTCCGTCGGATATACTGTGCACTACATAGAGTTTTCTTTCTGTAGTTGAAGAGTTGATAAAAACACTTATTATTTTAGAAGTCTTTGCTGCCTTATAATTACCAAGAGATTAAAAGCGAAATATTTTTAATGTAACAGAATCTTCGAAAATCTGATCCCAAGTTGCCTTTTTTTCCCTCTTCCTCCAAGTTCCTGTGTACACCACATTTCTACCACCTTAGTCCTTACATCATTTCCAGATTATGGTTTGCCCTCCACATATTTTTGCTATGGTTTTTTCTCTGATAGGATTGTCCTCTTCTCCACACATCCCCTCCATTGACGTACGCATCTCTCCCTAAATTCATCTCCTCAGTAATCCCCTACCCCTATCTCCCAATTTTTCCTCAGTCAGTGCAAATGATAACTTTGAGTTTGCCTATCTATCTATCTATCTATCTATCTATCTATCTATCTATCTATCATCTATCTCTCTACCAGTCGTGTTTTCTGTCTCCTCCACAAGATTATAGGAGTTTTGGGGGTAAAATTATATTTCTTTGCTATGCTTTTCCCTCAAAATACAGGACAGCATCTACACATGGCAGAAGATTCATAAATAAGATACATAATTGAATGGATGGGTGAAAGTAAACACATTAAGGATAACATTTGTCTTTTATCAATCCAGCTTATTTGGATGTAGTCTCTTTGAAATGGTTGACACTTGTTCTCTCCTCCCTTTACTCTTACCCTCCTAGCCTCCTGACCACTACCTTCTACCTCCCTCTCCTTATGTTTTCCTCACTCCCTGCCTGCAATTTCTAATACCTTGGCATTGGCTTAACAACTTACTAAACTAAGTCCTTTTATAAGATTCTCAGCATAACTAGTTTAAATGGAAAGAGAAACTTCAGCTGATTTGGTAGCTTTTGAGGTTTGCTCACTGACAGAATGCTTTGAATTAACATTGTGGCCCAACCCTCAAGAATGCATTGCATCGGGGTTCTCTGCACACTTGGCTGCCTCATTCTCTCAGCACTCCAGAAATTCTGGGGCTGCCCTCTGGTTATTTGTAGTGTACGAATTTATATTTTTCGAATGATGAACTGTATTTAAATTCTTTTTAAACAAAGTTGACTTGAAAACAGCCAAACTCTTTGAAATTGCAAGTTGATTTTGCCGAGTGCCTTTCAGATTTTTAGTAGCCAAGGGGCAGGGGAAGCCAAGAAAATTGTTTGAAAAGATACTGAAACTTTAAAGATGCCCTGCTTCCCCCAAAGTGCTGTCAGCTACCACATCAAATCGAAAGAAGCTTTCAGTCAGGGGAACTTTCTGTCTAATGCCATCCTAGGGAAAGAACTGAGCAGGGGATTGCGGTTACAAGAGGGGAATTATATGATTACTCTTTTAAAAAGTATAGTAGCTGACAAGTTCCTAGGCAAACAGCAATGTATTATTAATATTGGTGCTCAGCACTGTAGTTGGCCAATTGGGATTCCTGATTCTGACTTCCCTTCAGAGAAGAGTTTATATAGCAGGGGGTGTCAATGTTATAATATGTCAAGAAACCTATTTCAGATTTTACTTAAAGGCTTAAACCTTAGACGACTCCACCAAAATTCCTCTATTTTTATACTAACCCCCTGATACATACTTTCTTAAAGGAAATGGATGGTAGTGAAGGACGAGAGTCAAAGATGATGATGATGGTGATTTTTCTTCAGGCTTGAAGAAATTTTTAGAAATACTAATGCAAGTGATACCAGAGCCTGAGAAGCATGTTTCAATATCTGAGTCAGATTCAGCTGAATCTTATTTTACTCTTTTAAAAAGGAGTTGATGAAACTGAGGATTAAGAGTCTAATATTTTTTAGTTGAATTACCATGGGAAACATTAGGCTATCTAAAAATCCTATGTAGTGAGAAAGGATTGGAGAAGTACATTGGACCCACATGAGCATTTTCCCCTCCACTCTGCTATTCTGATAAGTGTAAGTTTACTTTAACAATTTTGTGTCTCAAGCATCAAAATTTCTTTGCATATCTGGCTCCATATTGGGTCTAGGTGATATAAACCAGATAATTTTCTCTATTAAATAATTGCCTGATCTAGTTCACTCTGATTACAGACAAATCCCAATTTTCTTCCACTAGGTTCTAAGAGGCATTTGCACAATTCCTAGACATGCAATAGAAAGAGAGTGAGTGAACATTTCTATTAATTAAAGTGCATGCTTTTTTGAATGTGCATCAAGCATCATCAGAGAGTTCTGGAGGTGAAGTCAGGGAAAGGAAGTGGATCTATTCATGGTTGCCCTTTAGGGCTTAATGAAGTTTTCTTGCCATTTTCCTCACAGCTTGATAGAAGTGGACTAATGGTGAAGGGCTCTGTGGTCCCGCTCTGCAGCCTCCAGGCTAAATAAAGCTAATGAAGTAGAAAAATGATATTGATAAAACTATCCTGCATTTTATAAGTATGCCCATCAGATGGAAACTGTTCAGTGTTTGTGTTAATCTGATCTGACCTCAATCATCTTTTCTTGACTTCCAGATACTAAATGGGTGACTCGTTATTTAGCCTCGATAAACTTAAAAATAATCTCATTCTAAGTTCCCCCACAATGCTTCAATACAGTGTACAAAGGCAAAACCAACAATATACATTTTTTTCATCTTAGGAGGTAAATGGATTATATGTATGTTTCAAGACTGCTGAAAAAGTCTTAGAAATAACTATTTTATATGATTGCTTCATTATTGTAAATGCTTTGACTCCCATTTCTTCAGATAGAACAACAAACTAAAAAAGGCCTTTTGCAAAATTATGTGCATTGGTGTATTAAAATGAAAAGTTAATCCCAGTTCCATGGAATTTATCAATTGAAGGGAAACTTCTTGACAGCAGAGGCTTTGTTTTATTTTCCACCCTATCTACAAGAGCCTAGAGGAGTTCTTAACACATGGTAGATACACAAAAATATCCAAATAGACTTGAAGAATAAATACTTTACTGTACTGCCCACTTGTTAATTCGTTAATTTTACCACTATCTGTTCAGAGAATGCTTTTACTTTTTTAAATTTTATTTTAAAACCCTGTGTTATTTTACAAACCAGAGAAGTGTCTTTGATACACATTCTCCAAATTATGGGAAAAAGAAGTAGGATATGGTAAATCATTTTTAAGAGCACTTCAACACACTTGCCTTTAAGTTTCCATGGAGAATTTATTGAACAACTCACAGAAATGCCTGAGAGTTATCTTGTAACTCAGCCAGAGAACCACAAGACTACATCAGTTAAACCTTGGCATTTCTACCTAGTGATATGCCAAATAGGCCTCCAAAAAATTATTGTGCAAAGTCAAAATAGTATTTTTATCAAAAATACTGGGTAGGAATCTGTGAAAAAGTGTGAAATCCTTCCAGAGAATTGTACTAAATATCTAACTGTAAGGTTGGTTAAAAGAAGTCAAGACTTAAAAACATACTACCTCCAAGGAATTGATGACAGATGCAGCAATGCACTTTTGTTATAATTTACCTAGAGTTTTTAAAGTTTCACTAACTCACTGACTATTAACAGTAATTCAGATTTTTATTCTTGGACATTTTATTAAGAAGAGACAAAAATATGTTAAATAAAAGTCAGTAAAAACCTTTGAATGTGTAAATTAACAGGTGGTCATTTTCATCAAGAATTTTATTTCTTTATCTTTTCGGTAAAGATAATACTTCTTTTGCTGTTATATTTTTTGAATTGACTTTTGAGAAGAAACTAATAAAGTTCATTTAAAACAATGTCAGGTATTTTTCAGAGACATCTTTGTTAAGGTTTGGCTCAAGTCTACCCTGAGGTATCAGGGTTGACCTAAGTTTCCAAATCAGTTCTGTTGTGACACTTCATAATTGCTAGCTTCTTTGTTTAGGGAATTTCTCCCAACATATTAACGCAGTAAGACATTGGATGTGAAATCTTACTTTGTGGCAAAAACTCAACAAGACAGAAAAACTTTTTTTTAAATAGGTATTAAAAAACAAACACTTCAAGCTGTGACACTTAGCATTGGAAGGTTGGAAGGGAGTGGGTGTGCACATGGTAGAGTCTAGAACATTTCCATTGTTGTCTGTTGTAGAATTGTTGATGTTAAATCTGTCAAATGAACTGGAACAGGAAGTGATTCTGTTTTGCTGACAAGTATTAGGGTGGTCAGTAATTATAATGGCTAGCGTTTACTTAGCTTCTACTATGTATCCCAAAGGATGGATGTACTAAGATTTCCATTTTACAGATGAGGGACATAAAGCTCAAGGTAATTGGTATTTGCTCAAGCTCCCAAAGTTACAAAGTGAATGATATCAAATTGAAACCAAGGTCTGTCTTACTCCATAGCTTAGTATTTTAGCCATGTGTTAGAAATAGGTGTGGAAGACTAATGTGAGAGTGCTGTGGAAGAAAACTATTTACATCCCCACTGGAAATTAGACAAAAATTATGGAAGAAAAATTAGCGTCATTCCTTTCCCAAATTGCATTTCTTACTAATGTAAATGAGATCTATTAGGATGTTCCAAAGTAGTAACAATAGAGTTTTCAGTGATTCATTGTTAATATACAATTGGCAAGTTTAGTATTATTTCCTATAGTCATATTTTTATGTTGATTATTAATTATGCCATTATAATAAACTGCTGTTTTACAAAGTCTAGAGGAGATATTTGCAGGACCACTAAGGTCTAGGCAGGAGTGGAATGTGTGGGGTAGAGAAGACATAAGTGTTTATGTTAATAACAATAAAGAATGACTTGTAAAGAATTTCTGGAAATGGGAGGGCTGGATTAAGTAGAATGAATGCTAGTAGAAATATACTTGCATTTCTCCTATTTTAGGCAATCTTATTCAGACTTGAATTGTGTAATTTAAAGCAACTTCAATAAGTGGGCTATATATCAGACAGAAGGTCAGGGTCAACACAAAATAATATTTTAAAGTGCTCATATTTGTAGCTTTAAAAGATGAATGAATGCACACGTATTTATATAACATTACATTGTGTCTCAAAAATGTGTTCAACTTACTTGAAATTAATATGTTTTTTATGGCCTAATATAATTATAAAAAGATTTATGGCAATTGAAAAGAAAAAAATATATTTCCAGGGTATAGTGTATGGTAATAGTCTATTCCCTCACCTTTTTTTGTGTGTAAAGAAATGAGCTAAAATTACATATTTTGATGCCATTTTTGATTATTTGACACAAACAGATTTCTGTCAGTTTAATTTTCTCTAAACCTTAAAATCTTTCAATAAAGGGGTTAAAAAGTAGTATATGAAAGTTTCAATTTCTCTTCATCCAAGTCTACACTTATTATAGTCACACTTTTAATTTCAGCCACTCTGATGAGTAAGTAGCAGTACTTCATTATGGTTTTAATGTGAGTTTCCCTGATAAATAATGATGTTGATCTTTTCATATGTTTATTTGCCATAAGTATATATTTTTGATTGTCTGTTAAAACTGCTCAATTTTAAGTCAACTCATTTTCTTCAGTTAAGTTGTAAGATTTATTCTTAATTATATTTTCTTTCTGCATTTTAAAAATATTGCTCCACTGTCTTCTAGCATTTGTGGTTTCAGAAGAGAAGCCCATTGTAATTCAAAATAGATGTTGCCCTGTATGTAATATGCTTCTTAACATTTATTCTTCATTGACTTCTTAACATTTATTCTTTGTCTTTCATTTTAAACAGTTTTACAGTGATATATTGTCCTCTGAATTTATCATGGGGTTCTCCATGCTTCCTGAAATTGTAACTTTATATGTTTCACCAAATATGGGAAGTTTGGGGCCATTACTTTTATAAGCAGGTTTTTTTTCTGCCCCATCCTTATTCTCCTTTCCTTAGCAAACTCTTATGACCCGTATGTCAGATATTTTGATGATATTCTATAGGCCCCTGAGGCTCTTTTCATGTTGTGAATTTTTTTTGCATCCCTTCCCAATTGGATAATTTTTATTGATCTGTCTTCAAGTTCACTGACTTTTCTGTCATCTGTATTTTGCTATTAAGCCAATGAGTGAATGTTTTATTTCAGATATTGCTTGGTATTATCTAGTTTTTAATTCTAAAATTTTATTTTGGTACTTTTTATGTTTTTTATTTCTCTATGCTGATTTTATATCTTTTCATTTACCATGAGTATCTTCCTTTACTTCACCGAGCTGAGTTCTAATAGCTACTTTTTAGTCATTGTCTGACATCTAGTCATCATGGTGTTAGCATGTGTTAATTTTCTTTCCTCTTGAGAATGGGTCACATTTTCTTTGCTGTTCTTAAGTTTAGTGATCATTGCTTTATCCTGGACAATGTGAATATTAATGTTACATATACTCATGATTCAACTACTACATTCTTCTATCATGTGTTGATTTTTTTTTGGTTAGATTCAAACTCAGCCTTGACCAAGCCTGCAATGGGAGGTGTCCTCAGTTTAGTCCTTTAAGTCTTCACTGTGAACTGCTTTCAGTTTTAGCTTGTGCTGGAATGTTTTAGGATTTAGCTTAAAATTTGACCTTAATTTATACAAAAAGTTAGGATTCCCCTTCTGTGACTATCTTTTCTTGAGTTCCACATTCATATTTTAGTGTCTCTGGTTGCTCTGAAATTCTTTGTTCTGGTTTTAGAAAGACAGTGGGATGTAATTACTGTGGGAGTTTTAGCCACCCTGAGCCACCACCACTGAAACTGCTGTCACTTTCAGGGTGTAGCCTCAAATAATGGAGAATTGGTGCAGATTACTTCCAACAAATTCTGACTCTCTTCCAAAAACAGTCTGATTTTTAGAGATTTTTTGGGGGTATGTTTTAGTTTTATTTTGTCCAGAGTTTATAACTATCACTTACAGGAGCATAGGTTTATTAGGAGCTAACTCCCTAATCCTTCTTTTCCTTTTCTTCTTTTTGTTTATTTTTGCCATAGGTTTTTGGGTTTTTGTTCATCATTTTCTTTTCAACTTCTATGAATCTCTGCATTGTAGAGGCATCTAAGTGTATGGTTTGCTCCAATTCCCTTCTCATTCTCAATGGAGTAGAGTAGTGTCTAAATTTTGGAAAATCTGGAAATAGATACCAGTTTATAATTTACATTTATCCGAATAAGCACTTGAACAGTTAAACACAAACAAAGCCTTCAAAACTGAGGTAAATACACATGTATACAATCTAAAAAAGGAAACTATCCAATATTCATGTCAAACAAAAGGACACAAAATATATAAACCTTACTCAGAATACAACGATAGTATTAAAACAAGATATCATAACAATACATATTTTTAAAGAAGAAAGTACAGATTTGGGACTTTCTTTATTTTAGGTATTTGTCTTCGATATCTTTGAGTTTTTCTCTTTTTATGGAATACTAACTATGCATTAAATATTCTTGGAATTATCTAGTGATAATATTCCCTTTTATCACTTTTATTAAAATTTATGTTTAGTGTGATTTTCTAAAGATTTTCCTTTCTATTACTAACTCTGTTTTCATGATTATTCTCACTGCTTCTATTACACTTCTGTAATAGTTTTATTATTTAACTCCAGTTTATTCCCTGGACTCTTCTAATTTTTGAGTTTATTCTGTTGCTTATTTCTTTTAAAAAAAAATAACTATATATCTCTTTTCATTTTTTTCCAGGTATTTCACTTTAATTTCTTTGAGAGAATGGAAAGGCATTTATCTTAGGGTCTCCTGTGTTTCCTTTGATAATTCTTAACCTGATGCATATTATTCATCTGTTTGCTTATTTTGTTGTTTATTTTTATTAATTATTTTATTTTATATTAGTTTTTGGTACCGATGCATAGCTCCCCATTCTAGAGTCATTGAATTTATGACTCAACTTTGAATAAACTCAGCCTAATCTGGGTCTGCTATTTGCACACATACACACAAAATCCCTCTGAAAATGGAATCATCAGGGAATAGGAAAAAGGGGAGTGATAGGACAGTTAGCGCCTTCAATTAAAATATGTTTTTGTGTTATTTTATTATCTTAACTACTGTTTTTTGTTTTTTTTTTAAGTTTAGATGACTTACAGTATTATGTTAGGTTTTAGGTATACAGCAAAGCGATTCTGTTATATATTTAAATGATTTATATTTATATATACGTGTGTGTATATATATATACATATATATATTTGGTTTTTTTCAGATTCTTTTCCATTATAGGTCATTACAAGATTTTGAATATAGTTCCTTGTGCTATATAGTAAATCTTTGTTGTTTATCTATTTTATAGATAGTAGTGTGTATCTGTTAGTCGCATACTCCTAGTTTATCCCTAGCTCCCTTTTACCTTTGGTAACCATAAGTTTGTTTAAGTCTATTTCTGTTTGTTAATAAATTCATTTGTATTATTTTTTAGATTCTACATGTGATATCATATAATATTTATCTTTCTCTGACTTATTTCACTTAATATAATATTCTCTAGATCCATCCATGTTGCTGCAAATGGCAATATTTCATTTTTTTTATGGCTGAGTAATATGTGTGTGTGTGTATACACATACACATATATATAAAAAAGATGTAATATTATATATTATATATTTATAATATAATTATATATGATATATAATATATATTGATATTATTATATTATATAATTATATTATTTATTATTATTATATATTAGATATATTACATCTTCTTTATCCATTCATCTGTTGGTGGATACTTAGGTTGCTTCCATGTCATGGCTATTGTAAATGGTGCTGCTATTAACATTGGATCTTTTAGAATTAAAGCTTTTGTCTTTTCTGGATTTATGCCCAGGAGTGGGATTGCTGAATCATTATGGTAGCTCTATTCTTAGTTTTTTAAGGAATGTCCATACTGTTTTCTATAGTGGCTGCACCAATTTATATTCCCACCAACAGTATAGGAGGATTCCCTTTTCTCCACAACCTCTCCAGCATTTCTTATTTGTAAATTTTTGATGATAGCCATTCTGACCAGTGTGAGGTGATACCTCATTGTAGTTTTGATTTGTATTTCTCTAATAATTAGCGATATTGAGCATCTTTTCATGTGCCTGTTGGCCATCTGTATATGTTCTTTGGAGAAATGTCTATTTTAGACTTCTGCCCATTTTTTGATTAGGTTGTTTATCTTTTTGATATTGAGTTGTATGAGCTGTCTGTATATTTTGGAAATTAGCCCCTTGTTGGTACCATGGTTTGCAGATATCTTCTTGGCATTCTGTAGGTTGTCTTTTCATTTTATTGATGTTTTCCTTTGCTGGGCAAAAGCTTTTAAGTTTGATTAGGTCCCAGTTGTTTATTTTTGCATTTATTTCTTTTGCCTTGGAAGACAGATCTAAGAAAATATTGCTACAATTTATGTTAAAGAATCTTTTGCCTATGTTGTCTTCTAGGAGTTTTATGGTGTCATGCCTTATATTTAGGTCTTTAAACCATTTTGAGTTTCGTTTGTTTTTTGTATATGATGCAATGGAGTGTTCTAATTCCATTGATTTACATGAGGCTGTCCAACTTTCCCAACACCACTTGCTGAAGAGACTGTCTTTTCTCCATTGTACATTTTTGTCTCCTTTGTTGAAGATTAATTTACCGTAGGTGTGTGGGTTTATTTCTGGGTTCTCTATTCTGTTCCATTGATTGATGTATGTTTTTGTGCCAATACCATGCTGTTTTGGTTACTGTAGCTTTGTAGTATTGTAGTGTTGTCTGAAGTCTGGGCGGGTTATGCCTCCAGCTTTGTTTTTTTGTTTTGTTTTGTTTTGTTTCTCCCTCAGGATTGCTTTGGCAATTCTGGGTCTTTTGTGATTTCATATAAATTTTAGAATTGTTTGTTTGAGTTTTATGAAAAGTGTCATGGATAATTTGATAGGGATTGCATTAAGTCTGTAGATTGCTTTGGATAGTATGGCCATCTTAGTGATATTAATTCTTTGAATCCAAAAGCATGGGATAGCTTTCCATTTCTTTGAATCATCTTCACTTTCCTTTATCATTGTTCTATATTTCTTAGCATATAGGTCTTTTACCTTCTTCTTGGTTAGGTTTATTCCTAGGATTTCTATTTGTTTTTTTAATTTTTTTTTTGATGCAATTTTAAATGAGATTTTTTTTTTTTGCTTTGTCTTTCTGATCTTTCATTGTTAGTGTAAAGAAATGCAGCAGATTCCCCTATATTAATCTTATATCTTGATACATTGCTGAATTCATTTATTAATTCTAATAGTTTTTATGTGGAGTCTTTAGGGTTTCCTATATAGAGTATCATGTCATCTGCATATAATGAAACTTTTATGTCTTCACTTCCAATTTGGATACATTTTATTTCTTTCTCTTATCTGATTGCAGTGTCTAGGACTTCCAATACTATGTTGAATAGAATTGGTGAGAGTGAGCATCCTCGTCTTATTCCAGAATTTAGCAGGAAGGCTTTTGGCTTTTCACCATTGAGCAAATGTTTTTCTTCATCTGTTGAGATGATCATATGGTTTTGTTTTTTCTTTTATAGATGTGGTGTATCACATTGATTGATTTGTGTATGTTGAACTATCCTTGTGACTCTGTAATAAATCCAACTTGATCGTGGTGTAAGATCCTTTTTATGTATAGTTGGGTTTGGTCTGCTAATATTTTGTTGAGGATTTTTGCATCTATATTTATCAAAGATATTGGCCTGTAATTTTCTTTTTCAGTAGTGTCTTTGTCTGGTTTTGGTGTCAGGGTGATGGTGGCTTTATGAAATGACTTTAGGAGTGTTCCCTCCTCTTCGTTCTTTTGAAAAGTTTGAGAAGGATAGGTATAAGTTCTTCTTTGCATGTTTGGTAGAATTCCCCAGTGAAGCCATCAGGTCCTGGACTTTTGTTTGCAGCCATTTTTTTAAAAATTACAGATTCTGTTTCACTTCTAGGGATCAGTCTGTTCAAATTATCAATTTATTATTAACTCAATTTTGGCAGGCTGTATGTTTTGAGAAACGTGTCCATTTCTTCTAGGTTGTCTAATTTGTTGGTATATAGTTCCTAGTATTTTCTTATGATTTTTGTATTTGTGCAATGTTAGTTGTTATTTCTCCTCATTCATTTCTTATTTTGTTTATTTGGGTCCTTTTTTTTGTGAAAGGTGTGTTGATTTTGTTTATCTAGAGGTGTGTTGATTTTGTTTAACTTTTCAATAAACCAGCTCGTAAGTTTATTGATCTTTTCTATTTTTTATCTCTATTTTATTTATTTCCTCTCTGATTTTTATTATTTCTTTTATTCTGCTGACTTTAGGTTTTGGTTGTTCTTCTTTTCTAATTCTTGTAGGTGGTAGGTTAGGTTGTTATTTGATATTTTTCTTGTTTCTTGAGGAAGGCCTGTATCACTATGAACTGCCCTCTTGGAACTCCTTATGCTGCATCCCATAGATTTTGTAAGGTTGTGTTTTCATTGTCGTTTGTCTTGAGGTATTTTCTTATTTCCTCTTTGATTTCATCGTTGACCAATTGGTTTTTTAGTAGCATGTTGATTAGTCTCTGTGTAATCATTATTTTTTCTCATTTTTCTTTCTGTGGTTGATGTCTAGTTTCATACCATTGTGGTCATAAAAGATGCTTGAAATAATTTCTATCCTCTTAAATTTGTTGAGGCTTGTTTGTGTCCTAACATGTGGTCTATCCTAGAGAATGTCCCATGTGTGCTTGGAAAGAACGTGTATCTGCGTTTTTTTTGGATGTAGTGTCCTGTAGATATCAATTAAGTCCACTGTTCTGTTTTGTCATTTAAGATCTCTGTTGCCTTATTGATTTTCTGTCTGGAAGATCTTTCCATTGATGTCAGTGGGGTGTTAAGGTCTGCTGCTCTTATTGTATTCCTGTCAATTTCTCTCTATATGTCTGTTAGTATTTGTTTTATATATTTGGGTGCTCCTATATTGGGTGCATATATGTTAATGAGTGTAATATCCTCATCATGTATTGATCCCTTTATCTTTATATAGTGTCCTTCTTTCTCTTTCTTTATGGACTTTGTTTTAAAGTCTATTTTGTCTGACATGAGTATTGCTACCCCTACTTTCTTGTCATTTCCATTTGCATGAAATATCTTTTTCCATCCCCTCGCTTTAAATCTTTGTGTATCTTTTGCCCTAAAGTGAGTCTCAGGTAGGCAACATATCATAGGTTCTTGTTTTTTAATCCAATTTGCCACTCTATATCTTTTAATTGGAGCTTTTATTCTATTGACATTTAAAATAATTATTGATAAGTATGTATTTATTACCATTTTAAACCTTGCTTTCCAGTTGATTTTACACTTCCTCTTTGTTCCTTCGTTCTTTTTTGTTTTTCCTTTTGTGGTTCAATGGTTTTCTTTTGTATTATACTTGAGTTCCTTTCTTTTTGATTATTGTGAATCTATTGTGTGTTTTTTGATTTGTGGTTACCCTGGTTTTCCAGTATGTTAACCCATAACTATATCTACTTGCTTTAGACTGATGGTCACGTAAGTTCTAACACATTCTAAATGATATACATTTGGGAGTTCCCTAGAGGTCTAGTGGTTGACTTGGCACTTTCACTGCTGTGGTTGGGGTTCAATCCCTGGTTGGAGAACTCCAGCAAGCCACATGGTGGGGCCAAAAAAAAAAAAACAAAACAAAAAACTAAACAAAACAAACTAAATGATATACATTTTTGTTCCCCTCCCCCACAGTTTGTAATTTTGATGTCCTATTTTACATCTTTATGTTTATCCTTTCACTGTTCATTGTAGTTATAATCACTTTTACAACATTTTAAATTATTTTTTGATCTGTGTACTAGCTTATTTAAGTGATCTTCTGTCTTTTTATATATTTGCCTTTCCTACTGTGTTTTCCCCTTTCCTACAGATTCTTCTTTTCTATTCAGAGAAGATCTTTCAATATTTCTTTTTGGATAGGTTTAGTATTGCTGTATTTTTTTAGTTTTTGCTTGTCTGAGAAATTTTTAGTTCCTCCTTTTATTCTAATGATAATCTTTCTGGGCAGAGTACTCTAGGTTGCAGGTTTTTCCCTTTCAGGACTTTGAATATATCATGCCACTCCCTTTTGGCCTGCAAAGTTTCTGTAGAGAAATCAGCTGATAACCTAATGGGGGTTTCCTTGTAACTGACTTTTTGTTTTTCTTTTGCTGCCTTTAGAATCCTCTCTTTATCTTTAATTTTTGACATTTTAATTATGATATGTCTTGGTATGGGTCTGTTTGGGTTCCTGTTGTTTGGGATCCTCTGTGCTTTCTGTACCTGGGTATCTGTTTCCTTCTTTAGTTGGGAAGTTTTCAGCCATAATTTCTTTAAATACATTTTTGATCCCCTTTCCTCTTTCTTCTTCTGGAACCCCTGTTATGTGTAGCTTGGCATGATTTATATTATCCCATAGATCTCGAATGTTGCTTTCATTTTTTTCTTCAGTTGTCTTTCTGTCTGCTGTTCTGATTGGGTGATTTTCATTATTCTATCTTACAGATTACTTATTCATTCCTCTGCATATTTAGTCTGCTATTTATTGCCTTTAGCTTGGCTTTTATCTCAGCAATTGAATTGGCTAATTTGATTGATTCCTCTTTATAGTTTCTAGCTCCTTGCTACAGTGATCTGCATTTCTACTGATAGTCTTCTTTAATTCCTTTAGCATTTTTATTACCACCTCTTTGAACTAAGGATCTGGTAGACTGGAGAGGTCTGTTTCATTGTTCTTTCAGGGAATTTCTCTTGTTCTTTTAATTGTGAGTAGTTTCTCTGCTTTTTCATTTTACTTAAATTTCTGTGACTATGAATTTAGGAGAAACGTTTATCTACTGTGGTCTTGAAGGGCTGTTTTTATGTGGGAGCATCCATGTGTAGATTGTCCAACATTTTTGGTGTGATGGCTGTTTTTGGTATGGATGCCTGCCACATCTTCCTCAGAGTGGGTTAGACGTTGTCCCTTTGATAGGGGGTGTGTTTGGTGTTGTGGTGACCAAAGCCTGTGCTGGATGTTGAGTGGGACCTTCTCTTTGCTCTGTGGCTGTCACAGCTCTATTGGGGGCAGGGTGTGCTCCTCAGTTGTTGGAGTAGAAGCCCCCAGATCAGATTCTAAGCTGCAGTGGAGGTAGGTGGGATGGCATGCTTCCACTGGGATAAGAGCAGCTGCATATTATTCCTCATTGGCTGTATGCTGGGGACCTGCAATTCTGTGACACCACCCACCTCCAGTGTGTATGCCAACAAAGTCTGCTGCTGCCGGAGCAGCCCCTGGACCTTCCCCCACTGAGGGAGCACTGATAACTAGCTCAGATGTTAGCCCTGCCTCCGGCATGTGCAAGCTAACAGTGGAGGCCCAGACCACACATCAAGCCCTTCAGGCTTCCTCTGTGCAGCTAAACTGAGTCATCTCCTTGGGTCCATCAACTAAAGCCCGAGTTTCAGCACCTAGCCACTGCATGTACTAGCAGGCATGTATTTTGAGCTGGGACGTGTGGTGACATGGCAGCTGTCAATGCTGGTCTCTCTCTGCCCTGTTTTTTAGCAAGCCAGCACTGCACACAGTCCTCTCAAGCAGAGTCCAGGACACTCCAGCTCTCTGTCCTGGCGCACCTCCCAGCCAGTGGCAAAGGGGTTCCCAGGGCAAGGGAAACTTTCCTCTCTCTCACAGCTCCCTCCCAGGGGCATAGGTCCTGTTCTGATTTCTTTTCTTTTCTTTTTTCTTTCTCTTTTTGTCCTTCCCGATTATGTGGGGATCTTTCTTATAGCTTTGGTTGTATAAGAGATCTTATGACAGCTTTCACTTGGTTTTCTGTAAGAATTGTTCCACATGTAGATGTATTTTTGATGTGTTTGTAGGGGGAAGAGAGCTTCATGTCCTTCTACTCTGCCACCTTGATCTCCAATTGTTTTTTTGTTTTTTGTTTTTAATAATAGCCAAATCATTCCTTAATTTTTAGAATGCTTCCTCAGAACTACTTAGAATATGTCAATAAAATCAATAAAGTGGTTTCAAAATTTTTTTAGTTGTTTTACAAACACACATTTATTATGTTTATGTGCCAGGCACTATCTCATATTTCCACAAATATCATTTCTTTTAATCTTCACCATAACTCTGTGAGTTAGGTTCATCTAATTTTTACAATTGTAGATGAAGATACTGATTTACAGAGACGTTAAACCTTGTTCTAAATCACAATTAGTAGGTGGAGGAATTAAGTCTGAAGTCACATATTCTAGCTCTAATATCAGCCACATATTCTAGTTTCCAATATCACATCATCTGTAGAACAATTTGTTATAAATAATATAGTTGCCATCACTAGTCTGCTCATCAAGACTAATGTTGGCTGTGTCCCTTTGCCTTACATCATATTTAGAGTTGCCTTTACATTTTTTTTCAAGGTATAGGTCAGACTGGCCTGTTAGATGGTAGTATTTCTCCACTTTCTATTAAACTTTCCCAGCTTATTAGAACCATCCATTCAAGTAACCTTGAGTAGCTTCTTCGATGGGCTAGTCTCATTATTCTCTCCTGTGGCAAAAACATTTAATGTCCACTGAATATCCATGTATTCTCCCACATTCCTCAACCTTCTTGTTTGAGCAGGGCCATTGGACTAGTCCTGGCAAGTAAATTTTGAGAGAAAATGATGTATACCTCTTCTAGGTTGTGGCGGTATAAATATCCCTTGCAACTCTCCAGCTTTTGCCTTGCCCTACCTTGCCTTGCCTTTCTTTCCTTTCCTTTCCTTTCTTTCCCCCCTTTCCTTTCTGATTAATGGAAAGACAGTGAGAAATGTTGCATGTTTTCAGTACTTGGTGTTAAAAATCTTTTGCAAATACATTTATTGGCTTATCTAATTACAAAATATATCATGATTTTATATTTTTATCATTTATAATATGAAATAGACTTGCATTCATGATTTAGTGGCTCAGTCAACCAAAATGACTGAGACTGTACTGGATGCCAAGCACTATTGGTTAGTACCAACTTGTAAAATAATGTGTAAGTCATAGGACATGATGATATATTACACAATCAAAACTTTTTAAAATAATGTATTATGCACCATGAGAAGAGCATAAGCAAAGTATAGGGAAAAAGTGAAGAAGGACAAATTGGTTACTGATAACTGGCTCAATAAATGAGTTAATATTTGAATATATATTTTGAAATTTTTTAAATCCCAATTTTAGTTTATCTTCTTTTTATTTATCTCTAACTGTAAAAGGTGGACTTTATTATGGATGTTTTGAAAATAAATGATACATGTTTAAGGAGTTGTTTCACAGTGCAAGTTTTTGAGAGAAGGTGCTGGTAAATAGAATTGGATAAATATAATTTTTAAAGCATATGCTATTATTTGACATTTATGATTCTCTTACTTGCTTTACTTCTCCATTTTTTTATCCAATGTAGACCGTGCTTTGTTCTCCCTAAAAAGTGGACATTTACAGAGACATTTTGACATCCATGACCTGCTTTTAAGAAGATTTGAGGTAAGAAAACACTTACTCTAACCTTTTAATTTTATATCCGAGGAAAATCAAAACAAGAGAAACTCAGTGAATTATCTAGGGTATCCCAAGTGACCCTCCTCTGCATCACTCTACTAGGAGAAAATAAAACTATATTAGCTATATAGATACAGAACGTAACTCAGGTGAAAATAAAGCAAGAGCTTGAACCATAAAGGGTTATGAAATAAATCACAGAAGATAATGTAAATATAATCTAATGTAAATGAAATAGAGGAGAACTATGTTTGTTACATCTGACTGATTCCAAACTTACAAGCTGAAAACACTGGCAAATTTTTCTAGGTTTATGAAACTACTTACACACTGTGAGTCTAACATGAACCTTTATATCTTTTATGATAGTTCTAAAATTATATATTTGATGACTTTTCTCTTCCTATTCACCCTTCCCCCAAAACCATCCAGTTGAGTTGCTGGTGCAAAAAGTCTGGGCACATTTTAATGTAATACAAAGCCCACAAAGCCGGTAAATACCCTCTTTGTCTCTGATGCATGTCAGGAAATTGAAGTAAATAGATTTAAAACTCTAACATTACAGACTATGAGATTAGAAAGCCATTAGTAGTCATAAGCCCATTAGAACTCTGGGCACCAAAAGACTGTTAGAGAGAAATTTCTCGACCAGATAAAAAACATATTGATATCATCCTTCTTTCATTATTCAATGAAAGGTTTTATTGGATGTTTTGTTGTTAGTATTCTGTTCCTTTCTGTAATGCGTGCTTTTAAATAGAAAAACTTTCATGTGTCCTTCTCTTTAAAGAAAAAAAAGAAAAGAACAACAACAGTGACTACTTGCTTTTTTGACATCATAAGTGAGGCGATATCATTTAACAGAATGGAGGAAAAAGCTTGGCTACTTTAAGTCTCCCTCTCAGCTTTCTTAGTCTTTTCTCTTGCTGCCCTGTTATTTGCCCATATTCTTCACAGAGACCCGTGATAGCTGGAGCAATGAACGTCTTTTCCAGTCTCTTGAAAATAGTACTGTGTACTCCAGCAGATGATAGGGAAGAGAGAATGTCTATTCTTGTTGCTTCCTCTCAGAGTTTTCATTTAAAAAATGGTTCCAAGTTGAAATGAAATGACCCTAAGCCTATTTTTTAAGTACAGGACCAGAATGGGCAATGATGGGGAGAAGGAGCATAGGATAAAATACAAAAAAAAAAAAAATGGTGGTCAATAGGTGTGATCATCTAAGGCACTGACGGACTGAGATAATGAATAAAGTAAAATTCAATCTTTCAAAATAGTAACTCGTTCTTATTTGTGAAAGTTACCTTTTGGCACACTCACTAGAATTCCAAATCTTTCTCTAAAATAGGAATACGTGAATTTTACTATATTAAATGAAATAAAACCTTTATAAATGAGTGCTTACATTGCATAGTGTACTAGCTTGCCAGTCCTATCCCCACAGTCCTGGAAAAAAAAATGACTGGACTGCAGTTAACACTAAAGGGAAATTGTGCCATGATAAGACTAGTGATTATTGCACTTGGCACAATTCTCTTTATTAATACTTCACTTACATCACTGCAGTTTCCAGTGCTTTCTCGCCATTTTATTTTATTAATATCACGCTTTGCCACATTTACAGTTATTTCTCCATTTTAAATCTCCATTTTTGCTCTAGATTACAAGCATTGCCATATTAAATACAAAGGCTAGGAGATATTAACGATTATGGAAATGACCTTGCAATTTAAAAAGAAACTTTACTTTTATTACATTAATAAGGTACTGATTGAAAATTGAAACTCTGTTCTTCCTTTCAAAAACGTGAGTCAAAATTATTGTTAAATAATCCAAACCAGAGCTCAATCAAAATATTTCTTTGATCAGTACACGACAATATACTGGTAACACAATAAGATTAAAAAAATCTGACTGCTTTATGATATAGCTAGTTGTAATTGATTATTTGTTTACTAAGTTGACCAATAGTTGGATGAAACTAGCAGATACCATTTTGTGTAAATGTGAATGCCATTATGGTTTAAGAATTTGAACTTAAAATTTTCAGGGAAAAGAAAAGTTTTGCCTGTTGCCTTATAATCAGGAAGCACCCTTGGAGTTGATCTAATCAGATGCTTTTTTGGATATATTAGAAGTAGAGAGTGGCCAGGGAAGATGTTCCAGTCTTCAATAAGCGACTAATGAGCTAGCTAGGTGCTTGTGTCTACTCCTGGCTTAACATGAGGCCCAGAAACTGTAGACCCAGCAATTGTTAGTATAGGGACCTGAGCCTCTTGATTTTATCATACTATATAGCCAGTCCATTACAAATTTGCTAACCACACATGGGGTGTTAACTGGAGCTTGGCACCCACTGGAGCATGACAAATTAATTCTCCACCAGTTAGAAATAAACAAACCCCCAAAGGGTTTTATTAACTACTATGAATTTGGGACTCTTTAACCCTCTTTGGATGACTCCATTTATTTACCACAAGTCTAAATGAAATTAAATCACAAAAATACACCTTTATTCTGGTGACACAAAAATACATTAAAGTAAAATTGTGGTTAATATGTGAATTGTCTGATATGCTTTATTGGTTGTATGATATGATTTCTTTCCTTATTAATTGAGAAGTCACTCCAAAGGTGTTTTCTTTCTTTATATATGCTGTAGGATAATCTAATTGTAAGGCAATACTGCATAATGATTAAGAGAGTAGCTAAAAAGGCAAGCAGATTTGGACTCAGATTTTCCAAGTCTAAACACTGTCTCTGCCTATTATTTTATATGTAACCTTGGGAATCTTCTATTCACTTTGTCCTCACATATAAAATGAGGAATCATAGTATCTTAAGATTGTTACGAAGATTAAATGTAAGTAGCACACATATTGCTGAATATAAAATCCCTGCATATGGATCATAGCAATTCATATGTCCAAATCATGGATTATATTCTGAAAAATTCATCACATTCTCTGGTCTTTCCCCAGAATATTGTACTAGGGGATCAAGTATTTTTACATATCCTTTTGACATCTGGCAAGACTGCAACTTCCTTTTAGTCAGGTTAACCCATTATCAGAGTGACCCGTGTTTATATGCCAGAAAATGTTACTTCTCTGTACAAGACCCTTTCCAATAGCCTTTCATCCCAACCAAAGTAAAAGCCATATATTGTTAACGGCCTGTGAGGTTTTATATTCTCTACCATTCTCTATGACTCTTCCTGCTCTTTCTGCTACACTGGCCTGCTTGCTGATACTCCAGCCTTCCAGGGGAAATAAGCTCTTACCTCAGGATTTAAATTTTTGTGTTCCCCAGGTTTCTACATGATTCACTTCTGTACTTCCTTAAGGTTTTTGCTTAAATGTCACCTTATCATAGAACTTTGTTGGCCTCCTTATATAAAAGAGAAAATCCTCCATCTTGGATCATGCATCCTTTAAGCCTTTTTTTATTAGCCTATACCAGAATATAAGTTCTGTGAAAGCAGGGAAATTTTTTTTTCCTCTACTGCCTACAACCGTTCCTGGTACATAGAAAGAACTTAGAACAGTTTGACTGACAATTACAGAATCCAAAGTAGCAGTAACTTAAACAAAACAGAAACTTGTTTTGCTCTCATAGAAGTCCCCCATACATGTCCAGGGCTGATAGGACACTCCCACTGTTAGATTATGGGTTTCTTATTTTCAGAGCCTTAAGCTTCAAGATAGCTGCTTTAGCTCCAGCTCCAGCTCTCCAACTACCATGTCTGTATTCTAGTCAGGAGAAAGGAGGAAAGAGAAGAGACTGTATGCACTCCATTTAAGGACATTTTGTGAAAGTTGCAATTACCACTTCTAATATATATCATTGGCCATTAGTCATATGACCAAACTCGACTGCAAGAGATGTTGTAAAATAAAGTATTTTGGGCAGCCAGATGTACAGCTAAAATTCCATAGTTTTGTTATTATAGGAGATGGGGAGAATAGATATTGATGAACAACTAGCAGACTCTGGGACATTTCTAAGTGAATATTTGTAGGAAAACTACATTAGAAAGGACTAGTTTTTAAATTCAATTTTGATTCCATAAATTGCAAAACCAGTTAATTCTAAACCAAAATATCATCAATTATAAGGAGTTACGATGATAGTGGCCCAGAAATGTTGTTTTACATTCTTAACAAACTATTGCAAGAATGAATGCTGAGTATTCATTGAAATATTTCATTTTGATTTAGGAGAAAAACACTGTATATAAAATCTAAGTACATGAGTTGAACTCTTAGTTTTGCCATGGACTCAGAGAATATTGTTCACTGACTCAACCTCTCATTCTTCTTTTTGATCCATCCAATAAAGAATAGCGGTTAATTAGTTCAGTAAGGTAAACCAGAGTTCAATAAATCCTATTCTATTCCATTACATTCTACATCTTGAAGTTATTAGTGGTAAAGTCTGCTTTTAAACGAACAACAACAGTAAAAAAAAAAACAAACAAAAAACAAAAAAGATACTTAAAAACAATCTCTCTTTCTCTTAAAAAAAAAAAAAAAAAAAGGCTTCAATGAGTTTCCACTGTCAATTGCATTTTCTTCCTCTGAGCCTTCTCTGAGCTATTTCCCTGATCTGAGGCAAGGGATTCTGCCTGCCAGCTTCCCGAGCAGATCTAGGGGAAAATTAACACATCCACAACTGAGCTCAAGCATTGCTGACATCTGGTTTACTCATTTTCACAGCACACTTGCACTGTACCCTATTGCCTTCTTCTTCTGCACTGCTTTATCATGTGGCTCATTTCAAGAAAATGCATTTAACTTTTAGGTACTACTCTGTGGTATGAAGTGTGGCAAATAGGAAATAAGATAAGCTTGAAAGGGCATTTCCACATATATGCAGCTATAATAATCACTGAATATCAAACCTTAGAGCTTATGATATGCTCTGTTTGGTAAAAGCTTATGAGACCAGGGACAATGTTGATATCTAAAGACACCAATCCCACTTTTGAAGAGTACAAGAACAAAATACCAACAACATATCATCTCTTTACATGGACTGGAATTTATTGCTTCCCAGAAAGATAATAGGCAGTCGCTTTTACAGTCATTTGTTTAATGGTGCTTTAATGAAACCAAAGTTCAAGGCTTTGGGTTTAATTTTGAATTTTGAATTGTACCTTTGAAAAGTATGCTGTGTGTTTTCTATGCTCTACTTATAATTCAATTGCTCCGTTTATATATTTAATAGAGAGAGACTTCTTTAATGTAGATCCCATTTAATTTAGAATATATGATAAAGCAAAAGTACTAAAGATTGCTTTGATTATGGATACAGGTTTTGCTAAGAAAATTTATATTATAAACAAGATTTATATTATATCATAACATCTACAGTGAGAGACATAATGAACGAATTATTAGTTCTTCATCACTAAAAGAAAATTGACAAAGAATGTCTACCAAATAATTTAATTTTAATTGTTCCATAAACTTAGTATTATTGAAACTAAAAAGTATTTCTCAGTTCAAATTTTAATTGTGATTTGTTCTTCTATTCAGTCATTAACAGTGTATTCTTGAATCTTCTTTAAAAAGATATATTTTTCATTCCTATATTATCGGTCTGTATTAGAATTTCAACTCATATAATATTGTTATGCTCTTTTGTAAACAAAGTACAGGGCATAGAAGGAGAATATAATTATTACAGTGTAACATTCATGAGGAAAGTTGTAATAAGAAATTGAGTGTTTTCTGAAATCAAGAGGTGATAATTTAAATACCTGTGAGGTATTTAACAACATTTACCAACTGTCACTTGGAAAATTATAATAAATATGTTCTCACAGCCCTAATCATTAGGTAGAATATGTAGGCATAGATATATTGAGTGTGGGTGTTAAATTCAACCAGATTCCCTATGTAGTCATTAGGAAAGTCCTTAAGATGTAACTTAAATTTTATTACAAATCCTACATTTTAGTTGTAAATTTATATAGTTATATAGTTAATAAAACTCTACATTTACAAGAGTAAATCTTTCTTTTTTATTAATAAAGAGTTAGAATATCTAAATTTAAATTATAGTGAATAAAAATTTTAAAAGAATAATTTTAAAAAATATTAAAAATATTTGAAAATTAAATAAGACTAATTCATAAGGTCAAATTATCTAATAAATTAAATTTCTTCTATATCATTTAGCCAACCTGAGTCCCACTGATATGTACATTTGTATCCATGAAAGATGCTGTCATGTTTTGTCTCCCTAAGAGACCACCAAAAAAACCTTTTCATCAAAAGTATTTATTAGACCTACTCCCTTAAGGAAGAACCCATCTTGAGTCTCAATAGTGCCTTAGAGGAAGGTATCAGAGGAAAACATGTATAGGGTTTTAGGGCCTGGACTTGATTATTTTAAGGTAGATCTTGCAAGGAAAGTTACTGGTTAGGGTTGGTCAAAATTTTTGACATAATAGCTTAGGATTCGCCAGCATAGCAAATCAAGGATCTTGAAGCATGTCGTGATGAACAGACTCTTACTCTTGAAAAGTACACTGTTTTAATTGGCTCACAGTCCTATTTTCCAGGAGCAGATATTTCCTGGAGCAAGCAGATCAGTTATTTTCACTTGTCCTCAATAATGTCTAACATAGGAAACTATGCCTATTACTGCTGTTATTTAACACAGGGACAGGTAATTTTCTCAATTTAAAGGACCTTCTGTTTGTATGAGCACAAACAAAAATTATTAATTAATGGCAGATATTGTTCTCACATTGGTATATTCCTAAATGTAACCATTATGTCTAAAACCTGTTTATATTTTTCCTTCTCAGTGCTCTTTACTTCCTTTTCAATTCAGAATATGAGGGCTTCCTGATTTCTAACAGTCCTATTATCAAAATAGATCAAAGTCTGAAAATAGATGTAATTTTAATTTCTAAAATTAATTATCCTGGAAATTATAAAATTCATAACAGTGATACTTTATGTAGATTATGTTATTTAACTAATTGTTATATCATGTTGTCCTATTATTATCTCCATTTAACATGCACTGATGCTAAGGCAGATAAAAGTTAAGTAATTTGAGAAGGTCGCTCACAGCTTGAGGATAGAATTTAACTTGATTGTATGAGTTTAACCACTAAGGTTAAATAAAAATTTCTAGTTAAAATAAATGTAAGCAATATTGAGTAAATGGAAAAGAAAGATATTATTGGTTTTGAGTGTATACATTGGTGTTTCTATCCCAGACAAAAGTTTAAGGGTTCTCCTCTAAAGAAATGGAACTAATTATTTGGAATACCTAAAACACTTAATGATGTGGAAGAATAAGAGATTTGATTGGGATGTGAGCTTTCCATGTCCTGGATTTCAATTAACCCAGATTTTTGGACCAATATTTCCCTCTTATAGTCTGTCATACATACAGGCTTTCTTGTACCCTACAAAACATTTTGGATCCCTCATTAGCTGTGTTTAATCTAGGCTGTGGCTTTCTTCTTCCTGCATCTATACTTACCACTCCTTAAGTTGCTTTTCATGTTATCAAATGTATTGACAGTTTTCATGGGTTATCTCTCTATACTCTACATTGCTCCATCTCCAGTATTTTTGCAGTTGTTATTTCTGGGAGCTTAGATCTAGTAATTCTAGTATATAATCATACTTTTTGAACAAGTCTGTCTCCTGGGAAATATGAATTAGAGGAAGGAGTGGTTGGCCTTGCTGCCTCTTTATCCCTTAGTGCCATCCTCCCTAAATCATTACAAGTTTCATACCATGTATCTGTCTTAAGATAGTTTGTGTTTTCAGTAGTGGGAAAGATCATAGGAAAATACAAGATGAGGTAAATGGATAGAGCTTAACAATAGAGTGTTCTGGAGAAACACCATGGAGTAGGGAACTTCAATTGTTAGATATTTAGTTATCCTGGACATTTAAAGACTAATACTTCTGCGTGTGTTCTTAAGCCCCACCCCCAGAATAAACTTGTTGACTGTAAATTTGCTTATAACAATTAGAGTGCAAAAAATTGAGAATGTTTTATTATAAAAATTAATGTACAACTTCCACTTTCAAATGGCAGTGTGAGAAACTCCATGGACTTGCTCCCTTGCAAAACTGGTAAAAATTACTTTAAGAAACCATTTAATGTCTGTGGAAATTGTCCTAAGGGTGTGCAGCTAATGAAAAAACATTTATCCAGGAAAATATATAGCCAAGAAGGTTCCTCCTGGGATGAGAACAACTCTCAAAGACTTGCCTCAAAAACTACCCCTGCAAGGGGGCCCAAATTAAATTGGATCAGTCTGTGGAGAAATGTATGCTCCAAAGCATTGTCAAAAATTATAGAGCAATCAACTGTCATTAGTGAAGCCTAACACCTAGATATACTACCATCAGAGGCAGACAGTTTAACAGAGTGATCATGGGAGGAAACAAAGAGAATCCTGAAGAAAACACTGTCATCCAGGTGTAACTGTGCACATGTCCAAGGCTGAGCCTCTGAATAGCAAGATAACAGATTTCACAATGAGGGAGAAACAGATTTCACAAAAATAGTGCAGCCAAATCACTAAATAAATAAACATGAAAACAACAAAACAGGCTCTGAGGTGAGATGGGAATCAGTATTCAGAGTTGCTACAGTATATTATCTAAAATGTCTACTTTTTAATAAAAAATTTTGAGAAATGTAAAAACACAGGACAGGGAGATCAATACACAGGAAATACAAATCAGACAATGAAAACTACCTGGGAAAGGGCCCAGATGTCAGATTTAACTTAAGACAAAATAGATTTTTAATAATAAAAATGTTATTAGAGAACATTTTATAATAATAAAAGAGTCGATCCATCAGGAAAATATGGCAATTTTAAACATATATGCACCTTACAACTGAGCTTTAAATTACATGAAACCGGAACATACAAAATTGAAGAGAGAAATAGATAATTCAACAATAGTTGGAGAATTCGGTGTTATACTTTCAGTAATGGATAGAATTACTAGGCAGAAGATCAACAAAGAGATAGGTGATTTGAACAGCAGTATAAAGCAATTAGACCTAACAAACATCCATAGAACATTCCATCCAACAGTGGAATACATATTCTTCTCAAGAGCACATGGAATATCCTCTATGAAAGACAATATGCAAGGCCATGAAATAGACTCAATAAATGTAAGAGATTGAAATCATACAAACTATGTTTTCTAATAACAATGGAATTAAATTAGAAACCCAAACCCAGAAAGAAATTTGGGAAATTAATAAATATGTGGACATTAAATACCACATTCCTAAGCAACCAATGGGATAAAGAAGATCACAAGGGAAATTAGAAAATACTTTGTGGTAACTAAAAATGACAAAAACTTATTAATACTTATGAGATGCAGTTAAAGCTGCAAAAGAAAAAAGAAAAAATTAGTTCACTTTGAAATAGACAAATGCCAAGAAATAGTGAAAGTGACTTGAAGAAATAGAAAATCTGAATACACGTATAGGAGTAAAGAGATTGATTTTAGAAACAAACAACAACAAAAAAACCTACCCCTAAAAAAGCCCTGGGCCAAATGGCTTTACTGATGAACTCTGCCACATATTTAAAAAGTGATTAATATCATTTTGTCACAAATTCTTCCAAAATAGAGAAGAGGAAGGAATACTTCCCAACTCATTATATGAGGCCTATGTTACCTTGTTTGGAAAACATTTTGGCAATTGTTCAAAAGGTAAAACATAGAGACATCATCTGACCCAGCAATTCTACTAGATAAACCCCAAAGAAATAAAAACATATGTCCACACATAAACATATACAGAAATGTTCCTATAAGTATTATTCTCAATAGCCAAAAAGTGCAATCAACACAAATGTCCATGAACTGATAAATGGATTGATGAGGCATGATATATCCATTAAATGGAATATTATTTAGGAACAAAATAAAGGAATAAAGAACTGTTAGAAGCTATAAGATGGATAATCCTTGAAAACATTATGCTACATGTAAGAAGCCAGACACAAACACCACCTACTGCATTATTACATTTTGATAAAATGTCCAGAATAGGCAAATCTATGGACACAGAAAATCGATAAGTAGTTGCCTGGTGCCTGGGTGAGGAGGGTAACGAGGAATGGAGAGTGTCTGCTACTGTGATACAGGGTTTCTTTCTGAAGCGATAGAATATGCTACAATTGATGGTGCTGATAACGGCACAACTCTGTGAATATATTAAAAACCATTGAATAGCGCACTTTAAATAGGGAATTGTAGGTATGTGAATTATATACTAATAAAGCTGTTATAAAAATAATATCTATTTCACTCATTTTTGTGAATTATTTATATATACTTAGTAAAAAAATTATGTGTGGGAGCAAAAGTAAACAAATACATATATGTATACAAATACATATGTGTGAGGGAAGGTACAATGTATGCTATGTGCATCTTCAAATGGTATTTGGAATCCTGAAAGAATTGCTTGCCTTCATATAGATGAACATTCAATTTCCTGAATAAGATTTATTCATTCTAATTTATCATAGAATCAGTGCCTGCTAAGTGAACATGTTCACCCTTCCAAGAGACTTCTGATGGTTAGCAACAAAAATCCCAACTACTGAGTTTTTATCATTAACTTTTAACAAACCTATGGGGAAGGACAGTAAGAAGTAAGAGCAAAATTCCATGATACTTTAGGATTTCCTTAAGGAGATATTAATTTTGAATAAAACATGAATATTTTGGTCCCCTGGTTTTTAAACAAATGGTTGCTTAATTGAAAATGTGTCCTAAAGCACTATAGTGATCCTCTCACTTCCATAATATTATTCAGACTTTGCTTCAAGCATATGCATTTTGATACATATTTTGGCATTTTGCAATATGTACATACTGCATAATCAAATGGCATAAAATATTCAGATAGAGCATAGCACATCCAAACAATGTCTTGAAAAAGAAAGTTATGACAAGTGTGTTCATTAGGAGATTATATAGTACACATATGTAAGAAAAAACTGAGTTTGTTTACAATATTAGTATTTTACAGGAATTATGCTTTTGTTTTCAGCAGGACCATTCTATGTATGCATTTTTCTTTTCATTGCTGCTGAATTGATAATTGTTTTTCCAAATGTCACAGCTGCAAGAACATATTTCAAAAATGTTCTAACCATGAATATCAAATTTACCTCCTACTTTTTGGGAATTTAGACTTCTTAGACTGTAACTACAGAACCTGGTCTTCTGGCCTTCTTTTCACTTTCGAAGTTAGTATCAGGCAACAACAGCAGCTCATCTAATTTTGACATCCTTGGACGGGTTTGAATATCTAAAGAAACATCGTGATCTTTGCTCAGAATCTTCTCCAAGATTGTCTTCATTTCTAGGGTTTTTTTTGTGTGTGTGAATTTTTGCTAAAGTAAGAAAGCTGAAGTCAGGAAAAATGTGCAGTGAAAGAAAATAAATCTGGGCTTTTTCATTTTCTGCTTTTGATACAAGAAAAAAAAAAACTACTTTCCAGTAAATACATTTTTTTTCAATTTATTTATTTTTAAAAATTTTTATTGGAGTATAGTTGATTTACAATGTGTTAATTTCAGGTGTATGTAAATACATTTTGATATTGAAATGTTTTATTTTTAATCTGGTTAATTACTCAGAGAATGATAATAAACACAGTAGTTGCAGCGTTCTGATTTGGTCCCACCCAAAACAATTGGATATTTTATCTTCCAAGAGGGTCTAACTGTAATGACTAGCAGTAAGGCCTAAAAGTTCTGAAGCAGTCTAGTTCCAGTGAACTCTTGAAGGCTCCTTTCCTACTGAGGATGGTGTCAAAATTAAACAGGAGAAGAACCACAGGAAGGCAGGCAAGAATAGGTGCAAATAAAAGTGGAGGAGGGGAACAAAACGGAGAAAATCTCAGAAAGTAGTTTACCATAGTTTTTAGCACTACCCTAAAATAACAGAAGGGGGAGCTTTTGGAAGTTAGAAACACTTTTAGTCAAGCCATTTTTCTCTCTGTTTGGGAAAATTAAATTCAAATAGAAATGTACAACAGAAAAGTATCAAGGTTAAATTCCATAGCAAATTATTTTAAGAAAAAAGAATATAGAGCCTTATATCATCCTTATATTGAAAGTATTGCCATACGAAGTAAAAATGAGAAGAAATTTTAAATGTAAAATAACAAAGGAAGTGATAAAAAGGATTCAAGAGAAAGTGATAAGTATTGAAGATCAATAAAGAGGATTAGGCATACAGATACTAGAGTTTCTAAAGAACCTAAGAAAAGCATCAGAAAATTATGAAAATGTACCTTTTAAGGAAACTTTTCTTCAAATGTTTAAACTTTACATTAAAAGACACACTGTGCACCTGAGAATATTGACTATAATGATCAACAAGACCTAGTCTAGTAAAATTATTACACTTAAAAGAAAATTAGGAAAAAATTAAGAATGTGACTTGAAAGAGAAATAAAATTAGATTATCACCAGACTTTTCCATAGCAATTTTTATGCAAAATAATAGAGTAAAATTCTTGAGTTATTCAAGGAGGTAACATGAGAACCATGGATTTTGTAGCCAGGAAAATTGACCTTCAAGTATCAATATAAAGGACTTCATAAAGGATATTGTAAAACTAATATCAACTGGCAAAATCTTACAGAATATGGTTCCTATAAAACTCTCCTAAACATTCTACTTAAGAACAAGCTTCGGGAAAACAAAATGACTAGAGAGACACATAATGGAGAAGAGATGAGCATTAAGTAGGTAATTCTTATACTAAATGAGAATTAAAAGGTGGAGAAAATAGCATGCAGTGCCCATCTGTTGTGATGATTTAGACAGAAGACAATGATTGACAATGAGGAGGATAATGGGGATAGCATATATCAACATTTTTAACCATTTTCAGTACAAGTAATTGGTGATAACAGTATTATTAACATTGTTAGTTTAAAACTGTTGTATGTTAAGAAGACACTGAAAATATGTAATTATAGTTTAATTCCATCATCCCTATTGTTCTAGAAAACTAGAATGCTCAGTGTGGAACTAAGGAGATTCAGATGTAATATAGAAAAGGTTAAGTAAAAAACCCTGAATGCTGCATATATAATAGTAATATCAATGTAAAAACATGAGGTATTTTACCTTTAAATATTAATATGCAACTTATATACACATATATATGTTTATATATGTATGTCTGTGTAAATCCACACACACACCCACACACACGCATGATTTCTAGCCAGTATATATTCCTAATAAATATCCTTAGCTCTGTCCATCAAAAACATGTTAGAAACAATGACCAGCTCAGCAGCAGTTTGGTTTCCAAGCACTAATAATGATCCTGATTTATCATTTCCCATTAGAAGAAACCAGAGTCTTGTAGAGAAACTACTGATTCTCGTTCTGGGGCAGAAAATATACAAGATGAGCCTGGGACATTTTGACATACCAGTTATCAAGAAAGCTTTCCAAGAAAATAAAAGGACTTAGGAGCCCCCTCTCTCTTTGAAAAAATAGCATTACTGAATACAAATATTAGAAACTGAATATTTTAACTACGTACTGGGTTAAAACATACAGTACATAAAGTAAGAACTTGAGTTCAGACAAAATTTCCACAATAATTAGTATGTCCTTGTTGGTATCTTCTTTGAGAATCAACCTCTGTGATAAAATGCTGGCTAATCTCCCAAAATATGAGAGAAGATTTGTTTCCTGGGCCAACTCTTAAAAACAATGTTTAAACATTTAAGAGATAGTGTCATAGCTTGCACACTGTATGCTCAGTAAACACAAATTGATTTTTATACCATCTCCAAGTAAGTTGGTTATAAAACCATTCTGAAAAGGTCAGTGTTTCTGTTTGTTTTGAATTTGGGTTATGTATCAAAAAAGTTGTGTTCAATATTTACCTAGTACAGGTCATAAAATTTTGATATCTTGTAAGAGGAATTTAAGAAAGAAATTCTCTAATGACGTATGAATAAAATAGCAAGTAGATGTTTGTGATTTAAAAGATTACACTAACAAACTATGACTTCCCTACTGATTACCTATCATATCCAAATCATAATGAATAATTGATATCAATAATATAAAATAGTTTGAGTCATAAAAGAAAACATACATTTTCATGTGTTACATATATGTAATGTATAGATATCATCAGTAAGCCTTCTCCCATTACCTTGACAAGCACTCAATGCAATGTAAAATTTTAAATGGGCAGAGCCAATAAATAACTATGACTCCTACTCCCCACAAACTCATCAAGTTGCGAAACATGGAGATTTTTACTATTCTAGTTTTACAAATAGAGACAGAAAATATTTTTTAAATTGTTATTCATTTACTATCTTAGATCTAAACTTTAACTGTCCCATTAAAGAAAAAAAAAAGAATATCATAGTAACATTACTAGCATTCAAGTTTTACTTAAAAATGATAGTTCAGAAATTGTGAATACCTTAGCTAACTGATTAATGTATCAACATTAATTTTTAATTATTAGAATAATCTAGAAGAAATCACAAGTCTAGTTTATTATTGATTGCATCATCAATTCCTGATTACTCTAGAAAAATTAACTCCCAACTTATTGGCCATATCGCTGTTCTACAGATTTGATGTCTCCTTTAGCAACCTTATCGGTAGGTAGCTCAACACTTGCTTATTGATAAGTGCACCTGTATTGGTTTACTTTGTATGCACAGAACTTCCTTAAAAACCTGCATACTTAACCCTTCTCCTGTTTTCACAATTTAAAAAAGAAAACTCTCTATAAAGAAGTGTCAGATAAGTTAGCAATTAGAGAAGTAAGTCAACTTGCTGACACCTTCTTCAAATAACAATTCATTATTTGTTTCGAAGCATCTAAGAAAGAAGCAGTTCATTATTTGTCATGAAGTATTGCTCAATACTAGCTATTTGCCACACCCATTTAAATGTAAATACAAAGACATACTAAAAAGTTAAAATATGTTATCACAAATCATACCCATCTTAATCTAGCTTCTTCTGAATTATATATTTAATTTTGAAAAATACAGTCTCATTTACTAATACAAATCCTCCTGTATTTTCTCCATTGAACACAAGGAGAAATGACAAGAAATCTCATATGTCTCAAGTGGTTTCAGTCCTAGTAAGCTAAGACTGGTGCTGTTCATCTCCAGCTATGGATTGGAGACAGAACTTGGACTTAAGGAGATAGAAAATTCATAAAATTAGAGCTCCTAATGTGATACCCTGAGTAATAGTTTGGACCAGAAAGAAAAACTACACCACTAGTACAGGTACAACTCATCAACACTTGTCTGTACATGGATCTGGAATTTGGGTAGAGAGGTATTTCTCCCGAAAAATCTTAGTCTAAACCGGATCTCCCGTGGCTATTTATGTCTAAATTTATATGGTATGTAGAGTCAAAACCAACAAAAGAAAATCATAATAAAAATTAGTTCAAGGTCTGTTTTATATGGATATTCAACAGTTAATTACATAAACCATTATGGAATAAAAATGGTGAAACTAACATTTAGTCCTTACTTTAACATAGTTACCTGTCTGCCATGGAACAGATCGTATACAAGATCAGAAGAAGATTTAAATTTCATATTTAAACCGTGAAGATGAGTCAGGGTGTTGAGTTTTTTTGTTTGACTTTATTTTTATGTATGTATGTAGGTTTGTATATATATCTATTTTTTGTATTGTTTGGTTTGTTTGGTTGTTTAAAAATTAAAAATATTTTCGTCAGAATAGTATTATAAATGTAATTCAGTGAAAATGGTTGACTTTCATATGAAAACTAAAAATTCAGCCAATTGTTTCTTCTGAAAGCTTGACTGCTTTGCAATATGATTTTTTGCAAGGAAGAGAAAAAACCTTTATCAGGAATCATAAATTTCGATAAGTTTTTTTCTTTATTATTGGTGTAGCTCTGATTGCTCAGAGTTTCAGGCTAGAGGCAACTTCTGGGCCCTAGACTCAGGGAGGGAAACTCAGAGTCCAGCTGCCTTGGTGATAGCAATGTAGCTACTGTACATATTTTTTAGATTTATATCTAAATATTTCTCTTTTTAGCGGTATTTTTTATTTAATTTCAAATTTCCATTGTTTACTGTTGGAATATAAGAAAGCAATTGACTTTTGCATATTTACCTTATATCCTGCAACCTTGCTATAATTGCTTATTAGTTCCAGTATTATTTTGTTGATTCTTTGGATTTTCTTCATATACAATTATATCATCTGCAAACAAAGACTGTTTTACTTCTTCCTTCCCAATCTGGACTTTTTTGTTGTTTGGTCCTACTGTATTAGCTATGACTTCCAGTATAATGTTGAGTAGGAGTGATGAAAGCAGATGTCCTTGCCTTGTCCCTGATCTCAGTGGGAAAGCATCTAGTTCCTAACATTAAGTATGAGGTTGGCTGTAGATTTTTTGTAGATGTTCTTTATCAAGTCGATGATGTTCCCCTTTATTCCTAGCTTGCTGAGAGTTTTTGTTTTTGTTTTTTTTTAAATCATGAATGGGTAATGAATTTTGTTGGATTTTTTGCATACATTGATATGATGTTATGTTTCTTCTTTAATTTGTTGATATGATGGATTACATCAACTGATTTTCAAATACTGAACCAGCCTTGCATAACTGAGGTAAATCCCACTTGGTTGTGTTGTATAATTTTTTATATATTTTTAGATTCAATATTCATTGAATATTATTTCATTCAATAATATTTCATTGAGGATCTTTGCATCTATGTTCACAAGAAGTATTGGTCTGTAGTTTCCTTGTCATGTAACGTCTTTGCCTGGTTTTTGTATTAGGGTGATGCTGGCCTTACAGGATGAGTTAGGAAGTATTCACTCTAATTCTTTTTTCTGGGAGAGAGAGTTGAGAATTGGTGTAATTTCCTCTTTAATTGGTAGAATTCACCAGTGAACACATCTGGGCTGGTACTTTCTGTTATGTAAGGTTATTAATTATTGATTCAGTTTCTTTAATAAATATAGGACTATTAACATTACATATTTCTCCTTGTGTGAGGTTTGGTAGATTGTGTCTTTTAAGGAATTTATCTAAACCATCTAAGCTATCAAATTTGTGGGCATAGAGTTGTTTATAATATTTATTTATTATCCCTTAATATGTAAAGAATCAGTAGTGATGATCTCTTTCCATTTCCAATATTAACAATTTGTATCTTCTCTTTTTTTTCTTAGTTAACCTGACCAGAAGTTTATCAATTTTTGTTGACTTTTCGTAAGAACCAGCTTTTGATTTTGTTGATTTTCTTTATTGATTTCCTGTTTCCAATTTCCTTGATTTCTGCTCTAGTTTTTTATTAGTTATTTTCTTCTGCTTGCTTTGCATTTTATACAAACTCATTTTAGAATTTCTCTCATTGTTTCTTTACTTTTTTCCTCCATTCTGAAATACATTTCCAATACACATAGATTTTTAGCTTAGAAGTTATATCAGCATTTTAAACATGCTATTTCATTGTCTTGCCACTTGATTTCTGGTGGGACGTCACTGTCACTTTTACTTTTAATTTTTCGAAATAAGATATACCAGCTTTTAAGATTTTTCTTTGTCTTTTGCTTTGTGTACTTTGACTTGTATGTGCCTAGGTATGTTTTCTTTGTTGTCCTACTAGGTGTTTTCAACTTGCGAATTGATAACTTTTTTCAGTTTTGGAATAGTCTCAGGCATCATCTTAAATATTTCTTCAATTATACATTTGTTAGAACTTTTCAGTGTTTTTCATTTATTTCTTATGCTATTTTCTTCAATTTCCATTCTTTTTTTCTCTATTATTTGGTTTGAACATTTTTATTGCCCTTCTTTCATCAATCCTATCTTCTGCTAATTCTGTCTGATATTCTAGTAATACACTCTGTCACAATTTTGATTCAACATGGCAAACTTGGTCCTAGCCAGATATTTAAGGCAAATAAAATTATACAGGTTAGGAAAAAACATGTGAAATTTTCACTATTTGCCAAAAAATGTGATTGTATATATAGAAAATCAAAATGACACTATGGACACACTTTTCTAATTAAAGTTAATGTATCAGGTTTATTGAAGACAAGGTCATTGTAGAAAACAAACAGAAAAGTTTTTAAATAGTGTCATTTATTACAGCATTAGAAAACATCAAATACCTATGAATAAGTGTAACAAAATATGTGCAAAATTTCTATACTTATAAATACAAAACATCATTAAGTGTGAGTTTTTTAAAGATCTAAGTAAACTTTCTTGAATTAGAAAATTTTAAAAGATTTGAAAACACTATCTTTTAAAACTGTTCTATAAATTCAATGAAATCATATTCAAAATCCTATAAAATTTTGTACATTTGTATAAATCCACAGCTTCATTCTAAAGGGTACATGGTATTTAAAAGTCCGGAATAGTCAAGGAAAACTCAAAAGAGAAATACAAAGCTGGAGAAATTAAAGATTTAGATATAAAAACCCATTATAAATATCTACATATTATATAGTATTTGGTATAACAATGAAACATATATTAACGGTCTTTTGATTAAGACAGACAGCCAGAAAAGGGAAAAATTACCTCTTAAATAAATGGTTTTAGTTCAATTAAACATTCGCATTTTTTAAAAAGGAATGATAACCCTTGATTAATACCATATGCAAGAGTCAATTACAGATATATCATAGATTTAAAGTAGAAAAATAAAACAATAAATCTTTTAGATGAAACATATTTATTACCTTGGAGCAGGCTAAGTTTCTTCAGCAGAATACAGTGTGACATGATATTTGATAAATTAAATTCCATTAAGATTAAAAGTCCTGGTATTTACTAAAATGCACCAGTTAGAAGGTGAAAGTTAAACCAAATAGTGTGAGAAAATGTATGCAATGCATATATCTAGCAAAGACCTGTACCCAGATAATCTATAATGGTCCCAACAAAATACCAAGAAAAAGGCAAATAGGCCAAAAAAAAAAAAAAATGGGTAAAAGCCTTGTTCAGGCTCTTCAAATGAGGATTTGCCAGTAGTCAATATGCATATTACGAGATGTTCAAATGCTTATTCATCAGAGGAATGAAAGTTAGATACAATTACACAGCCAGCAGAATGGGCAAAATAAAAATGACACATAATACCAAAGTTTATTAAAGACGTAGATCAATGGAAATTTCTGTGCATTTCTTTTGGGAATGTAAATTGGTAAAATTACTTTGGAAAATTGTGCTGTAATACCTACTAACATAGAACATACATTTACTGAACCAAGTACCATGAAGTAATTCCTCTTTATTCCAGAAATACATGTGCATGCACATGTATAAGGATGGTTCTGGAAGCATTATTTATAATAACCAAACACTGGAAAAAATAAAAACATCCACAACAGGAGAATGCATAAACAAATTGTGGTATATTAAAGAACAGTGAACAAACTTTACAACATACAACAAAACGGATGAAATTCCAAATATAATTTGAATAAATAAAGCTAGTGATAAAAGAGTATATATGATTCCATTTATATAAAGTTTAAAAAATAGGCAACACAAAATATAATGTTTCAAAATGCATACTCGGTAAAACGGTACAAAAAGGAAGAAAACATTTATTTACCATTGCCATCAAAATATTGGTTGTATCCAGTTGGGAGGAAAGGAATTTTTAATTGCAAAGAGTCATGCAGGGATCACCTGAAATGCTGGCAATATTTTACCTCTTGGCCTGGTAGGCATTATGCAAGGATTCCTTTAGAATAATTTATTGAACAGTACATACCTTTTTGTGCACATTATTTATCCATATATATTTCATAGTAAGAAGTGTAAAATGTTTTTTTTTATATAAATTTATTTATTTTTACTTTTGGTTGCGTTGGGTCTTTGTTGCGGCGTGCAGGCCTCTCATTGCAGAGGCTTCTCATTGCAGTGGCTTCTCTTGTTGCGGAGCCTGGGCTCTAGGTGTACGGGCCTCAGTAGTTGTGGCACATGGGCTCAGTAGTTGTGGCACACGGGCTCAGCAGTTGTGGCTCACGGGCTCCAGAGCACAGGCTCAGTAGTTGTGGTGCACGGGCCTAGCTGCTCCGCGGCATGTGGGATCCTCCCGGGCCAGGGATCGAACCCGTGTCCCCTGCATTGGCAGGCGAACTCCCAACCACTGCGCCACCAGGGAAGCCCTGTAAAATGTTTTTGAAAAACTAAAATGTATATGTGATTCATTAAAAGATGTTTCAGATTAAGTGGGCATTCTGATTCTTAAAGGAAGATTGACAGGTGCGGTGAGAATGACACATTGTGTCATGATAAGTAAATTAAGCCAGTTTTTGTTTTGAAAAGTTAATTTCTAAATAGATCAGTTAAGGGGATATTATCAAGGAAAATGGTTTAGTTTGAATGAGAACCACAAAGTCTGAGTGGCAGTTATAATAAATAATTATGTTTAAAATTAGAGTCAAAGACAGTTTCTGAAGAAGACATCTCACATCCAGAGATAGTATGCTCTTCTTTACTATCATTTGCTCATTATTATTCTCAATTGATTTCAAATATATTTTATACATTGACTATGTCACAATTCACCTGATTATTATTTATTTAAATATAGTTTAATCTTTTAAAAAAGGTTTCTAGTTAAAAGGAAGCTTGTATTTTCTCTTAATGTGATATCAGTCTGTTCAAATGTCTGTAATATGTGAGGACCTGATGACAGTCAAACATTTAAGCCTATGGGGTTTTTTTGGCCAGTTTATGCTATTGTGAAACAAGGAATGAATACATTCTTTTTAAAAAAAAAAAACAAAAACAATTTTGACACATGTCCCCTTAAGAGGTTACAGATTTAGCTAAAAGGAACATATTCACCCATAACTTCATAAGTTAACCAGAAAAGCCCTGAAATTTTTTTTTCTTTTATTTATTTATTTATTTATTTATGACTGTGTTGAGTCTTCGTTTCTGTGCGAGGGCTTTCTCTAGTTGCGGCAAGTGGGGACCACTCTTCATCGCGGTGCGCGGGCCTCTCACCATCGCGGCCTCTCTTGTTGCGGAGCACAGGCTCCAGACGCGCAGGCTCAGTAACTGTGGCTCACGGGCCCAGTTGCTCCGTGGCATGTGGGATCTTCCCAGACCAGGGCTCGAACCCGTGTCCCCTGCATTGGCAGGCAGATTCTCAACCACTGCGCCACCAGGGAAGCCCCCCTGAAATTTTTATCACTAAATTTCACATACATCATATTCTCTAACTAAAATGCTCAGGATTAAGATAGTCTAGGGAACACTGCACTGTCTTTTTATTTTTAAGATAATCCTGTCTTCTAACAGAGCCTTTCTGTGTTTAGTTTGTTGATAGATAAATAAGCTCGATGTGAATTAAAAGTTCTGTGCTTAAATGCTATGTTTGACAAATTTAAATAGATTTCTTCACTGAAGGATTCCTCGTACTCTTCTATTTGCTAGTGTATACCTTAACTCTCGAAGAAAAAAATTTCAAATATATTTGACCATAGAATTTTTTCAAGTAAGTTTTTAATTGGCCAGGATTTACAGACTATGCCTTGGTAAAATTGAACTTAATTCCAGGTAACAACAACATCAATCATTTCTGTTATTATTTTTATAATAAATGTCATAAAGCAAAGACTATTTTATCTATTACTTTTGGTGGCTTTCTTGATTTACTTACTTCACTTCTTTTTTAATGCTATCATGTATATTTTACAAAGATCCTGGCTTATCTGTTAGTATACTTCTCAACCTTATCTTGGTAACTGAGAAGTTATGCATGAAAGAACTGAATCATGAGAGTTTGGGATTAACATGGCTGTCATGAATGATGAATATTTTATATTAGTTAAGACATCTTTCATCATAACTGTGCCAGCTAGGCATATTTTTATATCTGTTGGTCCTAGGAGTCAATGGTTGCTTGGGAAATGCTGTTATACCTGTCAGCTTCCCAAGGGTGCCGTGTGCTTAAGATGAAAAGAGATGAACTAAATTTACATGGCTATCTCTTAGGTAGCCAGCTATGTGTTTGAAACAACATATTCTAAATCATGAACCTGAACTAAAGGCATGAAGGCACATCCAGTGTTTTGCACTAGATGTAGACGGTTCCAGATGTTTACTATTTTTTGTTTTAATTTGAGGTATTTCAGATTAGATACTTGAAGAGAGAACTTTGTGTAAGCTTGCTTATTAGTTCCAGTGGAAGTGTTTATTTGGCTTTATAAACGAGTACATGTCAATTATGCATCCATTGACAGTTAAGAGAGTATTGAGATTTATTTTGAGAGATGCTGTGTAATCAATTTTAAATTACAGGACACTAATATAATTAGATTTTTAACACATAAAAATTGTAAGGAATATTTAGGCACTTAATCAGAATTTTAAAAGCCAGTGATAACAAGTTAATAATTGTGACAGCTAATAGAGTATCTAAATAAATGTCACTATTTGGATTAATTGATATTTAATTTGCTGTAGCTTGCCTTGGTAAATGTTAATTAAATGCCAGAAAATTCCTTATAATTTTAACATATTAATAATCGTATAATTATGCCTTTATTGCTTACATAATTATAAGTTAATTACACAGCTACTAGATTTACTGTACCCTTTATAGAGAGCTCAGGACTATTCATTTTTCTCCACAGGTCAATAAATTTGATTGCCTGGTAACCACTGTAGGTCATAGAACATCAAAACTATTTGTGAATAAATATACATTTCCATACAACACTCTGAATATTACATATTAAATCAAGAAAAATGAAATAATGGAAATCTGCCATTATTCCTTTTATTAATCTATTATCTTTTACCTTAGAAAATATGTATTGATATGGGAGAAAACATGGGAATTGTTTGTCTTTCACAAACTTCTCTAAAATGGCATATATGAATAGTATTTTCTTTCAACGTGCTTTCATATATGTAGTCTGATTTTATATATACAACCTTATAAAGTTCAGTTATCCTCATTTTACTAATAAGGAAACTGATTTAGAGATTAAATGACTTTCCCAATATAATTCCATTATTACTGTTGCTTACACACACACTGACCTTTGTCACTCTTCAGTCCCTTGTATTTTCACCCCCACTTCCAACTATCAATTTCCAATCTAGGTACATTGCTACGACCCTGTTTACCTCTCTTTCTGGTAGACAACTAAACATTATATGAAGAAAAAAAACGTAAATATGGTCATTGGTTCTTCAGAAAAAACCATGTTTCTATCAGCTTTTCACCACTGTGGTCAAGCCTGGTAATGAAGAGGCCACGACTTACTCATCTTTGGATGCTTAGCTGAGGCTCTATCACAGGACATGTAGTATTTGATGCAAAAGTATAAGTGAATTCAAAACTTGTAGAAGTTTTGTTCAAGTTCAAGTTAGGTCCATTTCCTCTCTTTCCTGGCGGTTATAGCAGAACATCATCTCCCCCCAGTCCTCAGATTTTAAGCCTGTTGCTCTCTTACCAGTTTGACAATTTTGTCTCTTAGAGAGAGACCTTCTACAACCAGTCTCTCAGATCTGCCTCTCATTCTCAAATTTCAGCCTATTCTCATCTCATCCTTTCTTATTGCAAAAGAAGAGATCCTGTTTTTTAAGGTGGATCCTCCATTTATGTTCTTGATCATTTCTATTTACATCTAGTGCTTATAGCCAACCACCGATTTCATAAAATGTACAAATAAAAAGCACATACCACTAATTAAGCAATAAACAACACAATTTGCATGTCAAAATCACTAAATAGAGGTGAAACCTCATTATTATTTATTTTATACTTAAAGAAATATTTGTTATAATAGACACATTTGGATTGCATTTTTTAAAAAAAAATTAATTGCGTATTCTAAAGGTAACAATAACTCAACACCATGGAGACATTAATTAATACATAGTATTAGTCTTTTTCAACATATTGCATCATGATATAATAGGAAAAAATGGAATGGATATTATGACATCTACAGTCCAAATTGTGCACTGGAAAATGAGATAAATGGATTAGAAAGCTTTTGTGGCCTTTTCAAATTCCAGGTTTAAAATTAAACTATTTGTCCTTCTACTGTACATAATATATTAAGATTAGAATAGATTGTTAAATAAGCAACAATCACTTCTTCCATATTCTCATTCTTGATTTTATAAAATAGTGTTTTATTCATGTTGAAGCAAGTTTTATCGGTCATTCTTGCATCACATGAAAAAGTCTGCATATTCTGATGATGGAAGAGACCAAGTTTTACAGCAATCAGTGCAGAATCTACTACTCTGCCCAGTTTCCAATTTTCTTCACAATTTGATGTCACACTACTTGTTCAATATACTTTCTCAGTTCTGTTCAACATGTAATTAGATTTCTTATCTCATACTACTTCCATAACTTGCAAATCTGTAGCTTTGACCAGAAAGACCCTATCTACTCACCTCTGAGTGTTCAAATGGTTCTCATTTTTTGAAGACCCAACCACGTCTTATATTTTATCATCTTTATGACACATTATTAACAACTCTGGCCTTCACTGATCTTCAATACTGATGTTCCACAGTAAATACTCTTTATTTAATTGAATACCTCTTTTATATTACTTGTCTTGTGCATTTTAAATTTTTCCCATACTGTATCATTAGACCCTTCAGACTAATGACCAGGACTTCTGTTTCTGTTTTATCTCTAACACTCCCCGGCATTGTATTTTGTATATAGCAGGCAGTAGGCATTGTTCAATTTAATTCTTGTTTGAATCTTGTACTAGTGCAGCATTTTTAATTCTGTGGTTCTTTAGTGAAAGTGAGTTACCTAGAAGTTTGTTGAAATATGGTCTCTTCTGGCCTGCTCTGGATCTGAGAACCATGGAGTAAGGGCCAGTACTCTTTAAAAGGAGCCTCACTAAATCTTATACAGCGTATAGGCTGCAGGTGACTGAGTTTGGATGTAGATTTCTAATACATAAATATTACTTCTCACCTTATTTTAATGTTGATGAGCATCAAAGGGGAAATGATTCTGCAATTCATCAAACATTTTTGGAATTTTTAGACTAATTAACAGGATATTATTAGAATAAGTATATGTACTTCTAATTCCACATATGCCTTCTCCATGGGTAACATTTAGAATATGACAAAAAGAAAGTATGTAACACCAGTGAAAGATCTTTTGATGATCTCATTGTTTGTGTGCTTTGAAATCTAGTCTGTATAGTGAAAGAAACACTTTTCATGCTCAACAGCAAATTCATTTTAAAAAATTAAAATAGACCTATTCCAAAAAAAGACATTATTAAAATTCAGTGTATATCACTTAGTTCTTCCTAAAGATCGTTTTTTTTTTTTTTTTTTTTTTTACTTTTTTAAGAGAGGAAGAAACTTATACTAAATATAATTGAAAGGAAAAATGGAATTATCTTGTTTGTCTTTATTTTGCTTTCCTATGGGTAAAAGTCACAAATTATTCTGTGAATTTTATCAAGGAAAAAATGTGTCTTAATAGATTGCCTAGGTGAAGCTCTATTCTAGAGTAAAAATTAAATTTTATGAGAAACCAATTTCTCAAAAGATTTTTAGCTTAAAAATGATTTTTAAAAATTCCTAATCATTACCGTTAGTTTAACTCAGCCAGCAGCTATCAATCCAGAGTTTCATGAACATTCTTTGCAGAGGAAGTTGGTCCATAGATATAAACTTCAATTTTAATTTCTTGCCTTTTGTTGTGTAGAGATAATATGCTTTCCAGGTATGTATTTAATTTGTAATTTATATTTATACCATTCTGAAATCCATGCGGTAGGCTCATCCTGGTACAAAGTTACCTTTCCCATAGGACTGGACATTTATACACTGTAAATGAACAGCTGCACAGTGTACTGGTTTCCAAGGCTCACATTAGTACAACGCTAATCCATGTATATTTGCAAATTGTTATGATCATTGCTCAGAAATGGCATCAGTTGCAGCTGCAGCATTCTGAAAATATTTCAGACTTGTGATGGCTAGAACAACAACACAGAAATTATAATCATCTGACATCCATCACCACTGCTCTTTCACTTGATTACACCAGTCAACAAATCCTGGGCAGGAAGACAGTGAAATAGGGAACAGCACAAGTCTTATCTACTAAAGAAATTATTATCCTTCTCTCAGATTTTCACCATTCCAATTTCTACCATCTTCCTTCTTCCATTTCAAACAGTATCCAATTCACAAACAGAATAAGAAGAAATATGATTTTTTGAAATGTCCATTAATGTGCTACTTCTTAAGAACTGAATCAACAAAGAACTTCTAAGAAAACCTAGTCCCAGGTAATGTGAGGTTGTTATGAAATATTAGTCTAAATATGATTTTGTTTTTAGTATAAACATATTTATCTGCTTCTTTTTCTCTTTTCATCCCCCCTCTTTGTTTTCTTTTTTCTTCTTACTGGAAGATTTATTCTCAATGTACAGGGTAGACAGGATTTCTTTTTCAATGCTGCTGTTTTTATCTTGTATCTCCTAATCCATATACTATGGCTAAACAGTTGTCTACTGAAGGCTATTTTGATAATTGATGTCTATGAAGTCAATATAGAAATTCAACCTAAAGCAGTTTTTTAAGTCTCAGTTGTAACCTTAGTGTTACTAGTTTTTCTTTAATCTCCCAAACAAGCAGAGCAACTTCATAAGATACAACACCAAGCAAAGTGCTTTTACTTAACATATGCTAAATAAATGTTGTGGAATGAACTAATGAAAGAATATTTAATCGGATGACGTGTTATAAAAGTATACTGTGTCTTTTCAAATTAGGATCCAATTAGACAAAAAAAAAAAATCCTAGTATTATAACATGTAATATAAAACCTTTCATTGGCTGACCTTTGCTTGTTTATTATCCTGCTTGCAAACCATCTTTTCATTATTTGCCACACCATATATTATGTCTGAATATCCTTAGGTTTTAAGTGTAGTATTTCATGGCTTGTGCATGATGTTCTCTCTGAGAGAATTCTATTTGCTAGTAATATATCTATCTCAAATGATTCTTTCTCCAGAAAACCATTTAAAGCATACAATTCAATTTTTAAAATTTTTTTTAGTAAAGTTGCAGAGTTGGACAACCATTACCAGTATCTAATATAGAACATTTTCATCAGTACAGTTTTGATTCTCTTAATTTCTTTGTGTAGATTTGTGTTACCATCTGGTTTCACTTTTTTATTCGAATACATCTTAATTCCCACCTGCCCTCCTTTGTATGGCTATCGTATAATGTTTGTATTGTGTCAGATGATACAAATTACATATATATTACATATATATAAATGTATTATATGTATATATATACCTCCAATAACACAATTAGATATATTGTTTTATTAAATTTTTAATTATTTAAGAGAAGGGAGAAGAAATATGTAATTATACTATCTTTTATAACTACCTACATAATTTTTTTAACTAGCACTCTTTGTTTTTTCATGTGGCTTTGAATTTATGTCTGCTGTCAGTTGCTTTCAACCTGAAGAATTTTCTTTGATTATTTCTTGTAACATAGATGTGATAGCAATGCATTATCTTTATTTAATTTTCATTTTTGAAAAACTCTTGGTGTGTGTTTTTTTTTTTTACTTTTAGAACTTTGAATATGTTGCCCATGACTTTCTGGTCTCCATTGTTTCTGATGAGAAGTCTGACTCTTCTAATTTGGTTTCTCTCACATGTGATGAGTTGTTTTTCTCTTTCCGCTTTCAAAATATTTTCTTTATTGTTGGCTTTCAACATTTAACTGTGATGCATATGAGTGTGGATCTTTTTGTGTTTATCTTATTCGAACTTCATTATATTTTTGGATGTGTAGATCAATATTTTTCATCAAATTTGGAATATTTTCAGCCGTTGCTTCCTCAAATATTTTTCTGCCCTTTTTTCTCTTTCTTCTCCTTCTGTATTATGCATACATTGATGTTCTTAATGATGCCCCACATTTTTCTGAGGCTCTATTTATATTACTTTATTTTTATCTCTTCTTAGGATTGATAATTTCTATAATCTTTCTTCAGGTTTGCTAAATCTTTGTTTTGCCTGCTCAAATCTACTATTGAACATTTTGATTAACTCTAGAATTTCTACTTAGTTCTTTATTATAATTTTTATCTCACTATTGATATTCACTGTTTGTTGAGATATTGCCAGCATGAATTCCTTTAATTCTTTATACGTGGTTTGCTTTAGGTCTTGGAACAAATTAATCCTAGCTGCTTGGAAATCTATCGACAAAGTTCAAAATCTGGTTCCCACAGAAACGTTTCTATTGTATGTTTTGTTTTGTTTTTTCATTTGTTTGACATATGCTTTTCAGAACTTTGCATGTCTCATAATTTTTCAGTTGAAAATTATATCTCAAGATCATATAATGTCAGAACTATGGAGACTGATTCCCACCCACAGACACCTATAGGGAGTTGTCATTTTTGTTGTTGTTGTTTGATTGGTCATTTGTTTATTTGTCTAGTGACTTGGTTGAACTGAAACTATGATGTTTTATTTTCCCTGCAGTTTGAATCTTCTGATGCCCCTGCTTAGACTTTTCTCTTTTTTTTGGCTTGTTTTTATCTTTTAGCATGGCTACCAGTGGTTTCTCCTTTGTCAGCATAAGCCACTTATTGATCATTGAGTGTGTTTAAGCCTCCTGACCAGTTAGATTTCTACTCTTTAATGTTGGATATGTGTGTGGTTTGTGTGCTGTTAACACAGTCAGTTTTTGGCAAACATTCATCCAGGCACTAGTAGCCTGGATGTTCTCATTCTGATGACTTCTGAGAGGGCATAGCCCTGGGCATACACACAGTCTTCCAGACTATCAAGGGTACATGTGATTTTATTTTTAAACAAATAAACTTCCTAGAAGTTGTCCCTTGGTTAGAGTAGCCTAATGTTCAGGCAACATTGATCAGAGGTTGTGGTTAAGTCCCCTGTGCCAGTTGTTTTCTGCCCTCTGTTAATAGATAAGTGTGAGATTTAGGAATTGTTTCCACATCCTGTTCTAAGATTGGGCAGCCTAGTGAATGTGTACAATCTTCATGATTCCCAGGGTTGAGTGTGATCTCAAGGGGTCCCTCTATTGCTCTCTGTTATATTTCTGATCGCTCTGCCATTTTGCTTGCTTCTATCAGTATTATGGAGCTACCAGACCCTCTTAATTGCTCTCTCCCAAGATCTTCATGGTTTGTGACAGTGAAGGGAACATCAATCCTGTTGCCAGTGCTCACCCAGAAGAGTGTTTCTGCAACATGGGGCTGAGGAGGACAAGATAAAGTAGTGTCCTTCCCCTCTTGGGGAGAAATCACAGCCCTAGACCGGGAGCTAGAGGGAGGGGGAACTCCCTTTTTGCTACACTCACCCAGGGTAGAGTTTCCATATGCAGGTCTGGGGAGCAGCGTGGGAGTAGGTTGTAGATCCAATACCACAGTCGCTTGTTTTCTAACTAAGATCTAGCATATCTTCTTGAGTGGATGTGTCTCTATTTGCTGTAAATCCTTTAGACAATTTCCAGAGATTTTAAAATGTTTTTGCTGTAGTTATTTCTAGGTAAAGGCTTGCTGCTGTTGTTGGAGACAGTGTCATCAAGGTCCTCCCTCCACTACTCTAGAAGAAAAAACAGGGTTTATTGCAGCAGTGTGGGGCTTTTGTTTTGCCTTGTTTTTGTTCATAATTACTTTACTGACATACCCATCATAGTAAAAGGCCACTTGGTAAAAATCGTATGATTGGATAATCACTTTCAAAAATGTAGCAGTCACTTGCTAAACACTCATGTTTAATTTTAATAGTTAGTTTAAGCTTTGTAAAAGCACAAATGAATAGGTTATACAGTTAACTCATTGACTTGCCACTTTACTTGATCTCATTTCCCATGTATGTTTAACAAAGAATATTGATGCTTTTATTTGTCTTCTTTTATATCATTATCATTTCTATGATTCATTACTGAGTCATCCTTCCTAGAGGGAATAAAATATTCTTGTATTTTAATACAATTTTATCAAATCATCCAGCAGCATATCAAAATAATAATATAACACGATCTAGTAGGGCTTATTCCAGGAAGCTAAGGATTTCTCTTTATTAATCTATTAACATAATTCTGTACAGCATTAGACCAAAATTTTAAGAAACTATATGATTATCTTCTTAGATTCTAAAAACTCAGTGATGAGACACATACTTCCTAAAAGTCTCATTAAAACACTTCCTCATAAGAAATGGTTCTGATGAACCTAGGGGCAGGGCAGGAATAAAGATGCAGACATAGAGAATGGACTTGAGGACACGGGGAGGGGGAAGGGTAAGCTGGGATGAAGTGAGAGAGTGGCATGGACATATATACACTACCAAATGTAAAATAGGTAGCTAGTGGGAAGCAGCCGCATATAGCACAGGGAGATCAGCCCGGTGCTTTGTGCCCACCTAGAGGGGTGGGCGGGAGACGCAAGAGGGACGGGATATGGGGATATATGTATACGTATAGCTGATTCACTTTGTTATGCAGCAGAAACTAACACAACATTGTAAAGCAATTATACTCCAATAAAGATGTTAGAAAAAAGAAAAAATATATATATTTGTTTAGTTAAAATAAATAAATAAATAAGATAAACAGCCCTGGCTATTTCTGTCTTCACTGGTAACTGCACAAGTTTGAACAAGCGCAAAAGTATAATTCTTCTGCATTTCTGTTAATGCTGCCTGCTGACCTAAATGGAATATTTGTTTGCCTATACTAAACATCATATAAAAAATTTATCACTGAAAAAAAATACTTCCTCATAAAAATATTTTGTAAGCATACTTGAGTTATCTATTTATTTACTTATTTCAATCAACACATATGTTAGCAACAAATCTAATGAGGAAACTATGAAGGCTTCTCCGACAAAGTCAAGGAGAAATGTAAAGATCTCCTTTATCACCGCAATCATTTAAAAGTCTTCTATATGTATATAAAAGAAATGAGGGGTAAAAATTAGACAGGAGGAAATAAAACTATTCTTATTTACAGATGATATTACAGTTTACCTCAAATACCCAAGAGACTTAATTAACACTGCAAGTGATATGATAATTCAATAAAGAGGTGGGCAGCAACAACCAGTGAGGTAATACAATTAAGGAAACAAATCTATTTATACAAGCAAAAGAAAATACCTAGGAATCAATAAGAAATGTACAAGATCTATTGGAAGAACAATTTTAAATGCTACTAAATGTCACAAAAGAAGAGTCAAACAAATAGAAAGACATGAGTGTTTTTGGCTAAAGTGGCATGGCAGGTAGAAGTGAGCTCTAAGCCATAGGTGACTAGTTAACTGAATAGCCAATCTGTTTGGTGACCAGATATTTTCTCACAGTGACTGAGTGGTTGCCTGACATCTCTACTTCATCACACTAATGGGCCAGTAGAACACAGACCTCATTTAAGCAAACAGTAAAAACCAAACATATCTGCACTATGAAGGCATATTAGAATTTCAGAGGAAGACGTCTCCCTAGGCACTGAAGTGTAGTTGTGGGGCTGGGTAACTTTTTGTTTAAACAACATGATTGAACTTCATAGAAATCCCCCCCACCATCACCAACCCACCCAGGAGTGTAATAGTTGATGTTTAATAGCTCTTAGAAAAAATAAAAATACTCTAAAGCACTAGATTGTCTTCTAGTATAAGAGAGTATATATAGTCTAATCTGACAAATAAGTTTAGTGCACTCTATTTACTGATGTTAAAAAAAAAAGACTTTTGCTTATAAGGTTAATTAACTATATTTTTAAAAGGTATTCATCTTTCTGTATAAATAATGTCCGAATATAGTGCCTCCATTTTTGGGTAATGTTAATAAAGCATTTTCTTTTTCCGGAGTCTGGAATAGAAATGTTTCTGTGGTTCTGCTTTTACAGAGGAAATTTATTGTATTAGGCCACAGCTGTAAATTTTCTCCCTCCAATCCTATAAATTTCTTCTAAATGTTTAATGGTTTATAACTGTAATTATTCTTGTGTGCCAACATTAAACTTTAAAAAGTTTAATTTGGAGACTATTCAGAGAAACTCATCTTTTTTACAGCCTCATAAATAGTTCTTTGATGAAATGAGCAGAGGCTCTGTGTCTGCCCGAGGTGAATACAAATGACACCACATAGCCTGTCCTTATGAAGAGGAAACAAATGCACTGATGTTGAAAGTGATCAGCTGGTGCTTAATAGCAATGGGGAGTAATATGTTCAAAGGTGGGAAATGACATAGTTCTCAAGCTTTATGTCTTTCTCCTTCTCCTCCTCCTTCTCCTTGCCCTCTTTTTTCTCCTTCTTATTTTTCTGAAAGTTCTCAAAATTACCAACTAGTTCTAAGAAACATAGGATGGTGTAGGTATAGCCACCACAAATTCCTAATCCAGAATATATAGTTCATGGCTTCTATTTAGTCAATATATTTCAGTGCCATTTATGAATACTCTGCAATGGAGAGTATATAGCTATATTATATATTGCTAAGAATATATCTTCTTTGCAAAGTTCATTTGCTTTATCATATCATTTCAAGAAACTGAGGTGAATGAGAATTTCTTCAGCTTCACTGTAGGCTATGGACATTGAGATAAATATTGAAAACTCTCAAGTAAACAGTTGTACATAGAATGCTTCCAAATGTGAATTTATACACAGTAGTTCTTTAAGTTCAATTAAGATAGAATGCCCAGTTGATTTTCTTTAATTAAATTAAAGGAAAAAAATTGAAAACTTCTCACCTACAGGTATATAGAAGGACATGGGCATACCCTGGAAAAGATTGAAGTTTCTGTTTTTATTTTTAAATTATTAACTATTATGTTTAAATATATATTTTACCACAAAACAATGCATTTTCATTTTGTATAATTGCTTGAATTGAAAAAATTCAAATTAATTTATGATATATTAATATACTACCTTAATTGAAAAAGTATTTAAGATGACAAATACTAAAATATATATCAATTATTTCTTCTATATAGGCATTATATACACATATTTGTAACATATGCATTTTTCAAATTTTAAAGCTAATACACAATTAAAAAAATATAGAAAAATAGATGTAAGCACAAAACAATTTATTTTCCTTTCCGAAGTTGTCTGCTTACTCTACAGGTATAATTCAAATATGATCATCAGACTTCTGACTTACAGAAATGTAAGATAATAAATTTGTTTTGTTTTAAGACACGAATTTTGTGGTAATTTATTATAGCAGCAAGAGCAAACTAACACAATAAAAATGCAGCATAGGTAATATAATGTATGTAAAGGTACAATATATGACAAATATGGCACAAAGGTTGGGAGGGGAGAAATGGAGGTATAGTATTATAAATTTCTTATCATATACATTAAGTAGTATAAAATCATTTAAAGGTGGTTATGATAAATTAGGTGTATATTATAAATCCTGCAGAAACCACTAAAATAACAACAACAAAAGAGTTATTGATAAAAAGCCAACAACGGGATGAAGTAGAATCACAAAAAATTATAAGATGAGATCAATGGTAACATATAGCAAGATGATTGATTTAAAGATAAAGATGTCAATAATCACATTAAATGTAAATGCACACTGATTAAAAGTCAGACATTGTCATAGTGAATAAAACACCAAGGTGTACTTATATGTTGTGTATAAGAAATGTACTGAGACATAAATTTAAAGATATGTATGGAAAAAAGATATAATGTGGTAACACTAATTATAAAAGGGTGATATTAACAAAGTAGATTATAGAGCAAAGAATATTCCCAGAAATAAAAGGTTATTTTATAATGGTAAGAAGTTAATTATTCAAGGGGTAATAACAATCCTAAAGATTTATGCATGTAACAGAGCTTCAAAATACATGAAGCAAAAACAGTAGAATTAAAAGGAGGAAAAGCCAAAGCTACAATTATAGGAACAGATTTTAATATTCTTCTCTCAATAATAGACCAAGTAAACAGAAAATCAGTAAGGATATAGAAGATTTGATCAATACTATTAACAAAATTAAACTAATTGACATTTATAGATTCTCAATCAATGGCAGAATACACATTCTTTTCAAGGATACATGAACCACTTGCCAGAATAAACCATCTTCTGGAACATAAAGCATGTTATGTTTCAATTGTTTAAAAGGATTCAAGACATACAAAGTAGATCTCTGATTAAAATGGAATTAAAAGACAAATCAACAACTTAAGAATTTGTGAACAATCCAAACATGAAAGCATAAAAATGAAAATCAAAAAGTATTCTGAATTGAATGAAAATGAAAATACAATATAACAGGATTTGTGGGGTGCTGCTAAAGCAGTACATAGAAGGAAACTAGTAGCAATAAAGGCCTATAATATTGTAGAAAAGGAAAAAAAGACAATCAGTGACCTCAGTTTCCATGCTAAGACACTACAAAGATAAAACAAAGTTAAATGCAGATAAGTATAAAAAGAAAGAAAGAACATCAGAATGGAAATATGAAATTAATGAAATGAGAAAAGTAGAGAAAAATCACTGAAAATGAGAGCTGTTTGAGAATATCAATAAAAATTTCTGACTAGACTGACCAGAAAAAAATGGAGAAAACATAGACATCTCCAAAATCAGGAATGAGAGAGATGACATCACCATAGGTTCTACAAATAATAAAAGTATAAGTTAATAAATATTCTGAACAACATTACATCAATAATTTTTAAAACTTAGACTGGACAATTCCTTGAAAGGCACAAAATATTGCAATAGCACACTCAAAAAGAAATTGATAACATAAATCTGTCTATATCTATTTTAAAAATTGAATTTGTACCTAGAAACCTTTTCGTAAAGAAAACTCCAGACCCAAATGTTTTCAGTGATGAATTTTACCAAACATTTAAGGAAAACATAATAAGAATTATATACAACTTTTCCAGAGAATAGAAGAAAAGAATTCCCAATTAATTCTATGAGGTCAATATTATCCTGATATTACAATTAGAAAAAAGACATGAAATAAAATAAAACTACAGACTAATACTCTTCATGAACATAAGGGCAAAAATTCTTAACAAATATTTAGAAAAAGAAATCTAGCAATATACAGAAATATATGATACTCATGAACATGTGGGATTTATCATAGGAATAAAACTTGGCTTAACACGTAAATAATCAAAACGTAATTCACCACATATGCAACTTTTTTAAAAAAGAAAAACCATGTGATCTAAATAGATATAGAAAAAGCACAAACCCAACATCCACTCAGATGAAAATCTCTAAGAATAGTAGGGAACTTTCTCAACCTGATAAAGGGCATCTAAAAAAAAAAAAAGCCTACAGCTAACATCATACTTAATGGTGAGAAACTGAATTCCTTCTCTGTAAAATTGGTAGCAAGATAAAAATATCTGCTCTTACCACTCCTATCTATCATGGTACTAAAAGTCCTAGCTAGTGAAATAAGAGAAACAAAGAAAATTAAGATCATATAGATAGGAAAGAAAGAAATAGCACTCCCTAATTGCAGACAACATGATTATGTAGAAAATACCAAGCAATCTACAAAAAATATCACAGAACCTAGTAAGTGGGTTTAGTAAGATCACAGAATAAAAGGTCAACATACAAAAAGTCAGTTATATTTCTATTTACTGGCAATGAACAATTGGAAACAAACTTTTTTTTTTTCTGAAACATCATTTGATAGCTCCTTTAGTCAACAGACATATCACACCATTTGAATTCTCTCTGCCATAATTGTTGTTTTTCCCATTGGCTGATATCTTTCTGGCACACTTGTTAGAAAGAGGAGGCTTGTTTAATCTCTCTGAGCGGAAGAGCCCTTTCCTTATTGGAATTTAATTAAATGTGTTTTCCCTGATACTCCTTGCTGGGTTTCACTATTTCACCATTCATATCAGTATAAATCAAATCAAGAATTAGAATCACATAGTAGGTTAAACAGGGAAAGTGTGATATAAAAAACTATGAAACTCTGCTAAAGGAGTGACTATAATTGTAAGGAAACTGTATATGGTAGGTGAGGGATGAGGGGTAGTACTCAAGAAAGGACAAACTTGGAAAAGTTCCAGACTTTGTTGGAGAATTTTTTTTTTAATTTTTATTTTATGTTAGAGTATAGTTGATTAACAATGTTGTGTTAGTTTCAGGTGTACAGCAAAGTGATTCAGTTATAATATACATGTATCTACTTTTTTACAAATTATTTTCCCATTTAAGTTATTACAGAGTATTGAGCAGAGTTCTTGTGCTATACCATAGGTCCTTAATGGTTATCTATTTTAAATATGGTAGTGTGTACATGTCAATCCCAAACTCCCAATCTATCCTTCCCTTCCACCCTTCCCCCCAGTAACCATAAGTTTGTTCTCTAAATCTGTGAGTCTGTTTCTGTTTTGTAAATAAGTTCATTTGTATCATTTTTTTTAGATTCCACATATAAGTGATATCATATGATATTTATCTTTCTCTGTCTGACTTACTTCACTTAGTTTGATAATCTCCAGGTCCATCCATGTTGCTGCAAATGGGGTTATTTCATTCTTTTTAATGGCTGAGTAATATTCCATTGTGTATATGTACCATATCTTCTTTATCCATTTATCTGTCAATGGACATTTAGATTACTTCCATGTCTTGGCTATTGTCAACAGCACTGCAATGAACATTGGGGTACATGTATCCTTTTGAACCATGTTTTTCTCTGGATATATGCCTGGGAGTGGGATTGCTGGATCATATGGCAGCTCTGTTTTTAGTTTTCTAAGGAACCTCCATACTGTCCTCCATAGTGGTTGAACCAATTTACATTCCCACCAACAGTGTAGGTGGATTCCCTTTTCTCCTCACCCTCTCCCGGATTTATTGTTTGTAGATTTTTTGATGATGGGAAAAACTTTAATTCGGCCTACTGAATAGCAGAGTTCATTGGTTTGCCCAGGCCAGAGCTGGTCTGCAGTCACTGTACAAACAGGAAGCAACATCATTGTACTGGTGGTGGAGCAGCTTGCTGCAAACACTCTAGAAAACTGTGGCACAGGGGCCCGCTAAGGAATCACTGTGCAGTTGTAGGTGGGAAGTCTTTCTTCCATGTACATCGCTTGCGGAAGGCTATTTACCAAGCCTGACCTAGGCCACAGTGTTAGGGCAGAGATTCACTGGATGTTTCAAGTCCACACATTAACCTACCAAGCAGCTATAGGAAACAGCTAAAGGATGGTTTCCTCCCGCAGTGTCTCTCCAGCGCCCTCTACTGAGAAGCATAACGTGCAGCTCACCATACAGAAGGGATGCTTAAAGAATTCTGTCCATTATGTCTGCACATATATTGAAGGGCACATTTGGAGCAGAAAAGCAATAAATTGATAACTGGCATACCATTTATTTTTTTGTTTATTAATTAATTAATTTATTTTTGTCTGTGTTGGGTCTTGTTGCTGTGTGCGGGCTTTCTCTAGCTGCAGCGAGCAGGGTCTACTCTTCGTTGCCGTGTGTGGGCTTCTCATTGTAGTGGCTTCTCTTGTTGTAGAGCACAGGCTCTAGGCGCAGGGGCTTCAGTAATTGTGGCACACAGCCTCAGTAGTTATGGCTCGCGGGCTCTAGAGCACAGGCTCAGTAGTTGTGGCACAAGGGCTTAGTTGCTCTGTGGCATGTGGGATCTTCCCAGACCAGGTATTGAACCCGTGTCCCTTGTATTGGCAGGCAAATTCTTAACCACTGTGCCACCAAGGAAGTCCTGGCATACCGTTTAAAATCTTACATCCTGCAGTTTACATAGGTCAAAGGGAGAGTCAGTTATGCATTCATGTGCTATGTAACTATATTTCCCAAGCCAGTGCAAGTTATTAATTTTCCAGATATAGTCAAAATGAGGAATTAAAAAGAACTGAAAAAAATTATAAATTATATCCATCTCTTTTCATCAACACAACAAATTTACCGTGATCACTACCTTTGCCACCTGCATTCTCACACTGTTCTTTCATTCCTTTTCTTTTGTCCTTTGTATTCCCATAACTTTATACAACTTTCCCTTTCTGTACACAACCTCATCCCCTTTATCTTCTGGATTTCTTCATGACCTCATCATCTCTTAATTTTTAAAACAGGTTTATTGAGGGATAATTGACATAAGATAAACCATACATATATTTAAATTGTACAATTTAATAAGTTTTGACATAATGAATAAAATTGGAAAATCATGACAGTCAAGATAATGAACATAATCATCAGCCCCAAAACCTGTGCAAGCTCTATTGTACTCTCATTCTTGTTCCTCCCGCCCTTGCTGCTCATCTGCAAGCAATAACAGATCAGCTTTCTGTCATCATATGATTTCCTTACTAGCTTTTTAATAAGTCTAGAATCTGTAATGAATCACCTCTTTCATTCCTGATTTTGGCAGTTTGTAGGTTCTCTCATTTTTCACTGATCAATCTGGCTAGAGGTTTATCAATTTAATTGATCTTCTCAAAGAATTAGGTTTTCATTTCATCTGTTTCTCTCTCTTTTTTTTTTGCTTTCTATTTCATTGATTCCTGGTTTGCTTATACTATATTATTTTATCTGAATTTAGTTTGTTATTTATGTTGTAAGCTGAGATCATTGATTTGAGACTTTTCTTCTTTTCTAATATCCATTAATGATAATTTTTTAAATTATCAATTATTAATTGTGTCCATCATTATTTTGTAGCTGAAGCTACATTCCACAAATTTTATGTTGCATTTTTATTTTCATTTGGTTCAGTATACATTCTAATTTCACTTTTGGTTTCTTCTTTGACATACCGATTATTTAAAAAGTATATTATTTAGTTTCTGAGTTTGGGGGAATTTTCCAGAGATCTTTCTGTTATTGGTATCTTATCTATTTATTCACATATTTATCGGTCCCCCTCATTTATTCCTCATATATTTTTTTCAAAATATTCCATCCCTGAAGATATGTCCTAACTTATAAATAATGACACAGCAGAACATTTGAAGATAAATGAGAAGTCCAATAAAATTATAGGTGATATAAATGTAGATGGAGAATTCCAAAAATAGTTTGATTAAATTCCACATGATATTCATTTAAAAAGGAAGTAATTTAAGCTCATTTAACACTCATTAATGTAAGTTCACATAACACTCAACACAGATAATTGATCAGTAAGCATGTCAGTGTTTAGTTGTTGCACAGCTCAGGTCCCCAAAATATGTTTTAATAATGATCGTTGAATGATAAACCATGTCTATTATAACTAGATCTTCATGAATTTAATGATATTTATTTAATAATATATTATTAATTTAGGTATTGAGGATTTATAACTACATAATGGATATATTGCTTTATATACTCATAAGTGTCTTTTAAGAAATCATTAAAGTATCTAACCTCAATAATGATCCTATTAAGTTTCAATTTAATGCCTAGTTAAGTATGTTTAGGGCAAGTCGTTTAGACCATGCCCATACAGATGAAATGAATTAAAAGAACCAAAATAGTTATCTAAATAATTTCATCCAAAAGTAAATTTTAAGATCTTAATTAACCAGGACAAATGTCTTCTTTGATGTGTTAGGTACCTCTGTAATTCTTGGATATTTTTGTTTTCAAAGAATATAGTTTACATGTCATTAAAACTATAGTGAAGTCTCCTCAGGGTAGTAAACCTTTTTTTTTTTGGCTTCTATATTTTTCTCATAGGCCAAATGAATTAATCAAGATGCCCAATAAATTCTTGATAAAAACTACTTAACCTTAATTAGAAACACTAAATGATATCTACATAACATCAAATTTCATGGAGTATGAAATTTTGTAGTTTTTATTACAAGTTTTATAAAATATTATTATACTATAATTTTTGAAGTGTCTCTAATGTAAAACCAATGCATGAGGTTTTGTGTTTGTGTAAAAAATGAAAATTAGGGCACTAAATACTTTAGACTAAAATTGTCTCAACTATCTGGAAAAGAAAGCATTTTTATTGATTCATTATTTGACTATCTAAAATTGTCAGCCATCAAAAGATAAAGTGAGGCATATTGAAACTGTTGAGTTTATTTGAGCAAAACTCGATTCTAATAGGGCAGTGCCAAACTGGAAGTGGTTATGAGTACTCCTCAGGTAGGAGCCGCGAGAAAGGCTTATAGAGAAGGTACAGAAACAAAGGAAGAAAATTGATTGGCTGTAGCTTAAAGCCTAGTTGGCTATTTCTGATTGGTTGTCCTTAGGTTTCGATTTCTTAACCTTGAGGTATTTACAGGCTTAGGTTTTGGTTTGTATACTTAGGCCACCAAGCATTAGAACCACTTCAGTGTAATGGGCTTCTTGTTTAATTAATTTAACATATGATGCTCATTTCTCACTTACTATGTAAATGTCATTCTTCTGGATACTGAATCATATTTGAAGATTAAAAGTGTGTAGAAATCAAACTTTTCAGTCTAAAGGGTAATAAATATGGAAATAAAACCATAAAGAAATACAAATATAATGTGATAAATACAAAAAAAAGGATAAAGGTGAAAATATTTGTGTTCAGAGGAAAAGGCAATTATTTCCAAAGAATTAAGGGAGATTTTGTAATAGAAATGGCATTTGATCATGTTCTTGAAAAATTGGTAAAATCTGGAAAATATCAAATATTTGGAAATCATTAAAGAACTGTAAATATTCCAAAAGAGCTAAGTTATAGGATAAAAATACTTATTATGCGTCCAAGCAATAGCTCTAAGTTTGATAGAAGGAAACTATGTAAGAAGGAAAATAGTTTAGGACATAGTTGTCAGCATTGTCTGGTACAGTGAGTGAATTGAATGTCCAGCTAAGGAGTTCAGCTATCAATGAGATTTATTGAAATGGCTGTCTTGATTATAATTTTTCAAGGAGCAAATCATATTCATTAGCCCAAGTTTTCCATTGACTTTGTATAACTAGCGTATTATTTGTTTAAATAAGCTTTGGCAGAGAAAAAACTGAAAGCCAAAATGTTTCTTCTGAAAACTAAACCTAAGGCCAAGATGAGCCCTGAGAGCACTAATTATGTGTCAAATTTTAGTTTATAATCTTTTAAATAACTACTGTAAAAAGACCTGTTATGATCAATCCAATGTGGGAAAAAATGTAATGCTCTAAAAGCCTGTCTCCAATTATTTTCCTAATTCCTCTTCCTATACCATTTCAACTGCATCATTCACCTCAGGTTTCCACTGTTTTTATGATGCAGCAGCTCCTCTAGTTCTCATGAAAAGTGATCTATAATCACGTTGAAATTGATGTGTTAGTGACTTAACATGTAAATCACCACTTTAGACAAAGAGCAGGAAGGGCTAGGGTAATTCTCCATAAAAATTAAATGCTAATGCTGAACTTTCGGCATCAATAAGGTCAGTTGGTATATTAGCTAGGACTCGGGTTTGCAAGTGGCATAGAATTCAGACCAAACTATCTTAAAGGGGAAATTACTGGTTGATGTCCCTGTAATATTAAGTACAAGGTTACTTAAGTGGAAGTTAGATGGGAAGCATTCCAACGGTGTCTCACAGCTGCACTTTTTTTTCTCTCTCTCTCACTCTATTTCTCCTAATGCACTCCGTATTCTCTGAGATTTCCTTTCTCTCCTGGACTTTCATAGCAGTTTTAGATGTTACGTACCTCTGTTTGAATTGGGTGGTAGAAGACATGTTTCTTTCCCAGAAGTTCCATCAACAGTATTATCTTGCATCATTCGTTCTGATTAACTCAAGACCTTCCATGGTGAACAATTAATGGAATGTTCCGATGGGCTTGGGCCAGGACACCTGCTCCATTCCCTATCTGTAGGGAACAACAAAATTTAAATAGTGTTTTGTCAAAATGTAAAGTTGACTTTGATTAAAATTTCATGGCTTATGAATTACTTGTGCACTCATTAATAGTGTCAGGTATGGGAAATTTATGTAGCAATATGAAATATTCCCGAGACTTCTCTCTCAACCAGAAAGCCCTCATATTTTGTTCAGTGTCAAACCTCAGACTTCATGAAAGCCTATACCTGCTATCCTACTTCATAATTCAGGCTGAGTCACTTTTTTTTTGAGGGTCATATATATTTTTTTAACATCTTTATTGGAGTATAATTGCTTTACAATGGTGTGTTAGTTCCTGCTTTATAACAAAGTGAATCAGCTATACATATACATATATCCCCATATCTTCTCCCTCCTACCCTCCCTATCCCACCCCTGTAGGTGGACACAAAGCACCGAGCTGATCTTTTAATTTATATTCCCCTTTCACTGTTTGTCTGTAACTGCACTATCACAAGAGGCCATGTGGCTCCTGGTGCAATTTCTGGATCCAGATACTTCCTCTTATTCTCAAAATACTTCAACTTTTGCAGCAAACATAACTTCTAAAAGTAGTCATTTTAAAAATCAAATTTTTGAAAGAATGTTTGTGAAAATCTCAGTTGAATTTCTACAAGAAAAAACTTTATTATATTTATTTTGAATAAATTTTAAAGAATCACTTCCAGTCAAAATTTGTGTATAAGGTTATGAACCAGCTTGCATTTCCTCTCCAGCCTCAAAATGTGTGGCCTCTCATTACACAGAAAAATCCCACCACATTATTAGTTCAAAGAAGTAGTGGCAAGAGAGTTTCGCATCTTATTATGTAGAGTACAGAATGAATGGAAAGACAAATATCCTTCTAAAGATGGTCTAAGGATGATATTAAGACTGCCTAGGTCTTCACACAATATTTGATGTTTTTGAACTGAATTTGTATTACTGTGTTGTTTTCTCTCCAGCCTACTTATATTTTAGAGACACGCTACTATTTAGAATGTTTAGAAATATTATAATTACTTTTTAGATAAATTCGATTTTAAAGTCAATGTCCACTGATATTGTCACCCTTTATTTTTTATGTTACTCTTCTCTCCTGGATCTGCTACTAATATAGCTCTTTGTTGAGGATCTCTTCTTGCTGGAAACCCCTCTTCTTCCCTACCTTCACGGTAGTTATTTTAAGGACTCAGTTGATACTTCTGTGTCTATACTCTTAATACTTCTCTGTAGGATTTTGTGACCAAGAACCTAGCAAACTCTCAATACAGGTCTTCTGTATTATATTTAAAGATGTCAGGAAAATGTAAGACTTAAGGGGAAAAAAAAAATCTATTCTGTCCTTTTTATGTGTTTTTATTTTTATTTTTTTTTCCATATGGTTTGTCAGAAGGGAACCTGTCCACAGGTTCGAAACAAATTTTTCAAATTTTAAAGCAATGAGACAAAGAAGTCAGTCACTTTTACTCCCTAAAATTTATATTGCCTTAAAATTTTGCTTTGTTACACACAGCCATATATATATATATGTACTTATACAGAGACGTATATTAATAATGCACACATTTATATTTAGTAAAAATACGTTTATAGAAAGTTATACTTTTTGTTCATTTCCTATCTTTTTTCTACATGAATATGAATAATTTGGGATTTATATTGAGATCATGAAATATTATTCAAAGTTCATTACTGGCCATAGTCTTTAAAGTTGAAAAAAAGTAAAAAAAAACAAAAAACAAAAAAAAAACTGTACAAAAGTTTATATTATTCCTTAGAGAATTCTCAAAGACATAAAACAGAATGTTATATTCTTCCACTGAATATTTGCCTTATTTTTTGCAAAGCACCAAACGTGGGAAAAATCATTTCAATTGAAGTAGCGTGGAATTTGTCACCCCAAAATAGTGCCTCTTTGACATAAGTACTATTTTGGGCTGATTATTTTTAAGAAACAGCAGACAAAGGAGAAGTTCTGAAAACTGAGCAGAAGTTACCCTTTTGTAGGAGACATTTACATTTATAAGGGGAATCTCCATTTGTGAGGGTCTCTCCCTACTTATACCAGGAAGAGGAGGGATGACCAAATCTCTGAAAACACTTATCAGTTTAATAACTTAAATATGCATAAGAACCACACCCTTGTTTACTGTGCTTTTCCTGGAAACCTGCCATAACTGGCTCACTCTTCTTTCCCCCACCCCTAACATCTTTCTTTTGTCTTCAGCTGGAGACGGTATTTAAAAGGGGGTGGCTTGGGCCATTTCAGGGAGTTTCTCAGTTTTCCTGGATATCTCCCATGTCTACAGGAGGTATGTATATTATTAAACTTCTGTTTCTCCTGTTAATCTTTTCTTTTAGGGGACTCTCAGCAAAGAACCTAGAAGGGTAGAGGAAATTTTATTTTTCCTCCCCTACACAGTCCTACCAGGGCCTGAGGTAATCTCAGCTGGTGTTTCAGAGTTTGTTAGAGGAATCAGTCTACTTCTGGATAGTCCTTTGTGTTTACCAAGGCTGCTTTTTATTTTTTTATTTTTTTGATAGGTGCTAAACTCCTATTTTTTCTTATCCTCAGCACTGTATATCTACTGAAAGATTCATTCAGCTTTTCAACATGTGTACGAGCTTCTAATTCTCCTGTGTTTTGCATTTTATGAATAACAAATGATTTCAGGAGAAAACTGGCACTGTGTCAGGCTTATTTCCTAATGCCTCCATCCTCTTTGAGATTTAGAACACCCAATTCCAGGTTCCTTTAGCAGCCTAGAACTTTTTTTTTTTTTTTCTACCTGACCCCATGGGATTGCCTAACGCTCTGATGTTTTTTTCTTCTTGGTACCCACCCTCTGCTGGGCATCTTCTATGGGCATTGCATGTAGCTGAAGAATTTGCAGATGCCTTGAAGGGAAAAGCATCAAATGCAATTTGGATTTGGCTCAATGAGATCTTCTTCCTATGATTTTGGCCTCTCTAATTTGACTGCTTTTGAAGCTCATTAATGCTTATAAATAGACTTTTTTTTTCTGTATGTTTTCTTCAGCTTTTGTAGGTCTTCTCAGTCAGAGTATTAGTCTATTTAAATCTATCCCATTATAGCCAGAAGAAGCCCCCTAACTTATTCTAAAATGTGTGTGTGTTTATATACCTGTTTTTTTTTTTTTTCTATTTCTATCTGCTTAGTAAAGACACACATAATTTGGGTAGAAAGCATCTTTCCGATTGTATGGATAAATAAACTGTTATCTTTGGAAACATTGGCTACATTACAAGTAGATATGAAGTTAAAAAAAGCACAAAAGCCATAATGTGGTAAACATCTTTGTTGCCTACTCAATAGCCATCTCCTCCCCGACCCCCTCTAAGTTTGTGTCCGTAGAAGCACAAAACCCCACTTTTGATCACTTACTGAGTGTTGTAAAACAAAGAGTGTTGCTCACTATCCTTTCCTACAAGGATTAAATGATTAGCTGCTGCAGTAGCTGACTGACAGTGCATCCTGAGAGGAATTAAGGACAAAAAACAAAATGAGGCACTCTGTGCTTTGGAAAAACAGGCTCCTTAGATAGTTAGATGTATATCTCAGGAAGAATTTTAATGAACCCAGATTCTTACTTCTTCCCATACGTAAAAAAAAGCACTAAAATCATTAACCAAGATATCTGTTCCTTCAGATAACAGCAGTAACCTTTAATTGAGGCGTATGCTTGACTACATGTATTCCCTAACCAAAAACCATATATATACTGGCTTTTCCCCCTACCTCTTTGGAGGAGTTCTCTCAGAAGCTACTGAGAGGCTGCTTTCTGGGCTATAGTCCTCAGTAAGGTCCCTGAATAAAACTGACCCTCACAACTCTTATGTTGTGTGTTTTTCTTCCATTCCTCAGTATCCATGTGTTTTAGCTGGTGTCTTCAGCTTGAATGGGTGAAATTTCATTAGTTGCAGCCATAGTTGGTAACTCTATTTTCCCTGTCAATGATAGTATTACAAGTCAACCTGTAAAGCACTTCTGGCTAAGGAGATGTATTGGAAAGCCTTCTTTGTTGCTTTAGAGTAAGTCTCTCTTCCTTTAAAAGGTATATGAAGATTAGATTATTCTAACCCTCTTCTGAGTTTTGGGAAATTTGTTTTGAACTTGTGATTTCTGGAGATTTGAGTAGAATTTACAAACAGGAGCCCCAGGGGTGAGGGAGAAACCAACATGCTATAAATGTCAGAACGATAAGTTGGAAGGAACCAGCATCCATGAAAATTTAGCTGAGTTACTGAAGCAACTTGCCCTGGGAGGAATCTATCATTGGGCATCTCAGTGAGATAACATGGCCGAGTGGCATAATCCACTTTAAATTATGTCACTTAGAGTCAGAAGTCTCCTAACTTTTACAGGGGCATCTAGAGACACCATCTTGCCAGCCTCATATGTGTATTTGTTAATTCATGGAAACTAAAATCAGTATCCTAAGATGAGACTGCTACTTTTGGCTCAATTCGGTGTTAAGGGTGAAAACTTAGTTAAGGTTGCCATTTTGTCTTTCAGCACGCTTCTGTTTACTCTGCACCTTGAAATTTTACCCTTTTCTAGTTCTCTGGCTCTTGCTTTGTTTTCAGATGCTTTGATTTCTAGATCCATACCTAATGCCTTTGCTCATGCCTCTCTCACACCTGAAGTTCTCTACCTCTACCCTGTGACCTACATCTGTGAAAATGTTACCTTTGTTTGATGTCCTTATCAAATATATTCTCCATAATGAAGGGTTTTTTTTTTACTCAATAAAGCTGCTTTTTATTTTCCCTGATTTTTCAAAGCATTTCTTTTTGTGCCTTCCTTTGCCCATTCTTATATTTTGCTTTATATTTTACTCAGACTTTACACTTTGTGAGGTCAAAGACGGCCTCATGTATTGATATATAGTGAGGTCCTTGAAAAGGGGAAGGGTTTTCATTCATCATTGTATTGACAGTTCCTGGTACGTTGTAGGTATCTAAGAAGTATTTATTGAATGAAATGATACTGGAATGCTCATTTAGAAATTTTCTCTCAGAGACTCTCTCCTTTCAGCTCCTTACCTGGAAAAATTCACATTGCAGATGTCTATGAGAGTAGTTAGTTACCCTTTGGATCCAATTAGTGTCTAACTTCTGCTTGCAAGAACAATTCAGTCCTGAAAGTAGTATCGGCCATTAAAATGAGGCACAAAAATTAACTTTTTTTTATAAACAATTCATTTTCCCTACAGGAAGCAAACAGGTAGAAAAATAAATGAAATTAGCATTCTTATCTCCTCTCCCAGCATAGATCTTAAGGCACTCTGGATGAGTTTGCAAGATTAACATGGCAGAATTTCACATAAGAATTGTTCACAGTTCCACGGATGAATTTAAATGTAATTCAGAATATCATGAAAGAATTTAATTTCGTAAAAGTGAATGCAGAAATTGCAAGGATTAGAATGCAAAATACCACCAATTTTCAGTAAGTATTTGCTGGAATTAACCTTGCTGTATACAAATATTCTGTAATTCAGTATGCACTGGTTACTTTTCTATCAGAAGTAGCACTTAGTTTAATTTTTTTCTCTGCACACTGAGAATTTGTGGTCTCTTAATTTAGAGACCAAGCTGCTGGGACCTCCCTCTCTGAATAGCTTTATTCCAGAAGGGACACATTCCATGTGCTTTGAGATCCACAATCTTACTCCTACTTCGTAGAAACAGATGAGATCTAAGTCCAGCAGAATCTAAAAGGAAAGGAGTTTGGGGAGCTTGCAAGTTATCAGTTGCAATTCTTTAATCATGATGGAAATATGAATTACTAACATGTATTCAGTGCATACTATGTCTCAGGTATCTTGTTTAGTACTTAGCATGCATTATCTCACTGAGGATCGTAGACACAGCCATGGAAAATAAGCTATGCAGCCTCGCTTTTATCATTCTTGAAAACAAAGAAGAGGAAAAGATCTAGGATCACTCACTCTGCCTCCCATCATCCTCTAACATCCATCCTTTACTACACATGATTTTGTAACTATAAAAATGAGGGCAAATTAGTCCACAGCATACATTTTATATTTTATTTTAATTGGTGTGTGCCTAACTGAGAGTATTCAGTCATAAGGACTTGAAATGTGGGTAAAACTCTTGAATGAAAGTGCTTTTCTTTTTTTCTGATTCATTGTATTCAATATCACCAAATCTGTACTAGATATTTTTCATGTATATTGTCCACAGGATTAACTAAATCACTTAGCCCTTCGGGAAATAAAAATAGAGTATGTGGGAAATAAGAATAAAACAATTGTAAATGTTTTCATAAATGACATAATGAGCATGTAATGAAATAACTGAACATTGTGGTTCAGCCTTTGCAATGAGCTGCATAAGTGTGGGTGGCTCTGAGCTTCACCTTCCTCATCTGCAAAATGAAAGAGATTGGATTCCATCTTCCCTAGTATACATTTAATTTCAAGTAGTCCACAGTACTGGGGAAGAAAAAGAAAGAAACTATTTTTTTTTTCCTGAGACATGAACAAAGTTGAACAACTTGGTGTTGATTTCTCCTGAATATTTTGACACCGGGAAGGAAAAGTAATTTATTTTTGGCTTTTTTCCTTCCAGTGTAACACTGATAGTTTACACTATAATCAAAGAGAAGTTAGTACACTTGTTCTCAAAAATATATTGAAAATATGAAATCCGGAAATTTTGAAAGAGCAAGCTATTGACTCATACATAGACTTATGTTGATTCCTATTTCCTGTCATTCAAGGACGATGCTATAATAAACACTAGAAAGGAAGTTCACTGGAGTTTTTGCAAGAGTGAGAGAACTGGGCCTTATGTACCAAGCAAATAAATTGGCCTGTTCAGTCCCTAAATCTATGAATGTTGACATATTTTGAGTCTCACAACCAACACACTGAACAGTTCACTTCCAGCCTGGGTGTGTGACGTGGGATAGCCCAACGTGAGGTTTGTCTGCCTCTCTTTTCACAGCCTTGCTGGGAAATTTCTACTTTCTACAGTTCCTGGCACAAAAACTTCTGCACCGAAAGGAGTGGCAAACCATTTTTCCTTTGGGTTTGGTAAATCCTTCATTTCAAAGAATAAAATGGTATAAAATCACAATATACAATTACTTTAGAGACTCAGAGCTCACAAATCTGTCATTTTCAGTTATTCAAACACTGTGGGAAAAAAACAAAACAAAACCCAGCAATAAGTAAAGTATCTTCTGAGCCACAGATACCTTGTAAAATGCATACATTAATACCCAGTCTCACAAACAAAACATGGATTTTCAGCTCAGACCACACTGAAAGGAATAGCATGGAAATGACTGATGGGAGACAGACCATTTATAACATCAATACATAAACACGTATTGAGCACTTACTATTTGGCATTTATTGTCCTAAGTGCTATATCACCACCATGAAATAGAATTATTTTGTGAATGATTACCACGAATTACTACTTATTTCCATTTCATAGATCGTGAACCTGAGGCTCAGAAGGATGATGTGACTTACCCCAAGTCACACAGCTGTAAATGGTGTTGCCAGAATTTAACTTCAGGCAATCTTAGTATAGAACTCATACTTGAAGCCATGACATTTTATTATTTTTCTGACGTTGGAAAAGTGTGATAATTTGTAGCCTAAAAACAGAGATGAAATAAGGAAATAAAGAGACATTTTAAAACATCCATTAGGGAAATACGAACTGCTAAAATATAAACAAATATTGATCTATTACTATATTTACTACAGTTGGGTATCAGTGCTTTCAGCAAATTAGTTTTCTCTTCGATTTCTGTCATTTGTGAGTATTGCATGGCAGAGCAAATTTTCTTAATTTACTGACCATAGGTTTTCTCATATATAAAATTGGGATGTTTTCATTGTGAGAGATGCTGTGATAATTAAATGACTATAAAAGGTCTAGCACAATGTCTGGCATATTTTGAACACTTAATACATGGTAGCTACTACTATTAGTCAGTAGATAATAGCAATGTAATATAGAATGTGCTCAGATTCTAGTATTAAGATTCAAGTGGATCATATCACATTTTTCTTTTGCCTGATGCTTATGCCAGTCATGTTGTTTATAATGTATTTTGCAATTATACATATATATAAAATTATATATATAGTACACCAATAATAATACAAGAAAAAACTGAAAGCACTAATCTTTTAGAAAAAGTTTGCAAAAGGAATCATTTTTAACCTCCAGCATATTTAAGGATAAAATAAAATGTCATAATCTATTTCCAAGATTTCAAATAAATGATTCTTAGTTTGAATTCTTCAAACACAGGTAGTTGGCTGTTTGAGGTCATATACTAAAATGCTGGTGCAGTGTAAATGCTCACATTAAGCATAAATTGCCCATATCACAGGCAAATCATTCATACAGCACATAATCACAGATAGTATTGGTTATTTCACAATTCCTTGGTAAAATCTGTTATAAATATTGAATCTCTCTAGACAAAGATATTTTTCCATGTCAGTTTAACCAGAAAAATGTCCTTTCTTTAATCTTACAGTGTGAATCCAATTAATAAAGTTAGTAGAAACACTTTTTTAATAAAGAATGATAGTCATTGTGACTACATACATTTGCATCTATTTGAGAGAAACGCCTAAAATGCTGGATAAATATAGAAACATTTATTTTAACGTATGGCTAATCTCTTGAATGCAAAGGACATTTTGGTGACAAGAACAAAAATAAGTTAAAAAAAAAAGAATAAAAATAAGTAAGTATTGTAGCTGGAGGTTTCCCTAAAGGGATCTGATGACAGATTTAGTGGAGTAGGATCTGGATATATTTAAAGGTGTGTCTAAACAGCAGGGACAACACAGAACCTGGGACTATATCGGAACGACCTATTAAAAAATACCATACTTATGCATGAAGCCAGGACCCAGGACTCCCTGGAGACAACACTTTCAGTAAGAAAAATACTTGCACACATGCTTCCCAGTCCCCCACCCTCCCCACACCCCATGAAATCTGTGAAGGGAGACTGTAAAGAGCCATGGTCTTGGTCAAGTCTTGCTTGAGAACTCTAGACAGAAGACTACACAAATGAGGGTTAAGGTGACTTAGATGTTGGTTCCAGATTGGTAGCGTTTCCAACAGTCTGGCAAAAGAATCATAAGCCTTCTATAGAGGAACTCACTTTAAACCTGTACCTTAAAAGCTTGCCACAGAGAAAGTTCCAAGGAATATGGCTCATCTTCAAAGCTCACTAAAATCATAAGAAAAATAGGTCACCATGAGTCAATAAGAAAATACAATTAAAAAATCAGAACTGCCAAGCTCATGAATGTTGGAATATCAGGAACAAAGACATTATACAAAAATTATACTTAACATATGGTATAACACCTGGTGAAGAGGGCTGAGTTAATCAAGCTCCTCAGTTCATAGCATCGCAACAACATTGGTCTCTGTGAAGTCCCTTTCATGTTTCATTTATTTCCCTTTAACTACATCCTTGACTCCTTTCTATATCCTTATAGGCAGTGGTTGAGGTATGTGGATATATGTCCTTGAAATGGTATATATTATTGTAAATACGTAGTGAGGTTTTGGGGGTCTGACTTTGATTTACGTATATGCTACTTTTGTTTTACATAATTACTCTGTGCTATTTTTTAATATCTTTCCATAACTGTATTTCCATAACTGCTTTCTGTATTGGAATTCCTATAGTTAATGTAACTGTTTTCTCTGTTCACACAAATACTTCATGATGAACATCTTACATGTTCCCTTATAGAACTTTGCGAAAAATGTGTGTGTGTGTCAGAGAGAGAGAGAGAGAGAGAGAGAGAGAGAGAATCAATATGAATCAGGAGAGAAACGCTTGCTCCTAGGTACTTACTGAATTTAAGCAAGTTACTCTTAAGAATGGCTGTTTATATCTTTCTTCTCCTCCATCTGACTTTAGTAATTAGGATTCTAAAGTTAATTGTGTTTGGACAATAAAGGCCGGTTCCTAACCTGTTGCTGAAAATTTAAGGTTTGTTTAAGTGTCTTTAATTAACGTTACCCAAAAGGAAATTCCATGTTGTCCTTATTACAAAACAGGAAATTTGTCTTTGTCTTTTAATGATATAATACTACTAGAAAGACATAGAATTTGGTTTCTGATCTGAACCTAATCTATACATCTGCAACTTTCTCTCTGTGTAACACTGGGCTGGTGACTTAACTGACTTAGGAGCTTTGATTTTATCATCTATAGTATAAGAATAAATACCTATTTTATGTAATTATTGTCATGATTAGTAAAAATACTATACAGAAAATGCTTGTTACAGGGCAATTCTGAAATGCGAATTCCATTCCCCTTCTCATATCCCCCCCTTTTTACCTTTCATAATGCTTAGCATAGTGGCTCGTCATATTTTAAGGGCATTGACTACTTTGGAAAGTAAATGAAATCATTCTAACAGTTTTATTTTAAAAATCACATATACATTAAATATAAAATATTACACAAAATATCAAAGTGATCATGGACCTCTTTAGAGGCCACATTTGTTTTTAAAAATATTTTCCAAGTTTCACTAGAGCCTCTGGCATTTACCTCTTTCCATGGAGGACAGCCCCCAAATATGAATTAGATTCACAACCCCCATGATTTGGATAAAGGAACTGTTTACTGGGAGCTGATGTAACTAGCCCAGAGTTAGGCTGACGGTAGCAGCACTCCAGCTTAGCAGAACTCTTTCTCTCCATTCCACTGTCAGGAGATAAAGAGTGAGAGCTTTCTGCATACATTTTGCAAATTATAATTTGCTTTATATGGAACATTCATTAATGGCTTTTGTTTTCTTGTCCTGAGGCACACATTTCTGTCTATGCCTTTGGTAAATGGTTTCATTTTCTGCCATTATTTATTATTTGTACTTGTCAGATTTTTAATTGTATAATTAAGATGCTATTGGTCTTCACTAAAAAAATCATCAAAGTGTTGTGACAGTGTTATACCAAATAAATTCTGAGGCCACTGAATATAAAAGGGAATTTAAGGATTCTAAGCTACCAGGTATGTAACATATTTCACTCAGGGACAAGCTTAATCAGGTTTAGGAAATAACCAGTTTTGCTAATAGCCATTGGAACACAGCCAGTTATTAGCTCTCTATTATTTAATGAAATGCCATTAGACCAGTGAGCAATGTTTGAAATGGGGAATTTTAGGGAAATAAAATTAGGGGCAAACAAGTAGACATTGTTTTCCAATTCCTTTCTATGAAAACAGCAATATTGGGAAACAAATAAAACCAATTTAAAACTACAGGGAGTTTTCCTTGAGATAACAAAACTGAGGTCTGGAAAGTTTGTCATTTGCATGAGGTTATGTACTAATGGGGATTTCTAGTCAATCTGACTGTTTAGTGTTTTGTTTTGTTTTGGTTTTGTTCCTCTTTTAGTTTCTTTTCTCCCTATACTTTTGAGCATGCCACTGCACTTGGCCTCACTGGTAGCATTAATAGTTTAGACACCCATGTCTCCAGGATGTGGAGGTGCTGGGAAAGCAGATTAAAACATTTACAGCAAATTCCATAGGGCTATATATCTTTTCTTAATCGAAGTAGATTCTCTTTCAAATGCATATTGATTTACACAAATCCAAACTGCCTAATTACAAGAAACACTTTCTGAATTTATATAGATTAACATCATCAGCTAAAACATATGCGCCCAGGTACTATGTAGATGGGAAAATGTACAACTGTTTGATTATACATTATTTTTATCCTCGAGATAATATTTTTCTTTTGGAAAAATTGTTTCCGAGTCTTGTCCTTTTCCCCCCACTCTTATGAAATGAGGCTTTAAAAAAATGCCTTTATATTTCTTCTTGTATATGAATTGTATTGTGCAGCTGTTTTGTTTTTTGTTTTGTTTTGTTTTGTTTTCCCTTTTGACCTTTTTCCCCTTTCAATGTGAATAACTCTGAGACAGACAAGTACTGGATCAAAGCATTCCCAATTCTCTCCAGGAGAAATCTGCTGACACCTGAACTGGCTTCTATTGGAATTGGTTTTGGGTTGATCTTTACATGACCTTTGAAATCCTGGCATCTGACTTGCCTTGGACTTGGACTCCATGGCTCTAAGCCTAGTTGCTTCAGGGACCTTGTCCTCCCAATCTAGTGATTTCTGGACCTTCTGTCTATCTTAACCCTCTGGAAGCCAAGATAGGAGAAGCTAGTATTTTCTGGGCCTCTTTGTTGGTCCTAACCCTATGAAAGATAAGATACGTAAAGCAAAATACCGCACACCTCTTTCAAGTGGCTGTTGTGTCCCAATGAATATACCAGTGCTGAAAGATGTGCTTATAGAAGAAAAATGATGAGCTAAATTGGAAAATGCCAGAGACTGGGAAACCTTTGGCATTGTGTACAAAAAAGGGCCTCAGCCAGTGATGCAGTATTTTACTTAAGCCATTCTAAATGCGAGATGGCTCAAGTTAACAGATTAAAATTTTAGGAAATTTCCAAGACCATGAGTCCCAAAATAATATTTTTCATAATACATTCTTTCACTCTCAGATGCAATTCTTGGTTCTGGCTTGGACTATTGACAGATGTGCCAACATTCTCCCAGGGGAAAAAAAACGCAGTCCTCACAGGGCTTCTGCCCAACTGGAAAAGGGAAACTCCAGCCATCTCTTAATAAAGCATGTGCTCCAGAGATTTGCAACTCAATTTTGTAGAGCTAATGAGTTTGAAGATGATTGCAATAAACATTGAAACTTTGGTAGCAGCTTAGCCGAATTCTGGCTAATCTCTATGCCCTTTGTGGTTTGCCCTTCACAGATGCAAACTCCTCACAGCTATTGCTAACCAAGATTATTAGTGCCATACAAAGCCAACTGAAAACAAGTCGAGTGACAATCCTTATTGTGTATCTTTAATTTACAAAGGGAAATTCTCTGGGCAGTTTTCATTAGCTTCTGGCAAGTTTAATTGGCTGAAAACATTGCTTTCATGATCTTTGATACCGTGTGTTGGTACAAATTAAAGCATAGCAGCTTCTAGTCACGGAATTTTGCTCCTCAAATGCCTCCAGAGGGTTAGACTAGACAAAGGAGGGTCCTTAACAGAATTATTACAAATCTCCCAGGGTGCAAATTGATGCTTGTAAATGTCAAGATTCAGTACTAAACAAAAGAACAAAAGTTCAGATAAACACATGCGTAATCAAACATTCATGAGAAACATATAATGTGTTCAAGACAGATAATGCATTTAGGAGTCCTGCATTACTTGAAATAGCGGCAGGTACTTTTATAGAAAGATTTGTTTTAATGTATTACAGTATATGAATCTTGTCCATGTGGTATCATAATGCATTGATAGTTTTCTGGCCAGTTTGAATTTGTATCATCACTGATGGCCTATTAACTGAATTTGGTCAATAAGAAACATTCAACCCTGATTATTTTGTGTGTGATTTACATTGATTACCCCACTGAAGTAATCTTTGGGAAAAATAAATTAATCTTCTTGAGTTTGAGAAGGTAAAGGGAGGAGGCAGCAGACTAAGATTTGATTTATTTGTCTAATAAGAGAATCACAAAAATAGTCATGTCCAGATTTTTCTGGTTGGAAAACACCGTTACGTTGATACGTCTGAGGTGGTTAGTCTTCGGAAGGTGGGCCCTCAGTAACCAAAATCACAAATTCCTAAAGCAATGCCGGTTGTTAGTTAGGATATATGCCTGCTTCTGCAGACCAGGTTAAGGTTGGCTTTTAAGGGCATTCACTCCCCCAAAGGAAGTCACACATCTCTTGATGAATTCCTAAAAAAGAGCCAGGGGGAATCCTAAGGGAAGTGTCACAGTCACGATAATGCACATTGTCCAGTTTTACCGTCTAGTGTTTTATCTGCCAAACAGAATACAGTAAGTCCCCTACATACAAACCTTCAAGTTGCGAACTTTCAAAGATGCAAACGTGCCCCTGGATGCCAGCTGTTGTGCTGTACTACTGTACTTTTCAAGGTACTGTACTGTAAGATTAAAAATGTTTTCTTGATATTTTGTGTTTGTTTGTTATGTATTATTTGTGCGAAAAGTACTATAAACCTATTACAGTACAGTACTATGTAGCCGATTGTGTTAGTTGCGTACCTAGGCTGACTTTGTTGGACTTACAAACAAATTGGACTTACGAACGCGCTCTTGGAGCGGAACTCGTTCGTATGTTGGGGACTTACTGTATATGTTTGCGTCATCTGCTAACTCTAATGGGTATTGACGTATTCAGACCTTTTATCTTCCATTGACTAGACTCAAGTAGTTAGGCTTGCGACTTCATGTTGTGAAGAAGATTATCACCTTAAAAATAACACAACTCCTTAATGAGTCTATGAATACTTATTTGAAACATAACAAATATGTATCATGGATGTCTCCACACCCTATTCCAGAGGTCATGACTAACAGTCATCCCCTGGCATGCGGTCGTGAGAGTGTTTCAGGTGTTTGAGGCTGCCAATACCAACCCGACAGGATGGGGACACGAGTAGAAAAGTTTTGGTCCTGCTCTATGTCATGAATTTTATAAAGCACTCTGGTCTTATTAGGGAAACGTATACAGACAATCTCCTGGGGAAGAATCTTCTTGTATGTGATTCTTAGTAATCTAATAATACTAATTCTTAGTAATTTCAGATTCTGATGGTAATATTTTCAGGCTTGTCCCTGACTCTAGTGTATGTTCTTTATTTAGATAATGTGACACATATTTTACAATAGTAATTTCAACCCTCAGTGGTCATTTTAGCAGAAAAGTTAAAAAGTTTAGAACCATTCAAATGATGCCTAGAAACATTTTAACCTTTTTTCTTGGTATAAATATGCATACATTTAAACTATTGCTAATAATTCATTTGCTTGAATAGTCATAAACTTTAAATATGATATGTAGCTATTTGATTCAACTCCACTTTTTAATTAGAAAAAAATGAAGTCATTTTTAGCATTAAAAATCTTCAATAATGTTTTAAATGAAAGATCATGCCAGTGGTTATAAAGAATTAATTCTAATTTCTAGAATAAATCAGCAAAACACATTTTTGCTATTTAAAAAATGTTTGCTAAAAGGAAAAAAAAAAAGCATTTGTATGCAAGGACATGCATTCCCTTCTTATGCAAATCTCAAAAATGCTTTAATTTTCCTGAACACTTAATTGACATTATACATAGCAGTGAACGATTCGTACGGAATCACGTTTATGTGAAAGCAAAGGTTCCTATTGAGCAGTACAGACTTGAAAGCCAAACCAGGAAACTATAATAAGCAACTAAGTAAACATTTAAGTCAAATGTGTGCTTCAATCATGGTGGTGTAATGGGATGATTCTTAGTAGATGCAGAGGAAACAAAAGAAAAGAAGTAATTCTGCTTGAATCATGTGACACTGAGTTTCTCTTTCTCATTGTCCCCAAATATTCACAGTAGGTAAGAGAATGTTCCCTCCATCTTTTCCTTTTCTATGCCCGCCCAGGGGAAGAGAACAATTTCATCATGTCTCATCATGCTCAACTTTCGACAGCTCCTTGAAGAATGCTCCCCAGGTACATGTGGACCTCAGTTAGCAATGAATGGGAGGGGCAGGTGTGGAGGGGCTCCAGGCATCATAGTGAGCACCCCCATGTAGTTTTCTCTTGCTACTTACTGGCACTGCTCCCCTGGTTGCTACTTCTCTCTCTGAACCAAATGGGAGAAAGCTTAATAGATATCACACCTTGCCCCTAAGTGGTTTTAATTCTTTTGGTTCACAAAAGGCAAGATTTAACTCTCCCCTTAACTGTGAAATTGTACTGAATTCCCTAGGATCCAAGCCAGGAAGCTATTCTAATTATCACACTTTGTACAGTACCATTAACTTTTCTAATTTATCCTAATCTTGTGTTCTCAAATTGGGCACAAAACTCCCAGATTAACCCCTACCCGGGGTCTTGCCTTTCTACAGAACCTTCTTCTTCATGGGTCTGGACAGACGTATTTGAAGGTCTTAATTTGAATGATTCAGGCTTGTATATTAGTGTTCATATCTCCATTGGTGTCGCACATTATGAGAAAGCTCAGACATGAAAAGGTAAGTAGGGATTTAATAAGCATGTTTGTACATCTCCTGTAGTACCAAGGAGCACAGACTGAGGTGGAGTGAACAGTGAGGAAAACACAGGGTCTAGAACTGGGTCTTCTGGGTTTGAATACTGACTCTACCACATACCAGTTGAGTGACCTCAGGAAAGTTACGTAACCTCTCTGTGCCTCAAAACTCTTATCGGCAAAATAGCGCTTAAAATCAGAAACAAAACCATAAGGTTATTGGGAGGAATAAAAGTATTAGTATATGTAAAACACTCAGATGTGTGCCCAGCATCTAGTAAAGCACAGTGTACTTCTTAAAAACAAAACAAAACAGAACAACTTGATTCAAGTTTGTCTTATTCTTGATTTTGTAGACTATTCTTTATGCCAATCATTATTGTTTCTGTGTGTTTCAAATGTCTTAGGTAATAGCTTATGTTTTCATTATATTTTCAGTGATATCTGTACACAATTTTACATTTTAATATAAGCACAAACTTCAGTATTTTTTAATAATTTAGCTTTTTGGTATTTTGTCTAAAATATTTAGCTTATGCTAAAGTGAAATAAAACAAAATACAACGTTGTATATATAAATTATATGGAAAAAGCTTGAAGTAAAAATCTGATGTAAATGTTAGTAGCGGTGCTTTAGATTGAATATCTCCGCCAAATTCATGTGTTGAAATCCTAATCCCCAAGGTGATTGTATTAGGGGGCGAGGCCTTGGGGAGGTGATTAGGCCATGAGAGTGGAGCCTGCATGAGAGGATTAGTGTCCTTATGAAAGGAGACCCCAGATAGCACCCTTGCCCCTTCCACAATCTGGGGACAGAGTGAGAACCAGGAAGTGGGCTCTCACACCAAATCTGCTGGTCCTTGATCGTGGGATTCCCAGCCTCCAGAACTGTGAGAAATAAACGTTCGTTGTTTATAAGCCATCCAGTATTTTGTTATGGCAGCCCAAACAGAACAAAACAAGTGGCTTCTAGTGTGTAATGGTATTTTCATCCTTTGTACTTTGCTCTTCACAAAATTCTATTATAACTATGCTACCAAGTATTGCCTAAGTAATAATAAAAGTTTAAGAGACTGTGAGCTGGTCTGCAAACACAAACACACATACACACTCACGTGGACCAAAGACAGCAATCTAACTGTCAGGATGGAAGGCACTGAGAAAATACAATCCGTAGTGTGACTTCCTCTTCCCTTGGAATCCCGTGGGGATCATACTTACTGAAGATCCTCCACTGATTAAAATGGCAATCTCTTTTAAATCAGTATTCAGAATACACCCTACAGACTTCATCCAGGTTCTTCAGGTGTTTTGATAAATAATTCTCTGATTGCGTGTGTTTTGAAAAGAGGAACTAACTGAGGAATGAGAGCAGAATGGTGACTAACCTGGAAAGAAGGGTCCAATTATCAAACAGCAAGTACCCTCCACGTAAATAATGTGTGTCTTTCCATGACCCTTGCTTTGACAGCTGGTTGCTGCTTCTCTCTAGCAAACTGAGGTCTCTCCTCCTGATTAGGTCACCTCCCTTGATGATCATAATTCTTAGTGTCACAACAACATAGAAACAACAGTAAAGCAGGGATAACAACAAAGCCTTCTGGGCACTGACATTGCATTCAACTCTGCACGTTGTATGGTTTTGTAAATTGTCTTCACTTTGTAAATGTGCAAAGGCTGACTACTGGGTTTCTTTTCAAACTGGAGTTTTATCTAACAGATGATACCATCAAAATCAGACAGTGGTAGGGGTTCCCTTACCGCTCTCCTGGCAAAATGCTATTATCATTATGCTCCAACTGATCAAGTTTGAACTGTTTGCTCCAGCGGGATTAGACAGGGTATAGTTTATTTGTAAGGATGTTCTGTTGGTGTAATGTGGAGTGGAGTATGGAAATTCTCAAGTGAGTTTGGACAGGTACGTAGTTCATATCAATAATTCAAAGCCTCTCCTTCCTGAAACAACTACGTATTTATCTCAGTTACTCAGTTTGGGGTAAGATATAGGTTATAATCACTATGGAGCTACAGTTTCCTAAACTTTCCTGCAAGTTCTGACATTCCACCTGTCTTTCCTCCTCACTTTATAGTCTCACCACCAACATATCCCTTGTGGGTTATTCTCCATATTCAGCTATATAGAGAGAGCATCTCTTCGGTCTCTTCCTTGATACCCATGGGAACCAAACAGGCCATTTTTGTTTGTTTGTTTGTTTGTTTTAACAGGGAAACAGTCAGATATATAGGAAATTACAAACTTGGGGATGTTAAAAAATGTTCCAGACATGCTCCTTGGTTAACAGTCCCTGTCTCCCTTCTGGGATGGTAACGGGACACCATATTGTTTTTATGGCTCCAAGAAGACCAATTCTTCCCCAGTGTAGACTGAAGAGGCAATCCAAGGGAGAAAAAGAAATGTCTATTTTTCTCATTTGGGCAGTTTACATGCCTAGGGATTTACACTGGGTAATACTAATTTTCTTAAGCCTTTACACCTCACCAAAGAACCCTTTGAACATTTCTTACCTATCCAGAGAATCAAGGAGAAAGTAGATCGTGTCCCCATCTGTTACCCAAATGATTTATGTGGGGTGAAATGTATTTTTGGTATCTTAGGAAATTATTTACTATTTTTATTTAGTATGAAATATTTATTTTTTTAGTACAAAATAGAACTTGTAATTTAATAAAAACAGGTTCCTCCTACACACACACACACACACACACACACACACACACACACGTTTATATGAATGCAGACATAACCATAGTGCACTATAAAGGCACAAGAAATCTATAGATATTGTATCATCATGGTTATTATAGCTGTCATATATCTTGCAATTTTTTACACAACTTTTTGTTTTAAATATTTGAAATATGTATGGAAACAGAGCTTCTGATTTTATTCTGAATTTAAATATTTCAGGTAACCATTTTATTTTTTGTTTATTATAAATTTACTATTCATTATCTTTGGTGAGATTTGCTATCATTTATGATAATATTAAAATTATTATTTTAAACTGAACCATTAAATTATGAAATTGAAAATTAATCCAGTCATACAGGTAGTAGTAGTTCATTCATCCTACCAACTCACGTTAGCCATCTGTTGCTCTTCAAAATTATTTATTGAGATTGTGCGGTGTGTATCCAAAAGTAAAAATGAGTAAGCACAAAAAGTTACATGTATTTTTTTAATATTGGTTTTCATGAATTTAGAGCATATTTGAATTAAATTTGGTCTTAGAGAAATTAATGTTCAGATTACAGGTGAGTAAAACAAGCCTGCAAAAAGTTCAATGACTTTGTACAGGCCTATGACCAAAACCCTGATTTCTGGATTTCTAGTCATCAGAACTGTTAGTCTAGGAACTGGTGGTAGCACCAGCTCTGTCACTAATAAGTTGGCTAAGTCATAGAAATTATTTTACCTTCCATTACCTTCATATCTGAACTGCAAAATATGGAGGCCAGCTAGATACTTCCTAAAGTAATTCTGGTCCAAATATTCTGTGATTGCATCTCTAGCCATTCTACCAGGACTGTTTGCCTTCTTAGTTTAGATTTGCAGATTAAAATTAAGAGCTCCCATCCCCCAGAAGGACACCTTCTGCAAAAAAATTGGGAATTCTGTTCTATTAAGGGAGAATAGTTACTATATGAGTTTTCAGATAAAAATAATATTCTAACATGCATTTATGGCACAAATTTCAGGTACAGAAATATAATTCCTGTAGTCTCCTCTTCAGAGTTGAAGAGTAAGCAGTCTTTCTGTGGAATATTAAAAATGCAATATTGATTTTTGGCTAAGTAATTTGATCATTTAGACACATTAATCAATGCAGTTTTCAGAGTGCATTGAATAACGGGTGATCAGTGGTATGGTAAGCATAGTCAGTCAGTGGTCAAGACTTGCAGCAAGACGGTAGGTAGAAAAAGTGTCTAGAAACTTTAAGGTGGTATGATATCCCTAGGATATTGTATTACCATTAAACCAGTAGAAGTTACTAAAGTGAAAAGGGCAGATAGGGTTTCTACTTTGGGGAAGATAGATTCATATGTTAATTCTTCAAGGATTTTCAGGAAAGGCATTCAGGTTAAACCCAGGCAGAAACCAGTTTATTCTTGTAATTAACACTTATGACAATTACGTCAGGTAAACCCTTTGTGATCGGCAAAGTGAGGTAGAGTATTCAATGACTACATCCTTTGTACTCAAAGTGTGATCCACTGATGAGCTACCTTTGGCATCATCTGAAATTTGTCAGAAATGCAGCCTCTCAAGCACTGCCCCCACCCCAGAATGACTAAATCAGAATCTTCTTTTAACAAGATGTACGTACAGTTTAAAGATTGTGAGGCATTTGTTTGAAACCTTTATAACTTTAACCATCTTATTCTCCCAAATTCAGGCCAAAATAGCTAATGATTAATGTCCAGTTTTTCTGCATGTCGTGAGAAATTTCTTTAGCCTGGGGGACACCTTTTTGCAGAAGAGGTATTTTTCTCCATTTCATTTTCCCCTGAAGGTCAGAGGCTAGCAAACAAGGTGATGTTCTAGCCAAGAGGTGCTGTTCTACCGCACGCCCGTCCCCCAATACCTGGCCTGCTTCCTTCTCTGAGGTTCGCATTTGGAAATTTCCTTTGGGAGAGGAACAAAGCTGCCAGCTTTATCACTCTTCACCTCAAGCATGTTTTTGTCAAATCCTAGTCTCCAGGCAGACCCTCCACCACTGAAATTTCAAATTTTTAAAGAAATAAAAAGCAGTTATTTTCAATGAAGAAGTCAGGGAAACTTGGGGCTGTTTTTTTCTGTTTGTTTGTTTGTTTTTTTCTTGATAAGAAAGAGTCTTTACTTCTTAAAAACCTCCGTGACTCAATCACAGAAGCTTTCCTTACCCTAGCCAAAATGCCATTTTATTTCTGGACTTAAGACAAACTCTTTCCCCTCTGTAATGCATACTAAGCCAAATTTGTTTTTGTTGTTTTTGTTGAATCTCAGAGAACCATGATCCTTTTTAACCACTCATCTAAATGTATAATACACTCTCATTTGTGACACTGATTATTACTCTCCTGGCACTAGAAAACAGCAAGTATGTCTTATTTCTGTGTATTCCCTCTGTTTAGCACAATGCCTGACCCACGGTAAGCATTTAATAGTATTTGCTGATTAAACAAAGGAATTTGAGGCTCAAAAAGTAATTGCTCAAAATGTCACACACACTTGAGATGTTTCTAGCTATAAATTCTATGTTTTTTCTTCTGTACCAATAGTTTTTCCAACCTGACTGCATCCCAAACCAATTAAATCAGACTCTGAATATGGAATACTTGTGTTGGTATTGTTACGGTCCTCCAAATATTCTAATGTGAAGCGAGGCTTGAGAGACTCTCTCTATACTTTGCTCTCTCTTTAATGTAATGTGCAAAATCTTCCAGTATGATAAAAAACAGCAATTGAGGAAGTCAAAATAAACTTGTCAATTGGTAGGAAAACACAAGGAATGAAAAATGTTCAGTTTGAAGTAATGAAATCTCAAAAAAAACTGGCTATCTGTCTTTAACTATTTGAAAAGTTTTCTTATATAAATGTGATTAGACTTATTCTATATATTCTCAGGAGGCAGAACCTAGCTGTATGCATGCAAATTACAGAAAGGCAGTTTGGGGCTCAATATGAGGAAAAAGCCTCTTAGAACTTGAACACTAAAAATATATTGCACCATTTTTGGAGGTGATGAGGAACCTATTGTGGGAGGTATTTAGGTAAAGCTGGGTGGGTGGGTTGGTGAGGTCCAGACGCTGAATTAAGTTAGTTAGAATGTGGCTGCGTGGGACTCTGTGATTCTGTGTCTCAGAATATTTATAAGTTTTATTAAAAAATTGCTTAGTAATAATAATATTAAAAATAATGATAGTGAATATTTGTTGAATGTTAATTATGAGCCAAGCACTATCTTAAACAATTTATATCATTGTATTATCTCTGTAAGCCTCACAACAACTTGGTGACATTGGTATAATTAATAGCCCCATTTTAATGAGGAGGAAACACAGACATAGAAAGATTAGTAAACCTGCACATGGTAATTAGCCAGAAATTATTGAAACAGGGATTCAAACTCAAGCAGTCTAATCTTGAAGCCTGAATTCTAGGTCATTTGGTTCCAGTCATCCATACAGATTTCTGTATTTATCAGACAATTAAATACTGTTACTTTTATAGACATATATAGGTTTAAGATACCTACTTTAAGATACAAGAACAAAGCCACTAGGGAAGAAAATATTCAGTTCATTTCTTCACTTTAAAACAGAGAGATTGCAACCATGTATTTGAAGCAGCAAAGGATGAAACTTTGTTTTGTCGGCTTAAGATGTTAAAGAGATATGCTTGATCTCTCCATTGAATGATAGAAAGACCAGCTGAGACGCTGCTTCTCAAAATCTCAACTCAGAAGTTCTGATTAAAAAACTTTTGTAGCTTATTCTTAGGACCTCAGTTTACTCACTCGCCCCTAAAGCGGAGAAAATTATGCCAACTTCGACAGACTCAATGAGAATTAAATGAAATAATTATCTAAAATACTTGGCACAGTTCCTGGTTCTCAGCATATGTTAAGCAAGTTTTAATTGCCTTCCTTTATCCCTCTTTTATTGTTTGTTCCATCACCTTTAAAATGGTGCCAATAAAACTCCCTGACTTAAGCCATAGTGCAGTTATGAAGATAAAAAATGAATTTATGTATATTCAAGCTATGAATACTGTAATTTACTATTTACAGTTATCACTATTAGTCATTGCCCTTTTAATTATTTAGTTGTCTATCACTATCTTGTATTTTGATTCTCCATAGTATGTGCCACCTCTGTTGAAGGCACTATAGAAATATTTCTAAGAAAAAAAAAGGTCATAAAGTTAGATATGCAGCTAAGCTTCCCAGGGAGACAAAAAACTGGAAGGTACTAAAGAATATTGCTGTAGTAATTGCCATCTGCATCCTGTTTAGATTTGCTCTCATGACCCTGCATAGTTTCAGTATAAAGAAACTATGGGAGAAGCAAAGGAGGTCACTCTTACAGCCAAAGGAAGTCTCTCTCTCTCTCTTCTCCCCTGTTCAGTCCTACTTGGAACTGAGTTCCCTGCCTCCATTGTCTACAGAGGGTGAATATTTCCACTAGTATCAGGAAAATTGGCACATTTCTCTTCTTATTCAAGCTTATTAAGGCCATGCTCTTTCAATTCTTTTTCCTTGTAAATACCTGCTTCACTTCATGCATGCATTTGGCTTCAGATTGAAACTTTTAGTACAACGCTGAACTGCTTGTGTTTGTGTTTTTCTTTGCTAGAAAATGCATATACAGAAAGGATACCAGTTTGGTTTAATGTTAGGCCAATAACTCTAACAGAAAACTCTTCAGAACAAAAGCAGTGTAGGCATTTTTCCCCAAATAAATCATGTTTGCAGTCAACTGATAGTGACAAAGAGACAGAAAAATTATGTTTGAGAAAGCATATTTATTATTATGAAGTTTTCAATAAATAGGGCAAAGAACAAGCTGTGATGAATTATGTTTTACTTAGGAGTACATTTTCAGAATTGTTAATAAAAGGAATATTGACTTCAAATGAAAGTCATAGTACTTAGTTATTTTTTATATACATCATCAAGAGAGAATGACTACAAATAGGTTTTACCCCAGTACTTTATACTAGCAGAAATAATGGACTTAAATTTTCCAATGAGTAGGAGTGAATTCTCATGTAACCAAGTTAATGAAACTAAATAAAGCGTCATCACAGATATAAAGAATAGTTTGGCAATATGTCCTTTTCTACACGATTTTTCAAACTTTTTTTTATTCAATCAGTTCAAGTGTGCAACATGTAGAACCTATGGTATCTTTCATTTACCCAAAAGGAGAAAATAGCTACATATTTTCTGGCAGCCAGGATCATGCTGCCTTGGTTTTAGGAATAGGAAGAATGGAGTCTTGTCCTTCACATTTGGAAAGTACATTGTGGAAATGTGAAAGTTCTGCTGAGTGTCTCATTTTATATTTTTCAACTATCCAAACTCCCATATTGAGAGCCTGTTTGTACACAGATTGATTTGTTTAGGCCAGAGGAGCTGGCTTTCTCACCAAAAGTCATTCAAAATCAACAGGACTTTTAAACCTTAGCCAAGGCAAATAAACTTCCAGTTCCACAATATCCACAGTTTAAAGGGATGAAGGGTTTCTTCACAAATACTCAAGGATATTTAGGAATTCATTTCAATCATCCAGAATCATCCTGGTAAGTTTCCCTTCTAAACAGAATATACATTGGTGGTGATATTCTATCTCCCTGCTGTTATTTCAAAAGTAGTTTCTTTACAGTTCTGTTATAGTGCTTGAGATTGATCTATATTTGTTTTTGGTTTTAGTTTTGGTGGCATTTTGAAGAGGACAGGGCATTTTTGGTCAGGTAGAACTGAATTCCAGATTTACTACTCTTTGTGACTTTGGACAAGCTTCCTAGACTTTCTGAATCTCCATGTTCTCATTTATGAAACCAGTGGAATAAAATCAGTCCTGCAATGCTAGAAGTAAAAAGGTCAGCAATGTACCCGGCACTTAGCAACTGCTTTATTATCATTATCTTGAGTAAATGAAATGAAGACCAACACTGAATTACAGGCATCCATGAAGATGTACAATTTTAAGGCATAAGAAATGACTAATGAAATGTCCAGGAATTTTTCAAATTAAAAAAATGTTTTTCAGATCTCCAAAACATCCACTGATGTATGGGATTATTACAGTAAAATTTGGAGCAACAAATTTGCATAAAAAAGAGCATTTGTTTAGCCCTTGTACTCATAAACTGTGTCCATTAAGAATTTCAGAAACTTCTCTATTTAAACTTTTCTGAAACTAGCTGTGATTCCTTGTTCCACTTTTTTTTTTTTTTCCCTTCAGAGAACCTTTATATCAAGCAAGTAAAAGACAATTTATCCAGAATCATTCTAGCGTGTCACAGTTCTATTTAGCGTTGCGTTGAATAAAATGACAGCTCACAAATCCCAACCCTGTTTTTTGGTCAGGGTTTTCGGTCCACAGTTCAAATGAAGCTTCAGCATTTTCCTTAATGCCCAAAGTAATTTGGCAAACAGAATTTGAGAAAAGAACATTTTTGCTTCTGCTATGCAAAACCCACATGCTACATAAATATTATTTAGCATCTCCATGGTGCATTCTGTGTGCACTCTGCTTTATAATCATTGCTATGGCCATTAGCATAAAAATGCTTTTCTCCAGTCTTTTTTTTTTCCATGCTTTGGCTTTGAAATTTTATCCTTATTCATAGTTCAAGAACTTTGCGAACAAATAAGAATAAGCTGCACAGAATACTATAGGCAGCTTCGATCCCAGTACTAATCTGCACTTTGTAGCATGAAACGAAAGTTAAGCAAGCATATGGCCAAAGACGGGAGCACAAATAATATTATGCCATGAGATGTAAGAATGGAAATATTTATTAAGGTCATTAATTATAAAATTATCATTTATCTTTCTCTTACAAAATTTAAGGCTGATCACAAAAGTAAATTTGTTTGTCCAGTGTGTGTATGTGTATTATATACATATATAAGACATATTATATTTACGTATACACACATAGTCTTGTTATATTTTTTACTTTTATATTGATTATATTTTTTATATAAAAGGTAATAGAAATATGTGAGGGAAATGGCAAAATAAAGGCAAGGATGAGATTAGTTTGGAGAAATGTATACATAGACTCTTTTGTAGTTTATAAATGTGGGGTAAACATTTGTTGGGAGACAAAGCAAAAAGGGGACCCAGTCTGCCACAAAAGCCATGGTGCCCATGGAAAAAATAAAAACAAGCCAATTGCTCAGCACAGATTTTCCTGATTCTGACACTTGAGGGAAGCTCTTTCTGTGAATTATCTAAAAGATAAATGAGGAAGAGGAGACAGAATAAGTTTTTTATAGATTTTGATCATTAAGATTACACACAAAATATATAACTACTAATGAGTCAGCTGCTTTTTCTAATACTGGTGTCTTACACAAATTTAAAAAAAATACATATCTTTGAGTCAAATCTTGCTTTATAGAATATTATTACCATATTGTAAAGCTGCATTTATATTAGTAGAGGCATTCTTATTTCACTTAACAGACATAATTCTAAAGATTTGAGTGAGAATCAAATTTTGGTAAAAGAGATTCTATATTTTAAATAAGGTGTTTTTATTTAAAATCTCACCATTGTATCCTTTGGTATACAGAAGTTCTTAATTTTAATTAAGCCTGCAGAAAGGAAAAAGAAAAAGACAACCAACTCATTTTTTTTTTAAATTTATTTATTTATTTTTGGCTGTGTTGGGTCTTTGTTTCTGTGCGAGGGCTTTCTCTAGTTGCGGCGAGTGGGGGCCACTCTTCATCGCGGTGCGCGGGCCTCTCACTGTCGCGGCCTCTCTTGTTGCGGAGCACAGGCTCCAGACGCGCAGGCTCAGTAGTTATGGCTCACGGGCCTAGTTGCTCCGCGGCATGTGGGATCTTCCCAGACCAGGGCTCGAACCCGTGTCCCCTGCATTGGCAGGCAGACTCTCAACCACTGCGCCACCAGGGAAGCCCAACTCATTTTTTTAAAAAAGGCAAAATTGTTACCTCATCAAAGGTCATAACCAAATAGCTCATAAATCCATCAACATATGCTTAGTATCATCGGTTGTTGGGAAATATAAATTAAAACAACTACCAGATATACTATACATCTACCATAATTACTAAAATGAACTGAAAAGTATATGTACATTTATTAAAAGAAACATATACAAAGATAGTAATAGCATTTATCTTACTAGCTTCAAAGTAGGAACCATCCAGATGTCCATCACCAGTGTCATGGATAAAATGTATTGTGGTCTATTCATTCAATGAAATTGATGTGGCAGTAACACTTCAGAAACTCCAGTTACACAAAACAGTATCAGTGACTCTCACAAACATAATGTTAAGAAGTCAGACTTGGGACTTCCCTGGCGGTCCAGTGGTTAAGACTCCACGCTCCCAATGCAAAGGGTGCGGGTTTGATCCCTGGTCAGGGAACTAAGATCCCACATGCTGTGTGGCATGGCCAAAAAAAAAAAAAAAAAGTAGTGTACTGTTTAAAAAGTCAGACTTGAAAAAGAGCATACTGCAGGATTCCATTTATGTGAAGTTCAAAAACAGGTATCACTAATCTTATGGGGAGGGAAGAGAGAGCAGTGGTTAACTTTAAGTGATGACTGGGGAATACTGACAGGGAGGAAACATGAGGGAGGCTTCCAGGGTGCTGGTAATGTTTGACTCATAGCTGTGCACATTATAAAATGTCATCTAGCTGTACACACATTATTAGTACAGTTTTCTGAAACTTAATATAGGCTCTTGAAAATCTCAAAAATAAGGGGAGCTCCTATATAGAATAAATCGCAAGTTTGTTAATAAAGCAAAAATAAAATATAAAGAATAGAGCCTTAGAAGTGTGTGCTTCTTTGCTGTGTAACGCTATTTCTCAGGGTTATTCTGTTGGCTATCCTTTGTATCCATCCTTCTTATAGCACTTATGCCACGGTATTATATTTATCTGTTTACATTCTTGTTATTTTTGGTTATCCTGGAAATTTCTCTTGGGAAAGGAAGAAGGTACTACAAACACCTGAAATTGTTAGATTTCTATTCTGTACTCTTTAGAAAGGGGCAGCATCAAAGCAAGGCCTGTCATTCCTGCGGCCTGTACTAGAACCTCTCCAGCAGGCCCCAATCTCTTGGTGCTGAGCAATCATCACCGAGCCCCCATCAGCCAATAAGTTGTACACCATGTTTCTGCCCTCAAACCCTAACCCACTCCTACCACCATCAAGATTGGGGAAGGTGCGGAGCCGAAAGCCAATCAGATTACCTCTCTTGAAATTTTGTTCAGGAGGCTTAGGACTAGAAATCAGTTGACTGGTTTTTTTTTGTTTGTTTTTGTTTGTGTGTGTGTGTATGTGTTTTCTCCTTGCTGAAAATGAGGGGAAAAAAAAGATTTCCTACATTAAGACCCTTGTTTTTCTGACACGTGTACAGTGGAGCAGAAAGGCCAGTAAACATACAGAATTAAGAATGAAACAGAAATAAAGATGAGACCATGTTACCGTGAGAGCTGGAGGAAAGTAGCTTCCTTTGTTTATAACTTTATTTTTCTCCTTCTAGTTACATGTGAGGCCAACTGCATTTCCCTTCTCAAACCAGTAGCTGCATCATTTTAATTTGATGCAGCTTCTCCATGCTTCTGTTACTTGCAAAACAAGCAAACAAACCATAAACCCTCCTTTAAAACACATATATGCTGTTTCAATCAATTACTTTGCTGAGGCTTGGAAATTTGACCTATATGTATAAATTTACTTTTTAACTTTATACTTTGTTGATTTTGTTCATCTGAATTTAAATAAAGTAGCATCATAATTTCTCATCTCTCTCAGATTAACCATAGGACAAAATCTGGTTTACTAGAAGATGAGTTTCTTGAAAGCAAGGAAATCTTATTCTAAGTTTTATCCCCAATATTTAGTGGGGCTTGACGTTAAAGAAAGCGTCCAATAAATACTGACTAGAAAAATGAATTATCCTGACATGCAGAAAGTCTACCTAACTGTGGAAAGCAGGAGAGTCCCCTGCAAGGTATGGTGGTGGCAGTGGCTGTTAAAGGGGAAGACTTTAGGGTGAAACCTTGTGTATTTGGTAAAGTGTGAAATAAATCTTTAGCAGGAATGAGGTGGGCATAGCTTTGATGATTTTCTTCCCCCAAGAAACTGGCTCCATAGCTCCAAAAATAACATCAATTTTAAAAGTGTATTTGCTGTCCAAATAGTAACCAACATCTTTCTTTTCTTTCTTTCTTTTGTTTTTACATTCATGGAATCAAAGAACAAAATGTAGCCATTAAAAGAGGCTGTTCGGACGTTTATGTTTGAAAAACAAATTTCCTCTCTTATTTCTGCTTGTGCTTCAGAATGCCTAATTTGAAGGCTCATGATTTGCTGAGGCAGTGCAGCAGCCTGAGCTGTGCATAGCAGCTGCATGTTTATGTCTGATCCACAGACAGGAGGATGTGTCCATAAAACATGAGAATGTGATTATCAGAGCTTTGAAATGAGCAATACTGGGTAAGCAGGCACAAGATTGGCTGCGCCGGACCTACCATGGGCCCTGGATGCCAAAAATAGTGCAAGACACACACTTAATTTCAATTTTAATTTCCAAAAGGCTTAATTGATTTAAAACTGATATACAGCCACGATTTACTATTTACTCCACTTCTATTCAGTCAGTCTTTCACTTAAACCCTATTGTTCCCTAAAGATATGGAGAGCCTGTACCAAAATGTTAAATAAGGCATACATTCTTATAAACCCATAAGTAGTATCTCCCCTCTGTTTTAATCAGACTTTGTTGTTGTTGTGTATTGCAAGGAAAAAATGTAGATAGATTTAAGACATAGGGAGATAAGATAATGAAATGGAATAAGGCATAGTTCTAAACTGCAGGGTCCAAAACACACTGATATATCACAGTCATTCCTGAGGTATGTCATAATGACTTTACTGCAGCTAGTGGTCAACTTACTGAAAATTTTATATGATTTCCTTTTCAAAATACATTCTGTATTTTGAAGTTATATTTTTGTGATGTTTTTCTAATTCAGTTGTATTTTTCACATCTTCTTTGAGAGAAGCTAAAGTCGTGGTTAGACCACCAGGTAAAGGTAAGGTGAGGGGAGTAATCACATTGTATGGAAAGTGAACTTCATTCTTCATTTATCTGACAAGAGAAAAGAAGTTTTCAATCATTGATATGAAAGGTTTCAGGATTTCATTACTGTCAATCTTTATGTCTAAATACATCCTTAAAGTCCACTGCAGACACCTCTCATTTTTTCTCAAAAGATTATAGAATAACTGAAATCAACTTGATGTCCAGTGTTTGGGGGAAAGTAGGTTTTTGACATGACCAGGTTATGTACAAATCTCATGTAACTGTATTAAATCGTAAGATTTATTTTATCAAATCTTATGATAAGATTGCTTCCTAAAAGTCTTTAGACAATGTAAGGACTTTGGGATTTGAAGGCATTGCCCCTTGAGGATGCAGGGCTGATGCGAATAGAACAAAGGTTGACGCTGCCTTTTCCCACTGTACTGGAAGTACTGTTCCACACGAGGTACATAGGGCATATATGGCATAAGTGATATGGATATGACACTGTGAAATTCTCATGGTCATTTTTGCTTGTGTCTTTTGAATATTCAAAAAAATGTTCTTCCCAGCATTTTGGCCCCAAGTTGTCTCTTCCTTCTAAAGAGGACCAATGTATTCAGTATGTAGATGTTGTAACGCAAAACATGGATAAATAACCTGATAAAAGATTTTCATTGTTGCCTCTGTTGTTGTTCTTTTTGCTATATCTCAGTGCAAGAGACAGTTTATGTTAGAAGTTAATGTTTAAAAGTTTAATGGTTAGAAGTTTAGTTGAATTTTCTAGAGTTCATAATTTGTGAGGTCAATACAAAGGAATGTTTTATATCCAAACTGTACTGAAATTTTAGCAGCTGAGATGATTAGAAAAGAATTTAAAGATAGGTATTGCTCAGAAGACACCAAGTTCTTTAGGTAGATGTGGGTTTTAAGTCAACTCACTTTTCTACATTTCAATATATGGTAATTGTATGATTTTAAAGTTTTGGTTTTGAATAGAGGATGCAATGATTTGTTCTGGGGAGCAAAATGGTATAATGATTTTATTGTCAAGTAGATTTAGATTTTTATCCTTTTCTATTTACTAAATGGGTCAGGAAACCTTTTAATATTTCAGTATTTGGGCCAAAATAAGGATATTATGTCTAATTCATAAAGTTTATTATGATAAATAAAATAAGCTATATAAGGTGTTTAAAACCCCTAGCATATAGTCAGTAATCAATAAATGTTTGTTTATATTTTTCCTCATAATTAAAAAAAATAATACTTATATCAATATAATCTCACATATAATCTCTGTGCTATAATAATATTAGGTAATAAGAGTGAAAAAATATTGATAATATTTATTACACTGAGAAAAGCATTTAATGTGGATTTCTCTTTTGATCTTCACCATAACCTTAAGAGATAAGTGCAATTTTTGTCTCACTTCACAAAAGAGAAAACAGAGGAGAAAGATTTCATAACTTGTTCAAGGGCACATAATTTATCAATGGTGGAGGGAGTATTTAATGTTGGCAATTTGACTCTACAACCTGTAACCTATACACATACCACATCTAGAAATATAATAACCTGGCTGTAGAAAAATAAAAATAAATTTTAAAAAGAATTGCAAAGACATGGCTAAGAGAATTGGGATGGATATAGAACTTCATACTTCTAAGCACCTACTTTAATACCCCACTTTACAATTGTTATTAAACCCATCGGAGAATTTTTCATTCATTTTCTGGTTTAAGTTTTAGAATTTCCATCTTCTTATAATTTTCTTTCCTCTGTTAAGCTTCCCTATCTGATTATACATTAAGACTGTACTTACTTTAACTTTTTAAATATTCTTGAAGTTTACTTTTTTAACACCTTTTTAAGACAAAATTTATATGCCATACAATTCATGCATTTAAAGTATACAATTTTATTTTTTTAAGTAAACTCAAAGCTGTGCAACCATCACCACAATTCAAGTTTAGAACATACCAAAGTGTGTAAAAGAAACCCCATATCCATTGTCAGTCATTCCTCATTTCCCAGTACCACCCCGTGGGCAACCACTGATCTACTTTCTCTGTCTATGGATTTGCCTTTTCTGGATACATAATATAAATGGAATCATAAAACACATGATCTTATGTGACTGCCTTCCTTCACTTAGTGTAATATTTTTAAGTTTCATCCACATTATAGCAAGTATCAGTACTTTATTCTTTTTTGGTGCCAAATAATATTCCATTGTATGTGTATTTCACATTTTATTTATCCATTTATCAGTTAATGGACATTTGGGTTGTTTCTACATTTTGGTTATTATGAATAATGCTGTCAAGCAAATTTGTGGGCAAGTTTTTGTGTTTATATTTTTTAAATTTTTCTTGCATGTATACCTAGGAGTGGAATTGCTGTTGTAACAAATTACCACAAACATACTAGCTTAAATCAATGCAAATGTATTATCTTACAGTTCTAGAGGAGAAATTCAAGGTGTCAGCAGGGCTGTGTTCCTTCTAGAGGCTCTCGGAGAGACTCTGTCATTCTTGCCTTTACTAGAATTTGGAGGCCATCTGTATTCATTAGCTCCTGTGCCCTTTTTTCATATTCAAAGCCAGCAAGGTATTATGTTTAAATCTCTGAGTCTTCTGCTTCTCTGCTTCTCTTATAAAGGCCCTTATGATTACACTGGGCCCAACTAGAGAGTTCAGAATAATCTCAAATCCCTTAACTCCATTACATCTGCAAAGTCCCTTTTGCCATGTAAGATAAAATATTCACAAATTCTGGAGGTTAGGCCATGCATGCCTTTGGGGAGGAGGCATTATGCTGCATACCACAGTGGGTCATGTGGTAATTCTATGGTTAACATTTTAGGGATTGCCTGTTTTCCAAAGTGGCTGCTTTTTTTTTTTTTAATTAATAGCTACTTTATTTATTTATTTATTTTATTTATTTTTGGCTGTGTTGGGTCTTCGTTTCGTGCGAGGGCTTTCTCTAGTTGCGGCAAGTGGGGGCCACTCCTCATCGCAGTGCGCGGGCCTCTCACTATCGCGGCCACTCCCGTTGCGGGGCACAGGCTCCAGATGCGCAGGCTCAGCAGCTGTGGCTCATGGGCCCAGTTGCTCCGCGGCATGTGGGATCCTCCCAGACCAGGGCTCGAACCCGTGTCCCCTGCATTGGCAGGCAGATTCTCAACCACTGCGCCACCAGGGAAGCCCCAAAGTGGCTGCTTTTTTACATCCCCACCTGCAATATGTAAGGGTTTTAATTTTTCTACATCCTCACCAACACTTGTTTATTGTCTATCTTTTTGATAATAGTTATCCTAGTGGGTATGAAGTCATATCTTCTTGTGATTTTGATTTGCATTTTCCTAATGAGTAATAATATTGTTAATCCATTAATGTGCTTATTGGCCTTTATTTCTTTTATAGAGAAATGTCTATTCATACCCTCTGTTTATATTTTAATTGGGTTATTTGTCTTCTTATTTTTGAATTGTAGGAGTGAGTGATTTATATGTTAGGATATAAGGCCCTTATCAGATATATGATTTGCAAATATTTCTCCCATTATACAGTTTGTATTTTCACTCACTTGATGGTATTGTTTGTAATACTAAAGTTTTTAATTTTGAGCAAGTCTAATTTATTCAATTTTATTTTGTCACTTATACTTTTAAGTTGTATTTAAGAAACCATTGCCTAACTTAAATTCATGAAAATTTACAGCTATATTTCCTGTAATTCTTTGAGCATATTTTTCTTTAGTTACTTTAACATATTTATTATAATTTCTTTAAAATCTTCGTCTTTTAAGTCCAATATTTTGCCATCTTAAATTGATTACTATTGACTTTTTTTTTTTCTTGAGTATAGGTCATATTTTTTATAGGTTTTGATTGTGCACTAACCCTGCTGATAATTCATTGTGGGAACTCTTGTTTCTCTTATCTTCCTGTAAAGATTTTTGTTTTAGCCAGTCATTCTTTTACCAGTTGATCACTTTTCACTTATCCAGACTTGATCTTTTGCTTTATTCAAGCTATTAATATTTCTGGAAAGCCCAAAGAATTTTCAGGACTTTCTAATTTGGAGGTAATAACCATCCAAATCTTGGTTCCTCTTTGGTACTTCAGGTTTGACTTTAGGCTTCATCTGGGCGGATCCAGAATGAACCTTATTCTGCAATATAGTCTTTATTCCTGAGGCTTGGCTTTTTTGATGTCTCAGATAAATTCCTGCAGCATTCATGCAGGGCTTTATAAATATCTCCACTTTAACCAAGCTCAACCTCCAGTGTTGCCCTCTACTCCTTCACAACTCATATCCTTGTTGCACTTTGAACTGTATCAGCTGCTTTTTGGAAAGCTTTGTGTAATCTCATCCTGCATGTGTACAACCCATAATCCAGGAAATTGCAGGGAAACATAACACAGACTCTGGCACCTTCCCATGTACACCTCTTAGCTGCTTTGTTTTGCCCTTTCAGCTTCAAATTCTGAACTCTTCCTCCAGTAGAAATGCTGAGCTCTGCTTAGATTCTAACTCTCTGTGTTATAGTTGGAAAATCGTCCCCAATAAAGAATAAAAGCAATTATACAGATCACTCAAAATTTCTTTCCTCTTAGGAATTATACTATTCTAATGCCTCTTGTTCACTGTAGGAAAACTTTTTTGACATATATACTTTGCCCAGGATTATGGCTGTTTACAACTAGAGGACTAGTCCATTGTCAGTTACTCTATCATAACAGGAAGTCAGACAGAAACTTTTGATAAATATTTTAAATTATAGCCATCCCAACATTTCTGAATGTTGGATATCCTGTTACCTTTTCTTAGATATATGGTAATTTCTATTGACTTAAATTTCATTGTCTGATATGTTTTAGGTAGATAATTTCATACCAATGCTTATAGTGAATATAGTGAAACATTTTTAAAACTTTTAAGTGGCAAACGGATCCGAATCTAAGTTAAAATATAACCATGTGTGCTTGTAACAATACAAATGCAATATATATAGTGCCTAAATCTGTGTGTGTGCAAGTAAAAGACAAATAATTCACCATCTCTGATGGACGGAGGCAAATATCTTTGGAAACGAATTTTAAATACATCCTTATCTTGTTAAATTGGAACAAGATGATGTGGGATAAATACTTTACTGAATCCCAGAAATCATGTAACTATCATGCTTTCTATAAAGGGATCATACTATAAGTACCTCAGTTTGACTCTTTTCTCATTTAACAGGTGTTTGATACCTTTCTAGGTCAGCACATGTAGATTTATAATATTCTTTTAGGAAAGCTTTGTAAAACTCCATTGTATCAATATACCATGAAAATGTTATCTAATTCTCTTTTGATAGACATTTAGACTACTTCTAGTTCTCTATTATTATAGTTATCTATTATAGTTATCTAAAAAAGGAGATATTCTTATACCTACATCTGTGTGTACTTGCGTGTATATTTCAGAAAGAAACATTCTAGAAATGAAATTGTTGTATAAGAACCTTAGGCATATTTTGAAATATGACACATAGTGACATGCTGCACTTTCAAAAGTTTGTAGTGATTTACATTCCCACAATGCTTATCTAACAATAAATATTTAGGTATTGTTACATAAAAGGTGTCTAACAGTAAAGTAGAGTGACTCCTTCAAAAGATAAACTGGCATTTGATAGGTTTTTCATTTTGCCAGTCTATTAGAGGGGACAAAAGACTATCTTATTATATTGTTTTAAGTATTTCTAATTTTATATAAGTTTTTATGTTTAATATCTATATGTATTCCTTTGTAAATGTCTTTTAAACTGCTTTTCTACTGAGTTATTGTATCTTCTGTGTGTTGGTGTATCCTGGATACAATACTTGCTGTATACCTTTGGTAAACTAATTTAATTATTTAAAATTTCAGTATCCTCATTTATAGAGTGAGAAAAATAATAGTGCATTCTTCATCATATTAATATTATAATTAAAGAAGATAGCAAATGCTTAATAAATATTACCTATTTCTAAACTTAAAAAAATCCTCAGTACATTAAGCATGATAACTGTGTATTTCATATGTATATCAAATAATTCATTTTAAAAATGCTTTATTTTGTAGGCCTTAAAATAAATTTTAATTTGGTTAATTTGGTTCAATTTATCCATCTCTCCTTATGGATTTCTGATTTTTATGTTATTATTTTGAATGACTTTCCATTCTAATCTCAGAAATATATTTAATCATGTTTTATTCCAATAATTTATGATTTATTTTTTACATTTATATGCTTGATACACATGGGCTTCATTTTCTATATGTGTGTGTATAAGGACAAAGTTAGATCTCTAACTTTAATTTTTATATTTTTATCATTATCCAATTGTTCCAAGTCTGGATTCTCATTCTTTTTAATTTTTTTTCTTTTTTTTGGCTCTTCTTATACTGGTAAACAATGTATCTTTAATTACTCTACTTTTATAATGTATACTAATATCTGAAACAACTGCTTCCTCATTTCTCTTTACTTTAGAATTTTACTGACTATTCTCATGTGTGTGTGTGTGTGTGTGTGTGTGTGTGTGTGTGTGTGTTTCCAGATAGACTTTTAAATCATTTCCACAAGCTCCAAAATATACTTAATTTTTTTCTTTGAAGTCGCATTAAATTTATAGCTTTAGGAGAACTAATGTTTTTATACTATTGAGTTCTCTGATCTGAGAAAAATGTTATATTGTTCCCTTTTTATTAATTTTTTATTTATGTACCTCAGCAGTATTTAATACCCTCTTTGTATATATTATAAACATTTCTTCTCCATTTCCTCTCAAATCATCTAATGTAAATTCTCTGTTCTTAAATGGTAATGGGGTTTTACTCTTTTTCTCATATCACTAGCCACTACTTTTTCTTTTTTTCTGGTTTTTCCTTTATACATAAAGCCTCACTTTTGAGACTTATGTTTCTACTCTTCTCTCTACATCCCTTCCCTCTTTATGTTACATTCCTAACAAGAGCCAGGTTATAATGGAAATGTAATAGATGAAGAAGTTGACATGGCCACGATTGGAGCTTCAGGGATCTGCACAATCCAATGAAGACGTAGATAAAAGAAGAGAAATAGGAAACTGGAGAGTGAAAAAAACCCTGAAAACTCTGGAAATTTGTAGGCGGATTCCCTGACAAATAGCTCAGATTTGTATTTAAAATGAAAATATTTATTGAGTGCTTATTTGGTGCCAGAAATTGTACCAAAGCCTCATTTTATAGTTTCCTTATGGAGGAAATTTCACAACATATTAGTAGGCTGATTGAAAGATACAGGGTTGGCTGAGCCAAGCCTTTTCTAATGGTCCAGATTTCTTCTGATGACAACTAACAATGTAACTATGCCAAAAACAAGCTAAAAGAATATACATCCAACCATCCATTCATCCAATAATCAAATGTTTATTGAGCAGCTCTTAAGTGGCACACATGAGATTTATGTATGTTGGAGAATAAATAGGTGTTATTTATATCTTCAAAAAGCTTATAGTCTAGGGAGAGACAATGAAATATAAGCATACAAATAAGTGTATTATTATAAGTTGTCATAAATACTGTGAAGGAAGGAAATGTGGGCTTCCAGTTGTTTTGGGTGACAGTGGAAGAGAGACATCATTCACAATGAAACTATATTATTATAGTCATGCTATGTTGATTGAAGAAAAGAAGGACAAGTGCCCACCACCAAAAAGATTAGAAAGAAACTTTACAACAATAGGTTAAAATGTTTGGTTTTGCCTGGTCAGACTAGTTTTGTGCTTAGAAACAGCATTTTATTTAATAGTTTCTTTATAGTATAATTCCTTTGAATAGTTATAATGCTGATAGAATTCAAAATATTGTAGTACATTTGAGTACTGAACAATAGTGCAACATATTCTTTATGAGGAGAAAGCACTGAGGAGAAATAAAAGAGCTGCATAAGCAACCCAAATGTGTGACAGAGAAAGGAGCTCACCCCTTCCAGTACTTTAGGTAATAGAATGTCCTTGTAACACCAGTTGAAAAGGTAATCAATAAGTGCCACACGATTTAAGTGGCAGGTGCAAGAGTATATATTATTCCTATTCATCATTTCAACAATGGCAGAAGAACCATGTTAAGCTTATGGATATCTTTTGTTCAACATGTATTTGGCAAGAGCCCACAAGTGGTATCTCTTGCTACTTGGTGAAAAAGAAAACTATGAGGCTACTTTCCCAATTAGTGTATTCAGCTGATTTTCTGTGGCAGAAGAAAATGCAGACTGATTTTTCAGCCCCGAAATGAGTGTGTCCCAAACTTGCTCATTCTACAAATGAGTGTCTGACACATAGCTGCCTTCAATAAATGCCATAGGAATAAATGAGAAAAAGAAAGAAGACAAAATAAGAGGAATGGGAAGACAGAACAGAAATAACAAGAATTCGGAGTACTTAAGGCATTATTTTTATCCAGTTTGGGTGACGTATAATTAACACATCACATTTTATAAATTTAAGGTGTACAACATAATGACTTAATAATATATGTCGGTATTGTGAAATAATTACCACAATAGGATCTTTTAAGATTTACTCCCTTATTCTCTTTCAAATATACAATACAGTATTGTTAACTATAGTCACCATGCTGTATATTACGTCCCCAGAACTTATTTACCTTATTATACCTGGGAGTTTGTACCTTTTGACCACCTTTGTCCATTTCACCCTCCCCCCACCCCCACCCCTGCACCTCTGACAAGCACCAATCTGTTCTCTGTTTCTGTGAGTTTGGCTTTTTTAGATTCCACATATAAGTTAAATCATACAGTATTTGACTATCTCTGACATTATTACTAATTTGAAGTAACAAATATGTGATTGTGCCACAGGGGGAGAGAAGGAAGGGAAGATAACCTGGGAGACAATTACATGTCCTCAATTAACAAGTTCAGAAATAACCCAACGTGATCTTGTGTTTGGGTCTATATAGGGTATGTGTTATGCTAATGGTGTTGGAAACAAAATAGGACATATTACAAAAGATGCATACCACTTTGAAAACAGAAATGTTGGAAAAGGTTAACAGATGTATATAATCAAAATGAAAGTGGGTATATCTGTATGACACTTTGACAGTCTTCCAAATCATCTTTATTTCTCTCTCTCTCTTTCTGAGTAAGAAGCATATTGAGAAAATATTCATGCAAGATAAAGAGTATGTCTTTATTTTTTCTTTTGAATAGCGCTGTAGGTGTGGCAGGGACACCCATGGAAACATAGCATGACTAGATGTCTTAGTGAAGTTTCTGAATGTTTAAACATTTAAGATTTAAGAGCTCCTTGGTATGAGAGTCTAATTCATTTTGGCAGTTGACAGTTTACTGGCAGTTTACACTTGGTAAGTGCACCTGACTCTGTCAGTCTGTTTTTACAAGCTACCTATCTGTCACATTGTGAGTGGCCTTCCCTCCACTTATACAAAGGCTGTCTTTTTTATATTATTTTCCTCATGGAGATTTAAAGAGACTGCGTGGTGAAAGGCCACATAATCAGTCTTTGTGATGACACCATGCCTGCACTCTAGATAACAAAATAGTAAGAAAAATACATGCTGGTTCAGAAATTGTGATTTAAGTAACCATCTAGTACTGAATGGACATTGAACTTCAGGCACTTGTTAGCAATTTGTGGTTTTGTGTTTGTTTGTCATTGTTCATAATTTAGAATCTAGTCTTCCACAATAAAAGTAATGCAAGAAATAAAAATGATGCAAGGATACATGGAGAAACTTATTTGTAATCCTCAGAAGGATTACAATCCTTCTTAATAATAACCCTCCCAAGAAGTTCTGTGAAAGTGGATTTATATGGTCCTGAGATCTGTTATATGATAGCCAGTGAAGCACAGGGAGAATTCTGATATCCTAGTGATGATATTGCTAGCACAATTGCACACAGCTTCTGTGACTCCAAATGTAGGCTACACTGTGAAGGCTGGTACAACACCATGAAAGAAAAGGTTCAGAGAAGAAAGGCAAAGAGTCAGAAAGCTCTTGGGTCATTACATAAGACATTCTATTCCTTGACAATATAGCCTGCAATTGCAGTAGAATAGTTACATGCTGTAGAGGGCAGCTTGACTATTTGGGGAGTGTTAAGTAAACAGGCATCGTCACAAGCAGTATGTCTTGCACCACATAAGAGTTGAGAGATGTAGCAAGAGCAAAGAAAGGAGGTTTCACCTCAAAATTTACCTCACACAGAACTAGTCTGGTATGAACATAACTCTCAGCCTTAGTAAATTGAATAATAAGTCTTCTCTGAAAGCTTTTAAAATGCCTGGCCTAGCATATAATTGGAAAAGTAGGATTGGAAATATGATTTTCATATCACCAACAAGTAGACTTCCTAAAGTTTTTTTTCACTATAGATTTTTTCAACAGAAGTTAAGGTTGTTAGTAGAAAATTCGTAAGGGTAATGCATTGATATTTTCAGTCTCCTTGATGAAATAATGAAAAATGAAAATTAAACAAAAGATGTTTGTGGGCTAAAAATTGATGTTTAACCATTGTATAAAAAAGAAAGTTGCAGTGCTCTTGATCCGAAGTTAATAAAAATATTAGAGAAGTATTTTAGCATTCAACAGTCCAGGTAACATTTATCTGCGAACATTTACCTGGTAATATTAAGTGACTACCATGTATCAACTAAATGCCAGGCATGAAAAGAGTTATTTCATGAGAGAATTAAAAAAAGACTGAAACACATTCAATATGAGTCACATCAGAAACTATTAGGATTAGAAATATTTTACTCTGGGAAGAGGACAGAAAGATAGAGATTTTAGTGTTTTAACAACTGAATTATAAGTCCACAGTTAAGTATTAAAAATAAAACTGACGGGGCTTCCCTGGTGGCGCAGTGGTTGAGAATCTGCCTGCTAATGCAGGGGACACGGTTTCGAGCCCTGGTCTGGGAAGATCCCACATGCCGCGGAGCGGCTGGGCCCGTGAGCCACAATTGCTGAGCCTGCGCGTCTGGAGCCTGTGCCCCGCAGCGGGAGGGGCCGCGATAGAGAAAGGCCCGCGCACCGCGATGAAGAGCGGTCCCCGCACCGCGATGAAGAGTGGCCCCCGCTTGCCGCAACTGGAGAAAGCCCTCGCACGAACCGAAGACCCAACACAGCCAAAAATAAATAAATAAATAAATAAATAAATAAATAAATAAATAAAAGAAAATCCTTTCAAAAAAATAAAAATAAAAAATAAATAAATAAAACTGACACTGACTCTATCAATAAGTAATTCATTACTGCCAAGAGACTTTTTATTAAAATTAAAATTGAGGATTATCAAAAGAACAATGATAAAGACTGTGTATCAAGAAGTGTTTTATTGTAAAGATTAAAAGCCATACTAAAAGAACAGAGAATTTAGTTTGTTTCAACACACAAAAAAGGGATTAGAAACAAAAAGCCACTCTTGTCTGAAAAATAAAAGTCTGAGAATTACTTCAAGCAGGCAAGAAAAACTATACAAACTGCCAGCCAATTTTTATTAAAAATAAGGAAGAAGATAAAAGGAAAAATTAAGAATTCAAGCACAAATCACAACACATCAATTATTTGAATGTGAAGGATGGCAAGGAGATTGAAGTCTTTCTAGACCCCAGTTATTAAGAAAATATTAGATATATTCACTTGAAAAGCCTAAATCAGAGAGGGAGTTAGCATATACTTTGAGGATTCTGATAGATTGTTTTGTGATATGATAGAAAAAGTCAGAAGTTTTGCCCTTTTTGTTGTTTCACATATCCATTTTTTCAAGAACTCCTTGATGACTCATACAGACTGTAAAATGTCATTGCCATATACTGAAGCTACAAACCATGCTGGGATTACAGTTATTTACATCACATATCTTGTGGTAGAGAATGGAAGATAGAGTTACAGAGTATAGAAGAGAAAAGAACAAAGGACCATAGCAAAAATTTAAATGAGAGAGGGAATTTAAAATTCTCTGTAGCAGGGGACATTGGCAGGTCTTTTTAGTGAACTATGGAATAACCATCACACCATCAGGGTCTGTACAGATGCTTGGCAAATATCAAAGAGAGCTATACAATATCTTTTATTTAATGTTTAGAGGGGACTAGATCTAAGGAACTCACTATTGGAAGACCCCTTAGTCCCCAAGTGACCTCTGATTTCATATTCATCTTCTAATCAAAGCAGCAACCTTTCCCATGAGCTTTACAGACAATTGTTTAGTATCTGGTTAAACTAATTGACTGGTCATCTACTTATGACAATATTGGAAAATTTTAGTTACTTACCATTTTAGAAGGTTAAGCCTTATTTTGATTACAAATATATCTTCATGTAACTTTTCTTACATGGTTTTATTTTGAGCTACAAAAATCTAATTACTCTCACATAACATCGTTTAAAATATTTGAAATTACATTTGTCCTCCTTTTCTAATTGAATATCCTTGGTTATTTTCTATGGTTTCTTCAGTGGTGTATAAATTCATCCCGGATAACATTGAATTGCCATATATCAAGGACATCACATTTTGAATTATACACATCATTTGTATAAACTAAAGATGAAACTATAACAAAATTTTCAAATTGGTATTATAATTCCCCTTTCAGCTATTAGAAACTATTTTTTATTAGATCAATCATTCTAAGAACAAGTAGAAATCAAAATCTCTCTCTTTCTGGATAGACAGATAGATAAATAGATATACATACATATACATATTAGTATCTCTATAATCTCTGAAGTCTATACACTTGGGTAAAAGGGAAAAAGGCTTCACAAAGCCTAACATGGATCTTTCAATCAGTTTAATCATATGTTTGTAAAGATCATTTACTCTTAGTCTAACTTCTTGCCGGAATCGAAAGTACATACTTTCTTGAGCAGCAAAACACAATTCAGACACTAGGTTTTATTATAATATTCCACATATAATATGCAATGCTCAATAAATAAATGTCCAGGCATACAAGAAAAGAAAACTTGACCAAGAGAAAAAGAAACAACAGAACAAACCCGTAAGCAATTCAGATTATGGTGTTATTAGGAGCAAAATTCTAAATAATTATAATTGATATGTTAAATTAAACGTTAAGAGGAATTATTTTGGCTGAAAACTGGAAACTGCCAAGAGACATATCAAATGGATGTTATATAAAATATAAGAACTAAAATTGAGAAATAAATGGATGGGTTTAATAGCAACTTATATAGAGTTAAAAAGAAAGTTAGTTAACTGAAAGTTAGATTAGTAGAAAATATCCAAATGGAAGCATAAAAAGTCGGAAGGGAAAAAGAGAGAAATGAGTGTATTCTGTAGAACATAGTGACAAATCTAACTAATGTATAATTTGAGTTACCAAATTTTAAGAGAAAGGAATGGAGCAGATACAATATTTAAAAGGATAATAACTGATATTTTCTAAAATTGATTGAAGACATGTAGCATAGAATAAAAATGCTATAATACTTCTGCTTCTGGTTATGACTAACAGGAACTAGATATATTCCCACACATGAAATGACTTTTAAAAAGGGAAAAATATATGAAACAAGTATTTGCAGACATTGGACCATGGGCAACAGAAGACAGTGATTCCTGCAAGAAGGGAATGAACACTGTGAGCCTTCTGATGGGCAAGCTTGTAGCCTAGCTAGAGTTCCCAGGGTGCAGTGTGGGAGGGAACCCCAACAGGGACTAATAGTCTTCTTGAGTTGAGCAGTAGAGTTTATAATTTGAAAAGGCCAAGAAAGCTAGAATTTGTGAGGCAAAGTGCCAGAGAGCAGTGCTATGTGTCTTGTTAAGAAATCAAAATTATTGTTATATGTCTTCCCCTCAAAAAACCAGCAAAACACATACGAACAAAAAGGACCACTACAGGACCAGATGGCTACACTGGCAAATTGAATCAGAAATTTTAAAAGGAAATAATACCAAATCAATGTAAATTCTTCCAGAAAACAGAAAATGAGGAAATGCTTCTCAACTCATTCTTGTCAACATGCATTACCCTATGGCACAATCAAAGCATTAGCAGAAGAGAAAACCACAGACTCATGAATAGAGCTATACAAATTTTCATCAAAATGGAACAATTGGAATCTAAAAATATATAAAAAGTGTAATAGATTGTGACCAAGTGAGATTTAGCCCCAAATTCAAGATTATCTTGAAATTATAAAAATTAATTTTTAAGATGAGCCTCAATTGCAGACAAAAAGAAAAACTTTATATTGGAATGGAAGATCTCATTCACTGTCCCTTTCAGCAGTGACATAGTTGTCCCTCAATATAGGCCTATTGTATCGAGTTGAGAATTGAGTCCATGATCCTATTTGCAGGAAAAGAATTTGATATGATGTTCATTTTGGAACTAGAAAAGTACTGCTATTGTAGCCTCTCTGGGTTGTCCTAAGATTTAAGAGGCAAGGATTTAAGAACAATTCCAGGGAAGAGCTTAAAGTAGAAGAAGCAAGAAACCACACTGGTCTGGTTAAAAGTTGTAAAAGAAATAAAGAAAGCATTCTGAAAACATGGCCAAGATGCTGATAGGTAGAGATGGAAAATTGAGGAATAGAGAAACAAAAAATACATCTGGCTTTGTGTATAAAGTCTAAGCAATGGAAATGAAATTGAGGTTCCAGACACAGGCCTTTGAAGTAAACTCAGTGTCAACTGGGCAAAACAGTAGAATAGACAGAACTTACTACAGCCACATGAGCAAGAATAACAGGAAATCCAAAAGCAGAAACAACAATTCCAGTAGTGAAGAAACATGCCAGGTCCCAACATCACCACTTGTTGCCTCTTTTGTGTTGCTCTTTTGCCAAGGAAATGGGGCATGGAGGAGATGAAGTGAGATAACAAGATGAAAAGGGCCCATAAGTGCTATTGGTTGGACTCAGAAGAAAATCCCAAAGAATAGTTACAGTGACATTTTAAATTAAAGACATACTGCCATTTCAAAATTATTTAAATGTCTAGGTTAAAAATTTACTTACTCAGTTGTCAATGTTAGAACGTAAGATATTTTCTACCAGGAACATATGAGAAGTCATGATATTTTAAAATTATGAGTGCCTTAATGTGTAGATACTTTATATTGTGTTAACAAACAACTACACAATGCATAGTCTAGAATCTTTATTGTCTTTTGTCAGCTGTAATTTCTTTAACGACGGAATCTTTTTTATCTTTGCTTTCCCTATAGAACATAGTACACTGGTTTACACATGTTAATTTAATAAAGATCTTCTGAGTGCTAACAAAGAAAAAAAAGAAAAAAGAAAAAAAAATGAACCTCAACACTTATCTCACACTCTCTGTACAGATTAATTTGAAATAGATCATAAACTTAAATTTAAGAGCCAAAGCTACACAACTTCCAGGGAAAACATTACAGAAAAACTCTTAGTCACCTTGAGTTAAATAGAAACAAACAACAACAACAAAAAGCAGTATAAAAGAAAAAGAGCTGCCTTATTGGACTTCATAAAAATTAAAATCTGTTGTTTTTCAAAAGGCTTAGTTAAAATGAAAAGACAAACTGCAAAATGGGAGATAATATTTGCAAAACATGTATCTGAAAAAGGACTTGTATACAAAATGTATAAAGAAGTCTTAGAACCCAGTAAATTTAACAAGTAATAAAACAAAACCAAAAAACTGGCAAACCACTTTTAAAAATAGGAAGATTTGAAGAGACATTTCATCAAAGATATGTAGTTGGCAAATAAGCACATGGGAATGTACTCAATGTCTTTGGTCATTAGATAAATGCAAATTAAAATCACAATGAGGTATCATTAGACTCCTTGGAATTAGAAAGACTGAGTATATCAAGTGATACAAGAGGGTGGGGCTACTAGAATCCTTATCTACTGCTGCTGAGATCTTAAAATGAATATAACCACTTTGCGAAAATGTTTGGCTGTATTGTGAAAAGCTAAACGTACAACTACTTTATGAGTTTTGACATAGAGATACACCCAGCTATTACTCAATAATAATGAAAGATTATTAAAAGCATACATCCACGCAAAGAATTATAGACAAATGTTCACAGGACCATTAATTGTAACATCTCTAACATGGAAACAACCCAAGTCTCCATCATCAGGAGAAGGAATAAACACATTTTGATGTACACATTCAATGGACTACTACTCAGCTAAAAAAAAGTTACTGAAATTAGTGTTTAACACAAAAACATGGATGAATCTCAGTGACTCTACTGAGTGAAAGAAACTGACAAAAGAGAATCTATATGAATCTATTTGTATGAAATTCTATAAAATGCAAACTAATCAGTAGCGATAGAAAACAGATCTGAGAGATTGGGGTAGATGGAGTGATGGATTACAAAGGGGACTAGGAAACTTTCGGTAGGGAGAGAAATGTCTTTTATTTTGATTGTTACAGTAGTATATCTACAGGTCAAAACTCATGAAATTATACACTTAAATATGTACAATTTGTTGGATGCCAACTTTATAGTTCAGTAAATCTATAAAAAATAATTGTTATTAAACTTAAGTGGAATAAACAGTAAGAAAACCACAACTGGCATATGATAACTGAAATGCAAAACCAAAGCAAAGATAAAATCTTCTAAAAACCAAAATAATGAAGACATATTATCTTCAAAGGAGCAACAATAAAACTGGCAATTTACTTCTCAACAGATATAGTGGAAGAAAAAGACCGAAAAAAAAAAAAAAAAAAGACATGTTGAAAGTTACTTTGAATGGGAGTAAATGCCAACTTAGAATTCTATAACCAATGAAAATATTCTTCAAAAATGAAGATATTTTCAGATAGTCAAAATCTGAGAAAAATTTTCACTAGCATACCTGTACTATTGGAATTATTAAAAGGTGTACTTCAGGCAGGAGAAAACTATTCCTAGATTCCAGGTCAAAGATGAATGTAGAAGTGAAGAACTATGAAAATGGTCTATGGGAAAATCCAAATGAAAAATATCTGTATGAAACAGAAGCTATAATATGTTTGTTTGGTTATTTTTACTAATTTATTTTATTTTTTATTGTTTTATTGATGTATAGTTCATTTACAATGTTGTGTTAATTACTGTCGTACAGCATAGTGATTCAGTTAGACATATATACATTCTTTTTTTATATACTTTTCCATTATGGTTTATCATAGGATATTGAATATAGTTCTCTGTGCTATACAGTAGGACCTTGTTGTTTATCCAGTCTATGTATAAAAGCTTACATCTGCTAACTCCAACCTCCCACTCCATCCCTCCCCCAACACCTCCCCCTTTGCAACCACCAGTCTTGTGTTCTATCTCTGTGATTCTGCTTCTGTTTCATAGATAGGTTCATTTGTATCATATTTTAGATTCCACATATAAGCAATATCATATGATATTTGTCTTTCTCTTCCTGACTTACTTCACTTAGTATGATAATCTGTAGTTGCATCCATGTTGCTGCAAATGGCATTATTTAGTTAGTTTTTTTTTTTTTAATGGCTAAGTATAGTATTCCATTGTATATATGTACCACATCTATTTTATCCATTCATCTGTTGATGGGCATTTACGTTGTTTCCATGTCTTGGCTATCTTGGCTATTGTGAGTAGTGCTGCTATGAACATAGGAGTGCATGCATCTTTTTGAATTATAGCTTTGTCTGGATATATGCCCTGGAGTGGGATTGCTGGATCATACGGTAATTCTATTTTTATTTTTAATTTTTTCCCTAACTTTATTCCTTCTTTTAATCTGTTTTTTAACTTTAAAATTTGAAAATTTTCAGACTTAACAAAAAATTATAAAACGAATACAAAGAATATACTCCAATTTCCCAAATGTTAATGTCTTATACAACAAGTGTACAATACCAAACTGAAAAAAAAAAAAACAGCATTGATACAATACTGTTATCTAATATACAAATCTTATTCAAGTTTTATCATGCCTTTTGTTCATCGGTATTTCCATCCATTATCCTTTCCCTTCAGCCTGAAAAAATTCTCCTACTAGTTCTTGTAGTGCAGACCTTTTGAAATCAATTTGAAAAGTATGTTAATTTTTTTTTCTGTCTAGAATATCATTATTTTGCCTTCATTTTTTAGGATAAAATTCTAGATTGAAGGGATTTTTTTCTTTCAACCTTTTACAGATGCTGTTTCTTTTACTTCTGGCCTCCATTGTTTTTGGTGACATGCTAGTTATTTGTACATTTGTTTGTTTGTTGTAATACCAGTTTTCCCTCGTATATAATCTTTTCTCTCTGGCTGCTTTTTTTTTTTTAATTTTTATTAGAGTATAGTTGATTTACAATGTTGTGTTAGTTTCAGGTGTACAGCAAAATGAATCAGTTATACATATACATATATCCACTCTTTTTTTTTTTTTTTAGATTCTTTTCACATATAGGCTATCACAGAGTATTGAGTAGAGTTCCCTGTGCTGTATAGTAGGTCCTTATTAGTTATCTATTTTATATATAGTAGTGTGGATATGTCAGTCCCAATCTCCCAATTTGTCCCTTCTGACCCCTTACCCCCTGGTAACTGTAAGTTTGTTTTCTACATCTGTAACTCTATTTCTGTTTTGTAGATAAGTTCATTTGTACCTTTTTTTTTAGATTCCACATATAAGCGATATCATATGATATTTAGTTTTCTGAGGAACCTACATACTATTTTCCACAATGACTGCATGAACTCACATTCCCACCAACAGTGTAGGAGAGTTCCCTTTTCTCCACACCCTCTCCAGCCTTTGTTATTTGTAGACTTTTAATGATGGCCATTCTGACTGGTGTGAGGTGGTACCTCATTGTAGTTCTGATTAGTATTTCTCTAATAATTAGTGATGTTGAGCATCTTTTCATGTGCCTATTGGCCATCTGTATTTCTTCTTTGAAGAAATGTCTGTTTAGGTCTTCGTTTGTGGTTATTGTTATATTATACATTTATTTAACACACACAATATTATTGCATGAGTTCAGAGCAAATTGAATGTTGTTAAGCAAATTGTAAGATCTTTCCATTAACTAAGTGATAAAACTACTTATTTATATTAAATTTTAAAAGATCAAGAATGGGTGTTGTAATATCAAGCGTGACCCTTAAGAGAATAGAAAGAGAGTGTATACTGAGTAAGCTAGTAAAGAGGTAAATGGAAAACTGAAACAATTGATTATTTACAAATGAAGAAAAGAAAGGAGTAAGAAATACAGAAAAGGTGGGACAAAGAGAAAACAGTAATATAGCAAATTTAAATCAAAATATATCAGTAAGCACTCAAGCAACAACAGTAAGACTCCATTAGGCACAAAAACTTGATCTATATATTCCTTAAAAGGATACATACCTTAAATACTATTTTAAATGTTTTTATATTTAAGTGTTTCAGTTTTCAACCTTTGAGCACAATAAATATTTGTTGAGGCTCCAACTTGGGTCAGACCCACAGGTTCATAACATACAAGGCTAAAAACACATGTTATCCGTCCCCAAGAAGTTCAGTTTCTCCCTATAAAAAGATCTAAGTTTAAAATATCAGAAAAGAAATAATGATACATGTTTTTAATTATATCAGCAAATCAAATGGAAACTTTTCAATTCTGTTTGCATTTAAACTCTTTTGGGGGGTCATATATATGCCTCGAAATATATTGCTGTGAATTTATTTTTGAGCACAGCAGGTAAGCATATTTACACAGAATTAGCATGAATGAACCAGTTTGCAGCATCTGTTCAGTGCAGTGTGGCTTTCCTCCGGGGTGAAAATGTCAACATAGCATAGCAACTTTTTTGGAGAAGGGAAAAGTGAACTTTTATTGTTTCTAGGCAGATATAAATATCATAGGCAGTGTCATGACAGACTGATTAATGGACTCAGGAAAGAGGGGAGAAAATGGTTCACTTTTATTATTTGACCAGTTTTACACATTCTTTCCTAATTTTCTGGTTGTGCCAAAACATGCTTGTTTTTTCTTTTCTTTTGTTTTGTTTTTTTAAGATTGAAGGATCAATCCAGTTATTCATTGTGAGCACTGTACATTAAAGAATGTGATGTTATTGTATGGGACTGTACAGTAGAGGATGCTGAAGTGCTTAAGTTCTAAGTCACATATGATTCCATGTTTAGGAAGCAAGTTGCTTGTTAGGTAGTTTTCATACATATTTATAATACTTCATGTAAATTCATACCTAAGTACTGATATGCAAATAAATATGCGTATGTATATCTAAATACATATACATTATATATAAACATATATATTGTATATATATGGGTACATATATAAATATATGAATGTTAAAATATATATTAATATATGACTATATATAAATATACAAATACAAATGCATACACACAGATACAATTCTTTAACTAGAGATTTTTACAATACAAATACAAATCTCTTCTAAATATCAACAGAAATTTATATTACCATTCATAACATATGACTGTTGCTCTCTGATTTGATGTATGAGCACTGAAAAAAGTCTTGAATATGACTCACTTTTAAATTAACTTAGTTTTCATCAAAGTCCAAATGAGCTTCATTAGACTCTAATTATTTTTTACCCTATTTTCTTAAATGTACCTTGCTCAATCCTCCATTTTCAGTTCAAGTATGAAGTCTTTTCTTTCCTAAAATAAAAATTTGTTTTCTAGAAGAATATACTTTGAAAAAGTCACAAGGAGTAGAACCTACAACTAACTTCTCAAACCCTGGCACTTCACAAATGAAGTATGCTTCCAGAAACTTAAAAACAATGTGATAGTCATTGAAATTTGGATTTGATAGCCAGGAAAATTACAATCAGTTTAAGTTTTTGACAGGACTAACGAGGGAAAGTAATCTTCACTGTTGGCAAAAAAGAAATTTTGTTTGTTTACAACAATATACATTATTTTCTGCAGAAATTATTTTGCTCTTAATTTCTTACCTAAGCATCTTGTTATCGCAACCTGTTTATCTCCACTGGTAATGACGCCTTATTTCAAATGTTTTGAATATTTGTTCAGTGTAGGGTAAGAAGTACATCAACTCCTTCAAGTTTGAACCTGATTGGAAGCCTGAAAATTACACATTTTAAGCTATGACTTGGACTGTAAGCTTCTGATGAAATCTTAAAGTGACTTATTAAAATAATGCTTCTTAAATTTGTCAAGGAGAGCAAAAATAATTTTATCATAAGTTAGTAGTAAATAAATCAGAAGTCTGTGGGTTAAACACAGGCAACAATTATGTTTTTAATGTCAGGGATAATTGGGAGGTAATTGCAGTTCAGGTTATTTAAACTTTAGCATATTTTATAATGTTTTGAGATAATAGCCAAACATGAAGTGCTTTTTACGTCATTTATCTAACTGGAGATAATGAGAAATCAACTTTAGTTTGAGTCATCAGCAATGATATTATTTTATTATCATTATCCCCATTTCTGTCACATAATAATGTTATATTAGGGACTAGTACATATCAACATAGCTTTCTTTTTTTTAAATTTATTTTATTTATTTATTTTTATTTTTGGCTGCGTTGGGTCTTCATTGCTGTGCACGGGCTTCCTCTAGTTGTGGCGAGTGGGGGCTACTCTTCGTTGCCATGCTCGGGCTTCTCATTGGGGTGGCTTCTCTTGTGGCGGAGCGTGGGCTCTAGGCACATGGGCTTCATTAGTTGCGGCACGTTGGCTCAGTAGTTGTGGCTCATGGGCTCTAGAGCGCAGGCTCAGTAGTTGTGGCGCACGGGCTTAGTTGCTCCACGGCATGTGAGATCTTCCCAGACCAGGGCTCGAACCTGTGTCCCCTGCATTGGTAGGCAGATTCTTAACTACTGCACCACCAGGGAAGCCCCTCAACATAGCTTTTTTTTTAAAATTAATTAATTAATTAATTTATGGCTGTGTTGGGTCTTCGTTTCTGTGCAAGGGCTTTCTCTAGCTGTGGCAAGTGGGGGCCACTCTTCATCGCGGTGCGCGGGCCTCTCACTATCGTGGCCTCTCTTGTTGTGGAGCACAGGCTCCAGACGCGCAGGCTCAGTAATTGTGGCTCACGGGCCCAGTTGCTCCGCGGCATGTGGGATCTTCCCAGACCAGGGCTCGAACCCGTATCCCCTGCATTGACAGGCAGACTCTCAACCACTACGCCACCAGGGAAGCCCCTCAACATAGCTTTATACTCATGGATTTGTAAGAAAGAAAAAGGAGATAAAGGGGAAAAATCTTCAAAGAAAGAAAAATATATGTGGAGATGACATACTGAAAAAAGTGTTGTTACTAGAAATCATTTAGGTAAGAAGTGAATTATTTCTTTCTTCCTTTATTTTTTCCTTCTTTCTTTCCTCCCTTTTTTTTTTTTTTTTTTTTTTCATCTTTAGTTCCTTCATTACTTCTTAAAATTTTCATCCTGACACTTTGGCACAATGTGGAACATATGGCCTCTATTACTTTACAATAATTTTCCCTTATACTTACAAGTCAAACTATGCTTGCTTCTCTTTCTATTGTCAATAGGCAGTAATCTAGCATTAATAGTTACTGGTCCTAGGATAGATATTATTATTCAGCAAACTTATAGGAAAAAGTAATACTTTTCTGCTAAATAGAATTAACAATATTAATTATCTTTAACTTCTCCTTCAAAAATAATATGCCAGTGTATTTTCTTCCCCACTCAGAAATAGCATCTGTTCAAAAGTTACTTATGTAAAACAGGAAGCTACACATTAGAGTTGTGTCTTAAAAGAGTTCTGAGAATCGCATAAAGGCAAGACCTTGGCAAAACAGAGAAAGAACTTAAAGAAGAGCAGAGGGATATGAATCTTCTGCCAGAATAAGAAAAACACATAAAACACAACTTCTGATTATGATTCTGAAACTCAAGTGTGTCTTCCTTGGCATAGAACCAGAGAGGAATGAAGCAAGCAGCACTTTTTGTTTGGCACAAGTCTCAAAATGTGCCTCCAAAAAAACCAGACTTTTGGCGCAGTGAGACCCCAAACATCCAAATAAATGGCTGACTTTTTCTCCTTTCGCATGAGCTGAGCGATACCATTCCAGCCTCTGTGTACGTGAAGCAGCCTATTCATGTGCATCATGTTTCAGTCCCCAGGATTACCACTCTCCTATCTTCTTTGATCATATAGACCAGTAGTTTCCATCAATAGTTGATAATGTGTGTGTGTGTGTGTGTGTGTGTGTGTGTGTGTGTAGGTGTGTGTCCAGTGACTAGGCCTGGGAAATCACTTGATGAAACATGTAACACCTTACGTTGTCAAATTGTGAAGACATGTCAAAGGATGATAGGGACCTACCAAAAGAACATACTTTGAAGGAGTTTCCATGGACAAATCTGAAACTATTTGAGTATAAAAAATGATTGTAAACCTTTATAACTTTCTGATTAAAATGTAACTCTATAAGGGAAGAATAAAAAACTTTTCTTACAATGGAAAAATTTGTAAATCTATAAGGGAAAAATAAGAAACTTTTCTTACAGTGGAATGTCCTTTAATAGATATAAAAAGATTGACAGCATTAGAAAATCACCGGTTTGAAAACCATAAAGGTATCATTTATTCAGGCAAAACTAATCAATGCATGTTAAAATTATTTGATAAGAAGATATTTATTACAAAAGGAACACTTTTATAGTTGTAAAAACTAGACAAATACCACCTTAAGTGACCAAACTTAAGATCATCAGTAATGGGATAAATTTATATTGTGACATCCTGACATGAAATACTGAGGGTAATCAATATGACTTATGAACAAGAGTGAATATTAGATGAATCCAAATTGAGGTACATTCCACAAAATAATTGCTATGTAGTCTTAAAAAACTGCAAGGTCATGAAAGACAAAGGAAGAGGGACAAATTGCTCTAAATTAAAAAGTATTAAAAATTCATGACATCTAAACATCACACATAATCTTGGCCAGACACTTTTTTTTTTTTTTGCTTCAAAAGGCATTATTAAATTTGGATAAATTTAAATAATAAATGTATTTAGCTCAGCTCATGACCCCCTTCTGTCTACTCTCAGTGGAGCCATCTGAGTTATTCAAGTGAAGCATAAGACAGATTATAACATCCACCTGTTCAAACCATCCAATGACAAACTATTAGGGTAAAATTCAAACTCCATACTACAATCATGGTGACTTATTATCCAAACTGGGACACTTTTGAGAGTGAATACCACATTATTAATAATCACCCCAAAATAACAGGCATAAACTTGGGTATATGATCACCTTGATTACAAAATCTTATGTAGCTCCCATTAATCCTCTGGTCTTCTCCTATTGTCTCTCCCTAACTATGCTCTTGCAGTTACTTTGGCTTTTCTGCTCCTATGAGCAAACTAATAAATCCTCCACCACAGGGTCTTTGCAAACATTGCTTAGCCCTGCCTGGAATGCTCTTGCCACAAATTTCCTCTTATTTCCTTGAAGTCTGTGCTGCAAAACCACTTTCTCAATGATGTAAAATATGTATGTATTTCTGTAAAATATGTAAAATTTCAGTATTCCCTCTCTAAAATTTCATGTCTCTCTTTCTTGCTTTATTATAGGCATTTATTTATATATTTATCAATATATAATAGAGCAGAGTTTGATGATTTATCTAGATTGTTATCTGAATTCCATATTAGAGTATAAGATAAAAAGGGCAAGTATTTTGTTTGTTGGATATAGTATATATCCATAGCTCTTACAATAATGCCTAGCACTTGATAGGCAATCAATAAATATTTCTTGAAAGAATTAAAGAATGTATTTTATCAATGAAAAATATTAAGTTTACTGAATGTTTAAGAAAAATAAGTTCATGAATTATATGAGGAGTCAGCCTGTATCTTTACTACAATGTATACCTTTATTCATGGCAATAAAAAGCAATTGAGCATTAGTTATATTAAAATAATAATTTACTTATATCAGAGTCATAATAAAATACAAACACTGAATTCTGAGCAACATTCAGTTATTCTTCATCCTTGGATTGGGTTGAATGGATGTTATTCTATTGTTTTTCTTGCATTTCACTGATTAATTGTTAGGTAGAATATTATTTTTTCATGTTTTTTGAAACATTTGTTTTCCTACTCAGAGTTGTGTCTTATAAGTCCTTTTTTTATTTGGTTCTTAGTGATTTATTTCTTTTCTATGAAATCATAAGAAGCTTATTCATTGTGGTTTCTCTTAAATATAACATTTGACATTATTCTACCATAAAGAATATGCAGCATCATCTTATAAAGTTTAGGGACTAGAAACATATTTAAGGGATTCACATATAAGCTTACTATCCTAATTGTGGATTTGAAGTCAGCAACCTGGGTTTAAATTCCAGAACCATACTGTCATCCTGTATGATTATTTGACCTTTGCATAAAATCTTCAAGCTTCAGGATCTCCTTCTCATGGTTATTATAAAATGGAATGAAATAATGAATTTTAAGCACTTAATGTTACATTGTTTTTTATTAACTATACAGTGAGCTGTCTCCTTTTAAGGTACTCTATTATTATTAGGTTTTATTGTTATTGGTTATCATCGTTGACCAATAATTTCCATATGCAAACATATTTGCGTATTCATGATGATGGAGTATATTCAACTTTATATCATGTGTTTTGCTTAATTGCATATCATCAATAAGCTTAATGCTGCAACATAATATGCATAATTTTAATTTTAATGAAATGAATATGATTCCATCTAGTGATGGTATCATAACTTATTCAAATATTAGACTAGTATTAGGCAATTAATTTAAATGCTTTTTAACACACAAATCGGGTAGGGTATAGTGAGAGAGGCATGGTCATAAACTCATGATAGTTATACAAATATGATCATAAAGTCTTTTAGGAAAGCAAGTTTGGAAAGATATCCAAACTTTAAACATATTCATTCTCATTGACCCAGCAATTCCATTTCTGGGAATATCTCCTAAAGAAATTATCAGAAATAAGGACAAAGATTTATGTGCAAAGATTTTATCATGCCATTATTTATGGCAGCAAACAATTGGAAGCAATACAAAAGTCCTGCAATGAATGATTACCTATATCATGGTACAGCCATAAGAATAAAGAGTAGGCAGCTCTTTTAAAATATACTTAGGAAAAGTTTTAAAATAGGGAAAATGCTCATCATATAATGTTAAAAGAAAAACAACAGATTTGAGAGGTATAAACTTATAACATGTACAAGAAAATATTTGCAGTGTTATCTCTGAGTAGAGAAATTATAGGTGTTTTTAAAATTTTCATCAATTTTCCACATCTTCTACAATGAGCATACATCACTTTAAAGCTCATTTTTTAAAGAAAGTAAAGCTACTGTTAAATTACTAATAGTGACATCTATGTTGAGGTGGGGAATTTTGAATGATTTGGCATGCTGTGTATTATAGTTCAACACTGATGGCATGATACCTTTGTTGGTGAGCATGATACCGCATCCCAAAGGCAATGTCAAGCCATATCCAACCATTTTCAGCTTCTCTCAGCCTGTGGAAAGTTTCCAAATTGCAGTATTGTAAAAGCAGAATAAAGTTAAAGTCTTATGAAGTTACAGACTAATGAACAGTAGCAGCAGGTTCATCCACAATCCAATTACTTGGAAAGTAAATGTACTGTATCTAGTTAGTGATATTGTTTAATATTTAATCCTGTGAAACGAAAGCATGAACATTAAAGTTCTATCGTAAACCCTAGAAGCATGAAAATAAAGTATAAAGGTAGCAGGTCTTAATACTTCTACAGAAAAGCAAAGCCCTGTGTTAAAAAATTGCCCTTACACAGACTGCACATGTGCTGTTACAACAGGATAAATGAAAACTGATTCAGTTCTCATTTTTTCCTTCTGTCCAAAATAATTAAAACTGGATTAGGTTTGTTGCAGTCTCTTCAGCTGGCTTCTCAGATTCTGTAATGATTGGCAGTCTATTTAAAAATGAGCATTATTTAAGGTCACATAGTTTTGAACTTGAACTTTTAAAAACAAGTTTCTAATAAAAATATAGTAGGAAGATGACTATTTAGACTCATTACTAGGGATCATTGATTCCTACTTCTCCTGACGCCTCATGGCTACAGAAACTGAGGCCTCCAAATTACGAACTCACTCTCATCAAGACTTAAACCAGTTCCCATCTAGGCAGCAGAACATAGTAAGCCCTCTCCTCACCAGTGGTAGAATTTGGAACTGTCAGTTTTATTCTCATTATAGTATATGGGTATATATGGTGAATCTACTGATGAATAGCAAGTGCACTCAATTGCAGTGTAGTTTACAGGAATGCCACGTTTGCTCATTCACTATAACTAGATGCCTAGGTCAAATTCTGATTGTACAGCAGTTTCATTGGAACTCAATTGATGCCCTTAATCCCAGTTATTTTCCTACACCCCTCACACCACACCTAGTTCTCGTCCTCTTCCCTGTAGCACCTACAGCCCATTTTATATGTACTCAGATGCTGCCTGTAATCTGGTATCAAGCCAGATAGATCATACTGAGTTTTCAGTTATGCCCCCAGAGACTAACATACCTGAATTTTGTGTCCCATTCACTTTATTGACCTCCTTTTTATTTTCTGTAAATAATAGACAAATCATAACAGTTTTATTCTGGGAATATTACCTACGTTTAGTTGCAAACTGTTTTCCCCCCAAGTTCAGACCATGTAGCCTGACTTGGAGTTGTCTCATTTTCTCAAGAATCCATCTCCCTAATCATAGGGATTTATCCAAGAAATGACAAATGCCGGCCCTAACAGACTCTTTTCCTTAGGATTTTTCAAATTTGAATTGGACAAGAGCTACTTTCACTGATATGGTGAAAGAAAGATAATGTGACACCCAAAGCTGGCAATAGCTGTAGGATATAGTATTGTAGGTAATGATGCCTCACCCACATCACTTAGCCATTACCATTTCCATGCACGTTGGCCCAACCTCCTTCTGATAACACCTGCATTTCTTTCTGTGGACTTTCTTAGCTACTAGAGCCCTCTCTGTGCACATGTGTGGCAAGCCAAAAGTGATGAGGAGTTAACACTTCATAAGAGCGGTCCTCACTGATGACTGACAGGAGCTGGTAGGTTAAACACCCTAATTCCCTCACCCTTTAGATGGGATAACATGGAGCTGCAGGATCTATACCACCTGGTACCTGACTTACCCAAGAATCCTGGCCATTTCCAGAACTTCGTTTTTCTTTTTTTCTAGTCTATGAACCACATTAGTATTCTTCCAATACCTACTCTTAGCTCTTAATTGAGAAATTAGTGTTTGATATTTGAATCCAAGCAAATCCAAATATAGATATAAATATCATCCTAAACTATGTCCATATGGTAGGCTGAATAATGTACCCCCGCCACCAAAAAAAAAAAATCTATGTCCTAATCCCTGGAACCTGTGAATATTACTTTATATGAAAAAAAAAAAAAAGATTTTGGAGATATGATTAAATTAAGGCTCTTGAGATAGGAAGATTATCCTCCATTATCCAAGTGGCCTAAATGAAATCAAATGTATCCTTTTAAGAGGGGGGCATAGAGTGATTTGGCCACACAGAAGAGGAGTAGGTCACAGAGGCAAATATTGGAGTGATGTGGTCAAAGCCAAGGAATTTTGGCAGCCACCAGAAACAAAGAGACAAGGACAGATTTCCCCCCCTAGAGTCTCTGGAAGAAGTGAGGCCCTGCCAATACCTTGATTTTGGTCTAGCGATATTTATTTCGAGCTTCTGACCTCCAGGACTATAAGAGAATAAACTGTTGTTTATACCACCAAGGTTGTAGTGGTTTGTTACAGCAGCCACAGAAAACAAACACAGTCCCATTGAACACTAAGGTACAAACCACGTATTTCTGAGACCAGATCTCTAATCCGGTTGGTCCCTGAAATCCCTTTTCTACCATCTTTTCCTTCTCCAGCTGCTCATCCACTGAAGTATTACCTAGCCTGAGTCCTGGCTGGATTCTACATTAGACAAACTAAACTGAATTTATACCAAACCGAGTCATCTTATGAACAATTTGCATAGTTAGTAGTTTACCTAAAATATGACCATACCACCACCCTTTTTAGTTTTGTTTTGTTTGCATTTTGTGTCTTTCTGCTAATTTTTTTTATCATTTTAAGCTTACTCTAAAATAAATTGTCTGTGGGCACACTGAATGATATTTTCTTTTACTTCTGAATTATCCAATCTGTCACATATAGGATTATTCTAATATGTATATATAGAACAACTAAAGAACTCTTAAAATAGTGGTTTTAGGTACTGTAATGTGAAATATTAATGTAAATAAATTATATTTCACTTTGTTATTTATTTACTTTTATTTCATTGTAAACATTCGAAATACATTAATTTTAGGCAAACTGAACTTTTCCTAAACATAAGGAAAATTGGACTTTACCTAATGCCTTTAGGAAAGTGTCTTTGTGACTCATATTTCTACCCTGGAATTTATCTATGCTAAGTTATTATAGTGAGGGATAGCAAAAAGGTAAGAGAGTTTGAATATTGCTTAATCATTTATTATCTGTAAAAGCTAGAGGGTTTACTAAATCTTTGAGTCTGTTTCTTTATTAGTAAAATAGGTATAATTTCTCTTGCCATATAGGATTTCTATAATGGTTAAACTAGGTACTGTATAATGAACTAGCTGAGTGTCACACATAAAATTAGTACCCCCAAATTTTGTGATACACTACATTTGAGGAAGGTGTTCAATCAGTGTCATAAATATCTCTGACTACTTTATCTCCTCCATTAATTTAGTCATTACAGAAAGATTTAGTGTCAGAAAGTTTGCATTACATCCTAAATTTGTGTTTACTTAGCAGAAATTCTGGGTGAAGATGGTGTCAGTAATAAAGTGCACGTTTAAATAATATAGGTAAATTATAAATATTAACAATAAAGAAAAATTGATAAGGCCATATTATGCAACTTGCACTGTTCTCAGAACAAAAGTTACTTGACCCTTCAATGGAAGCAGAGTTGAAATCTGGTATCTGTGATGTAATATACATACAGAGGAATGGCCTAGACCATGGAGTTCATGATTTCTTTGTACTTTATCCATTTCTGCAAAAAACAGAAGTTCCCTTCCACATCCTGTCTGTTTTGCCACTAGAATATCAGCCTACCTTTGTGACTGATACAAAATCACCACCACCAATTGCTACTTCACCCAAACACCTACAGCATTAAAAACACCTCTTCCGGGCTTCCCTGGTGGCGCAGTGGTTGAGAGCCTGCCTGTCAATGCAGGGGACGCGGGTTCGAGCCCTGGTCTGGGAGGATCCCACATGCCGCGGAGCAACTGGGCCCGTGAGCCACAACTACTGAGCCTGCGCGTCTGGAGCCTGTGCTCCGCAACGGGAGAGGCCGCGACAGTGAGAGGCCTGCGCACCGCGATGAAGAGTGGCCCCCGCTCGCCGCAACTGGAGAAAGCCCTCGCACAGAAACGAAGACCCAACACAGCCATAAATAAATAAATAAATAAATAAAATTTAAAAAAAAAAAACAAAAAAACAAAAAAACACCTCTTCCTAGCAACCCTTCCTCAGGGCGCACATCTCTAATCTCAGAGAATGAGGAGAAATCCTTGACAGACTCCCGGACAGTCTTCTCCCTTTGCCATTCCCTTTCCGAATTTCCCACTTATCAATCACCCAGCTAACATACTCATTGATTCAGAGAACTCTGGCAGCATTTCATCTAATAAACTGTCCCTGATAGCCCAGTCTAAATTAAAGTCTTCTTTCTGCCTTCTGTTACATCACTTGAAAATTCCTACTATTGAAATTAGCATGTTATTAAGTGAAAATAGATTAAGACGTAGTGCCTAGCCAAGATTAGGGGCTCAATGATTTTGCATTGAATGAATAAATAAACAAGAGTCAACACTAATAGAAGAGCTGAGTGTACTGCTTTTTCTCATAGCAGAAATATTATGAGTAGCATATAGCTTTCTCAGGGGATGTCCCCTAAAACTTATTTAATACAAAATGTCACTAAACTATAGTTTTGCTACACAAAATGAACACACACTTATTCTAATATTTAGGTTTTATGCTATTTGCAATTTCTAGATAGTTAGCTTTGAAAAAGAACTGGGTAAAAGAATTAGAATGGTAGACAGCACCTGCCCCCCAAAAAAAGCTTAAGGAGCAACGCAGTTATAAAATTCATTTTATAAAATTCAGTGACAGAATAGTTCTTCTAAGAACAAGGACAAAAACCCTTTTATTCTTAGCTCATAGAACATTCTTATACCTATGTGAAGTATATGAATATTTTGAAGCTAAGAATAGCGATATATCACAATGTACTTTGGGGAGATACATATACACACACACACGAATATATACACACACAAATATATATATAAACACACACACAATAGGATATATACATATATAATATAAGATACATGTATATCTCAAACTTGAAATGTAAGATGTTCACAAAGTCACTGCAGATATTTAGCTAACAAATGAGTTAGCTAGACAAGTTTCAGTTTTTATTACTTAATCATAGAAATAATCCAAAGAAAAAATGTTTTAACATTCCATTAATTCATATAATTTGTGATGTATTAAAACTATTATTTGTTAAACTGTATAAAACTGTCCATTTCATGTACAAGGGTGAGAGGGCGCAAACAGATTTAACCTGAGGATTAGCTCTCTCCTATAATACTGGAATAAATAGCTTTTGTTTACCTGACATTTTCTATCCCATTCTATGAGTTGCTTAACTTCATTGAACCTCAGTTGTTCATCACTAAGATGAGAACAATAAAAAATATATCTCAGCATTGATGTGAAGATTAAAAATTAGAAACTATCTCTGGCACATGATAGAAGTTAAATAATCCTCTTTCAGCCTACGAAGTAAATATATTGTGATTGGGTAGGGGAAGGAAGAGAACCTTCAGCAAATTTGTCAGATTCATTACCCTACTGTCTGCAAAATTCAGGAGAATTATGAATGAACATCCATGTTCGTATAAAGTTGTATAAATCTTCATTCTGCTCTTTAATGTTCATAATGTCCTATTAGCTTTATATAGGCATTTGCACTATTAGTTCAGAACTAAATTTAAGCAAATATCACAGAGTGGACAATTGAATCATGTATCCGGATTGAGTCAGCAGTCTATAGCCCACAAGTCAAATCCAACTTGCTGCCCATTTTGTAAATAAAGTTTTATTGGAACACAGCATACTCACTTATTCACATATTGTCTGTGGCTGCTTTTACACTTCAATGGCAGAGTTGAATTCTTGCAACAGAGGCCATATGGCTAAGTATCTTGTATTTAGCCCTTTACAGAAAACGTTTGCTGAGCCCTGATTTACACAATTGAGGAAAAGAAAGCTGTATTACAATTAAGAACAGCTTTATTTGATCAAAGGGGATAAATTTGAACAGAGGTATGATTTGGAATATATGTGCAAGAAGCTCAAGAATAATTCAGTTACTTTTCTTTTTTTCATTTTTTATTGAAGTATAGTTGATTTACAATTTGTGTTAATTACTGATGTACAGCAAGGTGATTCAGTTATACACATATATAATTCTCTTTTTTAATATTCTTTTCCATTATAGTTTATCACAGGACACTGAATATAGTTCTCCGTGCTATACAGTAGGACCTTGTTTATCCCTTCTATATGTAAAAGCTTACATCTGCTAACTCCAACCTGCCACTCCATCCTTCCCTCAAGCCCCTCCCCCCAGAAACCACCAGTCTGTTCTCTATGTCTGTGATTCTGTTTCTGTTTTATAGATAGGTTCAGTTGTGTCATATTTTAGATTCCACATATAAGTGATATTATATGGTATTTATCTTTCTCTTTCTGACTTACTTCAGTTAGTGTGATAATCTGTAGTTGCATCCATGTTGCTGCAAATGGCATTATTTTGTTCTTTTTCATGGCTGGGTAGTATTCCATTGTATATATGTACCATATCTTCTTTATCCAATCATCTGTTGATGGACATTTAGGTTGTTTCCATATCTTGGCTATTGTGAATAGTGCTGCTATGAACATAGGGGTACATGTATCTTTTTGAATTATAGTTTTGTCTGGATATATGCTCAGGAGTGAGATCGCTGGATCATATAGTAATTCCATTTTTAGTTTTCTGAGGAACCTCTGTATTGTTTTCCACAGTGGCTGCACACCAACTTACATTCCCATCAACAGTGTAGGAGGGTTCCCTTTTCTCCACACCCTTTCCAGACTTTGCTACTTGTAGACTTTTTAATGATGGCCATTCTGACTGGTGTGAGATGGTACCTCATTGTAGTTTTGATTTGCATTTCTCTAGTAATTAGTGATGTTGAGAATCTTTTCATGTGCCTATTGGTCATCTGTATTTCTTCTTTGGAGAAATGTCTATTTAGGTCTTCTGCCAATTTTTAGATAGGGTTGTTTGGGTTTTCTGGTTGAGCTGTATGAGCTGTTTGTTTATTTTGGAAATTAAGCCACTGTCAGTCTCGTCATTTGAAAATATTTTCTCCTATTCTGTAGGTTGTCTTTTTGTTTTGTTTATGGTTTCCTTTGCTGTGCCAAAGCTTGTAAGTTTGATTAGGTCCCATCTATTTATTTTTATTTTTATTTCCATTGCCTTGGGAGACTGACCTAAGAAACCACTGATAACAATTTATGTCAGAGAATGTTTTGCCTATGTTCTCTTCTAAGAGTTTTACAGTGTCATGTCTTATGTTTAAGTCTTTAAGCCATGTTGAGTTTATTTTTGTGTATGGTGAGATGGTGTGTTCTAACTTCACTGATTTACATGCAGCTGTCCAACTTTCCCAACACCACTTGCTGAAGAGACTGTCTTTTTCCTATTGTATAATCTTGCCTCCTTTGTTGAAGATTAATTGACCATAGGTGTGTGGGTTTACTTCTGGGCTCTTTATTCTGCTCCATTGATACATATGTCTGTTTTTGTACCAATACTATGCTGTTTTGATTACTGTAGCTTTGTAGTACTGTCTGAAGTCTGGGAGGGTTATGCCTCCAGCTTTGTTCTTTTTCTTCAGGGTTACTTCGGCGATTCTGGGTCTTTTATGGTTCCATATGAATTTTAGGATTGTTTGTTCTAGTTCTGTGAAAAATTCATGGGTAATTTGATAGGGATCACATTAAATCTGTAGATTGCTTTGGGTAGTATGGCCATTTTAATAATATTAATTCTTCCAATCCAAGAGCATGGGATATCTTTCTATTTCTTGGACTCATCTTCAATTTCCTCTATTAATGTTTTATAGTTCTCAGTGTATAAGTCTTTCACCTCCTTGTTCAGGTTTATTCCCAAGTATTTTATTTTTGGAGGTATGATTTTAAAAGGTATTTTTTTTTTTTACATTCCCTTTCTGATATTTCATTGTTGGTGTAAAGAAATGCAACCAATTTCTGTATTTATCCTGCTACCTTGCTGATAATTTAGCTTCTGGAAACAACATTTGAGACTGACTGTAGATTTCAGCAATAGTAAAATGTAACAGTTTCCATGTGGATCACTCAGAGTAAATGAGTGATTTAGTTTAAAGGATTTCATCTTTCAGGCAACTATAATCATAGAGTGGTAATCTAATGATTTCAATGTGATCAAACTTGGTTGAATACCCATGTCTTCTCCACATGTTACTATAATCATATGACTGTCAAAAATCAATAAACTGGACAATAATAGTAACTTGTGGGTAAGAGTTCTAACACTGATGTTATAGGTTTACAGTAAAACTGGTAGTTTATCATAAGACATTCTTATTTAAAGGAATATTATTTAGTTCATTATTTGCATAGATAGATAGATAGATAAAAGTAATACATCACTACTTTTCATGCCCTGATCCCTCTTTCATTAGCTATTCAAGGATTGAAACCAAAGAACTGAGCAATTATGACTGTCTAGTTTTAATATCTTTCATATGTAAAGCTCTCGACAAATGTTTTATGATGGCAATACATCAAATTTATTGTAGTTGTTCTATGTGGCTAATTCAGAGTAGATTGCCTAATCCTTTCTATGGAAGAATTTTAAAGAGTATAGACATTCCTAAATGCAATACAAAAGAGCACAAAAAGAAAAAGAAAAATCCTATGCAATCCATCTGACAGAAGGATAAATACTGTTAACATTTTTCTCTGAACAAGTTTAATATTCTCTGTGTTTGTGTTTCTCTTAGCATCTGTTGTACAAACCACTCTGTCTCTGTTTTGTTTTGTTTTTTTCAGCTACACTACATTGTCTATCAATACACTTATACACCATTGTTTTTAGTATTCCAATACAGAAGTGTGTTATAATTTATTTTTGAGACTTCCCATTACTAGTATACAAATTATATAGTGTTTTAATTGTTTTCAGGTGTAAATAAAGCTGGGATATCTGCCAAAGGCTTTTTTCATCCACATCTCTAACTTCTTTCGACAAATTCCTAAAGTAGAAATACTGGGTCAAAGTGCATTTATTCATTTGCTAACTTACATGTGGTTTATATATTAACCACCACTCCACTTATCTCTGTTTGAATACAACATTTGAATGTTATAAATATATCAAAAGAGCTATTATTATAACAAAGACTGTGCGGATTTATTATTCTCATTTATAATTCAAAAATCCAGAGGTCAGAGTGCACACAAAAATATGCTAGAAAATGTTTGCTTTGTCTATACTGGGCTCTAAAAATATTTACCCAAACACATAAAACTTTTTAGTGCCATAAAAGTGGGGAGTATATACAGTTATTCCACATTTATATCCTTGTGTATATGAGAGTAGTAATAGCAATATGCAAATACTTACTTTATGTCTCATATAATGGGAGCTGATCTACTTTAGGAATTAAAATCACCAGAGAAATGGATTATTATGACTTCCTAAAGGTTATTATATGGAAGAAGGAATGAAATAAATCATAAATATTACTTTACAAAGAATGAATATTTTTAGCTTGATTTAACTGAAATGGTCTTATGTTTCCTTTAAGGTATTTTTTCCAAAGATTTATAGCATTTATTCTAAAATATTTTCAGTACGTCTTTAAAGCAAAAATTGTGCTGATTTTGCACAGGAAGCAAATGAAATTTCTTAATTTCATTTAAAATAAGCTATTGTATCGCCTATTTAGTAAAGTAACCAAAATCCTTATTGCTTTATATACAAAATAGAGGCTGTTGAGTATTCTGTAAATTAGATAATGAAATTGCCTATTGTATGAAGCAAGCTATTTTTTCCTTAATCAGTCTGCCTTACCTTATATATTTATAGGTACTGCATAAAAATCTAGGTTGATATTCCTTTAAAATTATGTAAACAAAAGGGAAATTTTATTTATACTATCTAATCACTGAAAAAAATACAAACACTAAGTTATTGATCTATCTTCAATTTAGAAAATGTGACCCTGAAAATTTACCAATTAGCACCATTTATCCACATAAAAATCATAACCAATACCAAAAACTATGGTAAATTAATTTGGTCATCTGAAAAATGGGGATGCTGCCCCTTTCTGACCCCATTCCCACATATCTTCTCTCTCCCACAGCCCACTTGTTGCCGTAGTCTATTCCTAAGGCATATTACCATGAGGGAACAAGTGGTCAGGCAATACCATGTAAATGGTGGACACAGGAAGATTTTACAGAGAACATAAAGAAAAGCCAAGATGGTCAATGAGTTGCTTTGGGGCCCAGTGGGGTCCAGACTCAGAGTACTCAGTAGACCTAGCTGGTCTCTCTGAAAGACAGGTACAATAATGGAAATGAAGCAATATAAGTCTTTATTCCTCCAACAATCTTTATTTTGTTATTGCATGTCCCCTACACACTTAACCCCACACCATAAAAAATAACTTCTGTGTTCCATAAATGAATGTGTTAGTTTTGGTTCATATTTTTCCCAGAGATTTATGCAATTGAGAATGTATCAATTTTTGGAGAGCTCTGTGTTTAAACTTGCTTGGAGATTGGGGATGAGACGGAGTGGTAAATTAGATAGTCTCCATGGCCTGAATTACAATAATTTTCTTAAAATTTGTATAAGTTATATACAGGCAGAAAAATAGTTTGTCAGTTTTAAGCTTCAAAGACCAAAATCTTCAGTAATTTACATTCATCAACTCATTTAAACCCATAACAACCTATGAAATAAGTACTTCTTTTATCTACATTTTTGTAGTGAGACAACTGAGTCACAGAATATCAAGTGCCAGAATGCAAATCTATGCTGTCTCACTTCTAAATACTAAATATACACCTAAAATAACAATAGTTACAACAGCTAGCATTTATTGAGTTCTCACTATGCCTAAGAGACTTTGAAATACATCAAATGGATTGATTCATTTAATCCTCAAAACAATCTTTTGAGGTAGGTGTTAATACTATTTTACTTTTACTTATTAAAAAAACTGAAACAGAAATGTCAAGTATCACATCTAGTGCCACATATCTATGAAATAACAAAGATGGAAGAAAACACAGGCAGTCCATCTTTATTGTGCAGCTTGGAAACATGGTTTATTTAATATAGCTTCGAATTAGAGCAAGGACCATCCACACATTTTTTTTCCCCAAATTATCTTGGTTATTGTAACATTCTTATTCCTGTGTAGAAATTTGAAAATCACTTGAAATACATATATTTTAAGCCTTTAAACTTAGTGAAGATTCACCACACTTTAGCAACTATAAATTCATTTTTTATTCAGTTCACATTAAGATTTTATAATCAGAAATATTACAGAATTAAAATATTAGTAACCAAGGTGTTCACTGTGTATCTTTATATTAAAAGCAATAACAGTAAAAAATACCTATGTAACAGTTTTGGAAATCATTAACAGAAGAAGCATCATCTCAGTGTTGGCAAAAGATAGTAGAGTAGCCTTATGTCAGTTTGAACTGTATGAGGTTGCCAAATTTGACCACTTTTGACCTACAAAAATAGCCTTGCCTATGTTTCAACCTATTACTATGAATAAGGATTATGCAAACGATGGAAGATATCTATAGATTTATATGCAGAACTTGCAACTCTATCCAAAGCTGAGATTAATTATGCATTATTATATCTAAACAAATTTCTCTACCAGCTGATTAAACTTCAATATGTGTAGCTATAATGCTTTTAGCCAATGAATGCTCTGAAATTTACTGAACATGTGTTGCTCAGAATACAGAATATATAACCATCAGCATTTTACAATCTATAACAGGAAACACAAACTGCATTCATGAGAACTTCACTAACTATGAAGAGTTAGGTTTAATAAAGGTGTTCAGGGATAGGATTTATGTAAGAATTTGCACAAAGCCCAATGGCGGATTGATCCCACAGACCTCTTAAAGGTATATTGTATAACTAGTGCATGTTTCTTTTTGGCACTGAACTGAAAAATCAGAGGTTATTAAGAAGAGTAACAGGCAGTGGTAGTTATATTTCACATAGCTTCCATAACTATCCAACACATGACATATATTTCCTTTAATTAAAGCATGGTAGAATGCAGGAATTTGGTAATCTGTCTCGTAATGCTCATAAGCTTAGTAGTAATAAACTTTGCTAAATACTAAGTTTGAGAAAATGCTGTGCAGGCAGATGGTGACTATGAGCCTCAAGTCTCTCCCAGAGCTGCAAACAGTACCATCTGCTGCTCTGCTGATTTCTTTTATGTTCATTGGTATCAAATTTAATGGTGGATCACACTTTACATTTTAATTTTACACCCTGGCCACAATGGTGGGAGCTCTTATCTCCCTCAATGTATACTTATTCAAGTTAGTAAGGAATTTTTCTTTCTTAAAAAAAAACCAAATAACAGAGACTACTGCTTTTCCATTCATGATGGAGTAATAGGAACTGGATTTACCCTCTGTTTAAAACAAAGTAAAACATCACATCAAATATATGAACAACACTTTTCCAGACACTGGACAAGAGTTTCTAGGCCAAAGCACATAGAGGAAAAGCCTCGATGAAGCTCAGCAGACTTCCTGAGTTAAGGATCAAGACCTGGGAGTCTGGGAAAACAAAGAAGGTAGAGATCACAGGGGAAATTACTAGAGAGGAGAGAGCAATACAGCCTGATAACTCTGGGTATCTGCAAAGCAATTGACTCAGTATTCAGCAGAGTACTGATCAACAAACTTTAGTGAGGAAACACTAGAAGCCTGGGAAAGACCCATCAGAAAAGATTTAAGGTAACAATACTTGTACTTACATTGGGCTAGGAATAATGCCTGTCTGTTCCCACAAGTCATACTGGAATACTACATGATTCATATGGCTTTGATCAGGTTACACAGAAGTATGTTATAACAGATATTAAAAGTGAGACAAAAGGATCAAATTGTTTCCAAATAACTACTTTCCAGATGAAAGCTCAAGAATATTAATAGGAATAAAAAGATATCCAGAATTCAAATAGGTAAAGCTCATAATGTCTGCTATATAAACAAAAATTAGCAGGAATACAAAGAAGTGGGGTAATAGGAGAAAGTCCAATCAATTGAATCTGGCACAGATATTTAAATTAGCAGATAAGAACATTAAAACAGTTATTAAGCCAATTCCTATATGTTGAAAAAGTTAAGCAGATGCAGGATTTTCAAAGAGCAAATCTTCTCCCCATAGCAATTTTAAAACTATAAAATTGATAAAACTAATCATTGGACACTCTGAAAATCAAGCAAAGTATACAACAATATGAGAAGTATTTGTGTTTGTAAACCTGCCAAACTTAAAGTAAGAACAGTGAGAATCTGCATCATTCTCGTTAAAAGCTGCACCCAAATTTTCCCCAGTATGACAGAATAAAGGATTACCACACTTCTAGGATTACCACACTAGAAGAACACTGGCATCTTCTCTGCAAAAGTTTAAGGAGACTCACTGCATTTGTACCATTGGATGATATTCATGCTCAGTGGCATTGTCAGTGGATCAATAGAAATTATGTAATCTAATATGCATATCAGAATGGGAAAAAAGATTTAAAATCATCAGAGACTCAGAGATCTGTACAATACCAACAAGTACACCACCACATATGTAGCTGGAACCAAGAAGGAGAGGAGTAAAAATATTAGGAAAAATATTTAAAGAAATAATGGCTAAAAAATTCCCATATTGGATGAAAAGTATTTATCCACACATCCAAGAAGGTAAAGGAAGGAAGGAAGGAAGGAAGGAAGGGAGGAAGGGAGAGAGAGAAAAGGTAGAACTAAGTACCAAGATATCTTCTCATGGATATATTGGGTTGGCCAAAAAGTTCATTTGGGTTTTTCCAAAAAGGCGTAGAAAAAAATTGAAATCCTTAAGAGAAAACCAAAATTAATCATGTTCAAAGAACCCACAATAAGGTTAACATCTGACTTCTCATCAGAAACAAGGAGGCCAGAAATGAATAGAATGACAAATTGAAAGTAGTGTAAGACAAAAAAAAAAAAAAAAAAGTCAACCAAGAATTCTGTATCTAGCCAAACTAGCCTTCAAAAGAGAAGGAGAAATAAAGATATTCCCAAGATAAAAAAAGAATAAGGGGGGCTTCCCTGGTGGCGCAGTGGCTGAGAATCTGCCTGCCAATGCAGGGGACACGGGTTCGAGCCCTGGTCTGGGAAGATCCCACATGCCACGGAGCAACTGGGCCCGTGAGCCACAACTACTGAGCCTGCGCGTCTGGAGCCTGTGCCCCGCAACGGGAGGGGCCGCGATAGTGAAAAAGGCCCACGCACCGCGATGAAGAGCGGCCCCCGCACCGCGATGAAGAGTGGCCCCCACTTGCCGCAACTAGAGAAAGCCCTCACACGAAAACTAAGAGACCCAACACAGTCATAAAAATAAATAAATAAATAAAATAAATAAAGTATAAAAAAAAAAAAAAAAAAAAAAAGAATAAGGGAGTTCATTGCTGGCAGACCCATTTTACCAGAATTAATAAAGGAGTTCCTTCAGACTGACACCAGATGTCAGAAATGACACCAGATGGTTATTCAACTCTTCAGGAAAAAATAGAGATCACTGTAAGTGCTATATATGTCACCTTAATTTAAAAGACTCAATAGACATATATATTTCTCATTTAGTCTCTTTACTTCTTTAATTGACACAAGATTATACAAAGCAATATTATAACACTGTTATTTGGATTCTAATGACAATGATAGCATAAAGGATGTGGGAGGAAATTGAGCTAAAGTTGAGCAAATTTGCTATAATTTACCAGAAATAACTAATTATTAATCTGCTGTAGTTTGTGGTAAGATGTGCCTATAATGTCATATCTAAAAAAAAAGAAAGTGTAGTAGAAATAAAATCAACAAATTAAATTGATATGGAAAAAATGACTTTAAGATAGAATTTTATTAGAAACAAAAAGGGACATTTTACAATGATAAAGGGGTCAATACCTCAAGAACATAAAACAGTTATAAATCCATATTCACCTAAAATCAGAGCCCCAAAACACAGGAAGAAAACCTGACAAAAAAAGAATGAGGAAAAGGCAATTTAACAACTATAATTGGAAGTTTCAGTGTCCTGCCCTCAATAATTTATAGAAAAACTAGACAGAGAATTAGTAGATATATAGAATACTAAAAAATATTTTTAACTAACTTCACGTAAATGATATGTATAATACTTCACTGAACAGCACAATAAACATTTTTTTCAAATATGCATGAAATATATACTAGGCCATATGACAAGATAAATTAAGATTGAAGTTATACAAAGCAAGTTCTCAATCTACAATGGAATTAAATTAGAAATTAACAAGAGAAAGAAATCTTTAAAATCCCCCCAAATATTTGGAAATTAAACAGCATATTCTAAGTAATCTATGATTCAAATAAGATATAATAAGAGAAATTAGAAAATATTCTGATTAAAAAAATAACATATCAAAATTTATAGGAAGCAGCTAAAGCAGTGATTAGAAGAAAATGTGTAACTTTAAATGTATTTACCAGAAATGAAGAAAATTTTCAGATAAATAACCTTGCCTTGTATGTTAATAAATTAAAATAATAAGAATAAATTAAACTCAAAGCAAGCAGGGGAGAGAAAAGAAAAATTATAGGAGACATCAGGGAAATATAAAACAGAAAATTAGAGAAAATCAATGAAAACAAAAGTTTATTCCTTTAAATATCAATAAAGCTGACAAATACTTATCTAGGTTAACCAAGAATGAAACAGATAAGACACAAATTATTAAGATCAAAAATGAAAGAGAATACATTACAACAGACCCTATAATTTAAGGGATTATTATGAATAATTTTCGGTATCATATTGGACAACTTAAATGAAATAGGCAAATTCCTAGAGTGACACCAGTATCAAAACTTATTCTAGAAGAAAAAAATTAAAATGTACCTAAAATAAGTGAAGACATTGAATTACTTATTAAAAATATTCCCACACAAGGAGTACAGTACAGATGACTTACTGGTGAATTCTATCAAATATATAAAAAGGAAATAATACCAAGTCTTGAACCAACTCTTTCAGATTATAGAGACCAGCATTATACTGATATGAAAGCCAGACAAAGACATTACAAGAAAACTATAGACCAATAGTCCATATGAACATAAATACAAAAGTGCTAAAATACTAGAACTGAAATCTGGCAAAATTTAAAATGTGTTGTATGCCACAACCAAGTAAAATTTATGCCAGAAATATGAGTTGGGATTAACATTAGAAAATTAACATAGTACACACTATTAATAGAAGACAAAAGAATACTAATTTCAATTGGTACAATGCAATTAATGACTTTTAGTTAATGTCAAATTGCAAATGCATTTGACAAAACTCAACACTCATTCACAATAAAAACTCTCAACAAAAGTAAAAAGGAAATTTCATATATCTCATAAAGGGAAGCTAAGAAAAACCCACATCTAACATCATAATTAAGAATGAAAGACTGAATTTCTTCTTCCTAAGATCCAGAACAGGGCAAGGATGTCTACTTGCACTACTTCTAGTGAACATTGTACTAAAAATTCTAGCTACTTCAACAAAGAAAAAATTTAAAAGGTACTAAAGCTATCCGTGATGGAAAGGGAGAAAAAAAATCTCTTTATTTGCAGATGACATAGCTTTTATATAGCAAATTCTAAGAAATACACACATAACAAAACTACTGTAACTAATACACAACTTTCGCAAGTCCATAGGACACAAGATCAAGATACAAAAATCAATTAAATTTCTGTATGCTAACGATAAAGCACCTAAAAAAGAAATGAAGAAAACAATTCCATTTACAATAACATCAAAATATCAAGTACTTAAGAGCAAATTTAACCAAAAATAGATCAAAATTTGTACACTGAAAAATACACTAAGAGAAATTAAAGATCTAAATTAACAGACTTTTCATGTTCAAAAGGTGGAAGAAACAATATTGTCAGGAAGGCAATTTATTCCAAATTTATTTACAAATTCAATGCAATTGTTATCAAAATCCCCAGAGAATTATTATAGAATTCAAAAAGCTGATTTTAAAATGTACTGGAAATTCAACACACCAAGAATAGCCAAAACAATTTTGCAAAAACAGTAAAGTTGGAGGATTTATACTACATGATTTCAAAACTCACTGTAAAGCCACAGTAATAAGTACAGTGTAGTATTCGTGCAAATATATGCATATAAGTCAATGGAACAGAATTGAGAGTACTTATCAATTGTCGCACTTTCAATATGTGCAGCTTATTGTGTGTCCATTTTACTTCAATAAAGCGTTAAAATACAAAGCCCAGCTAGAGTGTCATACTGTACACCAAAGTATATACTTTGAAAGGTGAGATATGATGTGGATTTTATTCATAACATTTTTAGTTGCTGCATGTGTATTCTTAAGGGATTTGTTTTCACTCAGGCACACACATGCTAATTAGGGATCAATTTTATTTTTCAGATAAAGTTGAGAAAAGTCTTACTTCAAAGCCTAATCCAATCTTCCTAGAAAATGTAAAAAGTTTTTGGCCAGCAGTGACTGGAAGCATGATAGAAAGGAAAACGGGCTTTACTTTCTTGCCAATCTTTCACTTTTATTTGGTAAAGTAGAAGGAAGACATGTTATTAAATGTGTAGTTTGAGGGATGAGACAATATGGGAATACGTTTATTTGAAATGAGAAATTTTAAGAAGGTCATCTTCATGTACTGTGAAATGAAAGAAAGGTAAAATGTGTTTAGTAGGACATTGCTCCAAATAATTAGAAATCTGTGTTCCTTGGAGGTCTAATAACTATCTACTTTTGAGCAAAAACACTTCACTAGATTGTTTCCTCATACATAAAATGAGGAATTTTATCAGATAATGGCTAGAAATAGTCTATCTGTAAAATACTATGTTTCTAGAAAGTATGCTGCATTTCTATCCCTCTTGTTAATGAAATTTTTTTAGATGAGCAAGGTTTTACTTTTCCATTTTTATTGAATTATTTCTCTGGACTTTGTTTAAGCAATTTATTTCATATTTTAAAGGTATTTTCTGGATGACTAAAGAATCAGGGTGTAGAAGTTGTCAACAAACCACTTTGTTTAAACAAACCTAGAAAAACCGTTTAAGAACATGAGATACCAGTCTAAAGGAACTTTAACATGTTAATTGTAAAGGAAAAAAAAGGACACAATATCACCACCTGGACAAAATTACTTTGTTTTTATTTATTTATTTATTTTTAATTTTTTTTATTTTTTGCATTTCCCTGTTAACTAATGACACTGAACAGTTTTTCATGTACTTATGACTCATTCATATATCTTCTTCTAGAAAGTATCTGTTCAAGTATTTGCCCATTTTTATATTTATGGGGATCTTTTTAATTTTAATTTAATTTAATTTATTTTTTTATACAGCAGGTTCTTATAGTCATTTTATACACATCAGTGTATACATGTCAATCCCAGTCTCTCAGTTCATCACACCACCACCACCACCCCACGCTGCTTTCCCCGCTTGGCGTCCAAACGTTTTTTCTCTACTTCTGTGTCACAATTTCTGCCCTGCAAACCGGTTCATCTGTACCATTTTCTAGGTTCCACATATATGCATTAATATACAATATTTGTTTTTCTCTTTCTGACTTACTTCACGCTGTATGACAGTCTCTACATGCATCCACATCTCTACATATGTCCCAATTTCGTTCCTTTTTATGGCTGAGTAATATTCCATTGTATATTGTACCACATCTTCTTTATCCATTCGTCTGTTGATGGCCATTTAGGTTGCTTCCATGTCCTGGCTATTGTAAAGAATGCTGCAATGAACATTGGGGGGTGTGTGTCGTTTTGAATTATGGTCTTCTCTGGGTATATGCCCAGTAGTGGGGTTGCTGGGTCATATGGTAATTCTATTTTTAGTTTTTTAAGGAACCTCCATACTGTTCTCCATGGTGGCTGTATCAATTTACATTCCCACCAACAGTGCAAGAGGGTTCCCTTTTCTCCACACCCTCTCCAGCATTTGTTGTTTGTAGATTTTCTGATGATGCTCATTCTAACTGCTGTGAGGTCATACCTCATTGTAGTTTTGATTTGCATTTCTCCAATAATTAGTGATGTTGAGCAGCTTTTCATGTGCTTCTTGGCCATCTGTATGTCTTCTTTGGAGAAATGTCTATTTAGCTCTTCTGTGCATTTTTGGATTGGGTTGTTTTTTTTTGATATTGAGCTGCATGAGCTGTTTATATATTTTGGAGATTAATCCTTTGTCTGATGATTCATTTGCAAATATTTTCTCCCATTCTGAGGATTGTCTTTTTGTCTTGTTTATGGTTTCCTTTGCTGTGCAAAAGCTTTGAAGTTTCATTAGGTCCCATTTGTTTATTTTTGTTTTTCTTTCCATTACTCTAGGAGGTAGATTAAAAAATATCTTGCTGTGATTTATGCCAAAGAGTGTTCTTCCTATGTTTTCCTCTAAGAGTTTTATAGCGTCCGGTCTTACATTTAGGTCTCGAATCCATTTTGACTTTATTTTTGTTTTTGGTGTTAGGGAGTGTTCTAATTTCATTCTTTTACATGTAGCTGTCCAGTTTTCCCAGCACCATTTACTGAAGAGACTGTCTTTTCTCCATTGTATGTCCTTGCCTCCTTTGTCATAGATTAGTTGACCACAGGTGCGTGGGTTTATCTCGGGGCTTTCTATCCTGTTCCATTGATGTATATTTCTGTTTTTGTGCCCGTACCATATTGTCTTGATTACTGTAGCTTTGTAGTATAGTCTAAAGTCAGGGAGTCTGATTCCTCCAGCTCCGTTTTTTTCCCTCAAGACTGCTTTGTCTATTTGAGGTCTTTCATGTCTCCATACAAATTTTAAGACTTTTTGTTCTAGTTCCATAAAAAATGCCATTGGTAATTAGATAGGGATTGCATTGAATCTGTAGATTGCTTTGGGTAGTATAGTCATTTTCACAATATTGATTCTTCCAGTCCAAGCACATGGTATATCTCTCCATCTGTTGGTATCATCTTTAATTTCTTTCATCAGTATCTTATAGTTTTCTGCATACAGGTCTTTTGTCTCCCTAGGTAGGTTTATTCCTAGGTATTTGATTCTTTTTGTTGCAGTGGTAAATGGGAGTGTTTCCTTAATTTCTCATTCAGATTTTTCATCATTAGTGTATAGGAATGCAAGAGATTTCTGTGCATTAATTTTGTATCCTGCAACGTTACCAGATTCATTGATTAGCTCTAGTAGTTTTCTGGTGGCATCTTTAGGATTCTCTATGTATAGTATCATGTCATCTGCAAACAGTGACAGTTTTACTTCTTCTTTTCCAATTTGTATTCCTTTTATTTCTTTTTCTTCTCTGATTGCCATGGCTAGGACTTCCAAAACTATGTTGAATAATAGTGGTGAGAGTGGACATCCTTGTCTTGTTCCTGATCTTAGAGGAAATGCTTTCACTTTTTCACCATTGAGAATGATGTTTGCTATGGGTTTGTCATATATGGCCTTTATTATGTTGAAGTCGGTTCCCTCTATGCCCACTTTCTGGAGAGTTTTTATCATAAATGGGTGTTGAATTTTGTCAAAAGCTTTTTCTGCATCTATTGAGATGATCATAAGGTTTTTATTCTTCATTCTGTTAATATGGTGTATCACATTGATTGATTTGCATATATTTAAGAATCCTTGCATCACTGGGATAAATCCCACGTGATCATGGTGTATGATCCTTTTAATGTGCTGTTGGATTCTGTTTGTTAGTATTTTGTTGAGGATTTTTGCATCTATATTCATCAGTGATATTGGTCTGTAATTTTCTTTTTTTGTAGTATCTCTGTCTGGTTTTGGTATCAGGGTGATTGTGGCCTCGTAGAGTGAGTTTGGGAGTGTTCCTTCCTCTGCAATTTTTTGGAAGAGTTTGAGAAGGATGGGTGTTAGCTCTTCTCTAAATGTTTGATAGAATTCACCTGTGAAGCCATCCGGTCCTGGACTTTTGTTTGTTGGAAGATTTTTAATGGCAGTTTCTATTTCATTACTTGTGATTGGTCTGTTCATATTTCCTATTTCTTTCTGGTTCAGTCTTGGAAGGTTGTACCTTTCTAAGAATTTGTCCATTTCTTCCAGGTTGTCCATTTTATTGGCATAGACTTGCTTGTAGTAGTCTCTTAGGATGCTTTGTATTTCTGCCGTGTCTATTGTAACTTCTCCTTTTTCATTTCTAATTTTATTGATTTGAGTCCTCTCCCTGTTTTTCTTGATGAGTTTGGCTAATGGTTTATCAATTTTGTTTATCTTCTCAAAGAACCAGCCTTTAGTGTTATTGATCTTTGCCATTGTTTTCTTTGTTTCTATTTCATTTATATCTGCTCTGATCTTTATGATTTCTTTCCTTCTGCTAACTTTGGGTTTTGTTTGTTCTTCTTTCTATAGTTCCTTTAGGTGTAAGTTTAGATTATTTATTTGAGATTTTTCTTGTTTCTTGAGGTAGGCTTGTATAGCTATAAACTTCCCTCTTAGAACTGCTTTTGCTGAATCCCATAGGTTTTGGATCATCGTTTTTTCATTGTCATTTGTCTCTAGGTATTTTTTGATTTCCTCTTTGATTTCTTCAGTGATTTCTTGGTTATTTAGTAACATATTGTTTAGCCTCCATGTGTTTGTGTTTTTTACGGTTTTTTTCCCCTGTAATTGATTTCTAGTCTCATAGTGCTGTGGTCCGAAAAGATGCTTGATATGATTTCAATTTTCTTACATTTACTGAGGCTTGATTTGTGACCCAAGATGTGATCTATCCTGGAGAATGTTCCATGTGCACTTGAGAAGAAAGTGTAATTTGCTGTTTTGGGATGGAATGTCCTATAAATATCAATTAAATCTATCTGGTCTATTGTGTCATTTAAAGCTTGTGTTTCCTTATTAATTTTCGGTTTGGATGATCTGTCCATTGGTGTAAGTGAGGTGTTAAAGTTCCCCACTATTATTGTGTTACTGTTGATTTCCTCTTTTATAGCTGTTAGCAGTTGCCTTATGTATTGAGGTGCTCCTATGTTGGGTGCATATATACTTATAATTGTTTTGTCTTCTTCTTGGATTGATCCCTTGATCATTATGTAGTGTCCTTCCTTGTCTCTTGTAACATTCTTTATTTTAAAGTCTATTTTATCTGATATGAGTATTGCTACTCCAGCTTTCTTTTGATTTGAATTTGCATAGAATATCTATATCCATCCCCTCACTTTCAGTCTGTATGTGTCCCTAGGTCTGAAGTGGGTCTCTTGTAGACAGCATATATATGGGTCTTGTTTTTGTATCCATTCAGCAAGCCTGTGGCTTTTGGTTGGAGCATTTAATCCATTTATGTTTAAGGTAATTATCGATATGTATATTCCTATTACCATTTTCTTAATTGTTTTGGGTTTGTTTTTGTAGGTCCTTTTCTTCTCTTGTGTTTCCCACTTACAGAAGTTCCATTAGCATTTGTTGTAGAGTTGGTTTGGTGGTGCTGAATTCTCTTAGCTTTTGCTTGTATGTAAAGCTTTTGATTTCTCCATCGAATCTGAATGAGATCCTTGCTGGGTAGAGTAATCTTGGTTGTAGTTTCTTCCCTTTCATCACTTTAAGTATATCATGCCACTCCCTTCTGGCTTGCAGAGTTTCTGCTGAGAACTCAGCTGTTAACCTTATGGGAGTTCCCTGTGTTTTATTTGTCGTTTTTCCCTTGCTGCTTTCAATAATTTTTCTTTGTCTTTAATTTTTGCCAATTTGATTACTGTGTGTTGGTGTGTTTCTCCTTGGGTTTATCCTGTATGGGACTCTCTGCACTTACTGGAATTGGGTGGCTATTTCCTTTCCCATGTTAGGGAAGTTTTCAACTGTAATCTCTTCAGAAATTTCTCGGGTCCTTTCTCTCTCTTCTCCTTCTGGGACCCCTATAATGCGAATGTTGTTGCGTTTAATGTTGTCCCAGAGGTCTCTTAGGCTGTCTTCATTTCTTTTCATTCTTTTTTCTTTAGTCTGTTCCGCAGCAGTGAATTCCACCATTCTGTCTTCCAGGTCACTTATCCGTTCTTCTGCCTCAGTTATTCTGCTATTGATTCCTTCTAGTGTATTTTTCATTTCACGTATTGTACTGTTCATCTCTGTTTGCTTGTTCTTTAATTCTTCTAGGTCTTTGTTAAACATTTCTTGCATCTTCTCGATCTTTGCCTCCATTCTTTTTCCGAGGTCCTGGATCATCTTCACTATCATTCTTCATTCTTTTTCTGGAAGATTGCCTATCTCCGTTTCATTTAGTTGTTTTTCTGGGGTTTTATCTTGTTCCTTAATCTGGTACATAGCCCTCTGCCTTTAGTCTTGTCTATCTTTCTGTGAATGTAGTTTTTGTTCCACAGGCTGCAGGATTGTAGTTCTTCTTGCTTCTCAAAATTTGTATTTAAAACAAATAACTCTCAAAATGAATAGTTTTCTTAATTATCTTTAATACAAAATGATGTAGACTATAGTGACCTGATTTTGATTATAAATATTTTCATGAGTATTTTTGGGGAAAGGTTTTAATGGAGTTTATATTATTTATATTTTTTATAATCCAATTTTTCTAATGATACCTATAATATATTGAAAAAATATTCTTGTGTTGACAATTGAATCACCTTGCTTTCTTATATCATGGCAAAGTTATTCTAAGCAGAAAGTCTTTCCATGGAATTCTACCCTCAACTTAATCTCCACTGGAATCAGATCAATTTCACTAGATGTACAGGGTAAAAAAATCCTTTCTCTCTCTCTCATTTGAAGTACTGTGATAATACACTAGACTAGTTTGACAGTTAGGATGGTTGAAGCCCATATAATCTTCCCATGAACATATACTATATAGTCTGTTTCCAGTAGGGTTCTAGCTATCTGGAATGTCACAAAATAGCATTGCAATCTTTGATTTTGTTGTGCTGTTAAATACATTTTCTCTATCCTGTTGCTTAATGTCCAGTGTATCTGAATAAGAGAAGCAATGTTTTCTCACGATTTTATTTTCAAGCACTTCCATTTTGGAGGACTATTTTTAAACACTATCACGCAATATGTTTCTGAGATATTACCATTTTGAACTTTCACAGTATGCTGTTATTCTTACACAGTGTAAAATTTTTTCAGCACAACAAGAGTAAACATATTTAATTGATGCAAAATATCAAGTAGAATTCTGTCACATTTTTCCTAAAATTATTTTCGCAGTAAATATTTTATACAGGATATTTCAAAAGTAAAGAAGGTAGAGAAGCACATACATACAGCTCACTTCTTGCCAGGAACCCAAGTAAATTAAGATCATGATGTTTGAAGAGAGCTATGACATTTGAGGGTCTCATTTTATTTTATATTTTCTGAGCATGGAGAAAATTTCTTAATGTGTTTAAACAAACACTTTATCACACATTTGATATTTTTTATTATTCAGCTGCCTTACATAAAAGAGAGTTTATTCCTTTATGATATCTGGGGCATTGTGTAGCCAAACTGTTAGTCTTGCCAGTGTGATATGTTGTCCTTGTAAATATTCCAACTGCTTGTGTTAGTATATTTCAATTTCGTTTGTCATTATCAATTTCCTTTATATTTGAGAATATTAATATATGTAAGAATTTGAAGTTAACACCTCATAAATAATGATTCAGTGCTGTTGTCTCTTACCCAATGGAGATAGACAACTTTTGTGTATTTGTCCACTCCAAGAAATCCTTTCTATTTCATAATTGTCACTCATCCTCAAAATCTGGGTTTCTCTACCAAGTCTGCTATACCTGTCCCAACATCACTGACCACAGAAATTTGGATAAGGAAAGGACAGCTGAGCCAATCAGACACTCCCTGAAAGAAATTTGAAATTGGATTTGAAATGATAGATATAGGATCATGTAAATTTTAGAGTGGAGAACCAGTTGTGAGAATAGAGGAAATAACCTGTGTACAAAGAATGAATCAGACATGAAAGAGACATGTAGCACCTGACAGAGGACTTAGTTCCCAGCATTTTTTTTTTTTTGCCTCAACCCTTCTGTGTCTTGACACTACTCTTTCTACTTGATTTCATAACCTAAACCTGTATCTTTATAAGGTAAAGTAATATAAGATCTTAAGCTCGTTTTAATGAAAAATAAAAATAAGAAAAAGATGTACTGCTTACTATTTACCAGACACTGTTCTAAAAACATATTCATATTAACTCATTTAAGCTTTGCAACCTCTAGAGGTAGGTATTATTACTATCGTCACTTACAGATACTGAGGCATAGAGAGGTTATATAATCTCCCCATAACTTATGCCTCTTTTATATGACAATTGAACAGAAAATTATGGAAAGTATAATAAAGAATTTGTTTTAACGCATTAAAAACCTTTGTCCATGCTCAATTAAACATAGACTTCCTAGACTTGCAGCTAGAAAGTCTAAAATAGGTTTGTTGATACTAAATGAATAAAACCAAGCAAAATAAAACAAACCAAATAAGTAAACAAAACACGAACAATCTTAACCAAGGAACCTGGTGAAGACAGTTATATGAAGCTAATGGCACTCTGGTCCATATGAAGGCCAGAAACAAAGACACTTCCTTTGCAAATTATTACTTTAAGCCATGAATTCTCAAAGGAGGTGGGTGACATTGCCCCCATTGAGAAGAAAATTGGTTCCTGGGGTGAAAAAATCTTTTTATGTTTAAGTCACAAGTATACATACAGTACATAAACATATATATATTGTATTTATGGTATCAAAATTACATGTGAGAGGCAATTAGAAAAACTATCTGAAAAAGCTATTTAAGGGGGCGATAATGAAAAGAAAAAAAGATTAAGAAACACTGCTTTAAATTATCCAAAGTTTTTCCTATGTATATTGACCTCAGCTTCAACCATGACACAAACTATAAATGTTTTTCTTAGAATTTCCTAAGAATTTGTAGTTCTAGGATTTGGGATAAGCTTTTATCAACTCTTCTCAAGTTCAAAAGCATTATGCAAGCTGTTTTCTGAATTAAAGAGCTGCAAAAAATATTTATGTTTTATGTTATTAAAAAGCATTTCAAAAATAGCACTTTTTTTTTGTGCTCTCATTTGTTCAAAAATAGCTTTCCTTTTAAATGATGAAACTTGTCACTGGCTCATTTTTCCATGGGAACAGCTGCTTGTTGCATGTTTGAACATATTTGCTTAAGAAATACAAAATTATTAACATTCTAATCCTCTAACCTTTTAAGGCGAGCCAGCTGTGATTATTCACAGCTAGACCATAGCCTTTGGTTTCAGCTTTGTGGAAACTTCTTCCCTTTATTTCTCAGAGAATATTACCTGAACAATTTGATTTTCTAAGTAGGAGCTATATCATACATAAAGCAACCTCAACTATTAGCCCCAAGAACTAGGGAAAATATTAAAAAATATATTAATCTGGTTTTGCTAATAGTAAGAATTGTTAATTGCATTTTCATCTTATTTTTTTAAAAAACTTACAGCACTTACTATGTGCTATAGTGCTAGGTACTGTTTTAAACACTTTAAAATATGTATTTTTTTAACTCAATTTTTTTAATGTATATATTTTATTTTTGGCTGCGTTGGGTCTTTGTTGCTGCACACGGGCTTTCTCTAGTTGTAGCGAGGGGGGGCTACTCGTTGCGGTGCATGGGCTTCTCATTGCAGTGGCTTCTCTTGTTGCGGAGCATGGGCTCTAGATGTGTGGGCTTCAGTAGTTGTGGCATGTGGGCTCAGTAGTTGTGGCTTGCAGGCTCTAGAGCGCAGGCTCAGTAGCTGTGGTGCATGGGCTTAGTTGCTCCGCGGCATATGGGATCTTCCCGGACCAGAGCTCAAACCCATGTCCCCTGCATTGGCAGGCGGATTCTTAACCACTGCGCTACCAGTGAAGTCCCCACTTTAAAATAGTAATTAGCTTAATCTTCATGAAGTACGTACAATCATTACCCTTGCTAATTTTATAATTTAAGAAATTGAGCCAAAGAGTGGTTAAGCAAATTGCCAAGGGCCACACATCTGGCAAGCTCCAATGCCAAGATTCAAAACAGAGGCCATCTGGCTCCAAATCCTGTGCTCATTATCATTAAACTGCAATATTCGAAGCACCTAATTAATTACCTTAATTATATTTTCTTATTTATCCTCACAGCAACCCAAAGAAGTAGCATGGTTATTACTTCCACCTTGATGGATGGAGACCATAAAGAAGACAGAGTTTGAGCACCTGGCCCCAAATCCCAATACTGTTAAGAGGTGAGCAGTGGATTTGAACCCAGATCCCTTCTGACTCCAGAGCCCCTATGCTGCACTGCCACAGGACTTCACACCAATTTCTTCCCAACATGTCAAGGTAATATGTATCATTTATGGAGAATCACCACACTGGCTTGTTTATATCACTCTGTAGTTTGGCATAAATCAATCCAGTAGTCAACAACTAAAGGTTTCTTTCTCACCTGTAATAGCATTTTTTGCCCAAGAGAATAATTGCTCAATCAAACTGGTTGAGGTTCTAGCCACGGAGTTCCTTTTTTATTTACAGGAATTGAAGATATCTGGAAGACAGTCTATCTATAGTTTTGAACTATTACTGAAGTAGCCTTTTAATGTGACCTTGTAGATTCCAACCCAAATGATGATCACTCACATCTTTCCCATGTTCTAGGTATAATGGGACCTAACCTAGCATGTTTACCATGTCTTGAGTTCAGATATGAAGAAGGCTGCCACCTACAAATATATGTACTATCTTGTTATCAAAGAAAGTGATTTATCTCAGTCCCAAGTGATAAATATTCATATAGTAGTAATCATAAGTTATGCCATACCATGCTTTATATTGTATTGAGTAGTTCACTTAAAACCTCACATAACAATCCAGTTATGTCGGCAGAGCAGATATTTTATTACCCATTTTATAGATGATAAAAATGATGTCCACATGCTCCAGTGATGTCTAATCAAGGTAAAGTTAGAGGTGGGACCTGTTAGCCATTGTGTGGATTCTATTAAATATATATTTGGTGGAAAAGCCAAGGCACGGATGCTGCTTCCCATTGAGAAGGTAGGTAAGTTATTGTTTTTCTGTTACCCAGTGTAGACCCCGATAACATTGATATCTACAGTACAACAACTGTGTAAAACATTTAAAAACTGAAAAGTGAATTGGTATGTTGTTTTGTGGACAGATTAATAGGTTTGAAATAGTTCATATACTCTACCTTTATCCCTTACACCCCCTCTCTGACCCACCCTTGCCATTACTCATTCCCCATATTTGTGGTCACTGGAGTACCTGTATGCCTCCACATACACAGATGAGGACTTCTGGAAGTTTTACCCCTTCTCATGTGCTATCATTTGACTCACCTAGCCTCATAGTTATAGAGAAACACTGTGCTATGCAGATATCACTATTCACTTTCTAACACTAAGAAAGGAGTTGCCATAGAGAAATAAAACTATGCGGTATTCCACAGAAGCAGGAGTATGTGACTTTAGTTGTATCAATGAATTAATTATAAAGTCTTATCTCTAATTTATTCCTATTCTTTTTATCCTCATAGAATGTTAAAATGAAGAGTCTATACATTCAATATAGTAAATACCTTCTTTTCTGGAAGGTCACTGAGATCCAACTGGGACCCAAGACAGTAACAAGGAAATAGCTTCTCAGGTCTGGATCCAATCTCAGCTTTAAGCCAGGATTAGAAAATGATTTTAATTTTATATCATCACCTAAAATCGTCTAGAACTGACTTTTAAAGTGCTCTGTCACCATAGCCTAGCTTATTAAGAAATAATGGTTTTAGCGAATACTAAACTACTTCATAGTTTTGTATGAGAAAATATATAACCCTCATTCCAAAAACCACAAGCTATACTTTAAGGGAACAAATTTCAAGTGGATCCTTGAGAATTCCACATGTCTCTGTTTAGCTCACTTGGGTAATACAGATACCAACAGTGGGCCACATACATTGAATGTGCATTTAAGTGGCACATCCATTTTTTCTAGAAATAATTATCTAATTAAATGTACCTAATGATTACCTAGGGTAAATTCCTTAGTATGCCCTTAAAATTTATGACTCGGTACCAGGGAACCATTGTTATCCAATGATAAAACATCAAGAAAGAAAAACTTTGTTTTTCTAGGGAATCTAAGAATGATAGCAGTTGAATTAACTACAAAATTTGGTTCATAAAAATCATGCCAAATACGTTTCTTTAAGAAATTATCCTGGAAAGGATAATTACTTCAGAGTAAAAAAAAAAAAATAGAGAATTAAATTCAAATATTTATATACATATTTATTTAACTAAAATGTATTATATTTTAATTTTATAGCTTTGATTAACAATTAAATGAAGACTCATTAACCCCATATGCAGTCCAAGAATGAGAATATCATTTATAACTTGGGTCATGATTCTATTCTCTTGTGCTATCTGCTTGTTTCCCCCTCTAGAGGGAACAAGTATATTGTACTGTGTATTTTTACTTTCTTTTTTTGTTGTTCTTGTTTTTGTTTTAATTTTAGCATGCATATATGTTCGCATAAGCAATAGAATTTGGGATGTTTTCTGTTTGAGAACTTTACAAAAATGATTTCAAATTATGTAGTTTTCTGGCACTTCAGTTTTCTCTCAATATTATGTTTCAAAGTTTTCTTTGTCTTGTGGTGTATAGCTGGAGTTCAGTCATTTCATTCTTGTGCAGTAGTCTATTGTGACACATCACAATTTCTTTAACCATTTTCTTGTGGTAAGTTATTAGAATGTTTTTAGTCTTATTTTGTTTTTTAATGTACAGTGCTGCTACACATATTTTTATCTTAATTTTTTTGTGTGTATGTAGAAATGTTGGATCAGTGGATATGTATTTAATATTATAAGGTAATACTAAGATTTTCCCGAGAAATTATACAATTCACCCCCAATCAGTACATTCTCACTGATGTACATTCCTTTAATATCTGGTATTTTCAAACTTCGTAATTAGGGAATGTAGCATATTTCTACATTTTTGAAGGGTAGTTTTAGTAGGTATACAATTCTAAGTTGACATTTACTTTTCACAACACCTTGGTAATGTTTTCCACTTTCTTTTGGTATCATTTGTTGATACTAAAAAAAACTGCTGTCTTTCTAATTGTTGTTTATTTATGAATGACCTGGATTTTCTCTATGTCCATTTTTAAGACTCTTTTCCTTTATGTTCTGAAGTTTCAATATAATGAATATGGGCCTGATTTATTTTTTATTTGTGCCATTCAGAATATAGATTCATAAATTTTTCATTTATATTACCATTTCTGTCAGTACTGGGAAATTTGTAGCTGTTTTTCCTCAATTCGTTTTTTCAGTTCTCTTCCCCTACAACATCAATTAAATGTATACTATACATTTTCATTCTGTCCCCCATATCTCTTAATTATTTCCTGATTTTCATCTTTTCATGGAGTTGCTTAAATCTGGTTGATTTCTTCAGATACATTTTCCAGTTTTCTTATTCTTTCTTCAGTCACTTATTATCTACAAATTAATACATCCATTGACTTTTTCTCAAGGACTTTATTTTACATCTAGAAAATTTTTATTTCTTGGTTTATAGTTTTCAAATCTTTTTGTTTAATTCTAATGCTTTTTGTTGCAATTCTTTTAATTGCATTTTTTCTTTAAATATTTCTTACATAGTTGTTTTATATTATATATTTGATAATCTCAATATCTGTACTCATTTAAGATCAAAATCAGTTACTTGTTTTTCATGCTTGCTTTCTGGTGTCTTTATTGGCCGTTGGCTGTGAACTCATTGCTTGACCCTAATCTTTGTGAATATAATAGGATTAAATTAAGGAAGCTTTATTCCAGAGAGGATTTGATTTTACTTCTACCAATATCCAGTGGTCCATTACTGAACTGAAAGCACTTCAGGCCCCTTCAAAATTAATGGATTAGTGTTGGGTCCCAGAGTCAACTTTTCTATTTTTTAGCTGACTCAAGACTTAGTACCCAAATCCACTTCTGCTATCAGCATTTTCCTCTAAGGAAAACCTAGTCTTTTTTTTTTTTTTTTTTTTTTTAATGAGGATCTTGAATCAGATGCGTATGTTTTGATTGATTGATTGATTGATTGATTTTGGCTGTGTTGGGTCTTCGTTTCTGTGCGAGGGCTTTCTCCAGTTGTGGCAAGCGGGGGCCACTCTTCATCGCGATGCGCGGGCCTCTCACCGCCGCGGCCTCTCTCGCCGCGGAGCACAGGCTCCAGACGCGCAGGCTCAGCAGTTGTGGCTCACGGGCCAAGCCGCTCCGCGGCATGTGGGATCTTCCCAGACCAGGGCTCAAACCCGTGTCCCCTGCATTAGCAGGCAGACTCTCAACCACTGCGCCACCAGGGAAGCCCCAGGAAAACCTAGTCTTATTGGCAAACAATTCTCTGCCACCAGAAAACTTTCTTGGAAGTAAAAGGGGGAGGGGATTGTCTTTGGAGAAGGTTTTTTTTTTTTTTTTTACCATTTAAGAGATAGCAGTGCTCCACTGTGATGTTCTATCCATGGTACCATCTGTAGGGTTGTTCAAAGAGCACCTTTTTAACCAAAAGGCTGGAAACTAAGTTTAAAATAATGCCATTACTAATGTCTTCACTTTACTTATAATTAAGGTATAGTATTTGAATCATTAACCCTTTTACAGAAAGGTAAAAGTCTTTCTGAATGAAATTTGTGGCTTATAGAAATTGACATTTATATTGCTGTATATGGAAAAAAAATTACTTCTAAAAACAATTATTTAATTCTTCCCCCTTTTCCCATCCCACTGAATGTTTGTAGAGGGAATTCATTAAAAGAATATAAATATTTGAGAATGAAGGTGAATAGACAAAGGCGGATCAAATAGCATGTCATAAAGGCTAATGAGATTTAAAATTATGCAAATAAAACTTTGGGTGAATTTGCATGACAATTTCTTCATGATGACATATATACATTGTAAATTCAATATTTAAGGGAAACAATAAAATCACCAATCAATTATACTAGATTTGATAAGAATCCCAGAAGGCATGCTGAAGTGTGAGAGGTTAAAACTGACTAAACTGATGAGCTAACATTTTTTTCTTTATATATTTACCTTCAGTAGTTCTTAAATTTTCCTCCCAATTTTTTTTCCTCCTTATAAATTTTCCCAACTAAGGGATTAGAAAAAAAAAATTTAGTGTCGGTGTTCACTCAGGGAAGCAGAACCATTGTGAATTATCAGGTAAGGGAATCAAACTACACAAATGTATAAACAAGCTAGGGAAGTCTACAGGGGTAGGAGGAAGACCAAGGGGCCACAGCCAGTGAATCTGACAGGCCAAATGGGCCTGCAAAGGAGAAAGTGGTGGAGAAATCTGAGTGAAGTGTATATATCTGCAGCAAAGCATCTTGTCATGGACCTGGGCCTTTTACTGGTCAGTAGTCAGTAGTTTGAAAGAACTGAAAACAGAGGAGAGGAAAGCAAGTGCAAACTAGAATCTGCCAGCCCTTCTGTGTGTCACCATAGCCAGCCACTAGTTCCTGCAGAGAGCAATGGCTGTTGCTTCACTCTGCCTCCCAGATCTTACAGTTGTACCTTGTTTACCCACATTAACCCAGAACAATACAGGGTAGGAGATTCTAGGAAACGTAGCTCCAGTTTAACAAAACTGATTAAAGAAAATAACGTGACAATCACTTTCAATTGAAATTAGTAGTTATAGACATTTCTCACTTATCAAAGAATGACAGGAATAAAATTACAAGATATAAAATTTCATTGAAAGCTATATTTTCCTTATTAAATATATATAAGATTTTCCTTATTAACGAGGTATATGTAACTTTACATATATAATAAGATATATATATATAAAACCTTACACATATATAACTTTACATATTTATTACATATATTGTAACTTTACACACACAGACACATCTGACAGAGAAAAAGTGACTATAAAATGTCGTGGGCCTGGGTATAACAGAATCATGAATTATTTAATATTGATACGAAGCTTTTCTATTCACCAGTTGATTTTCCTTTTTTTGCACATAGCACAAGAACTTTCTTGATAGATTTATAAAATCTTATTATTAAAAAATATCCTTCTCTAAAGATAAGTAGTATGTTCCATTAAATGTAAAAACCTTAGAAATTTGATAGAAGGTTTTAATTTAATGTTCTATCAAAAGGCAGTAAGGAATTTCCCAGAAGAGATATATAATGTAAACATGTATTCAGTCATGTTTCTCTGAGCTTTGTTCTTTCCATTCTAATAGGAGAAATTATTTAACTTGTGTTTAGGAGAAATTATTTAACTTGTGTTATCTCAGACTTTTGGAAATATGTGCAGATTTTGTGGCAATATAATCTGATGATATTTAAAACATATCATACTAAATAAATTAGTATTTAAGCAAATTAAAAGAGAGAAAGAGATTTGTTTTTAAAGTAAGATAAATATGTTTGCATTTAAATACGTAAAGATCTGTTCTTCCACATTTTTGACATGTTATCCAAAATTAATATTTGGAAGAATTTACTTATTTAATCAATAAACATGCAACTCCCCTTATGTTATTTCTTCAATACATGTTTTAGTAGCTCTGCATCTCCCTTGGGATAACAGACAGAATCTTCAGCACGGGCTTCATATGTTTCATAATGTGGTTAAGCTATATTTTCAGGCTTATGCTCACACTTTCTCATAGGCACACTCTCTGCAGTATCCTAAAATATTTGTGTTTCTCTGAATGACTCATACATTTCCTTATTCGCCAGGCTTCACTCATGCTTTAGTAATTAATTCCCATATGCTCTGAGAATTCTGTAAGTGACAATGTCGTCTAGTGGTTTAAACCAAGGAATTTGGTGTCTGCTTGAGACAAGACTCATGCTCTTTTCTGCTACTTTGTGAGGATTTCTTATTCTTTCTCTTGTTCCTTTTTTAACTTATAAAGTGGGACCACAAATAGTAACGTTATCATGAAACAATGATATAGATTAATCAATAAATACATGTAAAATGCTTAGCAAAGTATGGCATCTAGTAAATAGTGAATTTTATGTAACATATTTTTATCATTCTTTTTTCTTTTTTTTTAATTGAGGTATACTTGCTATAAAATATTATATAAGTTACAGGTGTACAATATAGTGATTCACAATTTCCAAAGCTTATACTCCATTTTAGCTATTATAAAATATTGGCTGTATTTCCCATGCTGTATAATATATCCTTGTAGCTTATTTTATACATAATAGTTTGTACCTCTTAATCCTCTACTGCTATATTGCCCCTCTCCCCTCCCTTCTCCCCACTGGTAACTACTGGTTTGTTCTCTATATCTGTGAGTCTGCTTCTTTTTTGTTATATTCACTAGATTGTTATATTTTTTAGATTGCACATATAAGTGATATCACACTGTATTTGTCTTTCTCTGTCTGACTTATTACACTTAGCACAACACCCTTCAAGTCTGTCCATGTTGCTGCAAATAGCAAACTTTCATTATTTTATGACTGAGTAGTATTCCATTGTGTGTGTGTGTGTGTGTGTGTGTGTGTCCATACACACACACACACACACACACACACGTCTTTATCCATCTGTTGATAGACATTTAGGTTGCTTCCATATCTTGGCAATTATAAATAATGCTGCTCTGAACATTGGGGTGCATGTATCTTTTCTAATTAGTGTTTTTACTTTTTCAAATGTATACCCAGGAGTGAAATTGCTGGGTCATATGTTAGTTCTATTTTTAGTTCTTTGAGAAACCTCCATATTGTTTTCCACAGTGACTGCACCAATTTGCATTCCCACCAACAGTATAGGAGGATTTCCTTTTCTCCACATCCTCACCAACATTTGTTATTTGTGTTCATTTTGATGACAGACATTCTGACAGGGGTGAGGTGATATCTCATTATGGTTTTGATTTGCATTTCCCTGATGATTAGCAATGTAGAACATCTTTTCATGTGCCTGATGGCCATCTGTGTGTCTTCTATGGAAAAATATCTATTCAAGTCTTCTGACCGTTTTTTGAGTGGTGGCTTTTTTTGGATATTGAGTTGTATGAGCTGTTTATATATGTTGGATATTAATCCCTTATTGGTCACATCATTTGCAAATATTTTCTCCTATTCAATAAGTTGTCTTTTTGTTTTGTTGATGGTTTCCTTTGCTGTGCAGAAGCTTGTAAGTTTAATTAGGTCCCATTTGTTTATTTTTGTTTTTATTTCTATTGCCTTGGGAGACTGACCTAAAAAAATTGGTACAATTTATGTCTGAGAATGTTTTGCCTATGATCTCTTCTAGGAGTTTTATGGTTTCATGTCTTATGTTTAAGTCTTTAAACCATGTTGAGTTTATTTTCGTGTATGGTGAGAGGGTGTGTTCTAACTTCATTGATTTACATGTGGCTGCCCAACTTTCCCAACACCACTTGCTGAAGAGACTGTCTTTTTCCCATTGTATATTCTTGCCTCCTTTTTCATAGATGAATTGACTATAAGTGTGTGGATTTATTTCTGGGCTCTCTATCCTGTTCCATTGATCTATGTGTCTGTTTTTGTGCCCGTACCAAACTGTTTTGATTACTGTAACTTTGTAGTATAGTCTGAAGTCAGGGAGCATGATACCTCCAGCTCCATTCTTCTTTCTCAAGATTGTTTTGGCTATTTGGGGTCTTTATTGTTTCCATACACATTTTTAAATTATTTTTTTCTAGTTCTGTGAAAAATGCCATTGGTATTTTGATAGAGATTGCATTGCAACTCTAGATTGCCTTTGGTAGTATGGTCATTTTAACAATATTAATTCTTCCAGTCCATGAACATGGTTTATCTTTCCATCTGTTTGTGTCACTTTCAATTTCTTTCATCACTGTCTTATAGTTTTCTGAGTACAGTTCTTTTACCTCCTTAGGTAGGTTTATTCCTAGATATTTTTATTCTTTTCGATGTGATGGTAAATGAGATTCTTTCCCTAATTTCTCTTTCTGACCTTTCATTGTTAGTGTATAGAAATGCAACAGATTTCTGTAAATTAATTTTGTATCCTGCAACTTTACCAAATTTATTGATGAGTTCTCGTAGTTTTCTGGTGGCATCTTTAGGATTTTCTGTGTATAGTATCCTGTCATCTGCAAATAGTGACAGTTTTACTTCCTCCTTCCAATTTGGATTCTTTTTATTTCTTTTTTTTCTCTGATTTCTTTGACTAGGACTTCCAATACTATGTTGAAAAAGAGTGGTGAGAGTGGGCATCCTTGTCTTGTTCCTGATCTTAGAGGAAATACTTTTTGCTTTTCACCATTGAGTGTGATGTTTGCTGTGGGTTTGTCATATATGGCCTTTATTATGTTGAGGTATGTTCCCTCTATGCCTACTTTCTGGAGAGTTTTTATGAAAAATTGATTTTGAATTTTGTTAAAAGCTTTTTCTGCATCTATTGAGATGGTCATATGGTTTTTATTCTTCAATTTGTTAATGTGGTGTGTCACATTGATTGATTTATCCCACTTGATCATGATGTATGATCCTTTTAATGTATTTTTGGATTCAGTTTGCTAACATTTTGTTGAGAATTTTTGCATCTATGTTCATCAGTGATATTGGCCTATAATTTTATTTTTTTGTGATATCTTTGTCTAGTTTTGGTATCAGGGTGATGGTGGCTTCATAGAATGAGTTCCAAAGTGTTCCTTCCTCTGCAATTTTTGGAATAGTTTGAGGATAGGTGTTAACTTTTCTCTAAATGTTTGGGGAATTCACCTGTGACGTCATCTGGTCCTGAACTTTTGTTTGTTAGGAGTGTTTTAATGACTGATTCAATTTCACTACTGGTAATTGGTCTGTTCATATTTTCTATTTCTACCTGGTTTACTCTTGGGAGATTGTACCTATTTAAGAATCTGTCCATTTCTTCTAGGTTGTCCATTTTATTGGCATATGATGAACAGGAGATTTAGCAATGAATAAAATGGAAAAAGTTCTGCCCTTTTGCCCTTGTGAAGCTTGCATTCTAACAGTGGAGATATCCAACAAATAACAATATATATTTCTATTAATTGTTTACATGTCTTAAAGTTACTTTTTAAATATTCCTATTAATATAATTAGAGAATATTCAGTTCTTAAAGGGTAGGGAAAATTTTACTCTTCTTTTTCCTCAGTATTTTCCATAATATCTGGCCCAAAGTAGCATTCAATAAATAGTTGCTGAATAAACTCATTAATGAATGAATGATAGCTACAGAATCATAGAATTTCCCCCAAATTTTTAATATATAATTCCTGAGTCATTCTCAAGTGTGTATTGGGTGATCTCTCAACTGTATATAAACACATTTATCTTATAATAAGTTCATATATTTGTATATACATGTTCAGTACATACAAATTCTATATATTTAAGTGTAAATTTTCAAACAAAAACATCAATAATATTAAAATGAGTACTTCTGAATCTCTACATCTATATATATTTCTAAGTTTATGTGTGAGAGAACATAATGCCAGAAAAATATAAAGCTCTATGAAATAAAAATATTTCTGACAGAGTTTATATAGGTGGGAAAAGCTAAGGGTTGAAATATACAGAGGTAAATTAGTACATGGTAACCAGTCATCAATTCTCCTAAGTATTATCTTTTATCCTATGCAAATGTGATTTCCCCCTCACTTTATAGTTTAGAAAAATAGTTCACCATTTAATGCTCTAATCCTTACTTTGTTAGAGGGGAATCACAAAATAAATATGCTTATACTAAGAGATTATTTATTATCCTATGTTAGAAAAGAAGACAACAAGGTTAGTATAGATTCTATTGTATGCAAACGGGTGGTTGTACTACATGAAGTTATAATACCACAGTGACTTTCTAAACATTTTTAGCATGTTCTTGACAGGATGAGCTTCTGTTTATCTACCTCTCTTATCAACATTCAATCTGCGTTTTGTATCAAGTTGTGTTTTTCTTTTCTATTTATTTCAAGCAAATCTACAGAAGTTAATTCTTTACTACATGCAGTAGGAATGTGAATCTTAGTAAACTGGATGGTAAACAACTTCAGCTTATTGGGAAGACAGAGTATGCTAGATATCCTTCTTCTTTCTCTGTCCATGTATCATCAGAATGTCCTGTTTATATAAGTATATTCCCTTACCTTCGGCTCCTCATTCAGATCAGCAAGTGGGGAACAACAGAAAGTGTTCTAAGTGAGGGAGGAGAGTGACGCATTGGGATATTTTTTTTTTCCTCCTGGGCAAGCCAGTTCATGAATGTGACACTTGTGCAGACACACGTGGTCCCACACTGTGAAGGACTGGACATTGATTCAGGCAATAACTTGAGTCAAAGAAAAGACACAGTATATTTTTAAGCAAATGCAAGAAGTTCAGTATGTCTAAAATTGTTGTTCTCACTAAGTGTGTTTTGGCAGGCTGTTGTGTCTCCAATTTTGTTTCACTAAAAAGAAGGATGAAGCTTATCAGAAATAAGAGTTGTAAATCTGTGTGAGACATCAACCATGCACATACACAAAAAGACAGCATAACTAACAAGGACAAACTTTGCTTATAGAGATTTGTATAGCTCAATGGAGCATCTCATTGCTAAAAGATGACAAGAGTGACTCGTGTCCTAATAGTGAAAATTTGTATAAAATATGAGATGTTGTACTACATTAGAGATTGAACTGTAATCATTGCTGCTGTTTAATGTTGATTTGAATATGTTTTATACCTTTGAATGTGCTACCAAGAGCTCTTAATTTTGAGTGTGCCACATATCCAAAGAAGTAATCAACCTCTGGTCTAGAGTATATTCAGTTATGACTGAAAATAACTGAAATTTATTCCTCAATGTTGGACTCTAGCCAAGATCTAAAGAGTTTTTCTGACTATACTAAGTAGCTTGGAGTCCACCCTGTTGGCATAGAATAGGCACAGAAAAGGAGAGAGAAATGAATCAATTTATGTTGTGGGAAAAATAACTCTGATATATGAAGAATAAAAAACTTGGAATTTCAGATCTGTGACAGTTTCCATGCCAAATAATGGTATAATGATGTTCTAATTTGTCATCTAGCCTGAGAAAGAAGGAAAGAAAGAAAGAGAGAGAAAGAGAGAGAGAAGGGAGGAGGGAGGAAGGGAGAAAGGAAGGGAGGGAGGAAGGAAGGAAGGAAGGGAGGGAGGAAGGAAGGAAGGAAGGAAGCAAGGAATGCACTAACATGAGTATTAGCTGGTGTGAACACAATGTTTAGAAAGACAAGTCTACTTCAATCTTTATTCTTAACTTGGAGAAATGTATATTATGCAGTATTTGAAATTTCTTCCTTTCATTCACAATATATCTCTCCATAAATATATATTTATTTATAAATATGTATATATATAAAATCATTCAAAATATAGCCTGGAAAATATGTTTCTAAATAAGTATTATCAGGAACAGGATCTTAAATCCAATAAAGTTCTTCACATCCTAGTTCATCTTCAATTTTCCCTGAACATGCAATTTTTACTTCATATTTATCATTTTTGAAACCCTTTTCCTCAGTGCACGTCTCAGAATGACAGCTTTTCACTTCAAGTAGTTCAACCTTGGTGTTATTTATTTGACAAAGTACCTCAGAAACCACTGTTATTCCATTGATTCCTGGTGGATGGATAAAGTCATCATCCTTCCTATCTGTGTCCAGTAAATGGATTCTTATCATAATTGTCACAGGATGTTTGAGCCAGACTAACTCTAAAGGAGTAGAGCAGGTCTCACTCACTTTAGTTTGTATGCTTGGGGTTGTTTTGAAAACTAGATACTATATAGTTTCTATAAATTTCAGAACATAACAATTAAAAAATCATGCTGGTAAAAATAATTTACTATTGCTATGATTTCCTAACTTCTACCCCACTTCTTCTACAAGGTGTTTCCTTTTTCCATAAAAATAACAATAGACAAAGAAATATTCACCATCCATAGGCAATGTCTGGTTGTATACAGATTATGTCTAGATCCTATAGGAATTTTTATGCATATGATGTGTTAAGAAAAAAATGTGAAACAAAAGCCCTTTATTTGAAAGAATTAAAGGTATAAATTTTGACAATAGGGAAAATGTATTTGTGGGGAAAAATTTATCAACCACAATGCTTAATTTATTAAGGCAACCATTGGTTTTCTCTACTGGTGTTATCATGATTTAGTCTGGAGACTTTGTCCATAATACCAATGATTATATACGGTTTATTTTTCTTAAGGGCTACCACTCTAAAAAATAAAAACAATTAGAAAACCCTAAAAAGGACTTTTTTTTTTGGTTACATATCCTTTTTAGACAATATTTTTTGAGTGTTTTAGCAGAGGACACATGAGTGTTATAATAAATAAATTATGCCTTCTTCCTAGGAACAATTCCTTGAATTAATAATTCCATCTTTTTTGAAAGAGTATGTTAGACATCTAATAAAGAGAGCATCATCTTTCTTTTTCAAAATGTGATCAATTTTGATTACCTAATATATGTAAAGTAGGAAAAGGGAAATAAGAAATCTATTTGTAAAGAAGGAAAGGCTTTCTAGGTAGCAGTGGGGGGCAACCAAATTTTTCTCAGCTATGTTCTCCTTTGCAGAACTTTATTAAAGTAAAGAACTGATTTATTTGCCTCTCAAGAGGCAAATAATTGAGTCTATTTTAACTACCGTATCCTAGAACTTACATATCTTTATGTTTCAAGGAGTAAACATACATTGACCTTTTTTTGTTCATCAGTTTTGCACATTACATATTGACTTTCTATGATTGCAGATGACAATTAAATTGTTACACTGTTGTCCTCTCTGCATTTCTTCCAGTATACCCAATATCATTATAATACAATTTTTGCTTCAATGTATATTCCATGTTTACATTTTTATGTCTTCCTAAATATTATTCACAACCAGTGTGTGTATTATCTTTATTTTTCCCATATTTTTTGTTGCACTTGAACTTAAAATTTGCCTTTTTTTCTTTAATTTTCCTTTTACCTATTATTAAATCTTCTAACACCTTCTATTATCATTTCAGCACAATTTTTCACAAAAGCATCACATCTGCTAATCAGTTTAGTTTTTCATCTTTGGAGATAGCCCTTTTCATCCTGGGGCACGCTATTCTCTTTGTCTCAGGATCAGAGATTCTGTTTCCCTAAATTAAGGATTTTTTTCCTTCTTGGTTTTCTTCTTTGTTTTGGAAGAAAGTAGTCTATGCTAATTTTTCAGGTTTAAAGTATGGTACAATAAGGAAAGAGCCCTCCACTTCCATGTATATTGAATTACATGGAAACAACGTAGACTTGTTGTCCTTTCTGTGTGAGGTATAACTTTCATCTTATTATCTTGGGAATAACCTAAACCATCAATTTGGAGATCCCCTTTACTTCTCTCCTTTATTGGCTATTTTGATATTAGAGAATATAGGTTTATGAGAAAACAGAAGGACTTTCATAATATTAAAGGGGTCAATTAATCAAGAAGATATAATAATCCTTAATGTTTCCTAATAGACGTTTCAAAATACAGAAAGTCAAACTTACAGAAATGAAATAAGAAATAGACAAATTCATAAGCACAGTCAGATTTTTATATAAGAGATTTCAATACTCCTCTAGCAATGATGGATAGAACAAAATACACACACACACACACACACACACACACACACACACACACACAAACCACTTAGAGAACAGTTTTAAAGTTTCTTTAAAAGTTAAACATACGTCTGCCATTGAGTCAGTCATTCCACTTCTAGGTATTTACCCAAAAGTGAGGAAAGCGAATGCCCACCTAAAATAAATGTCCATACCAGCTTTATTTGTAAAAGCCAAAATAGGAAACAGACCACATGCCCATCAACATGGAAATGGGTAAACAAATTATGGTATGTACATAAAATAAAATAAGATCATCAGTAAAGAGTAATAAACACATAATACTATGGGATGATCATGGAGCTAAAGTGCCTTTTTCTTCATATCATATCAAGGGACCATACTTTCAACACTTATCACTGCTTATGTTGGGCCTGGTCACCTGACTGAGATAGTGCTTGACAGGGTTCTCCACTGTAATATTACTCTCTTTTCCTGTTTTTCATACTATCCTCTGGAAAGAAGTCACTATGTGCAGCCCCTATTTAAGGAGTGGGTTTATGCTTCACTTCCTCTAGGGCAAAGTGTCTACATAAGTTATTTGAAGTTCTACTGCCTGAAAGATTTGTACTTTCTCCTGCATGTAATTGTATTCAATAATTTATATCAGTATGAATTTATAGATATTTACTTTATAATTTGGGTTACTTTTGATTATAATCCAATACTACTTTATTTTGTTGGTGAAATTGTTCCAGCTTTAGCCACTGGGAGTTCTTTCAGTTGCCTTTTGTGTCTTTTTGACACACCAACATCATCGTAGGTTTGTTTGTTTACTGATTGGTTGATTTTTTTTTTTCTTTTGAGCATTTCCTTAATTTTTGAGACCACAAGACATCTGGGATCATCCTGTATTTTCCAGTCCTAGAATATGCCATTTTTCTGGTTCCTCTTATTGGAGAATGTTTTTAAAAATCAAGATCTAGGGGGCACCTTCAAGATGGCGGAGGGGTAAGATGTCTTACTCCTTCCTCCCCACAAATACATCAAAACTGCATCTACATGTGGAACAACTCCTACAGAACACCTACTGAACACTGGCAGAAGACCTCAGACTTCCCAAAAGGCAAGAAACTCCCCCACATACCTGGGTAGGGTAAAAGAAAAAAGGAAAAACAGACAAAAGAATAGGGATGGGACCTGCACCTCAGGGAGGGAGCTGTGAAGGAGGAAAAGTTTCCACACACTAGGAAGACCCTTCACTGGCGGAGATGGGGTGTGGGCAGAGGGGAAGCTTCTGAGCCACGGAGGAGAGCGCAGCAACAGGGGCGCAGAGGGCAAAGCGGAGAGATTCCCTCAGAGAGGATCAGTGTCGACCAGCACTCACCAGCCCGAGAGGCTTGTCTGCTCACCAGCCAGGATGGGTGGGGGCTGGGAGCTGAGGCTCAGGCTTCGGAGGTCAGATCCCAGGGAGAGGACTGGGGTTGGCGGCGTGAACACAGCCTGAAGGGGGCTAGTGCACCACAGCTGTCCGGGAGGGAGTCCAGGAAAAAGTCTGGAACTGCCTAAGAGGCAAGAGACCATTGTTTCAGGGTGCGCGAGGAGAGGGGATTCAGAGCACTGCCTAAACGAGCTCCAGAGACAGGTGTGAGCCGCGGCTATCAGTGCAGACACCAGAGATGGGCATGAGACGCTAAGGTTACTGCTGCAGCCACCAAGAAACCTGTGTGCAAGCACAGGTCACTATCCACACCTCCCCTCCAGGGAGCCTGTGCAGCCCGCCACTGCCAGTGTCCCGTGATCCAGGGACAACTTCCCTGAGAGAACACACAGCATGCCTCAGGCTGTTGCAACGTCACACTGGCCTCTGCCGCTACAGGTTCGCCCCGCATTCTGTACCCCTCCCTTCCCCAGCCTGAGTGAGCCAGAGACCCCTAATCAGCCGCTCCTTTAACCCCATCCTGTCTGGCCTGTCTGGAACAGACACCCTCAGGCAACCTACATGCAGAGGCAGGGCCAAATCCAAAGCTGAACCCCAGGAGCTGTGCGAACCAAAAAGAGAAAGGGAAATTTCTTTGTGCAGCCTCAGGAGCAGCGGATTAAATCTCCACAGTTAACTTGATGTACCCTGCATCTGTGGAATACCTGAATAGACAATGAATCATTCCAAAATTGAGGCAGTGGACTTTGGGAGCAACTGTAGACTTGGGGTTTGCTTTCTGCATCTAATTTGTTTCTGGTTTTATGTTTATCTTAGTTTAGTATTTAGAACTTATTATCATTGGTAGGTTTGTTTATTGATTTGGTTGGTCTCTTCCTTTTCATATATATATTTTTTCCTTTTTCTCTTTTTCTGAGTGTGTATGTGTATGCTTCTTTGTGTGATTTTGTCTGTATAGCTTTGCTTTTGCCATTTGTCCTAGGGTTCTGACTGTCCATTTTGTTTTTTCTTTCTTTTTTTTTAACATAGTTTTTAGCACTTGTTATCATTGGTGGATTTTTGGGGGGGTTTGGTTGCTCTCTTCTTTCTTTCTCTCCTTTTTATTTTATTACTTTTTAATTTTAAATAATTTTTTCCATTTTAATAACTTTATTTTATTTATTTATTTTTTCTTTCTTTTTATTTCCCTCCTTTTTCTTCTGAGCTGTGTGGCTGACAGGATTTTGGTGCTCTGACCAGGTGTCAGACATGTGCCTCTGAGGTGGGAGAGCCGAGTTCAGGACATTGGTCCACCAGAGACCTCCCGGCCTCCTCACGTAATATCAAACAGCAAAACCGCTCCCAGAGATCTCCATCACAATGCTAAGGCCCAGCTCCACTCAATGACCAGCAAGCTACAGTGCTGGACACCCTATGCCAAACAACTAGCAAGACAGGAACACAACCCCACCCATTAGCAGAGAGGCTGCCTAAAATCATAATAAGATCACAGACACCCCAAAACACACCACTGGATTTGGTCCTGCCCACCAGAAAAACAAGATCCAACATCATCCACCAGAACACAGGCACCAGTCCCCTCCACCAGGAAGCCTACACAACTCACTGAACGAACTTTACCCTCTGGGAGCAGACACCAAAAACAACGGGAACTATGAACCTGCAGCCTGTGAAAAGTAGACTCCAAACACAGTAAGTTAAGCAAAATAAGAAGACAGAGAAGTACACAACAGATGAAGGAGCAAGGTAAAAACCCACCAGACCAAACAAATGAAGAGGAAATAGGCAGTCTGCCTGAAAAAGAATTCAGAGTAATGATAGTAAAGATGATCCAAAAAGTTGGATATAGAACGGAAAAAATACAAGAAACGTTTAACAAGGACCTTGAAGAACTAAAGAGCAAACAAACAATGATGAACAAAACAATAAATGAAATTAAAAATTCTCTAGAAGGAATCAATAGCAGAATAAATGAGGCAGAAGAACAGATAAGTCACCTGGAAGATAAAATAGTGGAAATAACTACTGCAGAGCAGAATAAAGAAAAAAAGAATGGAAAGAAGTGAGGACAATCTCAAAGACCTCTGGGGCAATATTAAACACACCAACATCCAAATTATAGGGGTCCCAGAAGAAGAAGAGAAAAAAAAAAGGGACTGAGAAAATATTTGAAGAGACTATAGTTGAAAACTTCCATACCATGGGTAAGGAAATAGTCAATCAAGTCCAGGAAGCACAGAGAGGCCCATACAGGATAAATCCAAGGAGAAACATGCCAAGACACATATTAATCAAACTATCAAAAATTAAATACAAAGAAAAAATATTAAGAGCAGCAAGGGAAAAGCAACAATTAACATACAAGGGAATTCCCATAAGGTTAACAGCTGATCTTTCAGCAGAAACTATACAGGCCAGAAGGGAGTGGCAGGACATATTTAAAGTGATGAAAGGGAAAAACTTACAACCAAGATTACTCTACCCAGCAAGGATCTCATTCAGATTCAATGGAGAAATTAAAACCTTGACAGACAAGCAAAAGCTAAGAGAATTCAGCACCACCAAACTAGCTCTACAGCAAATGCTAAAGGAACTTCTCTAGGCAGGAAATACAAGAGATGGAAAACACCTACAATAACAAACCCAAAACAATTAAAAAAAATGGTAATAGGAACATACATATCGATAACTACCTTAAATGTAAATGGATTAAATGCTCCAACCAAAAGACACAGACTGGCTGAATGGATGCAAAAACAAGACTCATATATATGCTGTCTACAAGAGACCCACTTCAAACCTAGGGACTCAACAGGCTGAAAGTGAGGGGATGGAAAAAGATATTCCATGCAAATGTAAATCAAAAGAATACTGGAGTAGCAATTCTCATATCAGACAAAATAGACTTTAAAATAAAGACTATTACAAGAGACAAAGAAGGACACTACATAATGATCAAGGGATCAATCCAAGAAGAAGATATAACAATTGTAAATATTTATGCACCCAACATAGGAGCACCTCAATACATAAGGCAAATGCTAACAGCGATAAAAGGGGAATGGACAATAACACAATAATAATAGGGGACTTGAACACCCCACTTTCACCAATGGATAGATCATCCAAAATGAAAATAAATAAGGAAACACAAGCTTTAAATGATACATTAAAAAAGATGGACTTAATTGATATTTATAGGACATTCCATCCAAAAACAACAGATTACACATTTTTCTCAAGTGCTCATGGAACATTCTCCAGTATAGATCATATCTTGGGTCACAAATCAAGCCTTGGTAAATTTAAGAAAATTGAAATCATATCAAGTATATTTCTGACCACAACGCCAAGAGACTAGATGTCAATTACAGGAAGAAATCTGTAAAAAATACAAACACATGGAAGCTAAACAATACACTACTAAATAACCAAGAGATCACTGAAGAAATCAAAGAGGAAATCAAAAAATACCTAGAAACAAATGACAGTGGAAACACAACAACGCAAAACTTATGGGCTGCAGCAAAGGCAGTTCTGAGAGAAGTTTATAGCAATACAATCCTACCTCAAGAAACAAGAAACATCTCAAATAAACAACCTAACCTTAAACCTAAAGCAATTAGAGAAAGAAGAACAAAAAACCCCCAAAGTTAGAAGAACGAAAGAATCATAAAGATCCAATCAGAAATAAATGAAAAAGAAATGAAGGAAACAATAGCAAAGATCCATAAAACTAAAAGCTTGTTCTTTGAGAAGATAAACAAAATTGATAAACCATTAGCCAGCCTCATCAAGAAAAAGAGGGAGTAGAGTCAAATCAATAGAATTAGAAATGAAAAAGGAGAAGTAACAAATGACACTGCAGAAATACAAAGGATCATGAGCGATTACTGCAAGCAACTATATGCCAATAAAATGGACAACCTGGAAGAAATGGACAAATTCTTAGAAAAGCACAGCCTTCTGAGTCTGAACCTGGAAGAAATAGGAAATATAAACAGACCAAAATCACAAGCACTGAAATTGTAGCTGTGATTAAAAATCTTCCAACAAACAAAAGCCCAGGACCAGATGGCTTCACAGGCGAATTCTATCAAACATTTAGAGAAGAGCTAACACCTATCATTCTTAAACTCTTCCAAAACATGGCAGAGGGAGGAACACTCCCAAACTCATTCTACGAGGCCACCATCACCCTGAATCCAAAACCATACAAAGATACCACAGAAAAAGAAAACTACATTCCAATATCACTGATGAACATAGATGCAAAAATCCTCAACAAAATACTAGCAAACAGAATCCGACAGCACATTAAAAGGATCATACACATGATCAAGTGGGGTTTATCCCAGGAATGCAAGGATTCTTCAGTATACGCAAATCAATCAATGTGATACACCACATTAACAAACTGAAGGAGAAAAACCATATGATCATCTCAATAGATGCAGAAAAAGCTTTTGACAAAGTTCAACACCCATTTATGATAAAAAACCCTTCAGAAAATAGGCATAGAGGGGACTTATCTCAACATAATAAAGGCCATATATGACAAACTCACAGCCAACATCGTTCTCAGTGGTGAAAACCTGAAACCATTTCCACTAAGATCAGGAACAAGACAAGGTTGCCCACTCTCACCACTATTATTCAACATAGTTTTGGACGTTTTAGCCAGAGCAATCAGAGAAGAAAAAGAAATAAAAGGAATCCAAATCAGAAAAGAAGAAGTAAAACTGTCACTGTTTGCAGATGACATGATACTATACATAGAGAATCCTAAAGATGCCACCAGAAAACTACCAGAGCTAATCAATGAATTTGGTAAAGTAGCAGGATACAAAATTAATGCACAGAAATCTCTGCATTCCTATACACTAATGATGAAACATCTGAAGGAGAAATTAAGGAAACACTCCCATTTACAATTGCAACAAAAAGAATAAAACACCTAGGAATAAACCTACCTAAGGAGACAAAAGACCTCTATGCAGAAAACTATAAGACACTGATGAAAGAAATTAAAGTTGTTACAAACCGATGGAGAGATATACCATGTCCTTGGATTGGAAGAATCCACGTTGTGAAAATGACTATACTACCCAAAGCAATCTACAGATTCAATGCAATCCCTCTCAAACTACCAATGGCATTTTTCACAGAACTAGAACAAAAAAATTTCACAATTTGTATGGAAACACAAAAGACCCCAAATAGCCAAAGCAATCTTGAGAAACAAAAACGGAGCTGGAGGAGTCAGACTTCCTGACTTCAGACTATACTACAAAGCTACAGTAATCAAGAGAGTATGGTAGTGGCACAAAAACAGAAATATAGATGAATGGAACAGGATAGAAAGCCCAGAGATAAACCCACACACATATGGTCACCTTATCTTTGATAAAGGAGGCAAGAATATACAATGGAGAAAAGACATCCTCTTCAATAAGTGGTGCTGGGAAAACTGGACAACACAGGTAAAAGAATGAAATTAGAACACTCCCTAACACCATACACAAAAATAAACTCAAAAGGGATTAAAGACCTAAATGTATGGCCAGACACTATAAAACTTTTAGAGGAAAACATAAGGCAGAACACTCCTTGACATAAATCACAGCAAGATCCTTTTTGACCCACCTCCTAGAGAAATGGAAATAAAAATAAACAAATGGGACCTAATGAAACTTAAAAGCTTTTGCACAGCAAAGGAAAACATAAAAAAGATGAAAAGACAACCCTCAGAATGGGAGAAAATATTTGCAAACGAAGCAACTGACAAAGGATTAATCTCCAAAATATACAAGCAGCTTATGCAGTTCAATATCAAAAAAACAAACAACCCAATCAAAAAATGGGCAGAAGACCTAAATAGACATTTCTCCAAAGAAGATATACAGATGGCCAACAAACACATGAAAGGATGCTCAACATCACTAATCATTAGAGAAATGCAAATCAAAACTACAATGAGGTATCACCTCACACCAGTCAGAATGGCCATCATCAAAAAATTCTACAAACAATAAATGCTAGAGAGGGTGTGGAGAAAAGGGAACCCTCTTGCACTGTTGGTGGGAATGTAAATTGATACAGCCACTATGGAGAACAGTATAGAGGTTCCTCAAAAAACTAAAAATAGAACTACCATATGACCCAGCAATCCCACTACTGGGCATATACCCTGAGAAAACCATTATTCAAAAAGAGTCATGTACCACAATGTTCATTGCAGCTCTATTTACAATAGCCAGGACATGGATGCAACCTAAGTGTCCATCGACAGATGAATGGATAAAGAAGATGTGGCACATATATACAATGGAGTATTACTCAGCCATAAAAAGAAACGAAATTGAGTTATTTGTAGTGAGGTGGATGGACCTAGAGACTGTCATACAGAGTGAAGTAAGTCACAAAGAGAAAAACAAATACCGTATGCTAACACGTATATATTGAATCTAAAAAAAAAAAAATGGTTCTGAAGAACCTAGGGGCAGGACAGGAGTAAAGACGCAGACATAGAGAATGGACTTGAGGGGGAAGGGTAAGCTGGGACGAAGTGAGAGAGTGGCATGGACATATATACACTACCAAATGTAAAATAGATAGCTAGTGGGAAGCAGCCGCATAACACAGGGAGATCAGCTCGGTGCTTTGTGTCCACCTAGAGGGGTGGGATAGGGAGGGTGGGAGGGAGACACAAGAGTGAGGAGATATGGGGATATATGTATAGCTGATTCACTTTGTTATACAGCAGAAACTAACACCATTGTAAAGCAATTATATTCCAATAAAGGTGTTAAAAAAATTAAAAAATAACCATATGAGAACACTCAAAATTAAATAAATCATATTGGAATGATACTGTTAAGTAACTAAAAAAAAAACAAAACCAAGATCTAGGCATTAAGTATGATCATTGTTACTGGGGTGTCGTTGCCTCTAGGGCCTCTCAGCTGACAAAGGAAAGACATATATGTTTGAATAATATAAGTATTCTGTAAATGTCAATGGGTCAAGTTAATGATTCATGCTGTTTAAACCTTCTATATCCTTCCTAACTTTGTATAGTTTGTTCTGTCTATTATTGCTAAAGGAGTATTGAAATCTCCTATATTGAAACTGACTGTCATTAATGGATTTGTCTATTTCTTTAGTTTTCATGTATTTTGATTTCATATAGTTAGAACCTCTTCTATTAGGAAAGTAAACATTAAGGATAATTACATCTTATTGATAACATCCTGAAGGTCCTCCTATTTTTTCCTGATAGAAAACCTATATTCTCTAAAATTAATATAGCCAGTACAAACTTTCTTTTGAACAGAGCTAGCATAAAATTTTCTTTCATCCTTTAAATTTTTAACCTATTTGTGTCTTAATATTTAAAGTAAGCCCCCTATAGTTTGGTCTTACTCTTTTATCCAATCTTAAAATCTTTTCCTTTTGTTTGGGGTGTTTAAAACTATTTATATTTAATGTGATTATTGCTATGATGCATTCAAATCTATCATTTTTCTATTTGGTTTATACTTGTCCTATCTGTTCTTTGTTCCCTTTTTCATCTTTTATTCTGCCTCTTTCTGTATTGAGTACTTTTTAAGGTTTTATTTCATCCCCTTCACAGGTTTAATGGCTATACTGTATTTTTTTAGTTTCTTTTATGATTTATAGAATATATAATTAACTTATCTCATTTGACTTTCAAGTAATATCATAGCATTTCACATAGGGAATAAGCACTTTACAACTGTTCACTCACTTCTCTTCTAGCCAGTGTGATTTTGTTGCCACACGTTATTGATCCAGTTTTGAAATTATCTGTGATAAAAGTTAAAGTTTTATTCTCCAACAAATATATTAAGACAGATATTGAAAGAAATAGATTTTGAGAAGGAAAAAACTTGAGAGAGGTATGGAATAGAAAATAAATATATATATTAGAAAATTGTTACTATTTTGCCTTTAAATGTCAGTTATCCGTAAAAAGAGATTTTAAACACATGTATTGACATTCTCTCCCTGTTTATCATTTCTGGCACTCTATTTCTTTGTTGAGGTCCATATTTCCATCGGGTGTCTTTTTTCTTCTGTAACATATCTTGGCATGCTGCTGCTCTGCTGGTAGTGATTTTTTTAGCTATTTTATTTCTAAAATAATCTATATTTTGCCTTTACTTTTAAAAGATATTTTCCCTGAAAATACAATTCTAAGTTGACAGATTTTTTTTTTTTAATTTCAGCACTTTATTGATGTTTCTGGTCTGCCTTCCAGCTTTTGTTGTTTCAAACAGAAGTCAGCTGTCATCTTTATCTCTGTTCTTCTGTGTAAAATGTTTCCTTTAGTTTGAATTCCTTTAAGATTTTATCTCTGCATTTAAGCAATTTGCTTATGATATTCCTTTTTATAGTCTTCATCATGTTTCTTCTACTTGGGGTTGGTTGAGCTACTTCAATCTATAAATTTATTATTTCCAACAAATTTGGAAAATTGTAGTTACTTTTTCTTTCAATATTTTTTTCTGTGTCTGTCCTTCTCTGGGATTGACAATTACAGCTATATTAGGGTGCGTCAAGATATCTTATTATTTCCTGATGCTCTGACAATTTTTTAGTCTTTTCTTCTCTTTCATTTTAGATTATATTTATTGTTATATCCTCAATTTTACTAATCTTGCACAGTGTTTCTTCTGCTGTGTATCATATCCATTGCATTTTTTATCTCCATTATAATTTTATTGCTATCTTTTTAATATCTGCCATAGAATATATTTATTATACCTATTTTAATTGTTATTCATTTATTTTATTTCTTTACAACTGTTTTAATATTCTCATCTACTAATTTTATCATCTGTGTCATTTCCTCATTGGTTTTGACTGACTGATTTTCCTCCTTTCATCAGTTCTATTTTTGTGCTTCTATACATTCCTGGTATTCTTTGATTAGATGCTAGATATTATGAAATTACTTTGTTGGTATCTGTTTATCTTATTACTGTAACTGTTAATGAGCTTTGCTCTGCGATGCAGTTAATTGTAAACAATGTTATTTTTTAAAGGCTTGTTTTAAATTGTTAGGTGGTACCAGAGCAACCTCTAGTCAAGACTACTTTGACCCTACAACTGAGACCGCATACTTCCAAGTACTCTTCCCAGTAGCCCATGTATTATGAGGTTTCTTTACTTTGGCAGTTGAAGTGAGCTATAACCAGTCCTGTGTAAGCTGCATATATTGTTTGCTTTGTTCCATTTCTGTCATTCCTTTTCTTTTTTTTTTTTTGTCTATTTTTTTTTAAACATCTTTATTGAAGTATAATTGCTTCACAATGGTGTGTTAGTTTCTGCTTTATAACAAAGTGAATCAGCTACACATGTACACACGTTCCCATATCTCCTCCCTCCTGTATCTCCCTCCCTCCCACCCTCCCCATCCCACCCCCCCAGTGTCATTCCTTTCCTAACTTCAAATAGTTGTCTCACATACATGTATTTATCTGTATTTAGGTGATAGCTTAAGATGAATTCTCTGAAGATTTCTGAGGCCATCACTCTAAGCTGCTTACTTTTTTCAAGTACACTGCCCTGTGAATTCTAGCCACTTTGGTCTTCCCAAATCCTCAACTCTGTCTTCTTAATTTAAGAGGCCTAGCAAGTTCTGGGCTTTTTCTCATTTCACCATTACCTGGAAACTGTCTACAGATTATAAGCTGAGGCAAATGTTGGGCTCATCAGGTTTGTTTCCCCCCCTCTCAGAGATCACTGCCCTTCACTACTTGATATTCAGTGTCTGAACAACCATTGTTTATATATTATCTTGTTGTTATTTATTTAAGAGAGTAGTATGAAATCTGATCTCCTTTGCCCCTACTTGTCTAGATGTGAAAGTCCACATTCTTTTGTTTTGTTTTGATAATATGAGAATTAGCCTGTTGTGTCAAGCTAGTAAAATTTTGAAATATCTTTATTATATCAGCTAATACTAACTGAACTTAAACATAATACCTAATCTATATGACAGGAAGTTCTTAGAATGTGTCTTGGCATATATGAACCATCATTAGGTCTCAATGAGATCTAATTCAGCAGCCATGCCTTAAATAATTCGTATATTTTTGAAACATTTGTTTAGAACATTTGCTTAAATATTTATTCTTTTATTCTCTCTTGAGTGAAATTGAACTAACATCTATTTAAGGAAAAAGTTGGAACTCTCTGATTTCCTATATCCAAACAGACTTAATTTCCAATTCCCAGAACTCTGCTCTCTTGGTTATAAATGTTATCAGATCAAGATGATTCCATAATATTACAAAACAAAATTGCAATTGAGAGTCCAAATTAACTGTTTGGTTGACAGAACAAGAATAAAGGCATTTTTAAAGGGACAAGGATTATACAATAACGTATTATTATACTATAATAATATACATAATATAAAAACATAATATGTTATTAATAGAGCAGAAAGTCAAAAAGACTTTCTATCATCTTTCCTGGATGGAAAGATTTGAGGAAAGTTTTATGTATTTTTTTATGCCTGCTAAATTTTGAACACTATTTTTCTCTATGATAAAGTTTGTTACTTTAAAGCAATTACATATACAAGTGTATGGACTGGATTTTTACTGCGACCATGTGTTCAGCAGAATTTGTGGAAAAAAATAAAATGGAGTCGGTACACTTACTGCACGCATATTTCCCCTACATCCACTTTTGGAAACTCAGCCCATTGGTCATGTAACAGTTCAAGGGGCATCAAAAGCAGTTTCAAGTCCAGAACTGTTGATTTTGAAAAGTAAAAAGGAATGAGGAGAATCAAAGGTACTAAGCTATCCAGAACAACAGATGGTTATAAGGAAACAGACGCAAAAGACTTGCTTCCTCATCTGATTTTCACCCAAGACTTTAGAAGAAGAAAACTGGGTTATATTGCAAGATTCATGCTAAAAATAGGGCCTGCATGAGAATTTCCATTGCTGGTCTATTACTAGAGAAACGAGCTTTGGCAGCACTGGGGAAAGAAGAGACTCCATGTTTCCTCAGGGCCTATATAGCAGGATTGCTTTTCTCTATAGTCTGTTGATCAGCCAACATGACTCCAGTGAATTCTGGACTTACTCCCTGAAAGAATGCCAAGTATGTTAAATAAGCTTCACATTGGGAGCATCTAAGATCGAGTGATCATAACATCATTAGATTTAAAATGCTCATGAGGCCAAGTTCTAAAGGAAACAACAGAAGATCACCAGACTTTTAAAAATGCCAACTGTGAGAGAGGACAAAGTGATTTAAAGAATGCTTATAAGAAGCATGATGTATGCAGGATTCATCACAAGAGAAAACACAATAGGAAAAAACTTATCAAGCAACTAACAGGGAAAGAAGAAAGAATACGATTTAATGTATTCTATTAAAATCTATCTGTATTTAAAAAAAAAAAAAAAAAGGTCCAGTGAGGTTTTAGGGACCACATAAAAATTAGAGAGGTGTTGAAATCTACAAAGAATAACAAGGAAGTTAGGTAAGCAGCTGTCTCATTGAAGTCAAAAAGATTAGCTAATATCCGCCAGTTAAGAACTTAAAAGTGTGGCTGAAACTCTCCCTCTATTACTTCTTTTCTGATTGGGTTTTAGGGAAATCTGTTTTTGTGGATAAAGTCTGATCTGGATCAGCCCAGGTGGTGGCACATATCCTATAACTTAAGAATGATTGGATTAACCTCATTTCCTACAACCCCAAAAAGGACAAATCTCATGAGACTCAGTTGTAAGCCTCCTTTTAAAAATGTTAACATAACTTTTAGTTCCACCTCTCTTCATTTGTAATTAAGATGAATAGATTCATATTTAGATAGTTTTTCCTCGATGCTAAAGGAAATCAGTTTTCTAAAGTAAAGCAAAAGGTGTTTTGATGAAGTTGAAGTACAAACTAATCAACTGTTTTTTAAGTATACATAAAGACCAAAAAGAATAAATCTTTGCTGGGGAAAAGCAGTGGAGGCTATCAGCCAAACAAACTACAAACAAACAAAACTTAAAAAACAAGAACATTCAGCCAAGGCATATTTGGTCCCTGAATGATTAAAGGAAGACACGTGAAGGTGGTGGTTGGGTGCGGGGGTGGGGCGTGCTTATTGGAAAAAAGGAGTTCAGGAAAGAACATAAGGAAGAGAATTCTTATTTACCTCACTCCTAGTAAAATCATTTGCTGTTGCCCTCTGTAGATGCTAAAGAAATGGGGAGGTGTATGGAGATTTAGAGCTTTGCTATTCAAATGTAGTCTGAGAACTAGCAGCATGGATATCACTTGAGAGGTTGATAGAAACAGAGAATTCATGCCATATTCTAGACCTACCAAGTCATAAAATCAGTAAGATCCTTTAGTAACTTGTGGGCATATTTAAGTTAGAGAAGCACTAATTTCAAGCATAGGCTCTGCTGTCAGAAAAACCTGGGTTTGAATTCCCGTTCTACAACTTATTATGTAACCTTGGACGAGGTATGTAACTTTTCTGATAATTTGTTTCTGCAAGAAAAATGGGGATAATAATAGCACCTAACTCATGAATGTGTTAGTTTAAATGAAATATCATGTGAAAATTACCACAATGCCTGGCATATCAAACAAACTCTATACAAGCTGGGTAGCAGGACAGCTGACTTGGATGAAATGATCAGAACAGATCAGAACAAGGTTAGAAAATATGTAAGAGATAAAATTCACTCTTTCCTTTGCTGTGTTCCATTTACTGATCTTATATCTGGTGTTGACATGAACCCTTCAGTGGTAACTAGTTCATGCTATGTTCAGGCTCTGGCTATAAAGCAAGAGTAATTCATTTAAAATAAAAGTAATATTTGGCCATTCGATCATCCAAGTCAGATCAGCTGCTCAATATAATGAAATAATTGGGCAGATTTTGTTCATTAAAATAACAGAAAAAGTTAACAATAAAGAGAGCTGATGATGTCAGCAGCTGTTATAGCCTTGCTTAAATGAAAAAGCTGAGTGGAAGGTAGAAAGTAATAGCATAGTTGTCAGAGAGCCTGGCTAAAAGCAATAAAGGCTGTTGCTATTCTGAATCTCTGACTTACCTGTAATATTATATCTCCAGCTACTTCACTCTTTGCATTTGCAAATTCTATAACATAATTTTGGTACTTCCTTTGAAAGTATAGGAGAAAACTCTGTTTCATTGGTCCATAGCTTTAAGATTATTCAATTACTGTAGGTTCCAGCCAAAGTTACAGTTGCTACTGAATCTTGGCCAGTCCTTGCTAGCCATAGAAAGTTTTAGAGGGTAGCATATACCTGCATTGATATATCCATGCCCAAAGAACCATCTTCATCAAAGTAGGTAATCCCCTTTAACTGACTTTGAAGCTTGGAGAGTTGTAATACAGAGACATAACTGGTGATATTTCTCTGACTTAAAGGAAATGAAACCATGCTGGCGGTCAACTTGTCAACAGATATTATAGCAGGATGTACCTAAATCTCTTGGGTCTGCATTTTCTTCATTTGGAAAATGAAGGTTGATAATTTCACCACAGAGAATTTTTATGGGTCTAAAATAAACGAACTGTAAAACTACCTGTCAAGTGTTTATTAAGGTAGGAATCCAATAAGTGTTAGTTTTCCTCCACTCTCAGCAAAGCAGATTGTTTCATATAGATATGCTATATAATATACACTGTATTTTAAACTGGAAATATTGAGCAAAATATACAGTGCAAGTTTTATGACATACCCGTGTAAGACAGGTAGCACTTTAACACATCTGTTTCTGCTTTAATTCCTAAATACCCATGTTATTCCATCTCATAAATGAACACTGCTGACCAAAAACCTTCTGGCACAATTTGTAAACTAAATTAACAAATTAATTTACTAATTTTAAACTGAATTTCAAAAAGAATCCCTTAGGTTTCTCCTATCCACGGATGATGATGTGAGTCATTGACAGAACTACTAACCTCTCTCTGCCTATTCTAGCTAGGCAGAGTTTTTGGCTATCTTCAAAAATTAGAGTGCTTAAGAGCAAATAGAAAATTCAGGGAGACTTATTTCACACAAAGATGGTGAACATATGGAATAAATTGCTAACTTAGACCAGCAGAGCAGATAATATAATTTAGTTTAGCAGTAAAAAAATTTATTTCTAAAGGAAGGTGAAGATGGCAGAAAGGAACTAGAGAGAATTGATGCCAGTGGCTTGGAGAATGTCAGATAAACCCAGATGAAAAAGGTTCTTTAATGCTCACATGGCCTCTCCCCCACCTCTGGCTTGGTATTCTTTATGTCCTTAGGATCTTTTAATTTTGTGGAAACGAATATAACTGTGACTAGCTTAGCAAAAATTGCTGCTGTATACCATAATGCACGCTATAAACCATGCGGGGATCTTAAAGTGCATAATCGGGTTGCATATGGCACTGTTAATTTCTATTACTGACTCTAAAACCATGAGGGAGTTAGTGCTTGCCTCACTGCCTCACTGTTCTACAAGAATGATTTTTGATAGTTTCCCTTTGCACAGCTTTTCTGCAAAGTGTTTGTCTTTTAGAAAGGCCAAAAGGAACTTATCGGCTTTTTTAAAAATCTGTGCAAAACTGCCAAGCTGCTCTGCGCCCTGCCCCCTGCAGTCCCCAGTTGGCTAGTCTTCTTTAAGAAGGTACAGGTGTCTGTTCACTCAGAAAGAAATAAGCCTTCTTCTGGGCTTTGGGAATTTATGAAAACACCAACTATCTCCTTCATACCAAATGTAGAGCATAATATGAAATTCTATCCATGAAGATTCTTTTGAGGATGGCAAAGTTAAATAAGAAGGTAAATATTAGAAAAAATATATGTATATATACACATATAAAAACAAATTTTGCTGTGTTCTGCCATATGATTCTATATTCTTTAATGGAACTTTGATTGAAATTATGTCTGTCATCTGGTTTCACCCAATAATTTATAAATTTTTAAATTCTGTTTTTACTTTTGGGTTTCTGTGGGTTTGAAACCTCCAAATTCTTGTCAGATCCAAGAAACCAACCTTCTAGCCAACCTCTCAAATGAATCATTGACAGCACATAGGCTTTGGAATCGGTAAACCTGGCTTAGGTTCTTAAAGATATCACATAATAAGTATATGCTATAGAGTCCCCCTAATCTTCCTATCTTTGTTCTACTATCTAAAATATCTAATTATGGGTTAAAGGGGATTAAACAAAAGAATGATTGTATAGTGCTTAGCATAAGGCAAAATGTGCAGTAAATCCACAGTGATTTTGACTGTGTCTACTTTTGCATTTTTCTTTCACAAGAAAGTGACTGTCACTTCCAAGCAGTTTTAGGCAACCTACAAAAGTTGGTTTGCCCCCAAACCAGTCAATATTTTAAGACCGAATCTCCTTATATTGTAGGCTCAGTAGAGCTAAAGTATTTTCAGTAAGGCTTCATTAATTACCAACACAATATCAGTAGTTAAGCACCTCAATCTTTGTGATTTAATCTTTTATGATATATGATTAGATGATACTAGTTAAGATTATTAGTACAACTTTTTAAATTATTCTGTTTTCCCATAAAATAATGTTGCATAGATTTATAATATGCCTCTTTTCTCTCAATTTTTCATTCTTAAATTCAAATGGTTATATTAAGAAACCACTGCTTTTGCTTCTTTCTTGATACACAGGTTCATAACAACAATTTCCATTGACCAGCTCACCTTGATGTACAGTAGACAGTGTACATCAATATATTTAACTCAGTATATTTAAAAGTTAGTAACTCCCTATTGAGAACCTAGCCCACCTCCTCATTTATCTATTGGCTAATGGAATTCTTTTTGTTTTTTTAAGAAGCATTCATTCAACAGATTCATCCAACCAAATTCATGAAGCTAATATTATATGCCAAAACTGTACTGGATGTTGTAGATATAAAAACGAACAGGATAGAAACTGTCTTTGCCCTCAAAGACCTTACATTCTAAAGGGAGAGAGAAGTGTAAAAAAAATCACAACTCAGAGTAACAAATAATCCAGCCAAAGCAAGATGTTTCTGACACATTTATTGAGATATAATTTACATATCATAAAATTCACTTGTCTGAAGTGTGCAGTTCAGTAGTGTTTAATATATTCACAGAATTATACAAACATAACTATAATCTAAATTTACAATATTTTTTGTCACTTTCCATTGACCACTCCATCCGCCACATCCTAGGCAACCATTAGTCTTCTTTCTGTTTCTATATATGCTCCTATTCAGTACATTTCATATAAATAGGATAATAAAATATGTAGTTTTTTGTGACTGACTTTTATCATGCAGCATAATGTTTTCAAGTTTCATTTATGTTGCAGCATTTACCATTACTTCATTCCTTTTATTTTCAGATAATTTTCCATTAAATGGATATACCAAATATTTGACACAGCGATTTTGAATTTCCTGAGTCAACCTGGACACTCATGAGCATATGTACTTTTGATAGTGTATGTGCACTGTTTTTCTTTTAATTGCCCAGCAAAGTCTCTTCCTTAAAGTTCATGATGCTCCAATCTTGTCAAGGATTTAAAAGATTGATAACACCCATTGCTGTTGGTAATATAGCTTGATACATACTTTTTGGAGGCAACTTGACATTACAAACCACGTTATTAAATGTTCTTGGCCTTCTGATATACCTTAAAGAAATTATTTGAAATGTATAAAAAGATATGTACAAAAATATGTCTGGTAGTGCCGTTTGGAAGGGTTTAATATTGAAAACCAATTCTCTACAAAATCAGATTGCTTGCAAAAGTACAAATGTATAGTCATAGCGGCAATATGCCTAAATAATGAAAATGACAATGTAGATCTCTATTTGTCCACCTGGAAAGTTCAGATATTTTAATGTAAAAAATAAGCATGCAGATAATGCTCAAAGTAAAATCATGTTAAGGGCACATAGATATATAGATTGATATCTTTAGCTGGCTAGCTAGTTAACTAGCTGTGTTCTTATGTATAAATGGAAGGTTAATGAGTGTAGGTGGGGTTGGTGTGGTTGTTGGGGGAGGGGAGTAGCATTAACAAATAAGCTTAATTTATGATACACATACAGGGGTGAAAGATAGGACATTGGGTCTGTGAAGGTGGAGTTAGGGCGTTGTAACTTAAGCACACACCCCCTGCCCTTCCCCTACACATACATAGAGCTGTAAGGCCATCAGAGAGCATGCAGACTTTGCTGAAAGGACAGAGGAGGAGAAAAAATCAATACATCAATGACTGCAGTTTTTGAACTTGTAGTTGACTAGTATGATAAAGGCCAGGAAGCAAGCGACAAGGATACCTGGGGCCTTATGCATTGCTTGGCTAGAATGTCAACTCCAGACTGCTTACAGACAACTAGCACATCACTGTGAGCCTCTGCATGCTACTAGTGGGGGCAAGCACAGAGCAACTCACCTGGTGTATATGGGAGCGAAGCCCTCTCAAAAGGAGGCTCAGGAAGCAAAAGGGGCAATTCTACCTCTGTCACCCAGGATTCGAGACAAGTGTGAGCTCCTTGGAGGCTGGGAATTTTCATTAACAAACAAACCTTTCTGTTAAAGGTCCATAGGGGACTGTCGGGTACATCTGGCCACTGGCTCAAGAATGAAAATTGGTTTTGCCCAAAAAGGCAAAGATCACCTCTAACAGGAAGATAATTTGCAGGTCTGAAAATCACATCTACCTCAAGTCTGAGTCTGGCAGTTCTCAACTCAGAAGGCGAGTAAGTAGGGAAGCCGAAGAGAGCAGTTAGGAAATGGGCTTCCTGACAGGTGTCCCTGCTCTTGTGGAGCAAAACTTTGTTTCTGGATAAGAGTTTAGGGTATGCAAAACCAAGGGAGCTGAAGAGCGTCAATTATTAAGATTTTGAATGTGAAAGAGATGTTAGAGGAGTTATATTTTAAGAATTTACTATGTGTTAGGCAAAATTCGAATTCCCTTGTATGTATCTATACATGTAATCCTTATACCACCCTACAAAGTAGTTATTACCTTGATTCTCATTTTATAAATAATGGCCAACTATGGTGAGGTAAGGGGATTTGTCCAAGGTCACATAAACAGAGTCAGGAATAAGATTCAAAGTGTAGATCTTCACTGAACTTTATTGAACAACAAAATGAAAAGAAAAGAGAAGACTGGTACTTAGTTAACGTTTTAAACGTTTTAAATGCATGTGTTCAACTTACCTATAATAAGCAAACCTATCATTTATTTGTCATAATTTTTCCTTGATTGTCCCACTGTACTTAAGAATATTTAAGGTAAATTTAGTGTTAATGTATTTCAGAGGTTAAATGTACACACAATATTTCCACTTACAAAATGGTAAGCAGATTATTTTAGAAACATATTCTTCAAACAGAGAGGATGTAGTGGATGTAGCCCTATAAATTGACCAATGTTCAAAATATTTTTCTCAGCCTGCTACTTAAATTGTACCCCTACCTTGTCCTTCACGATGTCTAGATTGGGTTTTACCAGAACCACAGTCCAGCCCTGGCTTCCCCCAAGATTGGGTATAGAATGAAGAGTCCAGAAGCGTTGTCTCTCATTGTGTGCCTTTAAGCCATTACAGTGCACTCACAGCCCAAGAAGACCCCGAGGTTCCTGTCTCAAGAAAGTCCTACAAAGTTTACCTTTCAACTTATCACTTCACTCAGGAGCATGCCATGATTTGAGGAACATGGCTTTGCATTTTGACTTTTCCTTTTCAAGGTCTCCTTAGGATTTAGTTAATTAGTTTCATTCTTTCTCAACCCGAACCATAATGCCACCTTGCCAGGAGCTTCTCTTACATGCAGATCAATCCTTCCATCGTAATACCTGCAATATAATCTCTGCACATGGAATTTCCCAGTGTTCCCAAATACTCCATATTTTCCTCCCTCCCTCCCTTCCCTCCTTCCTTCCTTCCTCTCCCTCTCTCCCTTTCTCCTCTTCCCTCTTTCATTAACATATAACATTCTTTGTTACAGTTACCAGTTCTTCTGCTAAGAATTTCTTACCATACTTCTCTGCCTAGAAAACTTACATACATTTTTGTATCTCAGTTGATCTCTGAAGCTGATTTCAATCTCTTCAATATTTTCATTTCCAAATAATAATTACATTACATATTTTTGGTATGTCCTACCTCCATTACATAAATTCCCCTTGCTCTTAATCTATGGAAAGTGAGATTTCAAATCTTATGCATTTTCATATTCAACAAACTGGCTAGAAAAATATGTGATACATAGTAACTATTTAATTTCTTTCTTAATGAATAAATGAATGTCAATCAATCATGAAGAATTATGATTATTGGCATCACCCAAAATTCTGGCCTAAACGTAATACCTTTTTTATATCCAAATAACACGAATCTCTATTCTCAATTATATTGACTTAAATAATCACATCACATAACTCCAGAGAAGGACTCATATTTACAATCCAAAGTGTTCAGAGTGCATTGATATATGCTTAAGGAGACACAAAAATGAGAATGTGACCTGAAAGATGAAAACAGAATACTCCCCACCAAGTGTCCATTATGCAAGACATTATGAATGAGAACTCTAGGGGAGTAACATATTTCCCACATAAATGATAAAGTATTATGGTTGACTCTGATCCCCAAATGAGATATATGGAGTTTAGTATTGAAAACTATAACTTTTAATTTCACAATTATATGTGTAGCAGTTATGTTATGAAAGTCATATGGTCCCTTTGTACACATAACACTTGAGGAGTAATTTATATTTTTCTGAGTGTTTTTCATAGATGGTTCTTAAATAAGATGGTCTTTCTGAGGAAGATAAACAGAAACCAAACTACCATCCTAATCACTATAATAACAAGTACAGAATTCATGCTGGCCAGAGCTTTTAACAGCACCCCGAAGTCCATAGGTTGCTGAAATGTTTGCTTCGGACAGGAACGGAAGCATATTTAATCACTACACTCAATAATTTATTAGGGCCATATGATCTTCACCATTATGCATGTGGAAAAAGCAAAAGGCACTGACAAGATGGAGAACTAGCTTAGGCATCTGGCTCCCTTCCTGGAAGTAGAAACTAGAGAAGCTATAAATGCAAGCATGAAGCATGAATTTGAGAAAGGGACACAAAAAATAAAAAGCCACTGGGAAGATCGGTGACTGTTAGGACCTGATATTGGTGGCACTCTGGTTGTAAGACAGGTAGAGAATGTCGTAGTCTGCTCACATTGCCATAGCAAAATACCACAGACTGGGTAGTTTAAATAAGACATTTATTTCTCCCAGTTCCAAAGGCCAGGAAGTCCAATATCAAGGTGCCAGTCAATTCACTTTCTGGTGAGAGTCTCTTCCGGGTTTCCAGACAGCTGCCTTTGAGGCTGTGTATTCACATGACCTCCTTTGCATGTGCAAAGAGCGAAAGAGATCAAGCTCTCTGGACTCTCTTCTTAGAAGGAAACTAATCAAATCAGATCTGGGCCCTACCTTTATGACCTTATTTAACCTTAATTACTTTGGGAAAGGCCCTAACTTTAAATATATTGTCACATCTGTAGGTAGGGCTTCAACATTTAAATTTTGTTCAATTGGGAGATACAAACATTCACTCCATAACAGGGAAAAACTTCTAAATTCTTTTCTTGTATCTCCCCTTATTGGCTTGGAAAAATTGAAGCTGGATTTTAGTCGGATTTGAGTCACTTGCAGTTGAGATAAAAATACCTTAACTGATCCATTGAATAATTCTGATTCTTGTAAATTCAAATTATTACAGTTACCCTGAATCCCGTCTATTTGATCATTTCACCCTCTTCTGCACTATGCATTAAACAGTTACATATCCTAAAAAGGTGTAAAAGGTTTTTTATAGAGAATGTATAGCAAATCATATCTACAAAAAGTTACATGAGAATAATATGACACTCAGTGCCTCACTATGTGTTTTTCTTCTCTTTAGCAATATTCATGCTTTAGTTTTAAATTAATCAAATGTTTCTTCTAACATCCCCAGTGAATACAAAAGTATTGAAAAAAGAGAAAGAAAAAGTACACGATAATGTCTTTCTATGAGACATATTTATTAGTTAAATTGCTTAGCCTATGTATACTCTTTCTGGTGTACCACCCAAGAAAAGTAAAATGTCTCTGAGCATCAAAGGTCTACCTTAAGTCCATTTCCTCCTTGAGCCAATTCTGCTATTTAAATTCCTTCTGCTTTCTCCATTTTTCTTTCAGCATATGATATTTTTTTCCTGTCATGTTGCTATTTGTTGTTCATAAATTCCAAGGCATAACCAGTGCATGCACATCACAATGTTTTTATGAGAAGAGGGGTTTAGTGCCAGTGCAAAGATTTATGACACCATATATTTTTTTTACTTGCTATTAGTCACACAGGCATTTTAATGTAGAGATTAATTTTTAATAACTCTTCTATTTGCATCTCTGGACTTATTGATTTGAAACGTGGTGGTGGTGGTGATCATGATATCTTTTTATAGTCAAAGGAACTTTAAATAAGCCTTTCTCATAAGACTACACATTTCTTATAGTCATATTCACTGAGCTGAAAAATGCTTTGTTGTTTGAAAATGATCAGAGTGGACATATTATGTGAATGATCAAAACTCTACTTAATTTTGAAGAGGCTGTGTAATATATTCATTTGACAATAGGAAGAAAGAAACTCATTCTGTCTTTTTTTGTACTTAAAAACATATGCAAAAAAGTTGCAAAAGACTACAGCTTAGTAAGACCCAATTTATTTAAGAATGTGAAGATACCATGGTGTACCTTCTTTCATTATACTCACTCAATCAGAAACTAACTCCCATTGTTTTTGAAAGTTACAATAATAATATGTGGGTAAATAAAACAATCAAGACCCTACTAGCAATATATTATTAAATTTACTTCTCAGTGGAATTCAAAATGGAAAAGTTCTATTTAAATGGAGAAATAAATATGAAGCAATTAGAAACCAGTGTACACACACACACACAATTGTCATGAACACTTTTTAAAAAGCTCTGAATGTCTAAATGTCTAACAACTGAGATTGATTAATGGTGCATTCATGGAATGACATATTAGGTAGTTATTCCAATATAGACCAAAGGATAATATTAATGACACAAAAAAGTCCTAATATTTTAAGTTAAAAAGGATCCATGAGTAAAAAAACTGTACTTGAAAGGAAAAATGTACATACATGTGTGCAGAAAATGCTATCATAATCAATTATAGTATGTTAATAACTCATCACTTGGTGATGTGATTGCAAATGTTTTTATTCTACTTTTACTTATCCATATTTTCTATATTAATATTGGATAAATTACCTTAAAAGATATATACTTATAGACATCTTGATGGATATACAAGTAAGATACAATAAATCCTTACACTTGAGGAGCATGAAAAGAATAATGATCTATATGAACTTGCACAGAATTCGAATAAACTCCTTCGAGAGGAGTCTTCCTTCTGTAGTATTATTAAGTTTGGTTATTTGGACCAGCCTTCATGATCTATAAAGCATGGCAACTAGGAACACTTAACAAAATATAAACAAATCATCCTAAAAGCATAACGTAGTTACTAGGTGCTATGAACTGCATTTTGTCCCCCCAGAATTCATATGTTGAAGCCCTAGCCCTCAGTACGATGGTATTTGGCGATGGGGCCTTTGGGAAGTGATTAGGTTTAGATGAGATCATAAGGGTGGAGCCTTCATAATGAGATTAGTGCCCTTATAAGAAGATACATGACAGATCTAGCTCTCTGGTTTATGGGAAAAATGTATTTAAATTAATTAATATGTTCCAACCCTTTCTGGACAATTCATGCTTAAAAAGGCTCTCCTAATAATAACAGGCTGTTTAAACCTTTTTAGAATATTCCCCTCAAATTAAGAAAGTAAGTGAACTTAATGATTAACATATTTTTGTGCAATTAAGGGGGTTTCCAATTCATTGCTTTGAAACATTTTAAATTATCTTCTAACCTAGTCATTAAGTGAAAGGTCATTAAAAATAATTTTTATACCATACCATGTCATGTAATTCAGTTTTCAAAAACTGAGCAAGTTAGCAATTATAAAAATAAGTCTATCTCCATATGCCTTTTAATATTCCTATCTACTTTTTTACAAAAACAGATACACTTACTGCTTTTATTAAAATGGGAAAGTGGGATAGAATTGATTCAAACCCTGTTTCATTCTACCAGTAATTAATATTCATGAATTGATAAATAATGAAGATATACAAAGTTCAATATATGTCATCAAAAAATCATTTCCCCCAAATTACCTTTTTATATGTATTATTTATGTGTCAAAATATGTAATATATTTATATTCTTTGGATTCATTGGCTATGCTTTGTAAATGAAATGGTAATTTAAGTTACAAAAATTTTATTTTATTTTTTATTTTTTTTTAAGCATCTTTATTGAAGTATAATTGCCTTACAATAGTGTGTTAGCTTCTGCTTTATAACAAAGTGAATCAGTTATACATATACAATATGTTCCCATTTCTCTTCCCTCTTGCATCTCCCTCCCTCCCACCCTCCCCATCCCACCCCTCTAGGTGGTCACAAAGCACCGAGCTGATCTCCCTGTGCTATGCGGCTGCTTCCCACTAGTTATCTATTTTACATTTGGTAGTGTATATATGTCCATGACACTCTCTTACCCTGTCACATCTCACTCCACCCCCTCCCCATATCCTCAAGTCCATTCTCTAGTAGGTCTGTGTCTTTATTCCCGTCTTGCCACTAGGTTCTTCATGGCCTTTTTTTTTTTTTTTTTTCCCTTAGATTCCGTATATATGTGTTAGCATACTGTATTTGTTTTTCTCTTTCTGACTTACTTCACTCTGTATGACAGACTCTAACTCCATCCACCTCATTACAATTACCTCCATTTCATTTCTTTTTATGGCTGAGTAATATTCCATTGTATATATGTGCCACATCTTCTTTATCCATTCATCTGTCGATGGACATTTAGGTTGCTTCCACGTCCTGGCTATTGTAAATAGAGCTGCAATGAACATTTTGGTACATGACTCTTTTTGACTTATGGTTTTCTCAGGGTATATGCCCAGTAGTGGGATTGCTGGGTCGTATGGTAGTTCTATTTGTAGTTTTTTAAGGAACCTCCATACTGTTCTCCATAGTGGCTGTATCAATTTACATTCCCACCAACAGTGCAAGAGTGTTCCCTTTCCTCCACACCCTCTCCAGCATTTATTGTTTCTAGATTTTTTGATGATGGCCATTCTGACCGGTGTGAGATGATATCTCATTGTAGTTTTGATTTGCATTTCTCTAATGATTAATGATGTTGAGCATTCTTTAATGTGTCTGTAGGCCATCTGTATATCTTCTTTGGAGAAATGTCTATTTAGATCTTCTGCCCATTTTTGGATTGGGTTGTTCGTTTTTTTGTTATTGGCTGCATGAGCTGCTTGTAATTCTTGGAGATTAATCCTTTGTCAGTTGCTTCATTTGCAAATATTTTCTCCCATTCTGAGGGTTGTCTTTTGGTCTTGTTTATGGTTTCCTTTGCTGTGCAAAAGCTTTTCAGTTTCATTAGGTCCCATTTGTTTATTTGTGTTCTTATTTCCATTTCTCTGGGAGCTGGGTCAAAAAGAATCTTGCTGTGATGTATGTCATAGAGTGTTCTGCCTATGTTTTCCTCTAAGAGTTTGATAGTGTCTGCCCTTACACTTAGGTCTTTAATCCATTTTGAGTTTATTTTTGTGCATGGTGTCAGGGAGTGTTCTAATTTCATACTTTTACATGTTCCTGTCCAGTTTTCCCAGCACCACTTATTGAAGAGGCTGTCTTTTCTCCACTGTATATGCTTGCCTCCTTTATCAAAGATAAGTTGACCATATGTGTGTGGGTTTATCTCTGGGCTTTCTATCCTGTTCCATTGATCTATATTTCTGTTTTTGTGCCAGTACCAAACTGTCTTGATTACTGAAGCTTTGTAATATTGTCTGAAGTCAGGGAGCCTGATTCCCCCAGCTCCATTTTTCGTTCTCAAGATGGCTTTGGCTATTCGGGGTCTTTTGTGTTTCCATACAAATTGTGAAATTTTTTGTTCTAGTTCTGTGAAAAATGCCAGTGGTAGTTTGATAGGGATTGCATTGAATCTGTAGATTGCTTTGGGAAGTAGAGTCATTTTCACAATGTTGATTCTTCCAATCCAGGAACATGGTATATCTCTCCATCTATTTGTATCATCTTTAATTTCTTTCATCAGTGTCTTATAATTTTCTGCATACAGGTCTTTTGTCTCCTTAGGTAGGTTTATTCCTAGATATTTTATTCTTTTTGTTGCAATGGTAAATGGGAGTGTTTTCTTAATTTCACTTTCAGATTTTTCATCATTAGTGTATAGGAATGCAAGAGATTTCTGTGCATTAATTTTGTATCCTGCTACTTTACCAAATTCATTGATTAGCTCTAGGAGTTTTCTGGTAGCATCTTTAGAATTCTCTATGTATAGTATCATGTCATCTGCAAATAGTGACAGCTTTACTTCTTCTTTTCCGATTTGGATTCCTTTTATTTCTTTGTCTTCTCTGATTGCTGTGGCTAGGACTTCCAGAACTATGTTGAATAATAGTGGTGAGAGTGGGCAACCTTGTCTTGTTCCTGATCTTAGTGGAAATGGTTTCAGTTTTTCACCATTGAGGACAATGTTGGCTGTGGGTTTGTCATATATGGCCTTTATTATGTTGAGGAAAGTTCCCTCTATGCCTACTTTCTGCAGGGCTTTTATCATAAATGGGTGTTGAATTTTGTCGAAAGCTTTCTCTGCATCTATTGAGATGATCATATGGTTTTTCTCCTTCAATTTGTTAATATGGTGTATCACATTGATTGATTTGCGTATATTGAAGAATCCTTGCATTCCTGGGATAAACCCCACTTGATCATGGTGTATGATCCTTTTAATGTGCTGTTGGATTCTGTTTGCTAGTATTTTGTTGAGGATTTTTGCATCTATGTTCATCAGTGATATTGGCCTGTAGTTTTCTTTCTTTGTGACATCTTTGTCTGGTTTTGGTATCAGGGTGATGGTGGCCTCGTAGAATGAGTTTGGGAGTGTTCCTCCCTCTGCAATATTTTGGAAGAGTTTGAGAAGGATAGGTGTTAGCTCTTCTCTAAATGTTTGATAGAATTCACCTGTGAAGCCATCTGGTCCTGGGCTTTTGTTTGTTGGAAGGTTTTTAATCACAGTTTCAATTTCAGTGCTTGTGATTGGTCTGTTCATATTTTCTATTTCTTCCTGGTTCAGTCTCGGCTGTTTGTGCATTTCTAAGAATCTGTCCATTTCTTCCAGGTTGTCCATTTTATTGGCATATAGTTGCTTGTAGTAATCTCTCATGATCTTTTGTATTTCTGCAGTGTCAGTGGTTACTTCTCCTTTTTCATTTCTAATTCTATTGATCTGGGTCTTCTCCCTTTTTTTCTTGATGAGTCTGGCTAATGGTTTATCAATTTTGTTTATCTTCTCAAAGAACCAGCTTTTAGTTTCATTGATTTTTGCTATTGTTTCCTTCATTTCTTTTTCATTTATTTCTGACCTGATCTTTATAATTTCTTTCCTTCTGCTGGCTTTGGGGTTTTTTTGTTCTTCTTTCTCTAATTGCTTTAGGTGCAAGGTTAGGTTGTTTATTCGAGATGTTTCCTGTTTCTTGAGGTAGGCTTGTATTGCTATAAACTTCCCTCTTAGCACTGCTTTTGCTGCGTCCCATAGGTTTTGGGTCGTCGTGTCTCCGTTGTCATTTGTTTCTAGGTATTTTTTGATTTCCCCTTTGATTTCTTCAGTAATCACTTCGTTATTAAGTAATGTATTGTGTAGCCTCCATGTGTTTGTATTTTTTACAGATCTTTTTCTGTAATTGATATCTAGTCTCATAGCGTTGTGGTCGGAAAAGATACTTGATACGATTTCAATTTTCTTAAATTTACCAAGGCTTGATTTGTGACCCAAGATATGATCTATCCTGGAGAATGTTCCATGAGCACTTGAGAAAAATGTGTATTCTGTTGTTTTTGGGTGGAATGTCCTATAAATATCAATTAAGTCCATCTTGTTTAATGTATCATTTAAAGCTTGTGTTTCCTTATTTATTTTCATTTTGGATGAAAATTTCATTTCATTTGGTCCATTGGTGAAAGTGGGGTGTTAAAGTCCCCTACTATGATTGTGTTGCTGTCAATTTCCCCTTTTATGGCTGTTAGTATTTGCCTTATGTATTGAGGTGCTCCTATGTTGGGTGCATAAATATTTACAATTGTTATACCTTCCTCTTGGATCGATCCCTTGATCATTATATAGTGTCCTTCTTTGTCTCTTGTAATAGTCTTTATTTTAAAGTCTATTTTGTCTGATATGAGAATTGCTACTCCAGCTTTCTTTTGATTTCCATTTGCATGGAATATCTTTTTCCATCCCCTCACTTTCAATCTGTATGTGTCTCTAGGTCTGAAGTGGGTCTCTTGTAGACAGCATATATATGGGTCTTGTTTTTGTATCCATTCAGCCAGCCTGTGTCTTTTGGTGGGAGCATTTAATCCATTTACATTCAAGGTAATTATCGATATGTATGTTCCTATTCCCATTTTCTTAAATGTATTGGGTTTGTTATTGTAGGTGTTTTCCTTCTCTTGTGTTTCTTGCCTAGAGAAGTTCCTTTAGCATTTGTTGTAAAGCTGGTTTGGTGGTGCTGAACTCTCTCAGCTTTTGCTTGTCTGTAAAGGTTTTAATTTCTCCATCAAATCTGAATGAGATCCTTGCTGGGTAGAGTAATCTTGGTTGTAGGTTTTTCTCCTTCATCACTTTAAGTATATCCTGCCACTCCCTTCTGGCTTGCAGAGTTTCTGCTGATAGATCAGATGTTAACCTTATGGGGATTCCCTTGTGTGTTATTTGTTTTTTTTTCCCTTGCTGCCTTTAATATGTTTTCCTTATATTTAATTTTTGACAGTTTGATTAATATGTGTCTTGGCGTGTTCCTCCTTGGGTTTATCCTGTATGGGACTCTCTGTGCTTCCAGGACTTGATTAACTATTTCCTTTCCCATATTAGGGAAGTTTTCAACTATAATCTCTTCAAAAATTTTCTCAGTCCCTTTCTTTTTCTCTTTTTCTTCTGGTACCCCTATAATTCGAATGTTGGAGCGTTTAATGTTGTCCCAGAGGTCCCTGAGACTGTCCTCAGTTCTTTTCATTCTTTTTTCTTTATCCTGCTCTGTAGCAGTTATTTCCACCATTTTATCTTCCAGGTCACTTATCCTTTCTTCTGCCTCAGTTATTCTACTATTGATCCCATCTAGAGTATTTTTAATTTCATTTATTGTGTTCTTCATCGTTGCTTGGTTCCTCTTTAGTTCTTCTACATCCTTGTTAAATGTTTCTTGCATTTTGTCTATTCTATTTCCAAGATTTTGGATCATCCTTACTATCATTATTCTGAATTCTTTTTCAGGTAGACTACCTATTTCCTCTTCATTTGTTAAGTCCCGTGTGTTTTGAGCCTGCTCCTTCATCTGCTGTGTGTTTTTCTGTCGTCTCATTTTGCTTATCTTACTGTGTTTGGGGTCTCCTTTTCACAGGCTGCAGGTTCGTAGTTCCCGTTGTTTTTGGTATCTGTCCCCAGTGGCTAAGGTTGGTTCAGTGGGTTGTGTAGGCTTCCTGGTGGAGGGAACTAGTGCCTGAGTTCTGGTGGATGAGGCTAGATCTTGTCTTTCTGGTGGGCACGTCCACGTCTGGTGGTGTGTTTCGGGTTGTCTGTGGCCTTATTATGATTTTAGGCAGCCTCTCTGCTAATGGATGGGGTTGTGTTCCTGTCTAGCTAGTTGTTTGGCATAGGGTGTCCAGCACTGTAGCTTGCTGGTCGTTGGGTGAAGCTGGGTCTTGATGTTGAGATGGAGATCTCTGGGAGATTTTTGCCGTTTGGTATTACGTGGAGCTGGGAGCTCTCTTGTGGACCAGTGTTCTGAAGTTGGCTCTCCCACCTCAGAGGCACGGCCCTGATGCCTGGCTGGAGCACCAAGAGCCTTTCGTCCACACGGCTCAGAGTAAAAGGGAGAAAAAATAGAAAGAAAGAAAGAAAGAGGCTATAATATAGTGAAGTAAAATAAAGCTATTGTAAAGCAAAGCTATACAGACAAAATCTCACCCAGCAGCATATACATATACACTCACAAAAAAAAAGGAAAAGGGGAAAAATTAATATCTCCTGCTCCCAGAGTCCCCCTCCTGAATTTGGGCTGATTCGTTGTCTATTCAGGTGTTCAGCAGATGCAGGCACATCACGTTGTTTATGGAGATTTAATCCGCTGCTTCTGAGGCTGCTGGGAGAGATTTCCCCTTCTCTTCCCTGTTCGCACAGCTCCTGGGGTTCAGCTTTGGATTTGGACCCGCCTCTGCGTGTAGGTCGCCTGAGGGCGTCTGTTCCCCGCCCAGACAGGACGGGGTTAAAGGAGCAGCTGCTTCGGGGGCTCTGGCTCACCCAGGCCGCGGGGAGGGAGGGGTAAAGAGGAGGCGGGGCGAGCCTGCGGCGGCCGAGGCCGGCGTGACGTTGCACCAGACTGAGGCGCGCAGTGCGTTCTCCGGGGGATGTTGTCCCCGGATCCCGGGACCCTGGCAGTGGCGGGCTGCACAGGCTACCGGGAGGGGCGGTGTGGAGAGTGACCTGTGCTCACACACAGGCTTTTTGGAGGCGGCAGCAGCAGCCCCAGCGTCTCACGCCCGTCTCTGGGGTCCGCGCTGATCGCCGCGGCTCGCGCCCTTCTCTGGAGTTCGTTTAGGCGGCGCTCTGAATCCCCTCTCCTTGCGCGCAGCGAAACAAAGAGGCAAGAAAAAGTCTCTTGCCTCTTCGGCAGCTGCAGACCTTTTCCCGGTCTCCCTCCCGGCTAGCTGTGGTGCGCCAACCCCTTCAGGCTGTGTTCACGCCGCCAACCCCAGTCCTCTCCCTGCGATCCGACCGAAGCCGAGCCTCAGCTCCCAGCCCCGCCTGCCCCGGCGGGTGAGCAGACAAGCCTCTCGGGCTGCTGAGTGCTACTCGGTGCTGAGCCTCTGTGCGGGAATCTCTCCGTTTTTTCCTCTGCGCCCCTGTTGCTGTGGGGTCCGCGCTGATAGCTGCGGCTCGCGCCCCTCTCTGGAGTTCGTTTAGGCGGCGCTCTGAATCCCCTTTCCTTGCGCACCAGGAAACACAGAGGGAAGAAAAAGACTCTTGCCTCTTCGGCAGCTGCAGACTTTTTCCCCGGACTCCCTCCCGGCTAGCTGTGGTGCGCCAACCCCTTCAGGCTGTGTTCACGCCGCCAACCCCAGTCCTCTCCCTGCGATCCGACCGAAGCCAAGCCTCAGCTCCCAGCCCCGCCCGCCCCGGCGGGTGAGCAGACAAGCCTCTCGGACTGGTGAGTGCTGCTCGGCGCCTAGCCTCCGTGCGGGAACCTCTCCGCTTTGCCCTCCGCACCTCTGTGGCTGCGCTCTCCTCCGTGGCTCCAAAGCTTCCCCCCTCCGCCCCCCGCAGTCTCCGCCCGCGAAGGGGCTTCCTAGTGCGTGGAAACCTTTCCTCCTTCACAGCTCCCTCCCACTGGTGCAGGTGCCGTCCCTATTCTTTTGTCTCTGTTATTTCTTTTTTCTTTTGCCCTACCCAAGTACGGGGGGAGTTTCTTGCCTTTTTGGAGGTCGGACGTTTTCTGCCAGCGTTCAGTGGGTGTTCTGTAGGAGCAGTTCCACGTGTAGATGTATTTCTACTGTATCTGTGGGAAGGAAGGTGATCTCCGCGTCTTACTCTTCCGCCATCTTCTCCAATCCCCCCCAAAATTTTATTTTAATAGTATCTTACATCATAGAAAATTTTTTAAAATGACTGTCCATATTATTGTTTCAGAGAATTAGGATCAGATGACAGATACTGTGACAGAGCCTTTAATGGATTTTATCAGTGGAATCAGTGTTTCTAACATACATGTGGGGGAAAAAATTCTGTGTTAAGATTTGAAACTTTGTCCTGCTTTTGTAAACCTTCCCTCAAGAGCAATTCATGCTTTGACAATAAGCAATCCCATCACCAAATTTACAATAAATATAAATTGAGGACCACTAAAAGAGCCTCCCTAAACCAACATATTTCAATGCATGTGTGTTGAGGTGAGGGTGAGGGAATTTTTAAAAGGAAATACATGGATTCATGATATGTGAGGGGTTTTTGTCTTTTTGAAAAATGGGAAAAAGGATGTTTTGAAAGGAAGAAGAGGGACCATTCTTACACCAGTTATCGGACAAATCAAACTTAGAAAAGAACACTATGAAAGTTGAGGATTTGAAAATTGATTCCCTAAATATTCACATGGCAATATTCACATGGGGCAGTACCCCAGTGTGAAGCAATTGCTCTAAAGGTTAAGAAACACTGAGGGTTGTTTGTACCTGCAATTTATGTTAAGAGACACTGATTAGCAGTCATACTTTAGGCCAATGTTTTTCAAATTATGGGTCTTTATTATGTTATTAAATTGGTTTGGTGAGTCTCATGTAAGTATATATATATATTTTTAAATGAATTTATTTATTTTTATTTATTTTTATTATTTATTTTTGGCTGTGTTGGGTCTTCGTTTCTGCGCGAGGGCTTTCTCCAGTTGCGGCGAGCGGGGGCCACTCCTCATCGCGGTGCACGGGCCTCCCACTGTCGCGGCCTCTCCCGTTGCGGAGCACAGGCTCCAGACGCGCAGGCTCAGCATTTGTGGCTCACAGGCCTAGCCGCTCCGCGGCATGTGGGATCTTCCCGGACCGGGGCACGAACCCGTGTCCCCTGCATTGGCAGGCGGACTCCCAACCGCTGCGCCACCAGGGAAGCCCCAAGTATATTTTAATTAATTATGACAATTTAGAAGAGAAAATATCAAAATACAGAGTTTATCATAGTAAGAGTAAGCATTGTTTTGGGATGTTACTGATTTTATATATGTGTGGGTGTGTACACAAGCGCATACATATAGATATGTATATTGGATTATGTTGTGAAATGTATTTCTTACTATGTATAATATTAAAAACTATAAATGCTAGTGCCTGGTGCTGTAGGCAATAGAATATAGACTAATGTTCAGTTTTCATCATATGGCTATGGAATTTCTCTCAAAATACATTTCTTCTTTTTATCTCTCTCTCTCTCTCTTTATATGCCAAATGCCCCCAAACTGAAATTTAAATGACCTGACCTTAGAGCTAATATACAGAAAGGGTTATCAGAATCCCATTTCTCAAGGACCAGTCTACCTAGTTGATGCTTTTAAGATGATCTTAGTGGCAAGAAAAATGGATTGAGAAAATCAAATGAGGTGCTTGAGATAGGTCAAAATTTTACAAACAGCAGAGTACGTTGAAGCAAACCTTATAACACAAGGTCACTTGGTTTTGTGTTGCATGCTATTTAAAAATCTCCTTCATATGTGTATGTTTGCAGGACTTTTCAGTGATGATGACTGACAATGACTAATTTTCCTGCCTCTGTTTCCCTATTGCAGTACTCATGTAAACCAAAAAGAATTTTTAAAATTTAAATATACTGGATACCGTCGAAAAACTATAGAATCCCAGAAGGAATTCTCACTATCCAAAGAAAGAAAGGTGAGGAGTGAAGGATGAGAAAGACAAGTAACAGGCTGCCCATTACAAGTAAGGTCTGTCTGTGCCCATTATGCCACATTATTGCCTCCTGTAATCCCAGTGTAACCATCAGATTTGCTTACCCCTACCCATAGCAATATATACATCAAATCAATAGATATAAAAGTATACTTTTCTCAGTAATATCAAGAGTATTTGCTAGTAAAATAAACTTTTTAAAAGGATTATAATGTAGTTATGGGAACATCGAAGGAAAGTAGATATTCTGTTATTTGATAACCTACAGTCATCAGTGAACCAATCCTCTCTTTTCTCAGCATAGAGCATCACGACCAAAGAATTACTGAGTATATGAACATAAATATGAAGATGTGCAATGCATGATTCTTCCTGATATAGGTCTTCAGTGCACAAAGACATATCCTTTTAGCAATCCTTATCAATTGTTAATTCTTTGATAATTAGAAATACCTGCACAATGACAAGATCACACCCCAAAATAAATATAGTTTCTCAGAGAAAAATGCTCAAAGCTTTCTAACTAATCTTTATTAGAATTACATTGAAAGTAATTTCTCTTGAGCCACCTGTAGGCTTTTTTCTTCTCCATTGTTATATTCATAGGGCTAATAAGCACATTGCATTGGCATATAGTGTCCATTAAAAACATATTTGTTAGATGTATGGAGAGATGAATGAATGAATGGATGACTAGCCAGTTGGATGCCTGGCAGAGTTTTAAAAAGATACATTCTTAGGTAGGTTCATTTGTTTCATATTTTAGATTCCACATATAAGTGATATCATATGGTATTTGTCTTTCTCTTTCTGACTTTACTTAGTATGATAATCTCTAGTTGCATCCATGTTGCTGCAGATGGCATTATTTTGTTCTTTTTTATGGCTGAGTAGTATTCCATTGTATATATGTTTCACATCTTCTTTATCCATTCATCTGTTGATGGACGTTTAGGTTGTTTCCATGTCTTGGCTATTGTGAATAGTGCTGTTATGAACATAGGGGTGCATGTATCTTTTTTAATTACAGTTTTGTCTGGGTATATGCCCAGGAATGGGATTGCTGGATCATATGGTGATTCTATTTTTAGTTTTCTGAAGAACCTCCATACTGTTTTCCATAGTGGCTATACCAACTTACATTCCACCAACAGTGTAGGAGTGTTCTCTTTTCTCCATATCCTCTCCAGCATTTGTTATCTGTAGACTTTTTAACGATGGCCATTCTGACCAGTGTGAGGTGGTACCTCATTGTAGTTTTGATTTGCATTTCTCTAAGATAAGCAATGTTGAGCATTTTCATGTGCCTGTTGGCCATCTGTATGTCTTCTTTGGAGAAATGTGTATTTAGGGATTCTTCCCATTTTTCGATTTGGTTGTTTGTTTTTCTGTTGCTTGAGTTGTATGAGCTGTTTGTATGCTTTGGAAATTAACCCCTTTTCGGTCACATCATTTGCAAAAATTTTCTCCCATTCTGTAGGTTGTCTTTTTGTTTTGTTTATAGTTTCCTTTGCTGTGCAAAAGCTTGTACATTTGATTAGGTCCCATCTGTTTATTTTTGGTTTTATTTCTATTGCCTTGGGAGACTGACCTAAGAGAACATTGGTATGATTTATGTCAGAGAATGTTTTGCCTACGATCTCTTCTAGGAGTTTTATGGTGTCATGTCTTATAAGTCTTTAAGCCATGTTGAGTTTATTTTTGTGTGTGGTGTGAGGGTGTGTTCTAGCTTCATTGATTTACATGTGGCTGTCCAGCTTTCCCAACAGCTTACTGAAGAGACTGTCTTTTTCCCACTGTATAATCTTACTTCCTTTGTCAAAGATTAATTGACCGTAGGTGTGTAGGTTTATTTCTGGTCTCTCTATTCTGTTCCATCGATCCATATGTCTGTTTTTATGCCAGTACTATGCTGTTTTTATTACTGTAGCTTTGCAGTACTGTCTGAAGTCTGGGAGGGTTATGCCTCCTGCTTTGTTCTTTTTCCACAGGATTGCTTTGGCAATTCTGAGTCTTTTATGGTTCTATATAAATCTTAGGATTATTTGTTCTAGTTCTGTGAAAAATGTCATGGGTAATTTGTTAGGGACCACATTAAATCTGTAGATTACTTTGGGTAGTATTGCAATTTTAAAAATATTAATTCTTCTAATCCAAGAGCATGGGATATCTTTCCATTCCTTTGAATCATCTTTAATTTCCTTTATTAATGTTTTATAGTTCTTTCATGTCCTTGGTCAGGTTTATTCCTAAGTATGTTATTTTGGGGGGTGTGATTTTAAAAGGTATTGTTTTTATACATTCCCTTTCTTTTATTTCTGAATGTACCAGTGAAAACAGCAACAGTCTCACAGACATAGAGAACAGACCTGTGGTTGCCAAGGGGGAGGGGGTTGGGAGAGGGACAGAGTGGGAAGTTGGGGTTCGCAGATGTAAGCTATTATATATAGAATGGACTAACAACAAGGTCCTATTGTATAGCACAGAGAACTATATTCAGTATCCTATGAGAAACCATAATGGAAAAGAATTTTTTAAAAAAGAATATATATATATATCTCTGAATTACTTTGCTCTACAGCAGAAATTAACACAACATTGTGAATCAACTATACTTCAATTTAAAAAAATGAAGTAGAAAAAAAAGATACATTCTTAACCGTAGATTATGGAAGTAACAATGGGCTTCCAGAATAGAGACCATGAGTGGATATATGAAAAGGGTTGATCAAGAATAGCAATCTTGAGGATGTAAATAGCCTATTTTATTTAGGAAGAAAATAGTCATGATAAAAAAATCATGCATGCTTCTTCCAGTCCAGAATTAGATTGTCAAGAGAGATTCAATGAAAGTGTTTGTAAAGGCCTGGAAGTTTTTACTGTATGTCTTCATATGGCACACAAAAATAGAGAAATAATGTTTCAGATAACATTCTTATTTGCGAAAAGTCATTATTTTGCCTCCATAAAATCTGAATAGACTCAATGCTTTGGTCTCACATCTATAGACAGTATAAATGCATTTCAATTTTTTAACATTTGTTTTTCATGAACATTTGGATTTTCAGCCTTTGCTGAAGATAAATGTGAACTAGTTATATACAATAATTTGTCTATGAGGCAATGTGTCAACAGACAATCCTATTTTATATGGCCAAGTGGATCATTGATATATACATAAACAGCAATCATCTTTCAGTGTCAGTGGTCCTATTTTAAGTACAATGATTCTTACTGCATTCTTAATATATAAACTATATTTTCCAACTTTCTGTAATTTTTACAAATTTTGTAATTTACCTTGCTTTTTTCCCCTATATTTTGGAGGAATCACAATAATTACAGTACTCCTTGGTAATATTAAAATAAAACAGTCTTAATATCTATGAATATCACATACATTTTTATGCATTGTTTCTGGGCATATTTCCAATATCTTATAGCTTTATTAAAAATTATTAATTTCAGAATGTTCCCATGTAGTTATATCCTGGAACCCCTTCTGTCACATGGAATGGTTTACTTTTGCATTAAAAATATTTTGAAAAAACAAAGTGTATATATATATATATTATATATTGTTATAAACAAAGTGTATATATATTATATATATATATATATATATATATATATAGTTCAGTTATATAAAGTAAGGCAAATAGTTGCAAACAATTAGCTGGCCTTTGCAAAACTTTAGCATTTATACTAGCCTCAAAAACAATCAAAATAAAACTGATCTTTTCATTTCACAAGAGAAAATACATGCTACAAGTTCTGATTTTAAATATATATGAAACACCTGAGAAAACATACACATGCATCCTGGAGCACGAACCACAGAGACAGAGGTAGAGATCAGAGGTAAGAAATGAATAAAGTCACAGCAGACATTAGAAGGGTTCATCTCTGTATGAATGTCAGCACTGTGGATATCTAATGCACTAGATGTACGTGGGATTCAGTCTAAATATATCTTTTTTATGGAATTTAGTATTGACTGTAGCCTTATTTATTTGTGTATCAAGAAGATAACATCAAGGATGCTTACTTCACCTCATTCTGCCTTTTAAAGTCACCAAATACAGGAGAATAAGAATTTCATAGATATGGAGATATCAGTTGGAGAGAATTCTACCCTTTTCAAAAATTGATATGCACACCAATATTCAACACCTTGAATAAAAAAATCTGTCCTATTTTCAGCTCTAATAAACCTCCATTAAATCACAGTAATCATGTGCTACAGAACAGGTGTTTTAAATCACTAAATTTGGAAGTAGAGTGAAGTTGCAGGAGCATGTTGGAAGCTTTTCATTGGCTGAGTGTGACTGCCGTTTCCATGGCAATTCCACATGCACCCTGGTTCCCAAATCTTCTTCTCACTCTTTCAAAACGCAGTGGAAAATACTATTTAGTATGAGGAGAACAAATTGGGTCAAATTATCATCATTTATTTAGCTAGAAACTGTAATAGGAATAGAGAGAACCATGTGTGGACTCTCCTTTACAATTTGCTCACATTTTATTTCATCTACATTCATTTATGCATAATTTCTACGCCCTCTGCTGTTAATCAACATATGTTACAAAAGAAAAATACCCATAGGGCAACAGCTTGTTACAATAATCATTTATGGAGAGAAAATGCCAGTCATATAAAACACAATCACACTTGGTGTTTATGCTTAGAGTGTTATGTATTTGGGTGCATTAAAATCAGTATCAAGTACCATTAATTCAATATCCTATGGTCCTATGATATTTCCAGGTGAGTTATACATGGACCTTCTTTTGTAGAGTTGGCATTACCTTCAGAGTTAGAGCAGGAGTGAGACATAGACCGAGAGTTGTCACTAAATAGTTCAGTTAAGAAAGGCAAGGGACAATGTAGGACACATACTCGGCATGGGAATCTTCTTAGTCAGACTCTGTTCTTTCACAACAAGAAGCAAGGCCGTTCTAGACTTTGAACTTGGTAGAATACACATGCACAGGGGTCACACTGTGAAAGCTGAGTTTTCCTGAAAAAGGGCTTCAGGCTACAATCTAATAAAATTTTAAAAATCTGATACCATTTTCTATTTATGACATAAATTACAATCTTAGTTGATAATCTAAGAAGAGAAATAGCCATGCTTTGACTCTGGGATTTTAGTGAATCTTGTGAAGACAGAAAAGAGTAAAGACATTTTAGGAACAGAAATAGCAAAGGGCTAATGAACAGATTAAGAGTTTCCATTTGTGATTACTTCACTGAGGAACTTAGCAAAACAGCTGTGATATGGAACATAGGGATTTAAAATGAGAGTGCCTACTGAATACAAGAAAGGATAGTAATCCCCAAGTTTAGACTATTTGGGCCTAAGAGAGTCATCAAATTGGAAATGAAACTAGGAGGACTTGTAAAAGAAGGTAGTAATGTAAATCAGAATAAGTAAGGTAAGACTCTGTATATCAGATTACACTATAGAGTTTGAAACTTGACCATCTGTCTTTCTAAAATGCTTAAGTATTTTGAGTATCTCAGAGAGTGGTAAAATAAATTCACAACCTTTGAAGTCAGAATCCAGGTTTTGAATTCTGACTGAGTCAGCTAAACTAAGTTACTTATCTCTGAGTCTCAGTTTTCGATTTTGTAAAATGGGAATGATTACATAAATCTTGCATGTTTGCTGTGAAGATTAAAGAAGATAATACATGTATTGTCACCTGTACAAAGCGAATACTTAATATTTTTCCCTCTATTTTCTTCTGTTCCTCTGATGCCTTATTTGACCAATGCTATGGGAAATGAATATAGTATAAGCAGAAAGAAAAATCCATGGATCACAATAAGGAATTATTTTAGAATATTTCCACCACCCCAATAGTCCCCCTCCATCACCAAGTAGTAAATACTGTATTAGAAAAGGCAGTGGGAATTATCAAGGTAGAAAATTGGCTCATGGAGGTCTTCTATCTGTTCCTGCCTCTCTCTCATCATTGTGGTTAACACCACTTGTTTCTGTTTTCAGCGATAAATACCGAGTTCTTTAGAGGGGCTGAGTGTACATTCTCTATCTTGGAAAGTGCGGTCTAAGAGCACAGAGACTCCAAAGTTCTGACAGTCAGTTATTTCATGCCACCTTAGTACTTTGTGGAGATGGGTCTAAAAGTAGTGGTAAAGGTAAGCTGTTAGGGCTTCCCTGGTGGCACAGTGGTTAAGAATCCGCCTGCCAATGCAGGGGACAAGGGTTCAAGCCCTGGTCCGGGAAGATCCCACATGCTGCGGAGCAACTAAGCCCATGTGCCACAACTGCTGAGCCTGCGTGCTACAGCTACTGAAGCCTGCGTGCCTAGAGCCCGTGCTCCGCAACAAGAGTAGCCCCCGCTCGCTGCAACTAGAGAAAGCCTTCACGCAGCAATGAAGACCCAATGAAGCCAAAAATAAATAAATAAAATAAATAAATTTATAAAAAAAGAAAAAAGTAAGCTGTTAGCTTCTCTTACTCAGCCAAATCATTTCCCCATCAAGTCCAGTATCAACATGGTAATCTCTGAAACTAAAATGCAAGAGATAGAGCAGCAAAATTTACATTCCATTTCCTAATAGGGTTACAATCCTGAATCTCTATCTCTTCTAACCTTCCTTATTCAAAGCCAGCAACAATATTTAACCTTTTCATACCCTTTATCTGTTTTCCCTGGGCCATGTCCTTCTTTTGGTATTTTCCAGAACTTAAGCACTTAGAAGCCAATGTTTTAACAAGTCCCAAGTTTTACCACCTCATGACAATTATTCCAGAAAGGGAAATGTATAATATAAAAAAGCACAAGAGGAGAAAATTATTAAAGTTCCTTCTTCCCCTGACACTGAAAGATTTTACACTCTAGCCCTAAGGAACGGGATGTGTTATTCCATATTTTAAGGAAGATCCCTTGTGTTTCCTCTAAAGAGAGAGTTGCGAAATTCATGGAGGATGTTTATAATGAATAAAGAGATTCTTCCACTTTTAGCAGACTTGTCTGCCTGTGGTTAGAGAAAGACCATCCAAAGAGAGCAATTAATTCTTCCTTATCTCTGCTTCCTTACCAACTTACCTAATTTCATTTTTGGAAGAATATGATTGATGCACATGGCCTTCTCAGTGCAGTTAATTTGAGGGATCATGGGGAAGTGTGGGGAGCACAATGGCCGGAGGAGAGCCTGGGTGGAATTCCCACACCCCCTCCGCTCTCCACAAATACACACAGAACCACACCCTACTGAGAGCTTGTCCTTGTAAGAATATCAAGGCTTCATGAGCATATACAGATCCCTGAAGGACCCTCTCACCATTCCGCATGTGTTGCTGCATGGGAGATTCCAAGTAAAGCAATATTGCAAATGTGATTTATTATAATCCTTTATATGTCTGGGATTTTATAGCACTTCAACACATACTTCAATTATGTTGTTTATGTCTCTGTATTGAAGTTATTTTATTGCATATATCTTTACCACCTTATTTTCTATAAAGTCCAGGAGGGCAAGACATTAGTTTATGTTTTGTTTGTTTTAATTTTTCAATCTGTGTGTCCCTATCCATTCAACAAACATTCAGTTAGCAAGTTCTACAGGACAAACACTGAGCTAAAAGATAAATAAAATATGATCTCTTCCTTCTAGAATCTCATACTGTTGAGCCATTTGGGTACTTACTATGTGCCAGAGGCATCATTGTTTTTCAATTAAATATTTATTTACCTTAAGGAGGAAATATTTTATCCCATTTTACATTATAGAAACTAAGAATTAAAGAGAATTCCAACCAAGTGCTTTCTGGAAGAAATCTTAGTTAAGAATGGAATGCTTGAAAAGAGAAATCTAAAAATCCATCAACTATATAGAAAAGGATAAAGTAGATTCAGAAGGGTTAAAAAATAGACCAAAAAAGAAAAATCCAAAGAAAATACCAAGAGAAAAATGAGCCTAAATGGGTTATGTGAAGTTCTTGCTTTATTTAACATGCTATCAAGGTGGTAAGTTGGCAGATAATAAAGCTTTTCTGAGAGACACATGTCTAGTAATTAAGCAAGAACTTTCGTGTATAGGTCTGTTTAACCCAGATCTATGGTGTAATTATCTGTTCCAAAGTTGTGAGATGAAACAAGAGATATTTCTCAAAATCTTTATTCTTATCTTTAGACAATGTTTTCACACCATGTAAATAAGTAGCCAAAGAGATATCTCCCTTTATTTCCTGTGTAACTAATTGACATTTGAGCAAAGAGTTATACTTATTTTACATCTTAGTAATAAAACAAGAAATTATAAATGCCATTTATTCCATTTCTACTACTATTACTCAGTGATGGTACCATACCAAAAATGTATATGTTCAAATCTTGATATTTCAGAACTCTTTGCATTGTCCAGAGATTTAAGACTAAAGATCAATTAAATGTTCCTTTTTTTGAAAAGTCAATATTAATGCCACTGATTGATCCTAAATTATGACAGACAGTATGAGGTCTTTCTTTGTTATTTCTGAGCTGGTATCTCTTAAGAATTATGTTTTCATATATTTATATATATTAGTTTTATAGAACTATTAAAGTATAAGATTCTTTACAGCTTTCCCCTTTTTTCATTCATCTTTTTTTCTGTCACTTCCCCCATAATTGCTCCCCTTTATTAATATGCACTATGTTGAAAGCAGCAAGCTAAGTATACAACTTTTACCTCCTCACATTCTACTTGTGTACGATCAGTAAAGTTTCTCTGCCCTTTGCCAAGGTGGCACTAGGATGAAGGTAAAAGAGCACAATCTAAATTTAACTCACCTGAGTCCAAATCTAATTTTGGCATTTTCTGTCTGTAAGACTTTGTGCAAATTATTTAAACGTATGAGCCTCAGATTTTTTTAATCTTCCAAAGTGAATAATGTCACTATTCTCTAAGTGTTTTGTGAGAAATTTATGAAACTTCCTGACCTACCATCAGAACATGTAGTTGTTAAGTGAATGCTACCTCCCTCCTTTTCCTTAGACCTCACTCCTGAGCCAATGTATCTGCTTTTCAAGAGCCGCTGAATAGGGGCTCATGCCCTCTACTATGTAGAGAAACAAAGGATATTCTGGACCACTAGGGGATTTAGGACTTGTGCTCAGCTTTTACCTAGCCTGAGTTCTTTTAAGTCGAAGTTGACCCTGATCTTGGATGTGAGACAATGTATTTAAAAGCATCAGAGAATTTGGCCCTCAGTATTTGTCAGCTGAATCTAAAATAACCACCACGAGATTCTGCAGAAAGGGGATTCTGGTAGTTCTCTGAATTTAGGGAAGAAACATAGTCAATCTGTACAGTTTCCTAATTAGTAAAATGAGATATTAGGTGATATCAAGCAGGGCATGATGGAAACCCACGGCACTGCTGCTTCCTCCAGGGCCTCTAATAGAAATATCTGATCCACTACAAAGCTCCTTCCTTCTGGGACAGGGCCTCAAAATTCTGTTTAACACAACTCTTGTGTTGGGGATATAAGTTGATTGTTATTTTTCAGTGCTTGGGTTATGTATTTCCTTAGCTGCCTTCCAATTTTTAATTGCACGTTCTATGATTATTATTATGAGACCCATTTGTTATACTGTGTTAGAGTTACATCCTCAAGGGTCAATCGAGTGCATATGTCTCTTTGTCCCAGCCTACTGTGCTTTTTTATTCTTCTGTTTGCTCTATAAATATAAAGATTATTAGCCTAAAGCAGCCAACATTTGGGGAATGGTTGCCAAAAAATCATGATTAGTTTTGTAATCAGTGATCTATAGTCCTTCTTCTGGCAGTAATTAGATGTAGCAATACATGCTTATGGAAATAATAAAACCATGTCTTATAAAGAGGAAAAAAATGCTTATTTTTTCCTCTATAGAACGATATCATTCAAATAACTGAAACAGTGGCATCAAATCACTGTGATATAAAATTTAATAAGGATAAGGACTGCTTAGAATTCATCCTTGCTATATGCCCTCTATAGTTTGTAACCTTCTCATTTAAGATGTCTTTCTATTGAACTTTCTTAAGTTGTAGTTTTGGGATCAGAATCATCAGAAGGGGTCAATATTGGGATCCCACAGTTTAGTCCTGGCTTCTTTCTATCCAGTGTACAGTTCCATGGATTTTGACGACTATCACATGTGTCCACCATGACAGTATCATAAAAAATACTCTCACTGCCTTAAAATATTTTCATGCTTCAACTACTCCCCCCACCCCTGCCAACCTCTGGGCAGCGCTGATATTTTTCATTGCCTTTATAGTTTTGCCTTTTCCAGAATGTCAAATATTTGGAATCATGTAGTGTACAGCCTTTTCAGACTATCTTCTTTAACCTACCAATATGCATTTCAAGTTCTTCTATATCTTTTCATGACTTGATATATCATTGCTTTTGATCAGAAAAATGTTCCATTGCATGGATATACCAAGGTGTTGATGCATTCACCTATTGAAGGACATCTTGGTTGTTTCAATTTAAGCAATTATGATAAAGTCTCCTATAAAAATTTGTGATCAGGTTTTTTTGTATATATGTTTTCAAGTAAGTTGGATAAATACCTAAGATTACAACTGCTGGATCATATGATAGGATTACATCTGGTTTTGTAAGAAACTAGCAAATTGTCTTCCAAAGTGGCTGTACCATTTTGTATTTCCACTAGCAATGAATGAAAAATGAAAGTGCTTGCTGCTCTACATTCTTGTCACCATTTGGTATTGACAGGTTTTAGATTTTAGCCATCCTAATAGGTATGTAGTGGTATCTCATTTTGTCTCAATTTGCAGCTCCCTAATAACAACTGATGCTAAGCATCTTTTCATAAGCTTATTTACCATCTGTATATCTTCTTTACTGAAGTGTCTAGTCAGACCTTACACTTTTTTTTAAGTTGGGTTATTTGTTTCCTTATTATTAAGTTTTAAAAATTCTTTGTATATATTGGATACCAAATTCTTTATCAACTAAATAGTAGCAAATATTTTCTCCCAGTCTGCGCCTTGTCCTTTCATTCTTTTAACAGTGCCTTTGCATAGCAGAAGGTTTTAATTTTAACAAAGGCCAACTTATCATTTTTTCTTTCATGAATTTTATGTTTTATGTTGTACCTGAAAATGAATCACCGAACTGAAGGTTACCTAGATATTCTCCTGTGTTATTTTCTAAAAGTTGTATATATTTTTTAATTAAGTTGATGATGTATTTCTAGTTAACTTTTGAGAAAGGTGTGAAATCTTTGCCTTGATTCTTTTATTTTAGTAACATTACTTTTTTTCTTGGCTAGTCTGGATAGAGTATTATTAATTTTATTTATCTTTTCAAAGAACTTGATTTTGATTTTATTGACTTTCTGTACAGTGTATTCCTATTTTCAATTTTATTTATTTCTTCTCCAGTTTGTACAATTTCTCTGTTTGCTGCAGGCTTAATTTTCTTTTTCTTTCATGTTCTAAGATAGGAGCTTAAGTTGTTGGTTTTAGATATTTCATCTTTTCCAATAAATGTAATGCTATAAATTTCCTTCTAATAACTGTTTTTGCTGCATTCTACAACTTTTGATGAATTCTATTTCCATTTTCACTTAATTCAATTTAAAAAATTCTCTTGGGACTTCTTCATTGACTCACATGTTATTTAGAAGTATGTTGTTTAATCTCAAAATGTTGGGGGTTTTTCTTACTATCTTTCTGGTTTTGATTTCTAGTTTAATTCCATTATGGCTTGAAAAAAATACTTTGTATGATTTCTGTTTTTAAATTTGTTAAGATATTTTTTTCTTGACTTAGAATGTGGTTTGTCTTGTAGGATATTCCATGTGAGCTTGAGAGGAATGTATATTCTATTGTTTTTGGATTGAGTACTCTATAAATATCTATGACATCAAGTTGATTGATAGCGATTTTTGGGTCAAGTGTGTCCTTTCATATTTTCTACCTGCTGCATCTATCAACTACTGAAATAAGGGTGTGAAAGTATCCAACCATAGTAGCAGATTTGTCTACTTCTCCTTGCAGTTCCATCAGTTGTTGTCTCTTGTATTTCAGGTTTCTGTTATTAGGCACATGCATGTTAAGGATTGTTATGTCTTCTTGGAGAATTGAGCCCTTTATTATTATGTAATACCCCTCTTTATTTCTGATAATTTTCCTTGTTCTGAAATGTGCCCTGTCTGGAATTAATACAGCTTCCTTCTATTTCTTTTGATTTTTATTAGCATGATATATCTTTCTCCATCCTTTTAATTTTGACCTAAATGTGTTTTAATTTTTTTTCAATCTGACAAACCCCATCTTTTAATTGGTGTATTTGGATCCTTCACATTTAAAGTGATTATTTATATACCTGGATTAACATCTACTAGGTTTGTGACTATTGTCTAATCAGTGCAATTGCTCTTGGTTTATTTTTATATTTTCTTGTCTTTCACTGCCTTCTCTGATTTTGGTTGAGCATTGTATATGATTCCATTTTCTCTCCTCTCTAAGCATAGCAATTACACTTCTTTTTTTTTTTTTTTTTTTTTTTTGCCCTTGGGTCAGTTTTAAATTTTTATTTATTTATTTATTTTTGGCTGTGTTGGGTCTTCGTTTCTGTGCGAGGGCTTTCTCTAGTTGTGGCAAGCGGGGGCCACTCTTCATCGCGGTGCGCGGGCCTCTCACTATCATGGCCTCTTTTATTGCGGAGCACAGGCTCCAGACACGCAGGCTCAGTAGTTGTGGCTCATGGGCCTAGTTGCTCCGTGGCATGTGGGATCTTCCCAGACCAGGGCTCGAACCTGTGTCCCCTGCATTAGCAGGCAGATTCTCAACCACTGTGCCACCAGGGAAGCCCAGCAATAACACTTCTTAACAAAAATTTTTAGCAGTGTCCTAAGGGTTTGCAATATATTTTAAATGAATCTGAGGACGCTTTCAAATAACATATTATTTCACAGATATCCAGGTATTTGTAAAAGAGTATTATTCCCAATTCTTCCCTTCTTCCCCTTATAATATTGCTGTCATTTATTTCCCTTATTCATATACTAAAATCACACATCTTGCTGTTATTACTCTGTAAAAAATAATTACTTTGAAAAATCTCTTACATCAATTAAGAAAAAGAAAAATAAAAGATTTTATTTTTACCTTCATTTATTCCTTCTCTGGTGTACTTCCTTCTTTTATGTAGATATAAGTTTCTATATCATTTTCCTCCTTCTTGTAGAATTTCTTTTAACATGTTTACAGATCATGTGTTGATGAATTTCCTCAATTTTTGTTTGTCTGAGAAAGTCTTTATTTCTCTTTCACTTTTGAAGGTTGATTTCACTGCAGAATTTGAGTGTAGTGGGTTTTGTTTTTTCTTTCCACACTTTATTTCACTCCAATTTCTTCTTGCTTGCATGGTTTCTGATGAGAAGTCCACTATAACTCTTTTCTTTGTTCCTCTGTAGGTAGGGTGTTTTATTCCTCTGGCTACATTCAAAATTTTCTCTTTGTCTTTGGTTTTCTGTATTTTGAGTAGGATATGCCTTAGTGCAGGTTTTTTTGTTTGTTTTTTGTATGTATTGTTTGGGTTTTATTTATTTTTAAAAAATCAAGATATAATGCATTGGGTAATAGGAACTGAGATAAATAGACCATCAGTGTTAAGATTTATGTTAATCTGGCTAGGAGTCTGGCTCTGTTTGATATTTTCTGTCGTGTGGACGATAGAGGCTTCCTCTAGTGTCTTTGTCTTTGTCTCCTGTTATCTTTGGGTTGTCACAAGAGCAGTCTCTTAAGTAGAGTCTGTTTCTTGCAGCTCCTTCATCTGTAATCCATTGCTATTATACTGGAGCCCTGATGATATGGTGGTAAGGTTGGGGGAGGGGAAGCATAATCTAATTTTGTAATTCAATCTTTATCTTTTAGTGGGCCTACATCTTTCACAAATGTTTCTTAGCTTTACCCTTCACCACCTTAGATGAGAGAGAAAGGACAGAGGGGGCTGGATTTGGGTAACTGCCCTTCTCTTAGGTTGGGTAAAGTCTTTTATGGTAAAGTCTTTTCTCTTGGAGGGAGTCCTTTGTTTTTGATATCTCTCTGGGCATATTGCAAATGATCACTTTTTTCTTACCCTGTCAGAAATGCAAGTGGAGTTTCCTTGACTCTTCACTGTGAGAACCTGGTAGAGGTCTTTGAGTTAAAACTCATAAAAGTGTGGGGTTTCCTCTAAGACTGGGCCTTAGGAGTTTCTCACTTTCAAGCCAGTCTATACTCAGCCCCCAGCAATTAGTGAAAATTACCATATGTTTCTACCAGTTTATGTCTCCAGAAGCTTCTGCTTCAAGTAAACTTATTTTGGCTCTGTTTCTCTGTATTTGCCTATCTTTCCAGATTTCTGGGTGGGAGTTTGCCCTATGATATCAATTCTCTTAAAGATCCATTGATTTTCAGTTTGTTCAGCTTTTTATTGTTTTAAGGATGGAAGTGGTGATTTTTAAGCTTTTTATATGTCACAGTTGAAACCAGAAATCTGTTGGAATTCTTTTTTTTTTTTTAATTTTTATTTATTTATGGCTGCATTGGGTCTTCGTTTCTGTGCGAGGGCTTTCTCTAGTTGCGGCAAGCGGGGGCCACTCTTCATCACGGTGCGTGGGCCTCTCACTATCGCGGCCTCTCTTGCTGTGGAGCGCAGGCTCAGTAATTGTGGCTCACGGGCCCAGTTGCTCCGCGGCATGTGGGATCCTCCCAGACCAGGGCTCGAACCCGTGTCCCCTGCACTGGCAGGCAGACTCTCAACTACTGCGCCACCACGGAAGCCCGGAATTCATTTTTGATAGAGTGTCTAATACTCCAATAGCTAGTTCTGTACTTTTTGGATTAATGTCCATCATTAGAAATGTGGTTACAGTATGTACATCATGTACATCCACATCATGAACTGTGATGCAGTTTTTTTTTAAATTAGGATATTTTTAATTACTATATAGGAAAAAGAACAGAGATTTCCAGGGTATATTGTTTTGTGAAAAATAACGTCCAGAAAATTATGTAATAAGTGACCATTTATGTAAAATCAGTGGGAAATATTTCATGTTTGCTTGTATAAGAATAAATAATCTTGAAGAGAAATCCAAGAAAATATTACAAATAGTTATTTATGGTAAGCAAAGGTAAGATGATGAGAAAGAATGGACAGAGGAAGAGGTGGGAATTATCAACATATACCATGTTAAGCAATATCTTTATTTTTGGATGCTATGATTGTATTTCTCTCCCTCTCTCTCTCTCTCTCTCTCACATGCACACACACACACACATTCACACGAGTAACATTCCCTCAGATGTTTCTTTTTTTACTTTCATTTATAAACTTTAGGAAAGTTAACATTGGTTTATACAGTTAATAATAATAAGGAAAATATCCTACTGAATATGAGGCTTTTGATATTCCTTATCATCTTGTACCTATGAAACCTTATGCCCGATAATCTACTATCTACTTGGTCAGGCCTGAATTAGAGATACCTGAATACTTTAGATGTTTTAAGGATGTGGGTATATTTTAATTTTATTGTAGATGGATTTGGGAGAGCCACTTCCAGTTAGCATTTTGGATGCTACCTCTTATTTCAGAGTTTCTTTGTTTTGTCTTGTTTGCCAAATAGCAGAACTTTTTAGGCCAGGATATAGAACTGGAAACCCCATATCTGCCATAACACTTTGAGGTTAGATCCATTTTATAGTAATTGCACCGTCAGTAAACAATGAGAAGAGTCATGTCTTCTTCCAGACATCAAAACAAATGAGCTTTAACAAGTTATCAAAATAATTTAAAGATGCCCTAGTCTATTTTATTTTTTTCCATCCTTAAGGTTCTCAGTTAAACCATGAGTGAATTTGGTTCTGGATCTCTCAGGTCAGAGGTAAAAAGGAGAAGGAAGTGGTCCACAGGGGTCATTGTGAGAATATTTTTTAAGCAGAAAGTTTCCTAAAACTGTGGAAATAGTTTCAGGTAAGAAAAAGTTAGAGGCACCATGCAAGTTCTTCCATCAACAAATACCCTGCAACCCCAGATTGCCACATTGCTTGACAGTGTCTACTTACAACTTAAAGTGGGAATGACACGTAATTTTCATCTCATGTGTCAAATTAAATCCATCATTAGTGCTGCTACTAGCAGCGTTGAGAAAGATATTGATACAACATCTTGATTTTAAGATACATACTTAAAGTCAAAGTGCTGTGATCCATCAGTGTGTCTGTTAATAGGTGCAAGGAGGGAGAGTGGTGGAACAAAAGCAAGACATCTGCCAACTCCAGGAGGGTTTGCAACTCTGGGAAGCCCAACTTCATCAACTATTTATAAATATTAGAAGTATTTGCTAAATACAATATAAACAATTAATTAATATTAAAGAGTGTAAAGACTAACCAACATTCATTGAGCAGTAACTATGTTCCAGGCACTGTGCTAAGGAATTCACAAGCATTAACTCATCTAATGATTACCATAACCCTAGGAAGTATTGTCCCCATCTAGTTTATCCACAGTGACCATTATTTTCTCTTTAATATACCAGACCCAGAAATCCTTTGCATTCAAAACCATTTCTTACAGGAAAGAAGTAACTATAATAGTAAGTGAGAATCCTGCTTAAGGCATGATTGATCTTGAAATACATATGAAAATAACTAACCTAGGTTTCAATAAGTATACCAAATTCGTTGTGTAACATTTTCCAAGTATTTGAAATATCCAGCGTACTTTGGCGGGGTTTAAGAAATGTTCACGATTTTTATACATTCTGAAGTAGTTTTACAATATTTTCTAAGTAACTTTTAATAAGAAATTTTAAGCTAAATCTTTTCACTACAATATTGGTTTAAATAATATTTGTTTTGATGAAAAAATCAACAGATTAAATAACTAAATAGAAGCAAAGAAAGAAAGAGGAGGCAAAAAGCTAAATATGCAGGAAAAGTGTCTCAAAATCTGCAATATAATATGCATATCTACCCTTGGTTGTTTAAAAGAATTCCCACTATAGTCTTTATTCCATTGAAAAGGTTAAGTATTATGACATAGGACAGGTGGTGCGTTAACGTCTTTGACCATACTATAAACTTAATTTCCACTGCAGAAGAAACTATTGGAAATGTAATGAAAACATAATGAAGTCAACGTTCTTGCTTACCAAGTGGGATTTTGCAGCACAGTTAATTGGATGTCAGTGTGAAATGTTGACAGACAGAGAACAGAATGGAGGGAGAGACTTAAAGAGAGAATGATTTTATCTAAGCATTTATATTTGCAAAAGTAGCTTTAACCATCTGGATATTTGCAATCATGTAGATAAAACATATAGCTGGATGAGCTTTTAGGTTTTCATCTAGATTTCCCTGTGTCCTCTCCAGGGCTTAGACAAAAATGGACACTCAATAGGCACTCAGTAAATACTCACTGATTAATATTTGCTATTCTGTACCAAAAATCATAGGCTCTCTCTGTTGGAGATTGGGATATAAAATGTCAGCCAGCTTTCTTCTTTTCATTTTTTTTACGTGTTTGAAAAGAGTGGGGCTTTTGGTCAATTTTTTAAAGTTTTATTTGTATATAATTCACATACATACAATTCACCACTTAAAGTATACAATTCAGTGTTTTCTTATTCTATTCACAACCGTCACTACTGCAATCTAATTTACAAACATTTTGGTTCCCACAAAAGAAATCCCATACATGCTAGCAGTTAACCTTGATTTTTCCCATGCCCACCTCTGCCAGTCCTAAGCAACCACTAATCTACTTTCTGTCTGTATATATTTGCCTATTTTTGATGTTTCATATGAATGGAATCACAAAATATGTGACCTTTGTGACTGCCTTTTTCAGTTAGCATAATATTTTCAATGTTCCTCCATGTTTTAACATGTATTATCTATTTGTATTGCCAAATAATATTTCACTGCATGAATATACCGCATTTGATTTATCCATTCATCAGTTGATAGACATTTTGGTTGTTTCCACTTTGGGACTATTGCAGATAATGCTGCTCTGAATATTGACATACAAGTTTTGTGTGGATATTTGTCTTCATTTCTCTTGGATATTTACTCGGGAGTACAATTGCTGAGTCATATGATAACTCTCTGTTTAACCTCTTGAGGAACTACTGGACTGTTTTCCAAAGTGGCTACACCATTTTAAAATCCCACCAGGAGTGTGTGAGGGTTCCAGTTTCTCCAGTATTACAGGCCTCCTGCACCTGGAGGAGAGCTTTTTCCCTACAAGTGGAGGCTGAGTCAGGGAAAAGAGACCCAGTCCACCAGGCCTGCTCCGTTTGTCTGAAATTAGAGCTTCTATAAAATGGAGCTGGTGGAGGATGAGAAAGGCCAGCAGCCTGCTCCTGCTGGGGTGAAACCATAGGCCCAGGCTGGGAGCTGGCAAGAAAGGGAACCCCTTGTCTTCTTGGTGGTACACATTGGGAGTAGAACTCTTGCAGCACAGAGAGGGGAAGGGAAAGAGTGGCCCAAATGCCACAGACTCTCCCTAGTCGTACCAAGATTCAGTAAATTTTCTTGAATAAATGATTATCCAGTCTCTATATATCTTTAGAACAATTCCGAAGACTTGGAATTATTGTTTTCTGTATATATTATTTTCACCAGTTAAATGGTTCTGATGTGAAGAATGTCTGTGGAGGTCTTTGCTCCTCTGTTCTAGAAGTTTCCCCTCATTTCACTTTTTTAAATCACTTTCTCTTCCTCTGATACTTTTTGACTTGAAGTAGTTTCTCTGAACTTGGTGACTGATACTCAATTAGCTATCAAGTATACTGTTTATACATCACTGACATTTCATAAGAAACAATAGAGGCCAGTCAACAGTCAATATAGCATCATATAGCAAGTGGAATTATTCTTCAAAATCAAGGTAAATAAAGGCATTTTCAGATAAAAGATAATTTTTCTGTCAGCATACTGACACTTCAATAAATGATAAGTTTTTCAGGCTGAAGGGAAATAGCAAATGGAAATTCTGAACTTTTGTAATGAATGAAGACCACTGGAAATAGGAAATACATAGCAAATGGTAAGACTATATATTCACTGCTTTAAAACACATATGACTATTCTAAGCAAAACTTACAGCACTATCTTGAGAGCTTAGAGAGTGTGTAGATGTGATACATATGACAGCAATTGCATGAAGTGTGGATTGGAGGTAAATGGACCTGCAAAATCGTAAGGCTTTTACATTTTTATGAGAAGTTCTACAATATTAACTCTAAATGGACTATGAGGAGTTAACAATACATAGTGTAAATTCTAGTGAAAACACAAAAACATTAATGCAAAGAAATGTAACTTAAAAACCAAGTGATAAATAAATAAATCTGAAAACTTCCAAGTAATCAAAAATAAGATAAGAAAGAGGAAAGAGAAACAATAAACAGAGGGGACAAACATAAAATAAATAAAAGTTTATAAACCTAAATCCAATTATATTAATATTACATTATATATTAACAGAATGAACACACAAAAAGAGAGTATCAGAATGGATAAAAATGCAAAATCCAACCACATGCTGTCTATAAGATTGCATTTTCAACATAATGACACATGGAGGTTGAAAATAAATGGGTGGAAAAATAAAGCATAGAAACTGTAAGCATAAGAAGATGAGAATAGCTATATTAATATTAACTAAAGTAGACTTCAAGACAAAGTAGATTGTATTATTAAAGCAAAAGAGGGATATTTCTTAACAATTAAATGGTTAATTTGTCAGAAAGATGAGACAATATATATTGCCTAATAAGAGAATTTCAAAATCCATGAAGAAATGTTTGACAGAAATAAATGAAGAAATAGATAATCCAAGAGTCAGGCTAGGAAAATCTTTTCTTTCCACAATTAATAGAACTCTAGACAGAAAGACCAGTAATGATATAGAGGACCTAAACCACTCTGTTAACCACCATGAATCAATAGCCATAGAACACTGTACTCAACAACTACACAAAATACACTTTTTGAAGCACATGTGGCATATTCACAAGGTAGACACTATATGGTAAGCCACAAAACAAATCTAAATAAACTTAAATGCTGACACCACAGTATGTTTTCTAACTATAATACCATTAAATTTAAGTTCAATGATAACATGTTTACAAAACCCCAAGTATTTGTAAATTAAAGTATACAGTTCTTTTTTTGAAATTAAAATTATTTTTTAATTTTAAATTAAAAAAAATTTTTTTTTATTTTTTATTTTATATTGGAGTATCATTGACTAACAATGTTATGTTAGTTTCAGGTGTACAGCAAAGTGATCCAGTTATACATATACAAGTATCTATTCTTTTTCAAATTCTTTTCCCATTTAGGTTATTACAGAATATTGAGCAGAGTTCCCTGTGCTATACAGTAGGTCCTTGTTGGTTATCTATTTTAAATACAGCAGTGTGTACATGTCAATCCCAAACTCCCAATCTATCCCGCCTCCACCTCCCCACCCCGTAACCATAAGTTCATCCTCTAAGTCTGTGAGTCTGTCTCTGTTTGGTAAATAAGTTCATTTGTATCATTTTTTTTTTTTTTTTAGATTTTGCATATAAGAATATCATATGATAGTTGTCTTTCTCTGTCTGACTTAATTCACTTAGTATGATAATCTTCAGGTCCATCCATGTTGCTGCAAATGGCATTACTGCATTCTTTTTAATGGCTGGATAATATTCCATTGAATTTATGTACCACATCTTATTTATCCATTCATCTGTCAATGGATATGTAGGTTGCTTCAATGTCTTGACTATTGTAAACAGTGCTGCAGTGAACACTGGGGTGCGTGTATCCTTTCAAACCATTGTTTTCTCCAAATATATGCCCAGGAGTGGGATTGTTGAATCATATGATAGCTCTGTTTTTAGTTTTTTTAAGGAACCTCCATTCTGTTCTCCATAGTGGCTACACCAATTTACATTCTCGCCAACAGTGTAGGAGGGTTCCCTTTTCTCCACACCCTTTCCAGCATTTATTGTTTGTAGATTTTTTGACGATAGCCATTCTGACTGGTGTGAGGTGATATCTCATTGTAGTTTGATTTGCATTTCTCTAATAATTAGCACTATTGAGCATTTTTTCATGTGCCTCTTGGCCATATCTATGTCTTCTTTGGAGAAATGTCTATTTAGATCTTCTGCCAATTTATTGACTGGGTTGTTTGTTTTCTTGATATTGAACCACATGAGCTGTTTGTAAATCTTGGAGACTAATCCATTGTTGGTCACATCGTTTGCAAATATTTTCTCCCATTCTATGGGCTGTCTTTTTGTTGTGTTTATGGTTTCCCTTGCTATGCAAAAGCTTTTGAGTTTAATTAGGTCCCATTTGTTTATTTTTGTTTTTATTTCCATTACTCCAGGAGATGGATCAAAAAAGATATTGCTGTGATTTATGTCAGGGAGTGTTCTGGCTATGTTTTCCTTTAAGAGTTTTATAATATCCGGTCTTACATTTAGGTCTTTAATTCATTTTGAGTTTATTTTTGGGTATGGTGTTAAAGAATGTTCTAATTTCATTTTTTTTACGTGTAGCTGTCCAGTTTTCCCAGCACCATTTATTGAAGAGACTGTCTTTTCTCCATTGTATAGTCTTGCCTCCTTTGTCATAAATTAATTGACCATAGGCGTGCGGGTTTATTTCTGGGCTCTCTATCCTGTTCCATTGATCTATATTTCTGTTTCTGTGCCAGTACCTTACTGTTTTGATGACTGTAGCTTTGTAGCATAGTCTGAAGTCAGGGAGCCTGATTCCTCCAGCTCTGTTTTTCTTTCTCAAGATTGCTTTGTCTATTCAGAGTCTTTTGTGTCTCCATACAAATTTTAAGATTTTTTTTGTTCTAGTTCTGTGAAAAATGTCAGTGGTAGTTTGATAGGGATTGCATTGAATCTGTAGATTGCCTTGAGTAGTATAGTCATTTTGACAATATTGATTCTTCTAATCCAAGAAAACAGTATATCTTTCGATCTGTTTGTCTCATCTTTGATTTCTTTCATCAGCGTCTTACAGTTTTCAGAGTATAGGTCTTGCCTCCTTAGGTAGGTTTATTCCTAGGTATTTTATTCCTTTTGATGTGGTGGTAAATGGGATGATTTCTTAAATTTCTCTTTCTGAACTTCCATTGTTAGTGTATAGAAATGCAAGAGATTTCTGCATATTAATTTTTTTTTTTTTTTTAGGAGGCCGCGTTCATTTTAATTTTTATTTATTTATTTATTTATGGCTGTGTTGGGTCTTCATTTCTGTGCGAGGGCTTTCTCCAGTTGTGGCAAGCGGGGTCCACTCTTCATCGCGGTGCGCGGGCCTCTCACTGTCGCGGCCTCTCTTGTTGCGGAGCACAGGCTCCAGACGCGCAGGCTCAGTAATTGTGGCTCATGGGCCCAGCCGCTCCGCGGCATGTGGGATCTTCCCAGACCAGGGCTCGAACCCGCGTCCCCTGCATTGGCAGGCAGACTCTCAACCACTGCGCCACCAGGGAAGCCCCTCTGCATATTAATTTGGTATCCTGCAACTTTACCAAATTCGTTGATGATCTCTAGTAGTTTCCTGGTAGCATCTTTGGGATTTTCTATGTATAGTGTCATATCATCTGCAAACAGTGACAGTTTAACTTCTTTTCCAACTTGGATTTCTTTTATTTCTTTTTCTTCTCTGATTGCCGTGGCTAGGACTTCCAAAACTATGTTGAATAAAAGTGGTGAGAGTGGACGTCCTTGTCTTGTTCCTAATCTTAGAGGAAATGCTTTCAATTTTTCACCATTGAGAATGATGTTTGCTGTGGGTTTGTCATATATGGCCTTTATTATGTTGAGGTATGTTCCCTCTATGTCCACTTTCTGGAGAGTTTTTATCATAAATGGGTGTTGACTTTTGTCAAAAGCTTTTTCTGCATCTATTGAGATGATCATATGGTTTTTATTCTTCAATTTGTTGATGTGGTTGATTTGCAGATATTTAAAAATCCATGCATCCCTGGGATAAATCCCACTTAATCATGGTGTATGATCCTTTTAATGTATTGTGGAATTTGGTTTGCGAGTATTTTGTTGAGGATTTTTGTGTCTATGTTCATCCGTGATATTGGCCTGTAATTTTCTTTTTTGTGTTATCTTTTTCTGGTTGTGATATCAGGGTGATGGTAGGCTCATAGAATGAGTTTGGAGGTGTTCCTTCTACTAACTTTGGGTTTTGTTTGTTCTTCTTTCTCTAGTTGCTTTAGGTGTAAAGTTAGGTTGTTTGAGATTTTTCTTGTTTCCTGAGGTAAGATTGTATTTCTATACACTTCCGTCTTAGAACTACTTTTGCTGCACCCCATAGGTTTTGGATTGTTGTGCTCTCATTTTCATTTGTCTCTAGGTATTTTTTTATTTACTCTTTGATTTCTTCAGTGATCCATTGGTTGTTTAGTAGCATATTGTTTAGCCTCCATGTGCTTGTGGGGTTTTTTTTACAGTTTTTTCCTTGTAGTTGTTTTCTAATATCATAGTATTTTGGTCAGAAAGGATGCTTGATATAATTTCAATTTTCTTAAATTGACTGAGGCTTGCTTTGTGGCCCAGCATGTGATCAACCCTGGAGAACTATTGATATGTATGTTCTTATTGCCTTTCCACTAATTGCTTTGGGTATATGTTTGTAGGTCTTTTTTCTTCCCTTCCTCTTTTGTTCTTTTCTCTCGTGATTTGATAGCTAACTTTAGTGTTGTGTTTGGATTCCTTTTTCTTTTGTGTGTGTGTGTATCTATTGCAGATTTTAGGTTTGTGGTTACCATGAGGTTTTGATATAGCAGTCTATATATATCAAGAATGTTTTAAGTTGCTGGTCTTTTAATTTCAAATGCATTTCCAGTATCCTGCATTTGTGCTCTCCTCTTCTCACAATTGCTGGTTTTTATATCATATTTGTGTGCAGATGATTTCCTACCTTTACTGTATGTTTGCCTTTACTGGTGAGCTTTTCCATTCATAAATTTCTTGTTTCTAGTTGTGGCCTTTTCTTTTCTGCCTAGAGAAGTTCCTTTAGCATTTGTTGCAAAGCTGAACTGGTGGTGCTGAATTCTCTTAGCTTTTCCTTTTCTGTAACGCTTTTGATTTCTCTGTTGAATCTGAATGAGAGCCTTGCTGGGTAGAGTATTTTTGGTTGTAGGTTCTTCTCTTTCCTCACTTTAAATATTTTGTGCCACTCCCTTCTGGCCTGCAGAGTTTCTGCTGAGAAATCAGCTGATAATCTTATGGGAGTTCCCTTGTACGTTATTTGTTGCTTTACCCTTGTTGGTTTTAATATTTTTCCTTTATCTTTAATTTTTGTCAGTTTGATTACTCTGTGTCTCAGCATGTTCCTCCCTGGGTTTATCCCTCCTGCGACTCTCTGCACTTCCTGGACTTGGGTGACTGTTTCCTTTCCCATGTTAGGGAAGTTTTCAGCTATTATCTCTTCCAGTATTTACTCAGGTCCTTTCTCTCTCTCTTCTCCTTCTGGGACCCCTATCATGTGAATGTTGGTGCATTTAATGTTGTGTCAGAGGTCTCTTATACTATCCTCATTTCTTTTCATTCTTTTTTCTTTGTTCTGTTCCACAGCAGTGATTTCCATCATTCTGTCTTCCAGCTCCCTTATCCATACTTCTGCCTCAGTTATTCTGCTGTCGACTCCTTCTAGTGTATTTTTCATTTCAGTTATTATATTGTTCATCTCTGTTTGTTCTTTAGTTCTTCTAGGTCTTTCTTTGTTAAACATTTCTTATATCTTCTCAATCTGTGCCTCCATCCTTTTTCTGAGATCTTGGATCTTCTTTGCTATCATTACTCTGAATTCTTTCTCAGGTAGATTGCCTATCTCCACTTCGCTTAGTTGTTCTTCTGGGGTTTTATCTTATTTCTTCATCTGGGACATATTCCTTTGCCATCTCATTTTTCCTACATTTCTGTGATTGCGGTTTCCTTTCTGCAGGCTGCAGGGTTATAGTTCTTCTTGCTTCTGCTGTCTGGCCCCTAGTGGATGAGGCTGTCTAAGAGGCTTGTGCAGGTTTCCTAGTGGGAGGACTGGTACCTGCCCATTGGTGGGTGGAGCTGTGTCTTATCCCTCTGGTGGGCAGGGCCGGGTCAGGGGGTGTGTTTACCATCGGGCAGCTGTTTATTTAGGAAGACTTTAAGCAGGCTGTACGCTGACGGGTGGGGCTGTGTTCCCACACTGTTGGTTGTTTGGCCTGAGGTGTCCCAGCACTGGAGCCTACAGTCTGTTGGGTGGTACCAGGTCTTGGGGAGAAAGTGGCGGCCTCCAGGAAGGCCTATGCCAATGAGTACTCCCCAGAACTACCACTGCCAGTGTGTTTGTCCCCACCGTGAGCCACAACTGACCCCCGCCTCTGCAGGAGACCTCCAATATTAGCAGGTAGGTCTGGCCGAGTGTCTTATGAGAGCACTGCTACTTTCTGTGGGTCCTGGTGCGCACGAGACCTTGTGTGCGCTCTCCAGGAGTGGAGTTTCTGTTTCCCCCAGTCCTGTGGAATTCCTGCAATCAAACCCCACTGGCCTTCAAACCTTGCTGGCCTTCAAATGCTCCAGGGGCTCCTCCTCCTGTTGCCAGAACCCCAGGCTGGGGAGTCTGACATGGGGCTTAGAACTTTCACTCCTGTGGGAGAACTTCTGTGGTATAATTAGTTTCTAGTTTGTGGGTGGCCCACCCGCAGGTATTGCACCCCTCCTGCTGTATCTATCTTTGTGTGTGTCTTCTTCTTTGTCTTTGAATGTAGGGTATCTTTATTGGTAGGTTCCAGCACTTTTTTGTCGATGGTTGTTCAGCAGTTAGTTGTGATTTTGGTATTTTCGTAAGAAGAGATGAGTTCACGTCCTCTACTCCACCATCTTGTCTCCTCTGTCCAAACTATACACTTCTAAATAACCCATGGGTCAAATAAGAATTCATACAAGGAATTTTAAAATATTTTAAAGTGATTGAGAATAAAAATACAACATCAAAAGTTACAGAATGCAGCTAAAGAAGTACTTAGCAAGAAATTTATAGCTTTTAATCTTTATATGAGAAAAGAAAAAAGATCTAAGTTTCCACAATAAAGGTCCAATAGAGCAAAGAAACCCAAAATGGTAAAAGAAAATAATAAAGAGCAGGAACCAACAAAATAGAAAACAAAAGTCATAGCCAGCATAATGCTATTACCATATACCCACAAAGACATTATAAAACAAAAGAAAATCACAAACCAAAATTCCTCAGGCCTATCAGTGCAAAATTCCTTAACAACATATTAGCAATGAAGACATTAAGATCACATAATAAAGGGAGATTTGAATGCCAAGAATACATGTAGCTAAGGAATATATGGTGATTTAAAGTAACTCCATTGTCCTCTTTTCTAATGGATCCTGGGCCGGTGGAGAGTATCTATGGTAGAAAGGTTGATGTGTTTCCACAAGCTATTAAGCTAGTGATTGTGAAAAATGAAATATTGGATATATTCTTAATGGGAGGCATTTAATGTGGGAAATTGGAAACTAGAAATTTTGAGGTTCTAGAGGAAAGCCTAGAACAGAATCAGGGAAATTGTGATAGGGTTTGTTGTAAGGTCATAATTAAATAAAAATTCTGCTAGATTTCCTTCTAGTGGGTCCAGCCTTGCTTACCTGAAGTCAGATATTCAAGAAACTAAATTTGAAGCTTTCTTATGGACAGGATATATGTTTTAACCTAAGCACACAGACTAGCAAGAAGTAAGCATTTAAATAGATACATAGTAAACAGAAGAGCATCACTGATATTTGCTTGAATTTTTCCCACATTATGACTTTCAGGAACCTGAGCATATGAAAGAATGTAACCTAAAGTGGATATTTCAAAGTACAGATCTTCATCAACTTAGGATGGGGTTACAATGAACCCATCCTAAGTTCAAAATATCAGAAGTCAAAAATGCAGTTAATACACCTAGCCCAGCAAACATCGCAGCTTAGCTTAGCCTATCTTAAACATGCTCAGAACACTTACATTAGCCTACATGGGGTAAAAATCACCTAACACACACAGCCTATTTTATCCTAGTGTTAAATAGATCATGGAATTTATTGAATACTATACTGAAAGTTAAAAACAGAATGGTTGTGCTGGTACAGAATGGCTGTAAGCGCGTTAGTAGTTTTCACCCTCGTAATCTTGTTGCTGCTACTGCCCAGCATCACAAAGAGTATCATACCGGATATCATTAGTCCGGGAAAAGATCAAAACTCCAAATTTGAAGTACAGTTTCTGCTGAATGAGTATCACTTTTGCACTAAGGTAGAAAAAAATCATAAGTCAAACCATCATCAGTCAGGGGCCGTCTGTACTGGTGAAATTTATCTGAAAAGAAGAAGAGAGTAAATTAATACCAATAGGGAGTTTGGAATTGTACATTAAGTCCACATTTCTTTAAAATTTCAGGTTTTGTTTTAAGAGAACTTTCTATCAGTATATAAAGAGTAATGTTTTGATTTTATTTACAAGTTAAATTATTTAACTCTCTCCCCGCCAAATCTTCAGGTAAAGTGCAGTTTTAAGATTGTGTGCCACTTTTATCTGTGGTATAGGGTACCTCCTGCTACTCTACCATGTGCTTCTGGGAGTGTTTATACATTGTTTGAGAAACATCTGACAGAGTATCAATATTTTAGGAAAGCAGAATAAAAGGGGAATATTAAAATTAGGGCTCTGCAATGGTATAACGAGCTGCTATGAGAATGAAGACCATGTGTATTAGTACTTTTTCATCCACAGTGTAAGACACATGAGTTCTCAGTATGTGCACCTAATTGGAAGATGACTAATTGTTGTTTTTTTTTTTTTTTTTTTTACCAGTTCTTCTCCTAACCCTTGTCCCAGTAGCTCACTGACATTTTGTGCAAAGTTCACTTTAAGGTTAAACCTTCCCTTCAACACAGCCTTTCAATTTAAATGTTTTCTAAACTCACTAAACAAAAATGTTTAAACAGCAGGTACATATTTGGAAATGAAGGTGCTATTTACAGCATGTACATATGACATGAAATATACCCACTTTAAGGAAGAGAACACTGAAACAATGTTTTACTGTACTTTTTACTTTTTATTATAGTAAAATGTATAGTTCTTCGAGTAAATTATTATGAGAATAGATATTTCCATAAAACTCCACTGTAGTTTATTCATATTTATACAATTATAATAAATCTTTTCCAACTCAGCTATAATAACCTGATTGAGGCAAAAACTGAATTGCAGAAGAATGGCATCTGCAGCGTTGCCACAATTTTACTGCAACATGTATAAGCAAAGTGTAATGATGCAGTAAAAATAAACTTAAAGAATTATGAGCCAGGTTTACAGATTAAGACATTAATTCTTTCAATATCTGAGCAGTCAGTGGTAGTGTTAGTTATCTATGGCAATTCCTTACCATGGATTTACTAATGCCTAAACGTTTAGATTTCATTAAAGCCTATCCAGTGGGCAGGAATGCTGGACTAATTATTTAATACCCAACAGCAGGGCCTTTTTACGTTGTTAACAGGGTGTATTTGCAGTGCCCAGAAGGCTTGGGGTTATCACTCCAGAAAAGCTTGTTTCAACCTCCTGATTTCATTTGGTTCTCCTAAGGCCTCACTGGACCCCTGCGATTACCTTTTTCACAGCGTTTATCCCACTTTGTTGTAATTTCCTTGTTAGAAGCCTGACTCCTCCACCAGCCTGAGTTCAAGTCTGCTGTGTTCCTTTTGGTGTCACTCCCACAGTGCCAGCACATTAGGAAATGTGATCCATAAGGACAGAGCCAGCATTACGTCCATGGAACAAGTATATATTTGTTCTCGTAGATACATCACCAGGGAGATTTTGGTGTTTGTGTGCAATGTTTTTAGACAGCTTTGGTCAGTTCACCTCGCCTAGGACCATATCTCCTTCTCCTAGGGCTGCTTTCTGTCCTCCAGCCCCATTCCCCACCCCAAGCCCCACTGAAGGAATAAACCCCTGGTAGAAAGAAGTCAATAGGAGAGAGAGGGATTATTTGCCCAGATCTTTAAAACTGATTTTTTAATCCCTGTATTAGCCAGAGTTCTCCAGAGAAACAGAACCAATTTCTCATCTATCTCTATCTATCTATCATTTATCTATTGAGAGAGGTTTATTATAAAAAATTGGCTCACGTGATTATGAAGACTGAGAAGTCCTGTGATCTGCCATCTGCAAGCTGGAAACCCAGGAGAGCTGATGGTGTAATTCCTGTCCAAGTTTGAAGGCCTGAGAAGCAGGAGAGGTGATAGTGTCAATTTCAGTCCAAGGCCAAGAGAAGATAAAATGAGATGTCCCATCTCAAGCAGGCAGGCAGGAATGGGACACATCCTCCCTTATTCACCTTGCTGTCCACTTTACTGTGTTCACCTGTTCAAATGCTGATCTCATCCAGAAATGGCCTCTCAGACACACCTATACATAATGTTTAATCTGGGCACTCTGTGACCCAGTATGTTGACATATTAAATAAACCAACATAGTCCCACCTTGAGATCATACGTATTCCTGCCCCTGGGTTCAATCAAACATTTTTAATGATTTGCCTGTTTGGCTTAATCAAAACTGGTTTTATTACAAGTCATGAAATATTTTAACTAACATACCATAACTTAACGACTTTTAGCTTGAGGTGTCAGCAATGAAGAAGCTGTATTTTTCAATCAAATGGTTTTTCTTCATTCATCTGTGTTGCTACTAGGTCATAGAGTAAGTGGGTTTATCATGGGCACTATTATAGCACAGTTAAATCTCAATCTGCAAAAAAGGGAGGTTGGGTGGGAGTCTCTGTTTAGTACCTTTCTTAATCTTCTTGTTATTTAAATTAAAATCACCTGTTTAAATAGCCAAACTTAACTTCAAGCCATAAAACAGGCACTCCTCAGAGTAGGAGCTTTAAAAAAATTACCTTCCTGTAGAGACAAGTTGGTATCTTAGCACTGAGCTTGTTTCAACGATTATGGTGAGGTCCCAAACCACATCTTAGGGAGCCCATTTTACTGCTGACTTCTGTGATTTGGGGGAGTACCCAGCAAAAAAAGCAAATGGTGATATCCGATGTTTCGGAAATAAACTTAGGCGTTCACACGTAAATTCTACCCCTCACTAACTCCTAGGCTTGCTTTGATACCCTCACTCAGGATATTTCTTTATAAGTAGTTTACTGCTCATTCTGGTGTTTATGCTTTGTGATGACCTTTGCAGTGTGGCAAGAGGAAGGTTTTATGTCCATGCTCTCTTGTGATCATTTTGTCATAAACAAACAGCCTGGCATAATCAAAGAAAACTTAATGAATTGACAGTAGAGAGAAGGAATATGGGATTTGTGTTTTTTCATGATTTCACAGTTTATTTACGTAGACTCTCTTAAAGTTTTAGCCACCTTAGATGCATAGAGTACACGCAACTCATGTTATAAGTGAGGAAACTGAGGCCCAGAGCTCAACCCAAGATTAAAACTTGGTTAAAATCTATCACTGAACAGGTTGTAGAGGTCCTGATTTCCTGTCTAGTAATCTTTCTGCCTCACTGTGCTTATTTTTGGTATACCAATTAGGCAAAAAAAGCAATTTATGAATAGGGAAAAATACTTGTGGTAGTATCCTTCCTAAAACAACCTATAAGTGACCCTAGTCATTTAAAACAGCAAGCAGAACCTGAGCCCTGACCCAAGACATCTAATTTCAGGCAAAACTAGCACACTGCCCTCGCTCTGACACTAACCAACCTGACTCCATTGGACATTTATGCACCCATTCAAAACAATAACAACCAAAACAACAATAATAAACCCTAAATACCCTTATCAGTACAAATAACCTGCCGTCAAGTGACATAAGATTCTTTTCTAGCAGTTCTAATCAAATTAATTCCTATCTATCTATCTACTGTAAATTTAAAAATTCAAAGCAGCAGTCTGACTAAAAACATGAAATATTCCAAGGTATTTCCAAACCCAGTCTACTTCTTATAATATTTAGTGCGTATCTTGTTTTGGGACTATTTTTGCCTTGAGTGTCAAGGAAAGAGATTTCTATTTGAATAGACAAGACATGAAGAAAATGTAAATTGTCCACATAGGAGGATGTTGTTATTGTTATTATTTGGAGTGACTTCACAAAGTAGACTAAAAGAGTTTGGGTATGGGTATGGCTGAAGCTTCCTAGGCTTTCTATTCTGGCCACTATTCTCCCACTCTTTTCAATCCATAGCTATGTGGCTATGGAATATCATTATTTACAACATATGCACATATAAGTCTTCTGGAGCTAGAACCATTTAGACATGGGAAGGTTATGCACAGAAAGTCCAGGGTCTCAGAGGCAGATGGTCCAGATCAAGTTCTAGCTCTGCCACCTTATCCAATCTGATGAACTTGGGCAGTAAGACTTTAAAGCTTGACTAGGCACTATGTAAAATTCACAGTTGTGAAAATCAAATGAAATTGTCATGAAGGCACTTTATAAAAAGTAAAAATCACTAAACAAATGTCAGATATAGGCCCCAGGAAACTTAACTGAGATCAACATGAGTAAATCTTTACTTTCACAGCAAAAAAGATCATTAAGATACTTCTTTTAAGTTCTATTTAATAAGACAAAATGCCAAGAGGGAAAAAAAAAATTTGGAGAGTCTGCTTAATAACAGACCATGATTAATCACTTTAATAAATGGGTTGATGTTGGCTATGCTACTGATCATCAAACCAATTTCAGTAATTCCATCAATGCAATAAAGATATTTCATCCAAATTTTCTAAGCCAGTGGTTGGCTTAGATTCAGATATGGAAATTTCTGCTTGTGTTTTTAAAATAAATTGTGTCTTGTGGCAGTAAAAGAAAAAAGATATCCTCAATTTTAATTATTACAGTGGTTTTTCTAATGGTTCTCAGATGCAGAATTTTTGTCCAAAGGAAACCTTAGTAGGAAGTGTCCTATATGTAGCAGTACATTTGTTTCAGTTGATGTTGGAAGGCTCCCCACCCAAGCTCCAATCTGCCCTCTTTGCTCTAGAAACACCTGAGGAATAGCCACATGATGCTCTTAGGAGCACAGTTTGAAAACCATTCGTTTATTGAAAACAAAGTACTTTGAAGTAATTTGAAATAAAGTTTAATCATGATGCAGTCTCACAACAATGCCAAATGTTACCTTTGGCACAATGAGATCTTGGATATATCTGTTGATTGACTAGCTCTATGGGTTCATATAAGCAAGCAATACAAATTATATTTTCTTTTCTCGAAGTTCTCATTGATTAGCATTAGCTTCTAAAAATTCTGACCTCAGTGATATTGGATATTTTTTAGTGGTACTGGCTACTACTCACAATACACTTAGGGACTGACCAGATATCATGCTTATTAGTTTTTTGGTACAGCTTCCATTTACAATCAGTTTTCATTCACTTTGATAATTTGCCTAATGAAAATGCTGTACATTTTATAAAGATATATTCTCCCTACTTTATACACACAAAAAACTCTTGGTTTGAAATACTCCCTGGATGGAATTACAGAACAAAAATTTATATTTGAGCATATGTTTCAGAAACATTTTGACCCTATAGCTATTTAAAACTGGGAAATATTCCTAGCACTCTGATTTGATCCAACATAATTGAAATCATGAGAATAAAGGGTAAACTCCTATTTCCACAGACTTTCATGCTTACAAGAAACAAAAAAAAAGAGAGTGAGAACTTTAAGTGAATTACAACCACTGAGAGAGAATTATGAAGTTGCCCATAAAACTTTTCCTTATCAATTGCTTCTGGATAGAGCCTGATCTAGGCAGAATATGAAAGGAACCCTCTTTCTTCAGATGGTAGGATGTCCTTCTGAATCCAGGTTTTTCAGTAAGCCTTTGTGATCCTCATTCCCAGGAATTCATCAACCCGAGAAAGAACAGAGAAAATCATCAAGTGTTATCATGCAAGTTTCCTTATTTTTCCATATCCATCTGAGCTTATTGGAACCTCTTAATTGATGAATGAGGACTTTATCAAGCCTGGCAGGAGTCGTTATGTTTCTGATTTTCCTTGAAATGTATCTGTCACGCAGCTCAAAATTGAATAGCCAGTTTGGGGCCTAACCAGAGACATGGCACTGACTTAAGACACTCTGAAGGGGATGAATGATTAATGCAGTTTATAGACAGGATAGCGCTGCTTCTGTCTCACATGCTTTTTGTATGTAATCTCCAGTGGTTCAAGTTCAGATGGATCTAATGAAAAAGGACTAGATGTTTTCCACCTTCCCTTCAGAGCATGCTGTACGATTTATCCACTGACAAAATGTGCTAATGAAATGTCAACTTGGGCAGCTTGCTAAAGGATTGATGGGCTGAAAGTTTTGCACTTTAACTTTTGCAGGAAAAATGAATAAGTCCTCCAAAGTCTGTGTGATATAGAGATCTATTATGGTTTTCTAACTAACTCAGGAAGTAGCTATGCCACTGATGGAATAGTGGATAGAGAAAAACACTGATGGGACAAAGTTTATAAATAAGGAACTTGAGGATGTGTGGCTGTATTATACCTCCATTCTAAATTATTGTCCAGTTACGGAATTTTATGAAGGCACTTCCTTCTATATACCTTATACAATTGTTTTCAATCTATTAGTATATCAATGAGAAATAAAACCATCAGCCTCTGTAGACAGTTATCCTATTTCTTTATTTGTTCTTTGTCCCTTCATTACCAGAATCCCAACTATAAAACCTATCCTGAGAATGGTTTTAAACCTTTTAATTCCTTCCACTCACAAAAACTTCATAATCTGTGAGCAATGACCACTGGAGACCATTAAAGAGAATTGAAAATGGCAGACAAAAAAGTCAGGATGTGGAAGAAAATAAAACTGTACATAATCAGAGAGACTGCTGATAGCAGTAAGAGAGCAAAATATACAAAGTGGACCAGCACTGAAATAAAATAATAAAATCAAAGATGCAGGGCTTCCCTGGTGGCGCAGTGGTTGAGAGTCTGCCTGCTAATGCAGGGGACACGGGTTCGAGCCCTGGTCTGGGAAGATCCCACATGCTGCGGAGCAACTAGGCCCGTGAGCCACAACTACTGAGCCTGTGCGTCTGGAGCCTGTGCTCCGCAACAAGAGAGGCCGTGACAGTGAGAGGCCCGCGCACCGCGATGAAGAGTGGCCCCCACTTGCCGCAACTAAAGAAAGCCCTCGCACAGAAACGAAGACCCAACACAGCCATAAATAATAAATAAATTAATTAATAAAAAAAAAAATCAAAGATGCAAGTGAAAATTAAGCAAAAAAATGGGATGCAGAAAATAACTGAGTTATAAGCTACGTACATCTACACTGACCAAAATAAATAAAAATAAATAACCACACAGTGACTCAATATACACACACACACACACACACAAACACAAACATACACACACAGAAGCTTAAAGTGTATAGGCCTACGGAAAGTAAGTTAATGCCTCATTTTATCTAGAATGGTGAATGGAAGAGAAAAGAAGGATATTTTCTTACTCCTTAGTCCGAGGAGAAAAATCTGGTAGAATCTACCAAGGCAAGAAAATTATCTGTGATCTACTTTTTAAGTTCCATAATTGTTAAAATGAGAATGACAGTATTATTAGGGTAACACTAGCTGCTATAATAATTAAGTCCCCAAATTTCAGAGGCCTAATAGAATAGAAATTAGTTTTCCACATAGTATCAAACTTAAAACAGTGGGGAGTTAACATTATCCTCTGCTAAGACTGAGAGATCTTGATTCTTTCCATATTTTTAATATATAGTTCTCTCAAGGTTGTTTAATGTATAACTTCCAAGGAAAAGTAACCTGAGAGTCAGCGTATGAGGTGTTTATAAGGCAAATCCAGTAGAGAGCCACTACTCAGTAGACTATATGACTAATCCTAACTACAGGAGATTGGAAAATGTGGACTAGGTGAATGTCTGGAAAAAGGAGGAAACAAGACAAATAATCTGATAGCAGTTCCTTTCACTTTTGTTGGAAAAATCAAAGCATATAGTGCCTATATAATAAGCTCATTATCTCATACGCATTTCTTTTTAATTTTACCTGTCCCTCTAATATTAAATGCCTCATAAGTATAATACTTCATTATTATTATTTGGTTCTAATTAGCATAGCTATTTTTGTAACCATTGTTGGGAGTGGGGGAAGACACAGCAAAAGGACAATTTACTTAATAAAATCGAAAACAAATAGATTATGCCCTTTTGATTATAAAATCACTGAAAAGGGAGGAGTTCTGAACTCACTGACCTTCATGGTCCTTTTGGAACTGAAAATATGTTTGTCCTTGATTTGTTAATATTCTGCCATATTTAATTCTCTCTTAACACATATTCTGTGTATTGCATCTCAGCATGATTTCTAATTTTTTATTATGCACATACTTGGATGGTAACGATGACATAAAAGCCGCTCAAAGGTATATTGAATATTTACACTTGTTTTGTTTTTAAATCCAAAAAGATAATCTGTTTTAAATGCATCCATGTCACATTGTATTTGCCAAGTTTTCTGAAGCATGCTAAACTAAAATTTGATAAAAGTTACCAAATTGGTGATTAGAAATTCAAAGACAGGATTAATTTTGTTTAATAGCTTATGTTTTATGTGCTAGATATTTTCAACTTTTCAAACTCATATGTTTTTACAATCTAAAAACTGAGGGCTGTCACTGTGGCCTATACAACGTTACCTTTCCCTATAATAGAAGTGTGATTAGTACACAGATATTGACTCAATTACTGATGTTTATGTAAGTTTTTGTGATTTTATATACTTTTAAAAATTATGATTGGTTTTACTCTTAATTAAATATAAGTGGATGTAAAGATTATTGAAAACAGAGCAAGATTTGGAGTTAGCAAGACAAGTTTGAATCTTGTTTCTACTTTAGGTTGCATGCATTTGAGTGTTTCTTAGACTCCCAGGATTATTACTTTACTGTCAGACTTTGGTTGCTGAATTATGAGCCTCTTATAGATGAAGTTACTTGACCAGGGTATAGTTCCTACTGATAATAAAATACCCTTATCGAACACCTAATATGTACCAGAACAATACTGCCTGGTGCTTTATCTAATCAGCTCATTTAAATTTATAATTATCTTATGAAGAAGGTAATGGTTCACTTAAGATAAGCAGTTAATATATAGCGGGGGATTCTTAAAAAAGCTGAGAGGGCCGGAGTGAGACACAAGAGAGGTATTAAATACAGAATAATAAACACCTAGCAGATTAAAGGTATCTCAGGAATTCCCAGCTAGAGTTTCCATCCACGCTATGTGGTTAGGAAAAGAAGCAGAAGTGCTGGTAAGATGCTAAGTGTAGGATAAAAGCAGGATTTGCTTTGAACCTTCCTGGACCGTGATCATGGAAATGCTGAATCTGGCAAATAGAGAGTGGTATATACTAGTAAAACAAACAATTATTCTTGAAGAAGTGTGTTTGTGGGAGGTTGCTGGAAAGGGGAGTGTGTAGGTGGATAGGGTTTTACTAAATTATCCACGTAAACCTACTTAGTTTTCATTGTAGAGTGTTGGTAAAGGAAACTAGTGTCCATTCTACCTATTTCTTAGGTCAGGTTCCCTGGGAAGAGTCAAAATCAGACAAAGGGGTTAGCCGAACTGTGATGCAGTTGCAACAAATTCCTCAGGCGATCTAGTTGGGATGGCCCCCAAATTGAGGCAAGGTGACAGGGCCTTTGTTCCTCAGTGGAGACCAGTCAGTCACTGACTGCAGCCATCCCCCAGGGTGGGAGTGGCGGCAATAGAGCATAATATTTTCTACAGCGGGTAGATTTCCTACTGTAAAAAAAGTCAAAAAAATCTTTAATCCAAATGAAAATTTCAGACATTTACCACAAAATAATCAAAAAGCAAGAGGAAAATTATTAAGTTATATAAAGGACCTGAGAAAATGGTAGGAAATAACTAAAGTCAATATTATTTAAGAAGACTCAGATGAAATATATTCAGATGATGGAAATAAAGTAGATCGCCTTGTTGTCAGGTATTTGTAATACTATGTGACTTCGGGGATTGTTGAGTTTCTTACAATGAAATAAAAATATGTGGATTTGTAATTTCATGCATTTGGTGCATGAAGTATCCCAAGTTTGAGATAATCATTTCCCCTAAGCTCTTTTCAGTTTCAACAAAAATACAACCACCCAAGTCACTTTGGATACAAAATTTCTGAGAAGACAAAGATTTGCTGTGCTCCAGCCCCAGAAAGGAAATCAACTGAGCTGGAAAAGAGGGACTCAAAGACTTGAGATGATCATAGAGAGTGAAGTAGCAACCGGGTTATGAAGGACTTTGTTAGGCAGAGAAAAGGTCTTGGATTTTGTTCAGTGGGGTGATTGATAGAGCTGCTCAAACAGGTTTCTGAGAGCTGACCACTAAATTTTCATGAGTATTGTGAGCCTGTTTTTAAACATCATCCACATTCAAGGTTAAATTAGTTAAATTATTTAAATTTACAACTAAATGAATCATTTTGGAAACAAAGGCAATCAATCAAAGCTCGCCACTTCCTAAATTATTTTGCTATAGTTTTCTATTATCACAATAGACATTTTACAACTATTGTATCTATATGGTGGACATGCAATGCAATGGAATGCTACTGCACACCTCTTTCCAGCTCCACATTCAGTGACATCACATGACGATGCTAGCTTGAAATTGGTGGGAGTTGAGTTTTGAAACAAAGCAAATCATTAAGCTAATCACTACAAAATAATAGAGATTTTTTTTCAGCCCCAGAGAGCTGGTTGCTTAACATTTATCAACAATTAATCTAACTGAAATAAGAAGAAAATAAAGATTTTAAAAATATCTAATTAATTGAAATAAGAAAATTAATTTTAGCAAGACAGTGGCATAATTAAACTTTGTTTTGTTTGGTTTTTTTTGGTTTTATGTTTAAGATAACTGGCTATTGTGTAGAGAAAAGACAAGAGAAGCAAGGAGAAAGTTAGGAGGTTAGTGGGATTTTATTATAGTCACGTATGCTGGTCTCAATGAAGCAAAGAGAATGAATTAGAAATAGGACAAATATTGTTTTGTCAGACTTGAGGAAGAGAGAAGGATCCAGGATGCCTGAAATATTCTGGCTTGAACAGTGTGTTCCTCATGGTGCAATTTACTGTGACCATAAAAACTAGAGGAAGAAGGAGTAACATAGAGCTGGTGACAGGAGTGAAGGAAGAAACAGTGCAGTTTTGAACATGCTAAATTTGAGGTGCATTTTAAATATCCAACTTACATAGCCTGGAGCATCATGCCAGGGAGTTAAAGGAACATCAAAAGCATTGAGAGCCTTGGGACTGCATGAGATCACCAAGGAAAGAGGGTGACAAAAGAGTAAACATCCTACATCAATGTCTTTATGACTCTGACACCTCACATTTCTGCTTTTCACTTGATGTTGACAGAATGTCTTAAAGCATTCCTACTTTTTAAATCCTCCATGGACAAAATAAAGCAAGGCCTAAATGCTATGGTCTCTGTTTTACTTTGGTGAGTTTTAGCCATATCCTACCTAGCTAACTCTCTTCCTTTCAATCCTGGCTTATTTCAAAAGTCCTCAGTATTACAAGAATTTTCCCTAGTGGGTGTGTAGCTGCAAAGAGAGGTAACTCAGTGATCCAAAGACAAAATCCACTGACAAATTATGTATAGACAAGAAGATGAGATAACAAACCACCTTGATGACAATCATGATGATTATTCTTTTAAGTTTCTCCTTTATAGAATAACCTCTTTAGGATTCCAGAATCATTGTCACCTGTAACTGATTCCCTTGATTCCAGTTGTTCTCTCAGCAAGTATCCTAGCCTGTGCCAGTTCCTTGGAAAATACATGCATAAAAGCCCAAGCATTAGGCAAACTTCCCTTGCATTGAGACCTAATCATCCCTGCCAGAAGTCAGTAATAATCTGACATATACTACAGATTTCAACTGTACAGAGAACATATTGTAAAATATATATTTCCATATTCTAATATTTGCAAATCTTGAGATATACATCTTTAAATTTTATGACTATCACAGACACAAATGTCCAGATGTTAATTTTCAAAACAGATCCAAAGCATCATACCTATACCAGAGTCCTCAATGTGTGACCAAGTCATGGAAGCAGCTTGAACATCAGCTAATGAAATTTGCTCTTTGAAGCAAATATAGAACTTATTGTTTGCAAAGGTGAACATCTGGAAAGATCTATGTATCCTACATATAACCAACCTGTTTGTTTGGTTTTGAATGCTAAGTTCTTACTAAAATTCTAAGTCTGTACAATACTACAAAGCTTCCTAATCAAAACAGTGTTGTGCTGGCACAAACACAGACATATGGATCAAAGGAACAGAATAAAGAGCCCAGAAATAAACCCACACACCTACGGTCAATTAGTCTTCGACAAAGGAGACAAGAATATACAATGGAGAAAAAGACAGTATCTTCAGCAAGTGGTGCCTGGAAAGTTGGACAGCCACATGTAAATCAATGAAATTAGAACACACCCTCACACCATGCACAAAAATAAACTCAGAATGGCTTAAAGACTTAAACATAAGACATGACACCCTAAAACTCCTAGAAGAGATCATACGTAAAACATTCTCTGACATAAATCATACCAATGTTTTCTTAGGTCAGTCTCCCAAGGCAATAGAAATAAAAACAAAAATAAACAAATGGGACCTAATCAAACTTACAAGCTTTTGCACAGCAAAGGAAACCATAAACAAAACAAAAAAACCTACGGAATGGGAGAAAATATTTGCAAACGATGCAAACGACAAGGGCTTAATTTCCAAAATATACAAACAAACAGCTCATATAACTCAACAACAAAAAAATCAACCCAGTTGAAAAATGGACAGAAGACCTAGACATTTCTCCAAAGAAGAAATACAGATGGCCAATAGGCCCATGAAAAGAGCTCAACATCACTAATTATTAGAGAAATGCAAATCAAAAATACAATGAGGTACCACCTCACACCAGTCAGAAAGGCCATCATTAAAAAGTCTACAAATAACAAACAAACACTGGAGAGGATATGGAGAAAAGGGAACCCTCCACTGTCAGTGGGAATGTAAGTTGGTGCAGCCACTATGGAAAATAGTATGGTGGTTCCTCAAAAAACTAAAAATAGAATTACTATATGATCCAGCAATCCCACTCCTGAGCATATATCTGGACAAAACCATAATTCAAAAAGATACATGCACCCCTATGTTCATAGCAGCACTATTCACAATAGCCAAGACATGGAAACAACCTAAATGTCCATCAACAAATGAATGGATAAATAAGATGTGTACATATATACAATGGAATATTACTCATATATACATATGTACATATGCATGTGTACATATATACAATGTGTACATGTGTACATATATACAATGGAATATTACTCAGCCATAAAAAAGAACAAATAATGCCATTTGCAGCAACATGGATGCAATTAGAGATTATCATACTAAGTGGGTAAGTCAGAAAGAGGAAGACAAATACCATATGCTATCACTTATATGTGAAATCTAAAATATTTCACAAATGAATCTAGCTATGAAACAGAAACAGACTCACTGACATAGAGAACAGAGTTGTAGTTTCCAAGGAGGAGGGGAAGTGGGGGAGACGTGGACTGGGAGTTTGGGGTTAGTAGATGCAAACTTTTACATATAGAATGGATAAAAAACAAGGTCTTGCTGTATAGCACATGGAACTATATTCAATATCCTGAGATAAACCATAATGGAAAAGAATATTCTATAAAATGTGTATATATATCTGAATCACTTTGCTGTACAGCAGAAATCAACAAAACATTGTAAATCAACTATATTTCAATTAAAAAAATAAAATTCTAAGTCTGTAAGATGAAGTCCTTATAAACTAAGAGGTTAAACCTTAAGTCAGTTTTCCAAGCCATATATGCTTATATGGAAATGTGCTATCTACCAACTAATTTTTTATTATTATTATTTTAGCCAAGAAACAGAGCTAAGCCCAATATTCCCAAATGCATCTACTATATACCATATATTATATCTCCCAACACTTCATTTTAACAAATGCTGATTTATATGCTAGCATTCCTTTCACTATGCTTTGAATTGTGACAATCTCCATTTTACTAAGATTGTATGTACCTGCTTTGATAGCTATTCTTTTCCTTTGTATATTATAATTCATCAGATAATTTCCTATATTATTAATTTTTATTTCTTTGTCTTTTCTTTAACTTTTTGGATGTTCATATATCCAAAAATAGGTAGCACAACTTAATAAGGTGTATCTTTGTAAATCACCACTTAAATCTCAAAAATAGTCATAATTGATTAACTGGGAAAAAGAAAATAAAAGACATTCCAAACACTCAAAGCTTTCAATGACATGCCTTGAGTTTTCAATGAATTTTGATATAAAAACCGAAAAGAGCTGAATTTTTCTACGTAATGAAATGAATTTTTTTTCTAAGCTTCTGAACTTCCCATCCCTGAAAATAAAGCCTTGGTTAGCATCTGCCAAAGGAACTTTGGAGGACATTTCTTCACTGGTTGGAGAGAGTCTACTTTTTCATCTCTATTTATCAGTGTACAGATAAGGAAAAACTTAACCAGTTCACTTCTGTATTTCCTTTAATATTTTCTTTGGAAGGGAAAGAGGCAAGAAACCTCATCCTGTGAGATCCAGTGTACTTAATGGAGATGAACTACAAATTTTGCTCTGAGCTTTCTGGCAGCAAACATGAAAAAGCAGCATAACACAAAGTCTAACATGATTTATAAGTTCCATAATTCCATGGACCAACCCATTAGATAAAAATAAATTATATGTATATAACTTATTTATATATAATATAAATTTATAAATATATAAAATATATTATAAATACATATTTAAATATATATTGTAAATATATTATAAATATATATATTTAAAAGTATATTGTAAATCTATATTTAAATATATATTGTAAATATATATTTTATATATATATATGTATATGCATTCCTGCCTCAAGACACTGAGAGAAATTTTTCCCAAGTGTCTTTAATTAGAGACAGAAGTATAAGTTAAAAAATATTGTATTCAAAATGTCTTTATAGTAAATATCAAAAAAATTCCAAGGGTTGCTCCTAAAGCAATATTAAGTCTAGAAAGGTAAAGCACTAAGACATTTTCATAATTTGTTAAGGAAAGGTTTGAGTATCAGTTGTTCAAATTTCCAGATTTTATGAAATATTTTAGACAAAAGAAGACCGTAAATGTTTAACTGTACTCAGTCTGATTTTTATTCTGTATATGTTAGTGTCAATATAAAGAATCTTTTAATTTGGAGATAATGAAAACTTTCTGTATAGTTTGTTCAATTCCCTTAACTTTTCTCTACCCTTGCTTTACCTCCAGTCTATAAAATCAAACAAAACAGTTTTCATTATATTTATGCTTTATTTACCTGTGCTTTGAGTGTTTGGATATGCAAGAGAATGCAGCAATGAGATTGCTTCATAGAGAGTCCAATTCAGTCTTTAAAATATTTGAAACAATTTAAAGAGTAAACAGGAAGAGTCTGTGGCAGTAACATCACATTTCAGCGTTGCTCAGAATGAAGAAAAGCTGGGAGTTCTGCCGAGTCAACAGTCACAACAGAGAAGGAAGTACTGAGCCTGAGTTAGTACTAGCTTTAGAATTCTGTTATTTAATATTCACTAAGGTATCCCAAAATGTCAGGTCCTGCTCTTTAAACTTTTATTGTGCATCTGTGCATTTTCTGCCCTTTTAAAGCCCTGATTCACTAACTTTTTAAGCCAATGGTGAAAATATTTGTAGTTTCCACTGAGACATATTGGGAAAAAATGGCATTTAATTTAATAATAATTAGATGAAGAATATTTCATAGTTAGAATCAAAAGGAAATTCTGGGAACTTTTCTAAAGGAGTAGACACACAATGAGTTGGAGAACCAGGAAAGCCGGTGGTGTAATTCAGTCTAAGTCTGAAGAGCTGAGAAGCAGGAGCTCCTATGTTTGGAGGCAGGAGAAGATGGATGACATCCCAGCTCAAGGAAAAACAGAGGGGATTCGCCCTTCCTTCTTTCATTTTTTTTTTTTTTTTTCCATTCAGGCCCTCAACAGACTGATGCTACCACCCACATTGGTGAGGGCAGATCTTCTTTATTCAGTCTACTAAAGCAAATGGTACTCTCTTCTGGAAATACCCTCACAAACACACCCAGAAATAAAGTATTATCTGGGCATCCCTTAGCCCAGTCAAGCTGACATAAAATTAACCATCACAGGAAGGGCGCATGTAAATTGAAGATGGTTAACTGATGCTTTGACTTTCCTGTGATCCATGGTAAAACTTGGGAAGTTGTGCTATCTTAGATAGTAGGTTGCCTATCAGATTATTAACTACTCTATTCAACTAAAATAGAAGTCACTATTGAGTTTTGCAGACCTGAGTAAGCCTCTCAAACAATGGTTATGCCATAATATAAAAAGTGATGAAATTAAACATTTTAGAGCAATTTTTATAGTGATTTATTTGATTTCTTAGGCCTTTTGTTTTGTGCTCTACTTACTTCTACTTATTTAAATCTCTCCCTTCAGTGATAATACAGTTATCTTATTTACTCAAAAACAAAACAAACAAAAAACCCAAGGTAGTAGAAATATTGAAAACCAGAAACTGTATTAAAAATAATAGGAAGGTTTATCAAGTACAAGCATAAGCACATATATAATTGTTAAAGATATATTTTTATCCAACTAATAATTGCTTTCCATGTCAAACTAATATTAAAAAAAATAATTTTGGGGAAAAGAGAACAGATAGATAGGTAATATCCATTTAGTAAATAGAATCAATATGGCCTTCCAGTGAGAAATTCCTTAGTTATATGATTTAAAACTAAACTAAACTAAAACTTAAACAAATCAAAAATTAAGTAAATTTAAAAAAACTGTAAGAGGGAGAAGAGGCGTGTCAACACTGGTAGTGTCTTAATTCAGTAGTAGGTAAGCTATAGCACATGGGCCAAGGTTGACCCACCACCTACCTCTTTTTGTACAGCTATGGAGCTGCAAATGGCTTTTATATTTTTAAATGGTTGCAAAAATATAAAAAACCTAAATATTTCATGATGTGAAAAATAGATAAAATTTAAATTTCAGTGTTCATAAAGCTTTTTTGGAACACAGCCACAGCTCATTCATTTACGTATGGTCCATGGTTTCTAGGCTGCTACAACAGTGGAATTGAGAAGCTGTGATAGAGTGTATATGTCCCACAAAGCAGGACATATATACTGACTGGGCCTTTGCAGGAGAAATTTGTCTATTCCTATTTTAATTCATAGACTTGCTAATTATTACCTGTTTGAAGAATATTAATGAGTATGTGTTTATATCACATTAGTAAAGTTATGGTAAAATATTTAATACCTAATACATATATATAATATGCATGGCATATAGTATAAACATGAGTATATATATCTTTTTAGTCCTTACTAATTGTCATGTACTGTGCACATTACATGCCTATCTCATTTAGTTCTCCCAGGCAATATATGCAATATTTGAGTTATTTCACTTAACCCCTGAAATAGTCATGCAAGGATGTGCTAGAGTTAAACCCATTTAACAAATGCAAATACTGAAATTCACCTAGACTATCTGGTTTCCAGAGTCAAACATCTGGAACTCAAGCCCCATTTAATCTAACACCAAATTTCATACTCTTATTCACTGCTACAACTTTATGTTTAGTTACATATTTATATAAATTAAAATTTATACACAAACGCTAAGACATCAAAGTCTAAAGCAATTATGCAGCATATTTTAATTTCAATTGAAATATATCTTTTGCTGTTTCAAGAAGATCTTAAGGACAGCATAAATAATGTACTTAATGTTGCCAGATAGAGCCTACTAATGCAGACAAAGGCAGTTTCATAGAGGGCCAATATATTTTTATCTTTTTCTCCTGGAATATTTTCTATCTAATCAGAGTGGGTAGCCACAGAGAATATCACTCATTCTATGAACCTCCAGGGAATAGTCCTAAAAACACTTGTGAGATAGTAGATGAAAATTGAAGGAGGAAGGGAACCGAGGGAATAGTAAGCAGAGGAAAACTGGCCATCTGCTTACCAGTCTGAAATTAGTCCAGTTTTTCTCCAGCTAAATTCATATAAATTAAGTTCAAATGATTAAATTGTACCAAGTGGAGATTCATAACCTTCCTAATTCTGTGAATCAGGAATTAATTATTGGTGGGAATATTCATCAAGACTGTCCTGACCCACAAAAGGCTCTTCTCCAGCCATTCTTTCAAATATGTTCCTAGGGGGGAAAACGTCTCATTCTGGATCTTGGGTTGTAACTGACTCAGAACAGAATTAGAATATCTGAAGAGATTCTAATAAAAATTTAACCTGTAAAACCATACATTATTTGAGACTAAAACACTTTGTGACAAATTTACTAAAGTGAATTATATTTTTAAAGGGAAAAGGGAGACACCAGTTAAAGAAAAAAATAATGTTCTATGTATAAATATAAGATGTAAAGTGTCCATTTTTTTCCTTGATGAATGATATTTAACTTAGTACAAAGAAACTAAAATTTAAGAAATTTCTACATATGCCAGTAACCTTATTAGATGTTTCACTTATCCTATTTTGTATAATTCCTACAGCAGCCCTGTGAAACATACATTTTTCTCTCATTTAAAAATTTATCTGAGAAAAGACAAAACAAAAGTAGCTGTTGTAGAGTAAGTCCTTGCTCGTGTTCATTGTTCAGTTCCTTTTCCCCTTATCCACACTGGATAGAGTATTCCTCCTTTCCCCTTTAGGCGTGGCCATGTATATCGCTTTGGCAAGTGGAATACTGTATTAGTGAACTGATGACACAGGAGGCTTAAAATATGCTTCAGTTTTTGGCTTTCTCTTTTGTGCTTCTGCCTTTGTCATGAGAAGTTTTCCCTGGCATCTTAATACCCTTCAGCTGAGCCCACGAGCTGACCCAAGCTGACCCAAAGACCATGGACAAGAAAAACACTTAATGCTGTAGGCCACAGATTTTTATGTAGGAAAATATGACTATGAAAAATTGGTGATGGGATGATACCATAAAACAAAACAAAACAAAACACACAAATGGGAAAAACTAAAATATGTGCTGTTTTATTTGGAATTAGGTGGGAGGCAGCAAAGAGACTCTTACGGGAAGCTGGAAGAATGAGCCCTGTAATAGTGGCAAGACTTTCGGTAAAATTTTAGTTACAGTTATTTAAAAGAGAGAAAATAAAATTTTGAGGCAAAATGTTGAATGTATGAGTTACTTGCTTAAGATACTACAAGAAAGTGATGAGCTCATTAAAGAACAAAATAAAACAAAAACTAGCCAGTTGGCAAGCAAAACTTAGAATAGAGAGCTCAAAGATTGCATGGCTGGAGAAAGGAACTGTCAGTCTTCAAATCAAAGGTGTATCCTAACCAAGATGGCCTTAATCCTCCCCTCAGCTTCACTAAACTTTAGGGAGCTTTCTTCCAATGGTAGGTGCCCTGCCTCCCTTATTTTAGGGCGTTTACTTCAGAAAACTTTCTATTGTAAACTCTTTCTCTGCCCTTTTGAGAGGTAAATATTCTCCCAGCCTCTTGCCAGTTTTACAATACAAAAAGGGTTTTCTTATGTAAAGCAATTATACTCCAATAAAGATGTTAAAATTAATTATTTAATTAATTAATTATTTAATTTTAAAAAATAGCATTTTCTCTACCTAAATTAGGGTGAACCATGGAAGAAACTTAAGTCCATTGCATTTTTTAAAAAAGTTATTATGAAGATAATATATATTTGATTTTATTCAGTAAATGTGTACCTAAAGACACCATTAAATGGAATTTTTGTAAGCCTAATAAAAATGTAAATGCATTAGAAAAAAAAAAAAAAAAGACCTGGGAGCCACCCCTTTGAAATACAGTCATCAAGGATAAGGGTGCTCCTACCTCCCAGTCCCTGTGGAAAGGTAGGACAGTGTCTTCAAGGGGCATCAGTCAGCAAACACAGATGGCCTAATCATAGAGAAAAACATCTGCAAACTCAGGAGCAACTCAATGTGATGGCACTTCCCACTGACCAGTCTCCTTCCTTAATGTCCTCTAGTCCTTTTCCACTAGATCACTCACCTCAGCACTTAAAAATACATTCACCTTGAGTTCAGTCTCTTTCCTCTGCTGCGGTAATCTTAACTAAGGCTTCCTGGTTTTTTTTAACTTTGTCCAGTGTAATCTTTCTTTGACAGTCCATTGAAGAACAGCCTCAGATAAAGGACCATTACTCTGAGCATTACAGTAAGACGTGATCTCAGAGCAAAGACTAAATCAAGCCTGTGGCTGTGACAGTCTTTGTTAAAACCTCTGAAAGGAGTAAGAGACATCTAGTAGATCTTCTAAGCCAGCAAGACTCCTAGGAAATGTAGGGTCATAAGCCCATAGAATCCTGATGTATACAAACCTCTAGTAACTAAGGAGAGAGAGGTATTTTGTAAAACTATTTTAGAGGTGACATTTAGCACATGGATTTGACCAGAATCAAATACATAGAAATTCAGAATGTTTCAAGAGAGTTGTACTAGCAAAGGCACCTCCTGCCTGCACTAAAAGAATATGAGATTTTTGAGATATTAAAAGACATTCAACAGGAAGCTGAGCAAGAAATCTGCTCGATGCCCTTTTCAAAAATGGCCAAGGAGAATGATGCAAAGGAGAAAATCCCAGAGAGTGGAGTCAAGAGCTAGAGAGAACAATTGACTGAACTGAACTGAAGCTTAGTCAAGGTACATTTCCTATCCCCAGGGTACAGGATTCTGGCAATATTTGCTCTTTAGGATCTCAGAATTGCTGTAGACTCATAACTGCTATTTGTCTCCTCTTCTTTCCATTTCGAGTTAGGGGTGTTTATTGGGTTATCCTGCCCTTTTCTACCATCACATGTTGGGTGCATGGGATGGGAGGGGTGCAGACAATTTATCTAGCTCTCCAGATCCACAGGCACTGCATCTGGACCTGGTTGAGCCTGAAAAATGTAAAATGTATGCCATGTAAAAATGGGACTATGGGGATGTTTTGAAGAGGAATTTAGTGTTTTTCACATGGGGAAATGGAGTGAATGGATATTTGTGACCAAAAGGAAGCTGGAGTTGTAGCAGCAATAAAGACATCCCACTCCAATCTCCTGATTATGGGGAGGGTGAATGTGATGCTGGATTATATGCAGATGACTATGAAATGACAAGTGGTCTGTTTGAAATGGGTTGATGACCTTGGGGTGACATCTGTCCCAGTCAGAGGAGCTCAGGGGTCTTGAGGAAGTTCCAGTTTTACATATGTATTTCTTAATAGCATCTAAACTTTAAAAACTTTAACTTTTACTCACTAAGTAACAGAATCCTCAAGAGAGATAAAGTAAATATTTAAATGTTAATTATTAATAAATGATTAAAAATGTTATTCTACTTGCATGACAACATGTTTTAATTAGGTTCAAATTGCATACTAATTGGTAAATCTAAGTTGAGTAGAGTCTCCTTGGAAGTGTACATTTACTTTTACACAGTGTTTTAGATAGTTTTATCTATTTGCATGTTTGAAGGAACTTGTGTTAAAATCTGATCTTAATATTGTACATATGATCACCACAACTGGTTAATACCTCTAAGGGAAAGAGTACCGCATTTGGAATGAGATGTGCTACTTACCACCTCTATGGCCTGGAACATGCATTTAACTTCCCTGAACATCAGTATCATTTTCTATAAAATGGGGCTGATATTAAATGTATTGTAGAGTTAGTGTGAAATTGATTGCTGCTATAGTATATGCATAGTTTCTATTGAACAGTAAGCTCTCAGAGATTTAATTTCATACCTGTCCCCCTGTGAACACCCACACACAATTTTTCCTCAATGCATAAGAAATTGTTTATCTGACATGAAATACAAAATTGGAATTTTTAAATGAATCTGTGGGCTTAGGACACAAAATACTCAACTCCATTCACTCTTAATTTTCAGCCTGTCCTTTTCATAGTGCTGGTCAATCACATCAGAACTAGTTGTTCTATTCTATGGCTACTTCTCTTCTTTATCATGGTGCCTTAGAAGACCAAGATATTAGAAAATCAAATTAATTCAAAACAGCAAGTTATTTGAAAATAAAGAGGCTTTAAATTCAGGAGAATGTAAGTCATAGAGGATAGAGGTAGGAGCTGATCTGAACTTGTTAAAACCTTATCTACTGTTATGTCTCCAGATCGCTCCCCTTGTGTTTTGTGTAGCCAGTTGCCACATTAAGTTGGAGATGGTGCGAGGAGGGTAGATGTAAGGCTTAGCTCATACACTGACGCCTATAAAATGACCAGTGGTCTGTCTGAAAAGGGTTGATAATCTTGAGGTGACATCTCTTCTATTGGAGGGGCTTGGGGAACGCAACTACTTTCTGCTTTTACATCCTCTATCCTGTGCAGGGCCTGCTCTGCTGCCCTGCCCTCTCAATCTGTTGCTCACTACATCTGAGCCTATCTCATTGGAGTATGAGGTTAGATAGGTTTAGATTCAAATCCCAGCACCACTATCCAAATAATCATATAATCTTGTATAAATTTCCTAAAATCTTAGACCCTCCCTTCCTTAACTATTAAAGAAATTTAAAAAAAAAATCCAGCTCATAAAATCCACACCTCTTCTCAGATGAAATGAAACAACATGTGTCTGTGATGTAGCATGACAACCTTTAGTTGCCATTCAATAGAAAATAGCTAATATCAGCTTTTATAGCCTCATCTATTTAAAAAAAAAGTCGCATATAAACCTGAGGCAAACAATATGTTGAAGGTCCATGTGAAAATTTTATCAGATATCCTTTGGAATTAAGAAACAGAAGGAAATCAGAAATTGACAAAATTCACATCTGGTTCTACCATGAAAATAGAGCAGATTAATTTCTGAGTTACGGATACACACAAGGGGATCACTTCTACTGAAAGTGTGGTCCTCAGTATTGATTATTTGGATAACAAAGTGAGTTTCATCAGTCTGTTTTAAAATCCTAATATAATTTGTTTGAAAGTGTTTTAAAAGTATTTGTTTCTGGTGGCATTCTAGCTAGAAATAGATAAGATGCCTTATTAAAAGGTATTCTGTATTAGAGAGCAAATATATCAGCACTAATCTCTTGAGTTAGAACTGAAAAAAAGTACACAGATAGTTACCTTAACCATTGCATTTTAAATGGTCCAGAAATGTCTGGTAAGTAGAAGCTTGTAGTAAATATGTATGAGAGAAGAAATGTAAAAAGACTTGAATTTTGCCCAGAGCACTTACTGAGAATATTTGGGAAAACAGAGGAAGACCTTTTCTGAGCTTACCAAAAAGTTGACATAAATCCACATTTTTGTACACATACACTCACATACACACAAAATACACATTTTGGTTCCAAGGAATTGAAGTATGGTGGTATGTTATAACAAGAAAAAAATTTAAACTACGATTTTTTTTAATCTCTAATTATTTCCAAGAAAACATTTGAGTCTAGCTTATTAATTAATGTAAATTTATATTAGAGATTGAAGTTTGTCATCTGACGTGGAAAGCTGAAAGGGAGAACAACAGATCATTAGTTTTCTAACAATCAGTGTTCTGCGTTTAGTATAGACTGCTAAAGAAAATAAGCAGCAGCTTTGTGGATTATTCAAAGGTCCAAACTTCGGAAGGAGAGTTTTAAAATGTTGTACACTGGAAGTAGAAACAAGGAAATGTACACGCTTAAATCCCCAAGGTCAGCAAGAGATCAGTTATAGGCACCTGTCAACCTAACCAAGACAGGTTATTCATAGGAATACTCTTTACACTGTGTCAACAATATAAGAGAAAAATATGGATAGAGAAACGTGATGAACAGACTTTACAACTCCAACCACTATGTTCCTGCCCTTGTATTATCCTCCACCCCCTTGATTGTGAAAGAGACCTGTGACTTGCTTCTATCAACAGAATATGACAAAAGTGATAAGATGTCACTCCCCTGATTAAGTCATGCTATATAAGACTTTATCTTGCCCCCAACTGCTTTCCTTACTGACTTTGAAGGATCAAGCTTATATGAGCTGTATGGTCACAAGGAAATGAATTCTGCCAGCAACCTGAGTGATCTTGGAAGTTCATCTTTCCCCATCGATCCTCCAAATGAGAACTCAGTCCTGGGTGATATCTTGATTGCAGCCTTGCAGAGGACCCAACTAAGCTGTGCCCAGGTACTTCACCCAGAGAATCTTTGAGATAATAAATGCATATTGTTCTAAGTCACCAAGTCTGTGACGATTTGTTACATAGCATAGAAAACTAATATAAGGAAATCCATCAATCTTCACAGAATAGCTTGGTGAAGGTAGAGCTTTCTTTGGAATATTGTTTGGTTTAAAGATAACTAATGTCTTTTCAGGTGCCTTAGTAGTACTGGACTATACATTATGCTGAGAGGGCTCATTTAATGCCAAGCAACTATATGAAATTAAGCTCAAGCTCCAAATTCAAAAAAATGAAGGCTAAAAGGGGGAAAACCTATCAGACTGATTATCCAAAGAACTTATGGTTTCACCAACTTATCTTCTGTTGTTTCTTTTATTTTTTATTTTTAATTGTGGTAGCATTGGGGTAAAATACAATTTGCCATCTTAACCATTTTTAAGTATACAATGCAGTAGCATTAAGTACAGTACATTCATATTGCTGTGCAGTGTCCAGAACTCTTCATCTTGCAAAACTGAAACACTATAACTATTAAACAACTCCCCATTCTTCCCTCTGCCCAGCCCCTGGCAACCACCATACTACTTTCTGTGTTGGATTTTGACTACTCTAGGTACCTCATGTAAGTAGAATCACACAGTATTTGTCTTTTGTGATTAACTTATTTCACTAAGCATATTGTCCTCAAGGTTCATCTATGTCATAGCATGTGACAGGACTTCTTTCTTTTTTAAGGCTGAATAATACAGTAAGTCCCCTACATATGAACCTTCAAGTCGCGAACTTTCAGAGATGCGAACGTGCCTTTGCATGTCCAATCACATAAAGTAGTTCATGTGTCTGGCATACATTGTCATGTGCATGCATCCTCTACAAGTGGTTGTGCTTTTGTGTACTTTACTGTACAGTACTGTATAGAGTACAGTAGTACAGTATCTTTATTTCAAGCTAGATCTGCAAGAGGACGACTTCATTGAACTTGCTGTGCAACACAAGGAGCTTACTAATGAAGACCTGATGGAAGTGGAGCCCCAGAAAAAGGATGAAGAGAGACAAGAGGAAGAAGTAACTGAAGAGCTGAAGAGATTCACAATGCAGGAAATGGCAAGGGGATTTTCTTTATTTGAGGAGGCATAGGATCTGAATGTAGAATGGTACATGAAGGTTGCAGTAGCCGTTCAGAATGCAATCCAGTGCTACCGCATCATCTATGATGAGAAAAAAAGAGCAACTACCCAGACATCACTGGATCATTTTTCCAAGAGCGTAAAGAGAATTGAACCCAGCAAGGAACCAGAACCTGTGCCATCAACATTAGGTGTGAATGAAACTAGAGCTTGCCCTCCATCTCCTACTGCTGGTGATCCTTCAGCTCTACCATCTCCCACCTCCTCTCCCTCCTCCAGTCAGTAACTCTTCTTGCCTGTTCACTTGATGCCAGCCCCTGTATGCCAGCTGTTGTACTGTACACTGTACTTTTCAAGGTACTGTACTGTAAGATTAAAAATGTTTCCTTTATTTTTTGTGTTTGTTTTTTATGTATTATTTGTGTGAAAAGTATTATAAACTTATTACAGTACAGTACTATATAGCCAATTGTGTTAGTTGGGTACCTAGGCTAACTTTGTTGGACTTAAAAACAAGTTAGACTTACGAACTCACTCTCGGAAGGAACTCGTTCATATGTAGGGGACTTACTGTATTCCATTATTTGTATTTACCATGTTTTGTTTATCCATTCATCCATTGCTGGACAATTAGGTTGTTTCCAACTTTTGGCTATTGTGACTAATTCTGCAATGACTATATAAGTGTGCAAATATTTCTTCAAGACTCTTCTTTCAATTATTTTGTGCACATACCCAGAAGTGGGATTGCTGGATCATATGGTAATTCTATTTTTAATTTTTGAGAAACTGCTGTAGTGTTTTCCATAGTAGATATACCATTTTACATTCCCACCAACAGTGTACAAGGGTTCAAATTTCTTCATATCCTCACCATTTTTTATTTTCTGTTTTTTGATGGTAGCTATCCTTACGGATATGAGGTGGTATCTCATTGTGGTGCTGATTTCCATTTCCCTAATGGTTAGTGATATTGAGCATCTTTCCCTGTGTCTTTTGGCCATTTGTATATCTTCTTTGGAGAAATGTCTATTAAAGTCTTTTGCTTCTTTTTTTTTTCATATATTCCAAATATGATTGGTTTATCTTATTTTACTCTGATGCAAAACCAAAGATTCCATGACCACACAGAGAACAATATAATACAAGGTCATGAAAAAGTGGTGTGGGATATGCAGGACATGATGAACAACTGGAGGGTCGGGTCATCTCCTTCGTAATATGACACTACACCATCGCTGAGCAACACATGGAAAATAACACTGCGGAACTGAACTGAAATGTGGCACAAACGTGACAAGTTCCAGGCATACCTTCAAGTACACCTCCCTTAGGATGGACTCGATATCTAGACTTCAGTGTGGGGAGGATTACAATTCTTTGGAAGAATAAAAAGTTCACACTTTTGCAATTTCACAGAAGAATTTTAAGGCCAAAACATAGTGGGTTCATTTCTCTTCACCTCCAGGGACAAAGCTGATGGTTTACTCAAAACCACATTAAGAAGAACTACAATCCTGCAGCCTGTGGAACAAAAACCACATTCACAGAAATACAGACAAGATGAAAAGGCAGAGGGCTATGTACCAGATGAAGGAACAAGATAAAACCCCAGAAAAACAACTAAATGAAATGGAGATAGATAGATAGGCAATCTTCCAGGAAAAGAATTCAGAATAATGATAGTGAAGATGATCGAAGACTTTGGAAAAAGAATGGAAGCAAATATCAAGAAGATGCAAGAAATGTTTAACAAAGACCTAGAAGAATTAAAGAACAAAGAAACAGAGATGAACAATACAATAACTGAAATGAAAAATACACTAGAAGGAATCAATAGCAGAATAAATGAGGCAGAAGAACGGATAAGTGACCTGGAAGACAGAATGGTGGAATTCACTGCTACAGAACAGACTAAAGAAAAAAGAATGAAAAGAAAAGAAATGAAGACAGCCTAAGAGACCTCTGGGACAACATTAAATGCAACAACATTCGCATTATAGGGGTCCCAGAAGGAAAAGAGAGAGAGAAAGGACCCAAGAAAATATTTGAAGAGATTATAGTTGAAAACTTCCCTAACATGGGAAAGGAAATAGCCACCCAATTCCAGGAAGTGCAGAGAGTTCCATACAGGATAAACCCAAGGAGAAACATGCCGAGACACACAGTAATCAAATTGGTAAAAATTAAGACAAAGAAAAACTATTGAAAGCAGCAAGGGAAAAACGACAAATAACATACAAGTGAACTCCCATAAGGTTAACAGCTGAGTTCTCAGCAGAAACTCTACAAGCCAGAAGGGAGTGGCATGATATACTTAAAGTGATGAAAGGGAAGGACCTACAACCAAGATTACTATACCCAGCAAGGATCTCATTCTGATTCGATGGAGAAATCAAAAGCTTTACAGACAAGCAAAAGCTAAGAGAGTTCAGCACCACCAAACCAGCTCTACAACAAATGCTAAAGGAACTTCTCTAAGTGGGAAACACAAGAGAAGAAAAGGACCTACAAAAACAAACCCATAACAATTAAGAAAATGGTAATAGGAACATACATATCGATAATTACCTTAAATGTGAATGGATTAAATGCTCCAACCAAAAGACACAGGCTTGCTGAATGGATTCAAAGACAAGACCCATATATATGCTGTCTCCAAGAGACCCACTTCAGACCTAGGGACACATACAGCCTGAAAGTGAGGGAATGGAAAAAGATATTCCATGCAAATGGAAATCAAAAGCAAGCTGGAGTAGCAATACTCATATCAGATAAAACAGACTTTAAAATAAAGAATGTTACAAGAGACAAGGAAGGACACTATATAATGATCAAGGGATTAATCCAAGAAGAAGACAAAACAATTATAAGCATATATGCACCCAACATAGGAGCACCTCAATACATAAGGCAACTGCTAACAGCTATAAAAGAGGAAATTGACAGTAACACAGTAATAGTGGGGGACTTTAACACCTCACTTACACCAATGGACAGATCATCCAAACAGAAAATTAATAAGGAAACACAAGCTTTAAATGACAAAATAGACCAGATAGATTTAATTGATATTTATAGGACATTCCATCCAAAAACAGCAGATTAGACTTTCTCCTCAAGTGCATACGAAACATTCTCCAGGATAGATCACATCTTGGGTCACAAATCAAGTCTCAGTAAATTTAAGAAAATTGAAATCATATCAAGCATCTTTTCTGACCACAACACTATGAGATTAGAAATCAATTACAGGGAAAAAAGCGTAAGCACACAAACACATGGAGGCTAAACAATACGTTACTAAATAACCAAGAGATCACTGAAGAAATCAAAGAAGAAATCAAAACATACCTAGCGACAAATGACAATGAAAACACAGCGATCCAAAACCTATGGGATGCAGCAAAAGCAGTTCTAAGAGGGAAGTTTATAGCAATAAAAGCCTACCTCAAGAAACAAGATAAATCTCAAATAAACAATCTAACGTTACACCAAAAGGAACTAGAGAAAGAAGAACAAACAAAACCCAAAGTTAGTACAAGGAAAGAAATCATAAATATCAGAGCAGAAATAAATGAAATAGAAACAAAGAAAACAATAGCAAAGATCAATAAAACTAAAAGCTGGTTCTTTAAGAGGATAAACAAAATTGATAAACCATTAGCCAGACTCATCAAGAAAAAGAGGGAGAGGACTCACATCAATAAAATTAGAAATGAAAAAGGAGAAGTTACAACAGACACAGCAGAAATACAAAGCATCCTAAGAGACTACTACAAGCAACTCTATGCCAATAAAATGGACAACCTGGAAGAAATGGACAAATTCTTAGAAAGGTATAACCTTCCAAGACTGAACCAGGAAGAAATAGAAAATATGAACAGACCAATCACAAGTAATGAAATTGAAACTGTCATTAAAAATCTTCCAACAAACAAAAGTCCAGGACCAGATGGCTTCACAGGTGAATTCTATCAAACATTTAGAGAAGAGCTAACACCTATCCTTCTGAAACTCTTTGAAAAAATTGCAGAGGAAGGAAAATTCCCAAACTCACTCCATTAGGCCACCATCACCCTGATACCAAAACCAGACAAAGATACTACAAAAAAAGAAAATTACAGACCAATATCACTGATGAACATAGATGCAAAAATCCTCAACAAAATACTAGCAAACAGAATACAAGAACACATTGAAAGGATCAAACACCATGATCAAGTGGGATTTATGCCAGAGATGCAAGGATTCTTCAATATACACAAATCAATCAATGTGATACACCATATTAACAGAATGAAGAATAAAAGCCTTATGATCATCTCAATAGATGCAGAAAAAGCTTTTGACAAAATTCAACTCCCATTTATGATAAAAACGCTCCAGAAAGTGGGCATAGAGGGAACCCTACTTCAACATAATAAAGGCCATATATGACAAACCCACAGCAAACATCATTCTCAATGGTGAAAAACTGAAAGCATTTCCTCTAAGATCAGGAACAAGACAAGTTTGCCCACTCTCACCACTATTATTCAACATAGTTTTGGAAGTCCTAGCCTCGGCAATCAGAGAAGAAAAAGAAATAAAAGGAATACAAATTGGAAAAGAAGAAGTAAAACTGTCACTGTTTGCAGATGACATGATACTATACATAGAGAATCCTAAAGATGCCACCTAGAAAACTAAAGAAATGCCTAAAGAAAACTACTAGAGCTAATCAATGAATTTGGTAAAGTTGCAGGATACAAAATTAATGCACAGAAATCTCTTGCATTCCTATACACTAATGATGAAAAATCTGAAAGAGAAATCAAGGAAACATTCCCATTTACCATTGCAACAAAAAGAATCAAATACCTAGGAATAAACCTACCTAGGGAGACAAAAGACCTGTATGCAGAAAACTATAAGATACTGATGAAAGAAATTAAAGATGATACCAACAGATGGAGAGATATACCATGTGCTTGGATTGGAAGAATCAATATTGTGAAAATGACTATACTACCCAAAGCAATCTACAGATTCAATGCAATCCCTATGAAATTACCAATGGCATTTTTTACAGAAGTAGAACAAAAAATCTTAAAATTTGTATGGAGACACAAAAGACCCCGAATAGCCAAAGCAGTCTTGAGGGAAAAAAACGGAGCTGGAGGAATCAGACTCCCTGACTTCAGGCTATACTACAAAGCTACAGTAATCAAGACAATATGGTACTGGCACAAAAACAGAAATATACATCAATGGAACAGGATAGAAAGCCCAGAGATAAACCCATGCACCTATGGTCAACTAATCTATGACAAAGGATGCATGGATATACAGTGGAGAAAAGACATCCTCTTCAATAAGTGGTGCTGGGAAAACTGGACAGCTACATGTAAAAGAATGAAATTAGAACACTCCCTAACACCATACACAAAAATAAACTTAAAATGGATTAGAGACCTAAATGTAAGACCAGGCAGTATAAAACTCTTAGAGGAAAACATAGGAAGAATACTCTTTGACATAAATCACAGCAAGATCATTTTTGATTCACCTCCTAGAGTAATGGAAATAAAAACAAAAATAAACAAATGGGACCTAATGAAACTTCAAAGCTTTTGCACAGCAAAGGAAACCATAAATAAGACGAAAAGACAACCCTCAGAATGGGATAAAATATTTGCAAATGAATTCTCGTACAAAGGATTAATCTCCAAAATATATAAACAGCTCATGCAGCTCAATATTAAAAAAACAACCCAATCCAAAAATGGGCAGAAGACCTAAATAGACATTTCTCCAAAGAAGACATACAGATGGCCAAGAAAGCACATGAAAAGCTGCTCAACATCACTAATTATTAGAGAAGAGCAAATCAAAAGTACAGTGAGGTATCACTTCACACCAGTTAGAATGAGCATCATCAGAAAATCTACAAACAACAAAGGCTGGTGAGGGTGTGGAGAAAAGGGAACCATCTTGCACTGTTGGTGAGAATGTAAATTGATACAGCCACTATGGAGAACAATATGGAGGTTCCTTAAAGAACTGAAAATAGAATTACCATATGACCTAGCAATCCCACTCCTGGGCATATACCCAGTGAAAGCCATAATTCAAAAAGACACATTCACCCCAATGTTCATTGCAGCACTACTTACAATAGTGAGGTCATGGAAGCAACCTAAATGCCCATCAACAGATGAATGGATAAAGAAGATGTGGTACATATATACAATGGAATATTACTCAGCCATATAAAGGAAAGAAATTGGGTCATTTGTAGAGATGTGAATGCATCTAGAGAATGTCATACAGAGTGAAGTAAGGCAGAAGGAGAAAAACAAATATCATATATTAACACATATATGTGGAACCTAGAAAAATGGTACAGATGAACTGGTTTTCAGGGCAGAAATTGAGACACAGATGTAGAGAACAAATGTATGGACACCAAGGGGGGAAAGCGGCGGGGGGTGGGGGTTGTGGTGTGATGAACTGGGAGATTGGGATTGACATGTATACAGTGATGTGTATAAAATGGATGACTAATAAGAAAAAATAAATAAAAAATAAACATACACAGGTTATTTGTGAGTAAAAAAAAAAAAAACAAAACAATTATGGGGTCTCTTTGAACTCCAGAATTCACGGACACCTCTTATAGCAATGGATGATGATTGTTTACTAATAAAGTTCACTTGATATGGACATGCAGAAATAAAAAAATAAAAAATAAAATTACTCTGAGGGTGTAAAAAAAAAAAAAAAAAAAACCACATTAAGCTTCTAGTTCAAATCCCAGCCCGACCTTATGCCCTCCTGCACTGAAGGTCTTTCCATGGATTAGAGCTGACAGGGTCAGTTTCACTCCTGTTCGAAGGGGCTGTGTATAACGCAGCCAATCAGGCTGGCATTATTCACTTTAGCAGACAGAGAAGTTCTACAATCCAGCTTGTACTTAGCAGTGAAGCCGAAACGTGTGTTGTTACTGCCGGTGGTCCACGAGAGGTTTATTGATGTTTCAATCTTCTGATTCACCTTCTGGTAGATCTACCTTCCAAATTCAGTGCCATTGTTCACATGAGTGTGCAGCTGGAAGTCTGTGGCCTTGTAACCCAGGGCGAAATTATTCTGTGACAGTTTGGATTTGGCTGTGTCAAAACTCATCTAATAGCCAGCAAGCCAACCTTCAAAGGCCAACACAGCCCAGCCATAGATGGTTGGTCCAGAAAAATTGATACCAACGTTACTGCCAAGACTGAAACAATCCCATTTATAGGAGGCCTTCAATTTCCCACTCTTCTTTCCTGTGTTCCCTAGAAATATGGTATCAAGAGTCAGTTTTGACCCTTCAGCCAACTTATTCTATTCTCCAAAGACATTTCTGTCCCAAGAGTACTGTCTGTGTTCCACTTTTGGGTGAAGGTCAGTCCATAGTTACAAATTGTATTTGGTCTCTAGGTTGCCTGATGCTTTCCCTGTATCATTGTAAGCATGACCAGAAGTAGAAAATTCCACTCCACTACATGACTTGGTTCCCAGATCTATTTTGACCATGCCAAATCCATATCCTTTGTTGAAGACATCCTTGGCAGCCTTTCCTAGGTCATAGTAAGTTGGTGTGTTACACATATCTCCGACGGCAGGGCCTGTCCGCTCAGCCAGGAGGGCCCGTCCACTCCGCTAGAGCACCGCTGAAGGTCTTCTTCAGGCCAACACTGTCCGCGCCTGCGCAGCCCCACACCCGCGGTGCCTATGCGCTGCAAGCCCCACACTGCGGCTGCGCCAGAGTGTTGCGCCGGGGTCGCGCGCCACAGGCGAGAGGCTGACTAACACCCCCAACTGTCCGAGTGCGCGCGTGCGCAGCAGGGCCCGGCCTTTGGCTTCTTTCTTAATTATTTTTGTTGTTGTTGAGTTGTAGGAGTTTTTAAAATATATATTCTGGATATTAACCCCTTATCAGATATATGATTTATAAATATTGTTCCCCATTCCATAAGTTGCTTTTTCACTCTGTTGATTGTATCCTTTGATGCACAATTTATCTATTTTTCTTTTGTTTCCTGTGCTCTCTCTCTTTTTTTTAAGTCACAAAAGTATTCCCCAGTGCTCTAATCCAAGATTCAAAGTGAATGATCATCATCACACAATGGGATGGAATGGAATAGATTCATCAGATGCAGTCACAAGTCCCAGTCTTTCTACCTTTTAGGGATACTTGTCTAACTTTTTTAGTAAAAGCACTGCTTAAACCCTGTCAAATCTTCGTGAAGGAGATGGGCTTGAATGTATAGTTCTCTACATCCTGCTTATTGGGCTTACCCATCGCTAGAGTTGGGCTATGGGAGCATCTGAGCTCTCTTTTGGGGCCCACCAGACAAAACAAAAAACAAAACAAAGAAAACCAAAACAAACAAACAAAAATACTTCCAAAGTATAAAAGACCGTGTGTCCAATTTTAAGGATAGATATTGACTATAGCATGGAGAGGCAGTGTACAATGTGGTGGATAATTTCACTGGTGAGGACTGTATCCAAAATAACTGAGTGTTCAGGAAAAAACTTACTAAATAGTTCATCTCAGAATTGCTATGATAATTTGGCATATAACTGTAACTACCTCTGAACAAGTTGCCCTGTCAGGAATATGGAGGAAGCAAAAGTTTCTCAAAAAATATTTTAAATTATAACCAATATACTGGAGTACTAAAATAACAAAACCTCTTTGTGACCTCAAATAATTCTCTCTCTGGACCTGTTGCCTTACCTGTAAAAAATGATGCTAAATAAATGGATTGAGTTAATCTATATTTTAATTTGATTCAAAATCAATGAAGTATATGGGAAAAGCAGGTCAGTGGTGCCTACATGATTACATGACTTCATATACCTCAAAATGGGTTTTGTTTTACGTATAATTCAAAGCAAATTATAAGCAAAGAAGATAATTACAACATCTTACAGAGTTCATGTGGGTGTGGTCATGTGGTTAAACGTGGATGTGAGGGTACTGCACAAGGTAAGCTCCTTACCGTGAATTTACTAAGTTTACATTTCCCATAAGGCAAGTTTCTTATGGGTATTTAAGGTTTTAATGCAAGAAGCATGCGTGACATTACTCTGTTAATATTACAGGAAGTCTTTACTATTGTATAGCTTATTTTGGCTCTAATAAAATCTGCAACTCACATTTTATATGCAATAAATGTATAGGATCTATTTCTCTCAGGGTCTTTAACAACTATCTTTACTACCGCAGCAAAATATTTTAGTGAAAATGTGTGATTTGTGGGTGCTAAACATGGAGATGAGGTTGGAGGGACACAGTGGGACGAAGTGGCATAATGGGCTGTGAGGATAATAGATGCATTCTTTGGTTTACTGGATGACCATTTCACACTAAGAATTAAATTAAATTCATGCAGTAATAATTTTTAAGAGCCAGAAATACAGAACTATAGAGAAATGAACCCATGTGACCTCATTCTTTTAGTCATATTGGCCCACACAAGACTCCTAAACAGTGTGTGTACCAAGCACAGTAAAAGATGATACTGAAATTATTCCTTTTCCTTTTTCCTTTCCTTTTCCTCTAGCTTTTCTTTTCCATTATGAGGTATGCTTAGCTATTCAGCAAACAATTATAGATGACAAACTATTGTACTAGTTATGTCATGAAGAGCTAAAGAATATGTTGGCAGAGACATGAATAATGCTCAGAATTTTCACTCAATCTTTAAGCAGTATTACTATTAATTCATTCTAGAATTATACAGACATTAGCAAGGTACATAATTATGGTAGTAATTTTCTTTAATATTATAATGTCTTATAAATGTTAGGATTGCTTTTCCAGAAGAGGGAAGATAAAAGTTTCCCTTATTCTGAACTTAATCTTCTGTGAATGAGTTACCCCAATTGCCCTCCCCAAAGTCTACCTATGGAATTGAGCTAGAAAACACTATGTCCTACACAGCAGCAAAAGTTGCTACATAGTTATTTGGCTTTAAAATACCCTTCCTGTAAACAAGAGGAGTTATTCAAGAGATTTGCAGCATATCCTTGGTGAAGACAGGAGAGGAGAAAAATCTAGAGGTATATGTATTGTGCTTTGCTTTATATCATAAACATGTAAATGGAAGGTCAAGGATTTATTATTTTAAACAAATTCAAGTGAGGAGGGATGTTTTATTTTGTAAATAATTATGGCCTTATTTGTTTTAAGTTCAAATTTCCATACGTCAAATTTTATTAAATGGAGCACATCTGTATGAGATCTAAATGGAAAACCTGAGAAGAGTTCATGTTTAATGTAGTGATGATTTAATGAATTAATCATTCATTCATTCATTTGTATATTAAATATTAACCAAATATTTACCTAGACTCTGTTTTGTTCTGAATAGACTAGATCTTACTGCAGGAACAAATAACCACTATTACTGACTCCAAACAGACCAAAAAAAGGTTTATTTCCTACACTAGTTACATGTTGGTGACAGGATAACTAGGACCTCTGTTCATTATCATGTCACCTCCCCTCTGAGACTCCGGTTGATGAAGCATTCACTAGCTACACCATGCCAGACACTGCGGTAGAACGGGAAAAGAATATGTTCAGCCCCGCACTGTCTCTTAAAACTTCTACCCAGAAATGACACATGTCACCATGACTCATGTTTCATTGGCCAACGCAGGGCCCATAACGTGAGTCTGAAGTGCAGTATGAGAAATGCAATAAACTGAATTTCCTATTCACATGTTTAGGCATGATTGCCTGTCCCTAACTAAATACAGAAAACAAGCAAAAATCAGTGTTACTTGTTTCAGAAAACACTTGACCCTGAGAGATACGCGTGCTAATCAAGTAACTTATTGATCAAAACTAACATCCCACTATCAAGAATGGCTTCAAGACCTTCACTTTCTTGTGTCCACCATGCAAAGCCATCGTGTCATAAATATTTCCTGATCTCAACTAATTCCCATTTTGCAAGACACAACTTAAAATCACCTAGCTCAGGCCCCAAAACCCTGTAAAAATTCTCCATTGATTTCCCCCTTCTGACACAATGTTAAAACAGTGTTTTCTCTTACTGCAGCTGGTCAAAGAAACTTTGCCTTGCTTAATCACTAAGTTTTTCTGCTGGCCTTCTGGAGGACTAATTATTTGATATATGCCTACTCCACACCTGGAAGGAGACAGGAAACCAAATATCACTGAACAGCACGAATGGTAATCCTAGTATTTATATGTCAAGTGTTGTGATAGGCTTTTGAAATACAGATTTGAATAAGGCCCAAGCCTTGGCATATGATAGGTGCTTCATGTTTGTTAAATGAATGACTGAAATATAGAAAAAAAAAGGCAAGTGTGTATGAATCTTATAATACTTCATGAAGACAATGATAATAATAGAGTTAGCAAGATAAATAATTAAGGTCTATACAACCTCACTGCTATGCAACCCCATGTTTTATCTGGGGTTAATTTTTTCTGATTCACCTGTTTCCCTGGCCTGAGAGTGAGAGTACCCCACAGAGAGGCTGACAGTTTCTTCTCAATATGGTTTGCAACAAATCACATCATAAGAATTGAAGAACTTCAGAAAGAAAACCTAGTCTAGAAGGGAATAACATATTTGACTGTTTCTCAAATTTCATTCTCTTCCATATCTATAAATCCATGAAGACACAATGTTTTCACCTCCTAATACCTAATACAGTATAGATGTACAATAAAGATTTTTAATGAGTGAATGAATATTAACCCCATTCATTCTTGTGGCATTTACTGTGCTCACACTATATACAAAACTATGTGCTGGTGTTTTTCATCCAAAGATGAATACCATATAGTCATCTGAAGCATCTTTGTAGAAGGAGCATAGTCTGAATTAGGGGAGAAACTACCATGCTTCTAAAAGGCAAAGAATAGCTGGGCCTTCTCTTAACCCTAAAAGGCTAGGCACATTTCCTAAAGAAATAATTGTATGACAGGCAACATGATACAGTGGAAAGAGTTCTGAACTTAGAATATGTTTTCGATGCCAGCTCTAGCATTTGATTCTCTATGTGAACTTTGGCAAGTCTCTATGTGCCCCTATCTTGGTTTCCTAGCCTACAAAATGAGAGGTGATATATTTACATTTTAAATGTGTTATGAGCAAGCAAATATGTAATACTTGGAAAATAACTTAGCACCAACTGCATTTAAGCCTAGCAAATTGTTTCTTTGTTTCCCTCTCTTATCTCTTCATCTCTTCATCTTTTGTCTGTGATCCTTGAGCATCCTGTGGCATTTTATATCCTGCAGTGAATTGTAATTCTCTATTGATTTGTCTGTATACTTCTCTTTGCAACTTCCCTGAGGACAAGACTATTTTATTCATTTTTATATCCCACACATTTACTACAGAGCCTGATGTATAGGAGATGGTCAGTAAATGTTTGAAAAAATGAAAGAATATATATAAATGTATAGATGAACTAATAAGTGAATGAATGAAATGAGCTGTGGAATTAATAACTTTCAACAAAGTTTTTGATCAATCATTATAGTAAGAGGGTCACTGGCTCCTCTCATCTGTGTACCTTTTTTAAAGACAAAGATGTAACTGATGTGCAGCAAAGGATGAACATCAACCCTATAGAGCAATTTTCCCAAACTTCCTCAATGATATGAATTACTTGGGTATTAATTAAATATACAGCTTCCCAGACCTTTGTCTTAAAGATTATAATTTTCCAGTCTGGGATATCACTAAGTAATTTGTATTTCTAACAGCTACTCCTAGGTAATACATAACATTATGGAAATTTGGTAAATACTGATCTAGAATATAAAATGTAATAACAGTTACAACAAAACATATAGTGCCTGCTAGGTTAAATTATTTTACTGCACTAATTTACTTCATTAATTTATAGATATTGACTCATTTAATCTTCACAACAACCCTAACAAGAAGCCATTATTATTACCTCTATTTTACAGATGAATAAAACTGGGGTATGGAAAAGTTAAATAACTTACCCAGGTTATGGAACTATATATGGAATAGGTGGGATTTGAAAACTGGCAACCTGACTTTTGAGTATGTACTCTTAACTTTTCTTGATTACTTCCTCCCCAACAATGAAAACAGTGCATAGTGCTACACAATTTAAAATATATCATTTTTACTATTTCTGAGAGCAAGTGATGCTCACAAAGATCCATTAAGAGAATTTCCAAGGTACGCACCACTTGAGGATTTGGATTCGCAGTGCATGGGAGAGCACCACGTAGTTACTGACCAAACTCTTTGGAAAGCTACTGTATTAGTTTCCTACTGCTGCGTAACAAATTACTACAAACTTCGTGGCTAAAAAGCACACAAATTTATTATATTACACTTCTAGAGATCATAATTCCAGAAAGAGTCTTATGAAGATACAATCAAGGTGTTGAAAGAGCTGATTCTTTCCGGAGACTCCAGAGAAGAATCCATTCCTCGCCTCTTCCAGCTTCTAGAGGCTGCTAGTAAACCTTGGCTTGTGGCTGCAGCACTTTAATCTCTGCTTCCGTTGTCAAAATGCTCTGTCCTATTCTGTTCCTCCTTCTTCCCTCTTATAAGAGCCCTTATGATAACATTGAGTCAACCTGGACAATTCAGGATAATCTCACCAGTTCAAGTTCCTTAACTTAAATCACCTCTGCAAAGTCCCTTTCATCATGTAAATTCACATATTCACAGGTTTTGGGACTTGGGTACCTTTGGTGGCTATTTGTTACCCTAGCACACCAAGAGCAACACAATGGGTTACCACATAGGACAGTTTCTTAATCTAGATGTCACTGAGCCTCTTGCTGTACTGTATGTGTCCACCAAAGGACGGGGATTGGGTGAAACATGTTTCAAAATCTTGGCTAGAATACTTGGGGGAATAAAAATACAGGTTCTGATTTGATCAAGAAATCATTCTTTAAATACCCATGAAGAACATTATACCCAACTAATCTCAGTCAGCAACCCCTTTTCTTTCTCACATGGGAACTGTTCTGTTATCCCAAGGTAAAAACTGTCCATGGGGAGCTGGGTACTCGATGCTTTCCCGGAAGCCTAAATCCAACTAATTTTCATATTCCACAAGAGTTTGCTGTGGCTTTACCTACAAACTAATAACAAACCGCCCAAAATTTGAAGTCATAAAAAATCCTTAGCAAGGTTTTACAGACGCAAATCATGCCCAGTTGAAAGATTCTACCTTTCTGAGACAGAAGAGTGTTCGTATAACACAGAGGAAATTCTGTAAAGGGCTGTCTGTATCTTAATGATGAATATTCCTCTCCTGTTGAAAATTCTGCAGCAAGCTTTAAAAAAATCGAATCATAGCATGAGGAGCTGCTGGAGGTCACAAAGGACTAAAATCTGTAATAATTTGCATGTCTCTATCAGATAATAGGAAGCAAGATGTTGACTGAAACAGTTTCATTTCAAATGATCTCTGTGATATTGATCAAATTGGGAGCATGCCAAATAAAAACATGTTTTCTTATTAATTCTTAAATTGCTTCTCTCATTTTGCAAATTTAAGTTAATGCATTGACAAGAGGAAAAATGTTACTTGAAGTAGAAACAAATATGAATTGGCTAACAGATGCAGGAAGCTAAATAGCAGTCATCTTTGGAATAATTTTTCTAGGCTTTGTTAGTTCATATTTTATGGAGCTAAGAAGAAAGTGTTGAGTTTTCCCATCACAATGTTCCATTAAGAGTATTTCCAGAATAAGCACCATATTATGTTTTGGATCTTGCCGTACACGATAGGACAGCACTGAACATCCTCTGGATGACTTATGAGCAGTGAAATTAAGTTGTTTGCAAAGTTGTCTTTGGGGGCAAGGCAAATGAATTGATCTGAAACTAATGGAAGTTTGTCTTAGGTCCTGGAACATTACCCTGAATGGCTTGAAGGTGTCACTTTAAGCAAATCACTTAAATATTTTGTACTAGAATCTCTCCTTTTGTATAAGACAGATATTATATACCTGCTATGTCTTTACCTAAAGTCCAAGAGTACTTTAGAGATTTGAAAGATTTTTTAATTTTTAAGGCATTCCAAAGAAAAATTGAACATGTAGGAAATAAGTATAATCTTTTCATGTCATATTTGATATAGATTAAAAATATTCCTACCCTTATGTTGACAAATATCATTCTTAGGGATTTATCTTAAGGAATTATCCAAAAGACAAAACATGCTATGGTCAAAGAACAAAGATGTTCTTTTGTGTATTAAATGTGATAAGAAATACATGAAAGCAATCAAATTGTCCCAACTATTGATATTTGATTATATAAATAATAGAAATGTGTTTAGTTGATGAACACTTTCATTAAAATAAATGATAATGAGATCTATGTGGCAGCATTGAAAATTACATAGTGTTACATGGAATTAAAAGTGAACCCTTTTTACAGGAATAAAGATGCAGATGTAGGGAATGGACTTGAGGACACAGGGAGGGGGAAGGGTAAGCTGGGATGAAGTGAGAGAGTGGCATGGACTTATATATACTACCAAATGTAAAATAGATAGCTAGTGGGAAGCAGCCGCATAGCACAGGGAGATCAGCTTGGTGCTTTGTGACCACCTAGAGGGGTGGGATAGGGAGGGTGGGAGGGAGACGCAAGAGGGAGGAGATGTGGGGATATATGTATACAGCTGATTCACTTTGTTATAAAGCAGAAACTAACACACCATTGTAAAGCAATTATACTCCAATAAAGATGTTAAAAAAAAATAAAAATAGCAAAGAAAAAAAAAGTGAACCCTTTTTACTAATATGCAAATATGTTTTCCATATGGATGAAAACTGGATGAGATGTGCACAATTTAAAATGAATGATATGTTTGGGTAAAGATCTGAGTGATATGTATTTATTTTTACACTTATTAAACATCCTGTAATGTTATACAGTCTTTAAAATTTTTGGAACTATTTAAATTAGGATTTTAAAAGGAAAGAAATAAAGACTTATGGGGGAACACTTGACTTTTTTGCTCTTACCATCCTGTTTTTCCTCTTTTCCATTCCCTAGACTCAGCCAACATCACTATCTTCACTGGAAGCTTTCTCTATAATTCACACGACTGTTTAAAGGTTTATCATTCACAGTGTTCTGCTAGTGAAAGAACTCTACAGCGGCCTGCAGGCTCTGTCTAGCTGTCTCCTCTCCTGGCTGCCCTTGGGTCATCCACACCACTGGTGCTAAAATGCCAACAAGAAAACTAATGGAGCGTCCGCCTATACCCTGATTCCTTCCTAAGGGAACCTTGTCTCTGGGGAGCAACTAAAAGGGCAGGAAAAATGTGCAGAAATCTCATGGGGACGGAAAGACGTGAAGACAGCTGGTAGATTTGGCAAACCCACGTCCCTGCAGAAACCTGTCGCTCAGAAATAATGCGACCCAATTCTCTATGAATATGCATTTTATTAGACTGAAAGTGGAGGGAGCATCTCTGTGAATACAGCTATTTTAAAAAGAGTGAACCAGACGTTGTGCTCAGAACTATGCATGCATGATCTCATTTAATTCTCACAACAACCCAAGAGAGAGAAAACGTAATCTCCATTTTATCAATGAGGAGAATGGGGCCCTGAAAGAGTTAATGACTTTCCCTGTGGCACCCAGGCTTACTAGAGAGTGTTGCAACCTTCTACATTTTCATTTAGTCTCTGAAGACAGCGTAACCAGGATTATGTAGAAAATACAGCAAAACAAACACCTTTTCCTCCATACCAGGAGATCGACAATCATGCCATTGGATTAATGGTCCAGGGCCTTCATATTATCTGCTTCAATTTGCTAATTAGATAGCCTTTAAGAATACAAACTTTCCTAATCAAACTAGCAAATGTTGGCATTGCATTTTGCTTCTTTAAACACCTGAAGTAACACCTCTGAGGTGAAGGAAAGAATATCATGTGTATGACCTCATCTTTGGATATTCTACGATATCCATGTAGATACATGGTACGATACCATGTCTTAGAACATGTGTGACTGGTAAATGTTTATAATGATAAGTTTAGCTTGTGACCCAATGACCCATATGTATGCCTGTTTTCCACTTGCCTTCTTAAAAACACATGCAGTTAATTTCAATTTATAGATACTCATTTTGTTTTAACATCTTTTACTGTCTAGGCCAGACCACTCTGGTGATGTGGGAGAGTTTAGGTAGATTACATACATGATGAAACGGTAAGGACAAAAAGAACTCTAGTGGCTAACATATGCCAGGCATGGTTCTGGACACATTACATATTTATTTCAGTCTTTACAACTGGCCTTCAAGATACATACTGTTATTCCCATTTGTGCTTTTGAGAAGATAAAGTTTAGGAATTTTCCCAACAATATCACACTACTGGTGAATTGTTAGAGCCAAGATTCTGAAATAGACTTTCTAAAGTCTTTTCCAAATACACCAATATTCCTTATATTCCCCAGAATAGCTCAAGCACAATAATACTGCCAGGATCTTACTTCCCTTGCTGGCCTTGAAATGGTGCATGGGTTCTTAGCTGTAATCAACAGAAACTGACTTTGATCAGTTAAATTTGTTTTAAAGGTTATTAGATAACTCGAGGAATCACTAGCAGGGCTGCAGATGGAGACATGGAAAAACAATAGGAATAAGAACAGCTCCTAAAACCATAGCCACAGGGCTTCCCTGGTGGCGCAGTGGTTGAGAATCTGCCTGCCAATGCAGGTGACACGGGTTCGAGCCCTGGTCTGGGAAGATCCCACATGCCGCGGAGCAACCGGGCCCGTGAGCCACAACTACTGAGCCTGCGCGTCTGGAGCTTGTGCTCCGCAACAAGAGAGGCCACGACAGTGAGAGGCCCGCGCACCGCGATGAAGAGTGGCCCCCGCTTGCCACAACTAGAGAAAGCCCTCGCACAGAAACGAAGACCCAACACAGCCAAAAATAAAGAAAGAAAGAAAGAAAGAAGCTTTCATTTAAAAAAAAAAAAACCATAGCCACAATCGTCCCACAGAACTAGTCCTATAAAGATACCATTGCTGCCACCATTAACCCCTTGATGCCACAGCTTGAACCTCCACCATCACCCCTGGCACTAGCTGCTCAACACTGGACACTGCCTTTGCCCATGGCCACTGCTGCCCTGGAAACTCGAGGAGTTGCCTCTTCCACTGCAGCCTTCCACCCACATGGGTTCTTCAATGCCTCTGTTCTTTGCCTGAATTCCCTAACTCAAAGTTAAAGTGAGGTCGAGCATGTCTGATCAGTTGAGCCCGTGTCACATGCCTACACTTTAGTCACAAGGGGTACTGCAAAACCAAGTACCTGATATTCTCAGATTCTTTCATTATAGATAGGCTGTCACTGCCTTTCCCCAAAACTCAAAAATGCTATCGTCACATTAGCAATAGGAGAGGACAGCTCTTCCCCATTCCCACCATCCCTGATAAATGTCAACAATACATCTGAGTTTGTTTCTCATTCTTTTGGCTTCAGAATTTAAAAGTTTCCTTTTAAAATATAAAGAGGATCACCTAAAGAGGACAAACATTGCTATCAACAAGCCAGCCCTTTAGATCCTTCTGGTTTATGTGATTATTTCACATAAAAATCAAAGTTCTAAAAAGATGGGCTACAAAAAAAAGCACGTTGATTTAGGTTCAAGGGTAGGAAAAGAAGAATTAATAGAGAAAGGCAAAACTGGTTTGTTTTTGTTGTTGTTCAGTTGTTTGTTCTGCAGACCTGGGAGGTAATTCTAGGAAAAGTGACTGAGAGGGAAGAAGAGGCAATATGACCAGAAAGTTACTTAAATAACAAATGGGTATGCATTCATTAATTCTTTGCTCCAACAAATATTTTTGAGCGTCTATGCTGCCAGGCACAGCACTAAGTATTGGGGATACAAAAATATGTGTAAAATCTACTCATTTTTTTTATGCTGTTTGCTTTCTTCATGTCTAGGGTGCTCAGTAGCTCACAGATATTTCCCCATAAGGGGCTAATTCTCAGGAAACCAAACATGATCATTTTCTTCTAAAACATCTACCTGGCATGAAATGAAACTAGATTGCACTGGTTCAGTCTGTGTTTAATATTCTGAAATCATAATTTGAGCCATAAATTCTGTTCCTTTCAAGTGATTGCTGTCTGGGGATTCTCACAGCAGCCTTGAGTTTGGGAGTACTCAGATCCTTTCCTGGCTGTCACTGGCTTGTTTAAGTGACCCTGAGCAAATGAGTTAAGCATCTCTGGGACTTGGTTTCTTCATCTCTAAAAGATGGATAAAAATACAGCCACCTGTTGTGAAGATCAGGGAGCCAGTATGTCTCAGAAGCTTTCAAATCTCTGGCTCTATCTATGCCTAAGAACAAAGACAACTCCTCATTGCTTTCACCCAAATGCTGCATTCAAAGGAATAAAAAAAAAAAAAAATACAATATTTGAGTTCTACAAGACTTGAAGCTTATTTTGTATTAGTTTGAATTTCAAACTGTTTTTCTCTGTTGTACTCTTGGCACTGCCATTTTTTAAATACAGCTCTTCATTTGCATAGTAATTACAAAGTTTAACAAATAGCATTAATGTCTGAAAGAAAGAGGTACACTCCATTTAAATTACTGACAGTATTGCATTACACATTTTTAACCCCACTTAAAAAAAAAAAGGAAAGCTATTCCACTCTAATGTGCTGTACAGATTCCCAGAGCTCAGCAATATTTGTGCTTTCAGAAGGTAAAATTTCTTCCTGTGCTCTTTAGTGACTTCTAAAACCCTATTCATAAATACTGATTAGGCACTATTTCACCATAGGACACAGTGCTGTTGGCACAACTCCCCACTCAGAGCCAAACTGGAAATGTTAGTGTAGTAAATTAGGCCAAATATCCTAGCTGTATTGCACATGAAGGATCATCTTTAATAAATAGATGCTAATGTAGCACTTGGATCACTTATGGCTGTAAATGTCAATCCTTGGTCTTGATTCCAGGAAGTCTGGAAAAAAATAAATAAAACAAAGGAAAAGAAAAGGCATTCAAGGAATGTGTGCTATTTTAATTCAAAATGAATAATAAAGAGCAAATGTGAAAATATAATTTGTTTTTTGGAATAATGGTAAATTTGAACAAAAATACACTACTTAATAGTAGTATGAGGAAAGGGAAAAAAGAAGAAAGAAAGAGATCTCTCATTCTTCCCACTTATGTCTCTGTAGTACTTGTTTTCCTTTGTTTTTGTCTAGCCCTGTTCCTTTGTGCATTCTATACTATGTATTTTTAACTAGTCTCCCTTTCTCCTCAATTGTTTGTCCATACTTCCTTTGAAGAAACTCAGTTCCTCTAGAAATGAAGCATCCTTGATGAATGATTCCTGACTTACCGTCCTAACCACTCCACTCATATGCCTTTGTATCAAATCAGTATACACACACACACCCCACACACAAAACTAATGAGCAAACTGGACATGATGAAATTTAGTTTAGAAAACTTAGTCAGGTGGGCAAATGATCATGGCTTTATCTTTACACTGGCCAGAGGTAAAACAGCTTACTTCCTACCATAAAACTTATCTTTGAAGGACATGTAGGAATTTCAAATAAAAATAGAGATTATATGAGATAAATAATATAAAGAAATTTGATCTGGCTTAGTAGACTATGCAAACATTTTAACCCACCTATTCATTGTCCTGGAGGTTTAGCTTGTTTGGTTTTCTGACTTGAGACAGCAGATGCAATACCTAAGAGTAATCACAAATCCCTGATTTCCAGCCAAATGTCAGCAACTTATTAACCTCCACAAGTCAAACTTCCCAAGTCTCAGTTTCCTCCTCTGTAAATTAGTGCGAAGAGTACCTATCTCATAGATTCATTGACTCATAGAGTCAAAGGACTCAGTACAGTGTTTGGCATATAAAGGGAGCCCAATAAACAGCTGATACGAACATCACTATTTCTAAATGAATGGAGTCATTTTGAGTCCTACTCCTTAAGGATTTGATATTTTATTCAAAGCTTTAGCCTGAAACAGCTTGTTTTTGATGTGTGATCTCTGCCTTAGAAAAAAATTATGTCTTCTCTTTGGTATATCCTTAGTCTTAAAATTCTATGCATACAATAGTTTTTTTGTTTTTATGCTCTGTCACTGACCTACACGCTGAAACCTTCAGCAAAGTACCATATTTTTCACAAATTTTATTTTCTACAACTTCCTAAATACTATAGCAGTAGTTTACATTGTGAAAGTCATGGTATTTTCAACTTAAAATGAAATTATTTGTGTTATAATTTTATCCTTAGAGTCAACATCATATGGTTTATCATGGGGAGACATCTATAATAGAGATTTAAAGCATTATGCTGAAGAAGTGCCTCTGCTATATCCATCCAATAATAGCCTTATCTTGGATAAACTCCGAGAGGAACCTGATACAGTCTTCATTATAATAACTATATTAATAGTTTAGTGATTGTTTGATCCCCTACTCTATGCCGGGTACTATTCTATGTGTCTTCCAAAAGACTTAGTTGTAACCTTTACCACAGCCATTCAATAAAATAATTATATTCTCATTTTAATATTAGAAAATGGGAACTCCCTAAGGTTAACTCATGAGGTCACATAGATAATAGGAGTAATCACCTGGATTCAAACATAGGCCTTCGTTTGGCCTCAAACACCTATGTCTATTTTACTGTACCATTCTGTGTTCTAAAATTAAATCATAGGGATACTTTGCTTAGCAATACTGATTGTTCAGGTCTAACATTTCCTTTAGTGTGGAAGAAATGTGGTTCCTTTTTGGTAAGTAATTCAGAGATTATTTCTAAACGCATAAATTCTTTTCATTTTAATCTCCTTTATAGGCAATACAAATCTGAAAAGAGTGGATCAACCATTTCATGATTTAATTCCAAGAAATAAGAATACCAGATAGATTCTCTAGGTGAACTGAGTTAAGGGATCCTGAAGAAGTTCACAGGGCATGGAGTTAAGTGGTATTACCTTGAGACATGGATTCTGAACAGGTGAGGCAGTAAAAGCCATGTAAACAGTGGACCAAAAGAATGTGAAACCTATTCTAGGTCCTGGGTGGAAGTCATAAAATGGTATATGCCTGAATTTATATAAGAATAGCTCAAAAACAAGCAAGTTAGCCATGGCCAGTGGTGGGATCTTTAAGTCTGTGAGTCATTGCCAAGGACAAAGTAGATCCTTGGTGAGAGGATCAAGGACTTGACACTAAAAGAGTTCAACAGTGGTATTGGGCTTTATGGTGGCTCAGATGTAAAGAATCATTGGAAATTGAGGTACTATTTGGGATCCATGCAAGGGTTTAGGGAGGTGAGGACTTTCAATTAAACAGTATTATTTAGTTTTCCACAAAGGGACGAGATAAAATTGTAAAGTAAATTTTATAGATTAAACATTAGTTTAGAAATAGGTTGTGGTGTGTTCTAAGAAAACATCATGAGAAACAGATAATACAATATTAAGATAACCTATGTAAGTTTCAAAAGAATATTATAATAAATAGAAATATCATTTATGAGGGAATTGGAGATTATTTTGAAAGGTGCTGTTATATAATATCAATATTATTTGTTTGACAAATTTCTGTCAACAAATAATATTGTACTGCCCATAAATTGAGTATTTACAAGCCTCTAAGAGTAAGCAGTATTCTATGAGCATTCATCCAACAAACAGAACTGAATATCCCTAAGTGCTTAATGAGCACTGTTGACTGCTTAATTAATGTTGATTGTTCAAACATTCATCATTCCTTTCTTTCAAGAACACCAATTTTTTCAGGTTTTTATCTCATCTACACCTCTAGGGAATACGCTGACCTAACAGATTATGGCATCCCCTTTGGTCCAGTGATAGGCTTGTGAAGGAATGGCTTTATTTCCTATGCTAAGGGAGGACGGTAGTATGCTTTTTTCTCCTTCCATGAGTGTTTCTGTCTCTATTTCCTAAAGGACAGGACATTGAATCACATTAATCTGAATGTTATTGGAAGTTGTGCTGCAACTACAAGGTGAGTCAGCCTCAGTATAAAGCCATTCCTGATGTAAGCAAAGTATGTAAATGGAAAGAACTTGGGTCTTGGATGACATCACTTAGCTGCTGTACATGATACATCTGGAGTCAACTTTACCTTTTATTGGTTAAGCCAGTTTGCATCTATATTTTCTGTCACTTATAGTCAAAAAAATCCTAACTGATACACATGCTTTCTTCTATGTGTTGTTGATTTTTCAGGAAGAAAAGATGTTGAGTTTCTGCTACCAAGAAGCTTATAAGGGAGCAAACAAATATATACATTATTATGTTCAGATAAAATAGTTATTAAAGGATCTATATGTAAATACATTATATGTACACATATAAAATAGGCACATAAAATATATACATAATTACAAAACAATGGGACAAATGTTAATGTTTGTCATGTTCAGAGGGCAAACACTCTCCTGTCCAATTGCTCCCACAGCAGGCACAGTACAAGAGACCACCAGACTACATGAATGCAGACCATGGCTTGCCCAATTTCAGACATGAAGTGCACATTCACTGTCTTCAATAATCAGCATCAGCAGTGAATATGGAAACATGACCCTCATGAACGAGACCTCCCTCACACTCAGAGTCTGAATAGATCATTGAACAGAAAGATAAATTATTCCTCACTGAACTCTATTGTAGAATATAATAACAAGTACCTCTTTATAAATTTTAATTTAAATTTAATTTGATTTTTAAATTTTATTCTTATTAAAAAACACCCTTGTTCTTGTGAGATATATATATCTATATATATATATATCTATATATATATATATATATATAGATATATATATATAGATATATAGATATATCTCAAGCATTATGAGAGCACCGTGGTTATGAATTTGCATTGGGGGAGGACACAGTCATGGAAATTTTCATAGAGTTATCATTTGGTGTTCAAGGTAATACTCTGCCATAAATTTAGGAAAGTTAGTCAATAAATATTTATTGAGCACTTACTATGTGGCAGGCAGGCAATAAATATTTATTGAGCACTTACTTTGTGGCAGGCAGGCACTGTTCTAGGCTCTGGAGAAGTACTACTGAAGAAAAGAGAAAAAAATCTCTTTCATATGTGGCTTATATTTAGTAGGGTTGAAAAAGTCAGATAATAAGAGAAATAAGTTAAATTGTATGGTATGTTAAAGCAATGAGTGCTATGGAGAAAAAATAAATCAGAGAAGTGAGATAAGGAGTGTTTGAACTGGTGTGGGCAAGGGAGACTGCAATTTTAGATAGGATGATCAAGGAAAACCTCACTGAAAAGGTGATTTGAGAGCAAAGATCTCTAAGAAAGAGGATTCTAGGCCGAAGAGCTGGCAGTACAAAGGACCCTGAATCTGGACCATATCTTGCATGTCCAATGAACAGCAAGATGGCAGAGCATCTGGAGTAGAGTAAGCAAGAGAACTGGAGAAGATATACTGGATCCCCAAATCTGGTAATATTTCAAAGGCCTTTGTAAGTTCTTTGACTTTTACTCTGAGTAAAATGGAAGGCCACCGGAGGTTTTGAGCTAAAGGGTGACAAGACCTAATTTAGGTTTCAATAGGATCATTTTGCTGTGGAGTTAAGAATAGATGGTAGTAAAGAAAAAACATGGTATGTTTAGGAAGCAAGTAGTTGGGAGAGTGGCTAAAGGTTATTCTATGCTGCAGTGGGTGCTAGATGGCAAGGTATGTAGAAACTGAGTATGATGGACCTTGGTCTCTTTGGTAACAATTTTGGACTTTTCTGTAGGTGGCAGATGCTAAACACAGGAGCAGCATGCTAACATTTATATTTCAGAGAGCAGAACCATATGGCAATGTTTCCCTCTCTAGGAGAGAAATAACAGTGAGGCAAAGGAAGGAGTTAAGAGGCACTGATTGTCATGATTCGGTTTAACTGCCAATGAAGATCTAATACAACAGCAATTTAAATGAAAGGAAGTTTAAACATTGTCTGTCTAAGGTTATCAAAATGGTTCGTCAGTTGACAAGGATCTAGACTTTTTCTATATTGTTGCTTTACCATCTTCAACATTAGCCATTTATGGTATGGTCCAAGATAATTATTCCATTTCCATCTATCACACAGGTATTCCAGCCAGCAGAAAGAAAAAAAAATGAGAAAAGCATGTCAACCCCCTTTTAAGGACATAGTAAAAAAATTGCTCATACCATTGCTAATTACATCACATAGGTCAGAATTTAGCCTCAAGATGGTCATATCTAGCTGTAAAAAATGCTAAGAAATGTAATTATTATTCTGGGAAGACATGCAGTCCAATAAAATTCAGGATTTCTCTTGCTGAGGGAAAGGAAAAGAGGATATTGGGGCAATTCTCTGACTCTGCAGCAGAGGCTACTACAGTAGTCCAGGTGACGGGTGCACAATGTCTGATCTCAGTCAGTGTCTCTGCAGATAGAAGATAGCAGTAGGTTTAAGACATGTTTAAGAGGGAAATCAACCAGACTTGGTGAACAATTGAATCTATGAATGATAAAGAGCCACATCTAATCTAAGATCTCTGGCTTGGAAACTGATTTTATGACAGGTTCATTAAGTGAAATAGGGGGATTCCTGAGGAAGGAACAGGTATGTACAAAATAGAAGTTTGGTTTTGTACAGGTTGTATTTGAAATTCTTTATGAAAGTCAGTATCTAGACGAAATCCTTATTTTTATATTATATTGCTTTTTTAAAAAAAGAGTGTAAACCACAGGACACACATTCTTTGAAGTATAATAGTACTATTTGAGTGTCTGAACTCATTTGTCCTTCAGCCCCGGAAATTGCTCTAGGAAATACATTTCTATTTACTTAAGGGCTACCTGTTATTTTATTCTTGACCCTTCTGCCATTTGCTAGCATACGAGCATAGGTTACCAACTCACTCTAACCAGTTTTATTTTATTTTAGAGAGGAACAATGTTAATAAAATGCCTTAAATTCTGACCTCTCTACTTTCACATTTTCTGTGGTAATTATCCATTCAGGAAGGCTCACCTTGAGAAATAAGCATCTTTCTGAAATCAATACAAAAGGAAAAGCAAACAATTGTGTAATAGCATTTCTGCCAGCCCTCTCTGTCAACAGAGATGTTTAAATCACAAATGTCAATTAGTTTTAGAGGGATTAGGGTATCACCCTTATAGGTAGAAGCCAGAAGCATATAAATAGCTGTCTGCACTTTCCTCTTGGCCCTCCCAGTTTCCATCTTTCCAGAGACCTCATCCTGAAAACATGAAATATCCCAAGAAAGAAACTTTGAAAAATACAAAAATGTGGTCCAAATCAAAGTGGTTAAAAACTAGAGAGGCATTAATAAGTTTGAGACAAACAAGGAGACCAGTTGTTGATCTCATTAGATCACCTCACTAGAGAATGCTATACTGCCACTATTACTACAACTACTGCAAATTTTATTGTTGTTGTTATTGTTTTTATCAGGTTTCAGAGCAAATGCCTTTTGACTTAAAAAAAATTCAGGGTTGGAAGATAGTCATTGGGGAAACAGATGAGAAATTACTTTGCATTAATCATTTTATATACATTCAACTCATTTAATTCATATATTTAGCTTGAGGTAGAAATTACTCTCATTGCACAGATGAGGAACCTAGATTTTAAATGATATGCCACATTCATAGAACTAGAATATGAAGAAGTAAGGATTTGAACCCAGGCGTATCTGATTTCAAAGCTTCCCCGTGTTTCCCACCACACCGTAATGCTTCTCATGTGAATCTCAGATTCGCTAAACCAAGTTTACTTTATTTGCTACATTGCCTCAATTCTCAATGTCTTGTTTAATGTGCAATGACAATTTTTATTATACATTTACACTAATTATTATATTCTACTGTCAGATCAGGGTACACAGGTCACAGGTCCCTTTCCTATGACACAAGTCTATTGTTTACTGCATTAAATTTTGATTGATGAAGCTATCAATTTATTCATTTATTTATTCAATTATATTCAAATAGTCATTGAGTAAGTACTATGATATTGTCATGTAGTGAGGGTATGTAAGGATGAATGAACCACAATACCGCAATACTCAAGAAGTCCACAGTACAATGGGAAAAACAAACAGACAAAACAGACAATGGAAATATCTGGACATAGAAATGGTGTGGGTAAAGAGATGGAGGAGAACAGAGAATGAAAAAAGCGAAGTATGGCTTTAAGGAAGATTTCACAAAGGGGATGACATTTGGGCTGGAACTTAAAGAATGGGCTTTTAAAGTGGAGACCAGAGGAAACAGATGTGCACAAGCATAATGGTTGGGAACACCAGTTATGAAGTTGTATTGTCTGGGTTCAAGGGTGTTTCTGCCTCTCTCTAGCTGAAAGACCTTAAGAAATCTGCTCAACTTCCATCAGCCTCAGTTTCATTATCTCTAAAATGAAAAACATAATGGTTCCTACCACATAGGGCTACTGTACAAAGTAAATTAAATAATTTATGTGAAAGTATTTTTCAGACTATGTAACCCAGAACACTCATTAAATATTAGCTAATATTACTTTGTAGTATACTGTAGCTATGCTTTCATTATTTAATAAGCACATTGTCTAGTATGGTAAATGGAAATTCTGGTTAAATATTCTAGTTAATAGTTATATTTCATTTGTGAATATACAATTTTCTAAAAATTAAAATATTGAAGATGACTTCTGTTTCAGGGAAGATTGAGTAGATCTTTTCCCAGTCCCTAACCCCAAGTGCAACTAAAAACCTTGGATTATATAAAACAAACATAAGAATACTGAAAGACAGAGAAAAGAAAGCAGACCAGCTAGAACCCTGGGAACCAAGAAACTACACAGGAGTGAGTTTCCCTTTAGTTTGCTTTTTGCTTTATATGTCCCAGACTTGGAGTTGGAGAAGCCAGAAAACTGGAAACACCAATTGGTAGAGAAAAAAAAGCCCCAGCAGAAGGTGACTCTCTCTGGTCATGAGACTTGGAAGGGGGCAGCCTAGCAAGATGGAAAACATTTAAGACAATAACTGCTTTTATCCAGCGAAATATCACAGAAAAAATGACGCCCCCTCCACCTATGTCAGCAAAGGCTGAGTGAGGATCCTGGACTTTCACTTTCAAAAAGCCCTAATCACTATCCTCCTCAAGTGCTCCCACCTCCCACATCCCTCACCCCCCATCCCTGACGTTGGTGTGAGAGAAGGATGAGTAAGAGCCTGGAACATTCAGCCCCACTAGGCAGGAATGAGGCCTCCAACCCTGCAATGTCAGTTGAGGCCCATAGTGAGATTGGACTTACATCCCCACCCGGCAGTAATGAGATGCTCCTCTTCCTCCCCATTGGGGTGGTATTGGATGAAGTCTAGTGAAATGTCAGGATTTTGATTACTGCCCAGTGATAATGAAGCCGCCTTCCTCCCATATCCCATTCCTCCCCAGACAGTGGAGGCCAAGTAGAGACAGTAATGAGGCACTCCTACCCTTCCTAGGCAGGGAGATATTAGTGGACTCTAGTCAAGAGGGGACTGGAACTTCTGCCCTTACCCAGCAGTAACACAAATCCCCCACTTCAGGTGTCAGTAGTGACCAGATGGGGAGCCTGTACTACAATCCTACCTCCTTTTCTTGCTGGAGCAGTGTCTGAGGAAGCCAGCTAAAATGGAAGGTTTAAATAAGATCCAGAGTCTTATAACATAAAACCCAGAATATCCAGTTTCAATTAAAAAAATTACTCATCAGGAAGATCACAAAATGAATGAAAAAAAAAATAGATGTCAACACCAAGATGACAGAGGTATTAGAATTATCTGACAATAATTTTTAAATAAGCATTATAAAAATGCATTAAGAAACAATTCACTTGAAGCAAATGAAAAAAAATAGAAAGCATCAGTAAAGAATTAGAAAATCACAGTAAAGAAGTAGAATATATAAAGAAGAACCAAATGGAAATTTTAGAAGTGAAAAATACAATAATCAAAACTTATAAGCTCAATGGATGGGCTTGACAGCAGATTATAGAGGACAGAGGGAAGAATCAGTGAACTTGAACATAGAACAATAGAAAGTATCCAAAGTAAATAGCAGGCAGAAAAATGAACAAACTATCTGGGACATGTGGGACTATTAAAAAAAGGTATGACATTCAAATTGTTGGAATCTCAGAAGGAGAGGAGAATGAGTCCAGTGCTGAAAAAGCACTGAAAGAAGTTATGGATTCAGCGGATTTGGTAAAGTTATAAACCTAAAGCTGAGCAAATACCAAGCAGGCTAAACCCAAAGAAATCTACACCAAAACACATGATAGTTAAACTTCTGAAAACAAAAGAGAGGAAAAAAAAAAAAAAAAAAAAAAACCCTGAAAGCAGTGAGAAACAAAACCTTACCCATAGGGGAAATCAATTCTAATAACAGCAAATTTCTCATCAGCAAGTACAGAGGCCAAAAGAAATGGCACAATATTTTCGAGTGCTAAAAGAAAAGAATGGTCAACCCAGAATCCTGTATCTAGTGAAAGTATCCTTCAGGAATGAAGGGGAAATCATGACATTCCTAGATGAAGGAAAATAAGAAAATTTGTTGTCAACATACCTAAAAAATAGCTAAAGAAATTTCTCTAGACAGAAAGGAAATGATAAATGGATTCATAAAACATCAAAAAGGACCAAAGAATAAAGAAAGAGTAAAAATATGGTAAATTCAATACATTTTCCTTCCACTCTTGAGTTTTATAAATTGTTTGATGTTTGAAGCAATAACCATAAGCAAAAATGGTTACTCTGCCTAATGTGGATTTAAATGTATGTAAAGGAAATATTTAAGATAATTATATTATAAATGAGGAGAGTAAAGGGAAGTAAATGGAGGTAAGGTTTATATACTTTACTCAAGCTAGTTAAATAATTGACAATAGACAAGTTGGAAGTAAAAGGATTGGAAAAGATATATCAAACAAACAGTAACCAAAAAACCCCAGCAGTATCTACAGTAATACCACATAAAATTGACTTCATATCAAAGAAAATTACCAGAGACACAGAGAAACATTATATATTGATATATATTGATATATATATTTATAGAACTAGACAGAAATCAGCAAGGATATAGAAGCACCCAACAGTACCATCAACCACTAATATCCAGTCAACTATATTACTTCACCCAACAGCAGCAGAATACATATTCTTTTCAAGTGCCTATGGAACATATACCAAGATAGATCATATCCTGAGCCATAAAATAAATGTAAACAAGTTTTTAAAAGCTAAAGTCATACAAAATTTATTCTTTGATTACAATGGAATCAAACTAAAAAGCATTAACAGAAAGATAACAGGAAAATTTCCAAACCCTTGGAAACTAATAACACATCTCTAAACAATTTTTGGGTCAAAGAGAAAATCTCATGGGAAACAAAAAATACATTGAACTGAATGAAAATAAAAGTATGCTATATCAAAATTTGTGGGATAGTGTGAAGGCAGTGCTGAGAGATACATTTATAGCACTAAGCATACATTAGAAAAGAGGAAAAGTTTCTAATCAGTAATCAAAGTTTTCACCTCAAGAATCTAGAAAATTAAGGGTAAAATAAACCCAAATAAACTATAAGGGAATAGTAAAGATAAGAAATATTTGAAGATGAAAACAGAAAAAACATTAGAGAAAATCAATGAAACAAAGAGTTGGTTCTTTGAAAAGATCCATAAAATTGACAAATCTCCAAGACTGACAACAAAAAAGAAAAAACACAAATTTGTAGAATCAGGAAGAAGATAAGGGATATTACTACAGACCCTGCAGATATCTAAAGGATAAATATATAATATTATGGAGAACTCAATATAAATTTGAAAAGTCAGATAAAATGAGCCCATTTCCTGAAGAACACATTACCACAAACTATCCAATATAAAACAAATCATTTTAATAACTCTGTAATTATTAATTAAATTCATAACTTAAATACTCCCAAAAAGGAAATGTACAGGCTCAAATGGTTACATTGGAGAATTCTACTAAATCTTTTGAAAAGAATTAACATCAATTCTACAATCTCTTCCAGAAAATAGAAGGGACCACTTCCCATTTCATTTTATAAAGCTAGTAATATCCTGATATCAAAAGCAAAAAAAAAAAAAACATAAAAAAGAAAACTACAGATCAATATCTTTCTTAAACATAGATGCAAATATTCTTAACAAAATATCAGCAAATAGAATTCAGCAACATGTAAAAAGAATTATACACCATGACCAAGTGGGATTTATTCTAAACGTGAAAGTCTAGTTCAATATTTGAAAATCAATCAATAAAATCCCACCAGTCTTAGTTCAGGCTGCTATAACAAAAATACCATAGACTGGGTGGCATAAACAACAAGCATTTATTTCTCACAGTTTTGGAGGCTGGAAGTCTGAGATCAGTGTGCCAGTATGGTCAGCTTCTGGTGAGAGCCCTCTTCTAAGTTGCAGGCTGCCATCTCTCCTTATATCCTCACATGGCAGAAAGAGAGGGCAAGAGAGCTTTCTGGGGTCCCTTTTATAAGGGCACTAATCTCATTCAGGAGGGCTCCACCCATATGACCTAATTATTTCTCAAAGGCTCCACCTCTTATCACAATGGAGGTTAAGGTTTCTACATATGAATTTGGAGAAGACACAAGTATTCAAGCCATTGCACCACCATATTAACAAACTAAAGAGGAAAAAATCATATGATAATATCAATCAAAGAAGAAAAAGCATTTGAAAAAACTAACATCCATTCATGATAGAAACTTTCAGAAAAGTAGGATTAGAGAACTTCTGAAACTTGATAAAGTATGTCTACAAAGCACTTCCAGCTAACATTGTTATTAATGGTGGAAGACTGATAAACTGTCCTTATTTACAGAAGACACAATTGTCTATGTAGAACATCCAAGGAATCTACAAAATAAACCTCCTAAAATGAATAAGTGAGTAAAGCAATGTTACAGGATAAAAGATAAACATACAGAAATCAATTGTAGCTCGACGAACTAACACAAAACACATGGGCATCAAAATTAAAATACAATACTATTTATAATTGCTCAACAAGACATGAAATACCTAGGTATAAATCTAACAAAGCTTCTACAGGACTTGTATGATAAAAACTGTAGTGTACTGATAAAAGAAATCACAGAAGATCTAAATAAATGGAGAGACATTTCATGTTTGTGTACTGGAAGACTCAACAAAGATGTCAGTTCTTCCCAAATTGATATACAAGTTTAACACAATTCCTATCAAAATACCAGTAAGATTTTTGTAGATTTATATAAGATTTTTCTAAAATGGATATGGAAATACAAAGGAACTAGAATAGTTAAAACTATTTGGGAGATAAAAAGATGAATAAAGTGGAGAAATTTGTTTATCTGATTTCAAGACATATGTAGTTGCAGTAATCAAGATTGTGTTGTGTTGGTATTGACAAATAGGTCAAAGGAACAGAACAGAGAACCAATGAGTGGTCCCAGACACATATACCCAACTAATGTTTGACAAAGGTGCAAAAAGGAAGGCAGCCTTATGAAAACTGATGCTAAATTAATTGGACACCCATAAGCCCCAAAGTGTGTCTGAACCTAAATATCATACCTTTTACAAAAATTAACTCAAAATGGATTATGGATTTAGATGTGAAACAGAAAACTATAAAATGTTTAGAAAAAAATATATAGGAAAAAATCTTTAGAATCTAGGGCTAAGCAAAGAATTCTCAGACTTGATACCAAAAGCATAATTCATATAAGGAAATATTGATAATTGGACTTTATCACAGTTAAAAAACTTTGTTCTGTGAAACACCCTGTTAAGGGAATGAAAGATAAACTACAGATTGAGAGAAAACATTTGCAAACCACATATGCAAAAAGGACTAGTACCTAGAATATATAAAGTACTCTCAAAACTCAACATTTAAAAAATCCATTTAGAAAATAAGTTAAAGATAAGAACAGTCACTTCACTGAAATGAGTATACAGATGGCAAACAAACACATGAAAAGATGTTAAACGTCATTTGCCATAAGGAAAATGAAAATTAAAACCATGAGATATCATTGCATACCTATCATAATGACTAAATTGTAAAAGTGTGAGAGAACAAATGCTGGTGATGATAAAGAGAACCTGAATCACTCATACATTGCTGCTGGGAATGTAAATGTAAATGGTACAGCCACCCTCAAAAATTATTCGGCAATTTCTTTTTTTAAAAACGTAAATATGGGGCTTCCCTGGTGGCGCAGTGGTTGAGAGTCTGCCTGCCAATGCAGGGGACACGGGTTCGAGCCCTGGTCTGGGAAGATCCCACATGCCGCGGAGCAACTGGGCCCATGAGCCACAACTACTGAGCCTGCGCGTCTGGAGCCTGTGCTCCGCAACAAGAGAGGCCCGCACACTTTGATGAAGAGTGGCCCCCGCTTGCCACAACTGGAGAAAGCCCTCACACAGAAACGAAGACCCAACACACCCAAAAATAAAGAAATAAATTTAAAAAAAAACAAAACCTAAATATGCAACTACGCTATGAATCAGAAATTGCACTCCTGGTCACTTACTCCAGGGAAATGAAAGTTTATGTTCACACAAAAATCTGTACATGAAAATTTAAAGCATCTTTATTCATAAGAGCCAAAAACTAGAAGTAACCTGATTATCTTTCTGCAGATGACTTTTTGGTTAAACTATCTGTGGTATATCTATGCCAACAGAAAGGAACAAAGTATTAACACACACAAGCTGGATGAATCTTGAGGGAATTATGCTTAGTGAAAAATCCAGTCCTAAAAGGTTATACACTGTATGATCCCATTTTAAAAACATCCTTGAAATGGCCAAATTACAAAAATGGAGAACCGACTAGTGATTACCAAGCATTAAGGAGGGAATGACGGAAGTAGGCAGTAAGTGTGGTTATAAAAGAGCAGAATGAAAGATCCCTGTGGTGATGGAAATATTTTCTATCTTGTCTGTATCAATGTCAATGTCCTCACGGTGATATGGTACAATAGTTTGGCAAGCTTCTGTCATTCGAGGAAACTGGGTAAAGGGTAAATGAGATCCCTGTGTATTATTTCTTACAACTACATGTGAATCTACAGTTATCCAAAATAAAGTTTGATCTAAAAAAAATAGAATACTATGAAGTGTATTAGCCCTGTCTTTATGATTTTCATTCTCTTGATGCTTTTCTCCTATTTTAACTTTTCCCTCCTTGCCCCATCCATCTCCCTGTTTCTCTTAGACACACGTGTTTCTGACCATTTGTGGTACTCCAGCAGTTTCTTTTTTCAGTCTTAACTACTACCTAGACCTTCAACCCATGCTCTGTCTTGCTGCAGCCAGTCAACCAGCTACATTCCTTTCCTAAGCTCTCCAATCACATGCCCAGAGTATCTAGCCCTTTGTCCTGCCACTTCTGGACTCCAGTGAAATGCTGCACTGGATGATGCCACCCTGAAATGTAGAGGAGTTGCCTCTCACCGGTGGCAGGGGCAGAATGGGAGAGACCCAGGCAGATACATTTTTTTACTGCTCCTGCTAGTTTGCTCAAGGAATGGTTACTATAGCCATGTCTATTTGTGGCTTATAAAACAGTGGCTGTTGTGGTAGGACATTGTCTTGTTCTGCTTACTACCCTTCCCTGCCTCGTTTTCTTACGTTCCTTCATTCTTGCTGCCTTGGGATTGAAACTCCCCCCCAAAATGTGTTGGCAGTTAATTTCTACCACAGTTGTCGTTTTTCAGAAAGACAATTTTTATAGTTCCCACTCCCATATACCAAGTATCTTCTTTGAATTTCTAGACTAAAGCGGTCAGGCGATTATTTAGATCTGTTTAATTCTTTGGGCTTATTCTTGCCATTCTTCATGATTACAACCAGCTAATTTGGAAACAGCGTAGCATAGTTGTTTAAAGAACAATTTTTGAAGTCAGACGGACACTTCTTGCTGTGACATTTACATTTGTTTGCATTTTGAGCAAACTATTCAAAATTTAGGAGCATCTGTTTCATGAATAAATTGGTGATAATAATATTGATAGCAAAGAATTTTTGTGAGGATGAAGTAAATGATGTTTAGAAGTACCTAACAGACCACCTAACCTGTAATTAATATTATTGAATGCTCTAGTTTTTCCTGTGTTCTTCTCAACAGAGATTCTAACCAATCAATCACAGTGGTAAGACTTCATCATTTGGGGTCTTCTTGCTTCTCCAAACAATTTGCCCTACCTATACTTTTTTTTCTTTAGGCCCACTTCCCAAATCGCCACATTGGCAGCAGAATGCCAAGGAGCAGTACTTGAATGCCTGGTAGCCAAGTGTTTACACTGCTCATCATGGAAACATAGGCCAGTTACTTCACCTCTATTAGCTTTACTGTTCTTGTGTGTAAAAGAGAATAATGGAATATTGTATGGATTAAATAAGATATCATTGATTCCAATAAATGCATATAATGGTCACAATGTTCTAACAATCCTTCTTTTTTTCACTTTTTAATATTCTGTCTTGCCCCAAGGTGCTAGATCTCTACAAGTAAAATTTCCACACATGATTTTAATTTAGTACTTCAGTTACTGATACTCCATGGATTTACAGCTTAGAAATACCTGTTTACAGTGTTTTTTTAAATTCCACAGTGCTACAGTGAGGTGCCAGTATTTTTATGTATTATTATATAGGTATAAGCAAAACAAATCAGCATAGAATGTGCTTGATTTTTTTTATGTATTTCCACCACAGCAGTTTTCAAAATTCATTGTCATAATCTTTTTTCATTAATGAATGTTCGATATTTGTATGAAAGAATATCATTGTCCATGATTTTAAAACACAAATTATATGACCTCTGTGGTGTGTTGGAAAAAAGAGGGAAAATAAATAGATGCATAACTAGTGAATGTAGCAAGGATTGCCCTTAGTGTAAAAAGATGGTAAGGATAGAGGAAAAAACTGAATAAAATTAATAAAACAAAAAATAAAAGGAAACCACTTAAAGAAGCATTATACGACTGTTGTTCCTCGCAAGGCTGAAATATGATATTAACCGTAACTACCAATCATACAGCTTCATTCAAGTACATTAGCCATAGAGAAGAGTAATAAATTTAGTACTGGCTTGTTTCTCATATTGAGTTACTTACTAATGTCAGTGGCAGTGGAATTACCACGATCAAATGAACACATTTATGTGCACCTGTGTAATTTAAGTGAGACGTTAAATCACAAAAATGTAAACAACAGTGTGTGCTATCTGTCAGAAACTTCCTGGGAAAACTGTCAACCAGGACTTTATTGCTGCTCTGAGAAATAAGTGTGCTCTGCGAAAGTCAGCAGCTGCCTCCTTCCAGAACTTCTCTGGGAGGCCTCGCCCTGACTTTCTGCTAGGACACCGGATTCCATCACCTCGTTTCCAGTGTGCTGCTTCTGGTTGTACATATGGGCAGAGAGACTTAATTTATTCACTAGCTCATCCAATTTAAATCCACTGTGCTTTTTATTTTTCACATCTGTTCTCAACTTATTTTTCTTTATTCCAAAATCAAATAACTGGGAAGAAATGTTCACAGTGTACACATTTAGGCTGTGTCTATAACCATGATTTAATTTGATCTTCTAGACAAAGTTAACAGTCTAAAAACTGGTATGAAATGTTCGTAAGGAGCACATAGTAATCAAAGAGATTTGTTTATCTAGAGTAGTACTGTTGAATAGAAGTATAATATGAACCATATATGTAATTTAAAATTTTCTGGGGGCTTCCCTGGTGGTGCAGTGGTTGAGAATCTGCCTGCCAATGCAGGGGACACAGGTTCGAGCCCTGGTCTGGGAGGATCCTACATGCCGCGGAGCAACTGGGCCCGTGAGCCACGATTACTGAGCCTGCGCGTCTGGAGCCTGTGCTCCGCAACAAGAGAGTCCGCGATAGTGAGAGGCCCGCGCACCGCGATGAAGAGTGGCCCCGCTTGCCGCAACTAGAGAAAGCCCTCGCACAGAAACGAAGACCCAACACTGCCAAAAGTAAATAAATAAATAAATTTAAAACTGCTAAAAAAAAAAAAAAAAAAAAAATTTTCTGGTAGCCGTATTTCAAAAAAGTTAAAAAAACCGCTGTGTACTTTAGACTTTCAGAACATCTCAATTAAGACTAGTCTCATCTTAGGCGCTTAATAGCCATGTGTGCCTAATGGCTACCATATTGGAAAACACAGACCTAGGCTAGAGTCTAGATATAATATAAGCTTAAGTGGCATAGAATTCTGAGAAAGGCTGTGGGATATTTCTGAATAACTGTAGACAACCACAATCTTACCCAATAATTTTAAAAATGTTTGAAATGATGATTATTCAAAATTTCAGGATTCCAGAGGCAGAGACTGAGTATGAAGTATGTGGATGGAAAGAAGGTTATAGTATTTAGGAGATTACTTACTTTAAGTTTTAAAGTTAATGATTTATCAAGATGACAGAGAAAGAGGCAATCAAGCTGAGCTGTGGAAAATAATTCATGTCACTGAATTTGCAACTCAATATCAGGGTTAAAATTAGAACTGAATTGAATTAAATTTTCCTAGTTATCTTCCATACACTACACATATGGGAATATAAAGATGAATGAGGAAGACAAAATCCTTGTTTTTGAAGGACTCACAATAAAGTGGATAGAAAATATGATCTATTTGAAAAGGATAATTTAAAACAAATCAAAGCAAAATCCACTAAGTCCAGAAAAATTTAATTCATGACTATTGCTAGTTTTTAAAAATGAGTAAGATGACAGTAGAAAAAATTCCATTTTCCTATTTTTCAGGATTAAAATATTATTTTTATACTGAGACAAAAACATTTCATTTGTGGATATCTGTTTTAGTAAATAACTTGATATGTAGCAAAGATATATCCAAATATGCTTTTCATATATAGACTTATCTTTAAATTCACATACTTATAAGATGATTTGCTTTATAAATTATACTGTCTCCTCATGATGGAAACAAAGCAGTTCAAAGAGTCCTTAAAGACATAGAAAATAGTTATGATATTTTGTGAATAAAATGGGATACAAAATTATAGATATGCTATTATTTCAAATATATAAATATTACTTAGAAAATATATTCAAGGATATTTGTCAAATTTTTAATAATAATTGTTTCTAGGTCATTTATTTCCATTTATTTCTACTTTTTACTTTTCAACTATTATAAAAGAGTAATTTTAATTTCATGATAAAGCCAATGAAGCTTATCTCATCACAAGGAAAAATAATGTTGGACTTGGATTCATAAAAATTAAAAACTTCTATTAATCAATAAATATCAGAAAATAAAATGCAAAAATCCTGGAAAACTGTATGTGAAAAATATGACATGAAGTTAATACCCCTACTGTGTAATCACACAGATTAAAAATTAGGATTAAAGCAAAGAGTACACTCAAAGCAAAGGAAAATAACACACACAAAAAATCAACCTCATTAATAACCAAAGGAATGAGAATTTAATCAGATATTATTTTCAAATATTAGTCTAGAAAAGATTTTTAGTCAAAGATATTTTTTATTATAAGGCATTTGACATAACGTTCAATTTTATTCACTGCTGTGAGAATACAAATTGGAATAAACTTTCTGGGATATAGTTTGAAAATACTACTCATAACTAAGAAAATCTTGTCTTTATTATATTTGAACTAGGGTTTTAATGTGAAGGAATTTATTCCCATTTTTACCATTTTTAATTAAAAAGAAAATATTTATATGTTAAAAAGATTATAATTTCAAAGTATATAGTGGTATTTTCTTTTAAAAATCATTATCTACTCATCGAAAATGATGTTTTCAAAGAATGTAAGACACTTCTACTCTTAGTAAACAGCAACACCAGAAAACCTGTGTTTATTCACAATTAACATAGCAGCAATGATGAATCATATTTTTAAAGAAGTAACCCCAAAATATCAAAACTGTACAATAGTGGTTACTATACTAGATTTTTTTGCCAAGCATCAGTAAAATGAGACGGCTTCAATTTTTTCATTAATGTTTTAAGTCAATAGAAACTTAATCCAATACTTTATAAATTATACTGAAGCTAATGACAAGTTTTCAAAGCCTTTTTGAGGGTTTCTTGAAAGCAAAAGGCTGAAAGTCACATAACATGTGAGAAATTAATATCCATCCTGGCTGGTGTGGTAAAATGGTTAAAGTAATATATGGAAAACAGTATGCCAACAAATTGAAATGCATTTTTATTAGTAAACAGTGTTTGAAAAGGTAGGGCATCACTGCTGTTGACTTCGTTACCAACGTAACAGCAAAGGAACCACTTGACTAGAAACCTTTCTAAATGTTGCTTATATCAGTCAGGCTTCAACCAGAGAAGCAGAAAGCAGTATCAGTAGCAAATACATATGTGTATATATATATTTTTTTTTTTTTTTTTTTTTTGAGTAAATAAGCTCCTTGCACTATACTGCACTGTCTCCTACCTTCGCCATCCTCTGTTATCTTTGTACGAGAACAGAGACAAGGAGGCTCTGTTCCACCTCTGCTGGGAACTTGCACAATGGTTTCCCCATTCTGCACATGTCCACAAATGACTGCAAAAGCCCCACCAGTATTGATTTGGGGGTTACAAGTAAAATTTAGCAAGTAGGCAAATTCTTAAATACAGAATCCACAAATAATGAGGGTCAACTCTATACATGGCCAGTAAACCCGAGTCCATAAAATATGCTTTGAAAGATGTAACACACACAAATGTTGAAATTTATCAGAGATAGGAGAGTGTGGATAAATATGTTAGCTATTTTATCCTTCATTTTCTAAAATGGAAATATACTAGTTGTAAAATAATGTTTTAATAAACAATGAATTCTGTGTTCTTTGCTGTAGAGAATAACTTTAATATCATTACAGGCATCCAGTTTTTTAATGTCTTTTTAAATCTAAATGAAAACTGTTATTAAACTATCCATTTTAGAGTATTCGCATTAAGTCATATAGTGTTGATAATCAAAAATTGTTAACTTCATGTTATGCAGAAAGAACTCAAAAAGTAAATGAAGAAAGATATTTTAACTACTTTAACTGAATATTTTTACTTTCAGACGCATAGATTTCTTTCTACATTCCTGATATGTTGTTTGGATGGTTTATTTTATGTTTATGTGAGTGTGTGTGTGTGTGTGTGTGTGTGTGTGTGTATCTTCCACTAACAAGGAAAGGCAAAATATAGAAGGGAAAGAGGAGAGTAAATAAGAAAACAAGCAAAAATTCCACAAGTGGCATTTCACTAAAACACTTAATTTTTATTCTAATGTTCTAAGCAATATATGGAAATGACTACTTTTTACAAAAGCAATTTCCTTTTTGGCCTGATGAAAGTAAAAATTCCTGTATGTTCAAATGCATTTCAAAATTCAAAGGACAGAACAGCTTTGGCATTGGCATGGTTCTTGCAAGCAGTTGGGTAAATTGACTACATAATGAGTCCTTGGCTGTCCCTAACCAAAACTTTGCTGGACAGGTTCATTTACAATCCTCAAACAGAATGACCTTCCATCTGGCTTAATGGCCCCTGGATTGTTGCAAATGCGACCTGACATTTCCTTATGGGTGAGTTATTAAATTATATCACAGAGCACAATAACATAATTTGGTTTCAGAGCCTAAGTGAAAGTGATAGTCCAGCAGATTAAGATGTAAAATTCCTTTGCAAAATTAAGTTATTTATAATCTGATGCATACCCCCTTGTTTTATCTGCCATATAATGTAATTACTTTCCACAGTACAGTAGCTGCATATACTTACAATGCTGACAGAACAGAAACAGCATCTGAAGAGGGGAAGAGAACTTCAGCCAGCAGGTAACTGACTTTTATAGCTATCTTTTTAAAGTGAAAACAGTTGGAATTTTTCCTTTTTTTTTTCCCCCTAATGGAATTGATCCATTAAGCAGTGCTTCTTTCACTTAATAGTATTAGACATACTTAACTCTATGAACTAAAATTCCTTAATATATCCTGAAATACCTGCTTTGAGATGACTAATACCAATATATTTAAATTTGGGGTTTTCATATATTTAGCTATTTCTAGTAGTTGTGATTGGGTGAAATGTAAAGCAATGTCTCATTTGTTACTCTATCAGACACTTATTACCTCTAATTCTTTAATAGTCTGAATTAATTTCAAAGACCAATAAAGCTTAAAGAGCAGCTTATTTTTATAATTATTCATAGATAATATAAAATTCCCCTTAGATTTTTTTGCCATTAGAAAAAGAAAGATTTGAAGGTAGGATTTGCCTGTTTGGACAACTAGAATTTCCATTCTAACAAACAGTCAAGAACTCTGTCCTGCACCCTGTTCAATCTCTTTCCTAGAATTTTGTAACTTTTTAAAGCATTTTCCTTTATTCTGTTCACTCATGTGTGCTGTTTACTTGCCATCAACCCAGCTTTAGTTTAACATTCATTCAGCAACTTCTTTTGAGGGCTTACTAGTCAGGGCCTGTGCCAGGTTTTATAAAAGCAAAGATAGCAATGGAAATAAGAGTAATGTTAGCTAAAATGTGACTAAATACAAGACCTGCAAGACCTACTAGGACGAGTCTATTTTAATCACATATGTATCCCAATTGACTAAAATACATCTGAAACATATTAAGAGCTCAAGGGACTTCCCTGACAGTCCAGTAGTTAAGACTTCACCTTCCAATGTAGGGGATGCGGGTTCAATCCCTGGTCAGGGAGCTAAGATCCCACAGGCCTCCCGGCCAAAAAAGCAAAAACATAGAACAGAAGCAATATTGTAGCAAATTCAATAAAGATGTTAAAAATGGTCCACATCAAAAAAATCTTTAAAAAAGAAAAAAATCTTTTAAAGAAAAATAATTAGGTGCTCAAACATTGTGGAATAGTGCTCGCTGCATGCTTCACGTGTGTATTCTCATGTAGCCCTAAAAGATGTCCCTACTAGGGAGATACTGTTATTTCTCCCTGTTCCACATGAGGAAAAAGAAGAACAAAGAGGTTTAATCATTTTTCCAAGGTCATGAAACTAACAATGGCCAACCATGTCTTGAAGCCAGAGAGACTGGTTCCAAAGCCTATTATTTGAGCAATTGTTCCATTATTTGTCCCTGCCCTCAGGAAGCTTACTCACATGTGTGAGCTTATCCACAATACAGACATCTGAAATTAACTTACTTGGTGATCTTTGCACATTTATGAGAGCATTTTTTATACTCAGGTCTCATCATTCAGATCCATGATATAAATTACACTATATATGTGTATGTGTTTGTATATGTGTATATACATGCATATCAAGAAATTTCAACTTTTTTTTTTAAAGATTTTTTTGATGTGGACCATTTTTATTTAAGTCCTTATTGAATTTGTTACAATACTGCCCCCCTTCCATGTTTTGGTCTTTTGGCTGCGAGGCATGTGGGATCCCAGCTCCTCGAGCAGGGATCAAACCTGTACCCCCCGCATTGGAAGGCAAAGTCCCAACCAGTGGACCACCAGGGAAATCCCAAGAAATTTCAACTTTTTAATAAAACCAATTTGAGTCAATGAGAGCTAGCAACTTCACTTGAAGGAATATCATTCTCACATCACTGGTTTTATCAACAGTTAATTTGTCTCACGTTCTATCTTCCAAACTACATCACTTAGAGCTTTAAATCCAAGGTTAAGGCTAATTTCCTGCATTAAACCTTCCCTCATTTTACAGTATTTACCAGTTCATGCATCTCTTAATCTAAATGGGCTGTGTCTATATAAATCCGAATAATCTTATGTCAGGATGAAAACATCAAGCTTATGTGAAGTCATGGAGATGATACCAAGTGAATATTTTCCTTCTGAGTTGTTGAATAACACCATTTCTATTGATTACTTATCCTTTTTTTTCTTCAAAGAACTATACACACTGTCTCTCACACCTAAATGCTGTTGTTTTATTTTGGAGGGGATGGGAATTGAAACTCAATGACCCTAAACCTTTTTGAGGTTATCACACACCCTCAGTAAGTACAGAAATCAGGCCATCTCTATACTGTTAGCATTTCCACGTGGTTCCTTCCTGAGAATTAGAAGAACCCATGGAGTGCTCAATAAATGCCATAATTATCTCTACATTATGGTATTTAAAGCTTACCAGTCATTTTCCATACTAAAACTAAGATTTTATTTGTAATTATTTAAGGATACTACAAGGCAAGCGCTATAATCTGTATTTTGTAATTGAAGAAACTACTCTCAGAAATTTCAAAAAATGTGACCAGGGTCAGCCATTTAGTGGAGTTAATGGATTTCCACTTTGCCTCTCTTTTAAGATGAAGGATTTAGCCAAGACTACAAAGTATTGCCACCTTGTTAAATAGTTACTGTGTGCTAAGTCCTCCACTCATTTCCCTACCCTACCATAAGTCCCCAGATATGTCCACTCCAGCCAAATGAGATTGGCCAATTCCAGGCTTCTTTTCCTGCCCCAGGGACTGTTCATTTGTCTTTCCTCTGATAGAGGGTCACTGCTCCCACCCCTCCTTCCTTCCTGTAACTCCACAGACTGAAGTCCTGCTAGCCCTTAAGGGTCAAGTTCAAATCTACTCTTTGACATCTTTTTTTACCAGCTGAATGTGAATTCTCCACGTGCTGCACACTCACAACCATAGTTTGCCCCTATCAGAAGTGACCTCACACTGCCTTATAGTGTAGTTTTCCCTTTTCTCAATTTTGTTTACCTACAAAGCTCTAAGTCTCTCCAAGGGTAGGAGAAATATATATGCCTTGCTCCTCTTACCACATACTCACCCTCTCCTAAATACATACACAAGGGGTGTGCTGGAAAACTGACTCTCCAAAAAGAAATACTAGAAGAGCAGTGATTTGTTGTACTTGCCTGTTTTAGTGATGTAAATACTCCTCCTTGCCCAATTTCAAGCTGCCAACAGTTTAACAACCAGCTCACAAAATTTCTTAATGTTTGAAAATTGACTCTTGGTAGCTTTAGGAGCTGGCTCATATACACACATTTACACTTACTAGCATAGTTCCGATGTACACAATCAATAATCAGTGGTAAGCAATAAAGGAAGCCGGCAAGAAGGAGTATAGTAGAGAAAGATAGGAAGGCAGAAAACTAAGTGGGAAAAGCTCAGTTTTTCAGATTTCCTGTAGTACTAATAAAGCAAGACAAGCATATTACAGTCTTGTTTCCCATTATTCTTGATGAAGGGTCGCCTTGCTTTTCTCAGTGTCTCTCTCTCTCTCTCTCTCTCTCTCTCTCACACACACACACACACACACACACACACAAGCACACACACCATTCTTTGCCAACTGTTTTTCCTCTTTCCTCAGCCCCTCTCATCCAATAGCTAAAAATTATCACAGCAGAAGAAAACCCATGGTAGTAGAGTTTGAAAAACAGAGCATTAGCACCCTTCACAATTCACAACGGCCCCTTCAACAGTCCATTTTACAGTGTTTTCATTAATCCAGGCAGAGAAGCTCAGGTTTTAGGAGTTCAAGCATTTTACATCTCCAGGAGACCACCCACCTTGTTGCTTTCCACTGGTAGCTACCCTGACCTTGATGTCTCTGCAGCTAATGGTCCTTCATAGAATTTTGAAATGGAATTCCTAAAATCTCATTTGGTTTTGTGTAAGTTCTTGTCATTGGGCAGAGAGAAGTTCCTCAGGAATGCGGTATTCAATCCCATTTGGACCAGCGTGATAGCTGGAAGGCGGCTGTAATGTTTATTTAGTCTTTCAGTTACTTTATATCGCACCCATGATGAAAATGCCCCAGGGAATAAACTAAGAATTAGCACATTCATTATAAATAAAGCATTAAAGAACAACAGCAATTAACAGCTCAAACTAGTTTTTTAGTGCTATCATTCATACCAAGCCACTAATAAAGAAAAAAATAACAAGAATGGGAGAAGACAATAAACCACTAAATTACCTCTCTCTCTCTCTCTCTGTCTGAATGTCTGTCTATCTCCCTACCTAAGATCTGTAGTTATAATAAGTCAGGTTTTAAAATCCTGGTTCTGCTACTTCCTACCTCTGAAACATATTCAATTAATTTAAATTCTCCAATTTCCTATATCCTCATCTGCAAGGATGATGTCTACTGTATAATAGTAGTGTTGCTAATTTCTGGCTTTCTATTGTTCTCAGTGTTTGTTTCAGTTCCCATTTCCTCTGACTTGTAATAAAGATGGCATGTTTTGAAAATCACACGCAATTATCTACTTCCGTTGAGATGAAAATAGCCTAAACCTGCAGCATAAAACATTTAGGCTAGGTAAGCAGGTGAATTTTACAACAGTGAACATTTCAAATGAAGTAAGGATTACTCTCTTCATAGGAGAGAATATAGAAGAGAATTATTGAATCTCTCTATAATTCTTAGGAATTATTCTCCATATATCATGCATTTGTTTATTGGTTCCCTTCTAAACAGTTGTTCTAAATATCCTTTTTTTTCTGCCCTTTCTCCAAGGCTTTCTACAAACATATTTCCTCCACGACTAGATAATATCAGCTCCTCAGAGTAACCTACCAGCCTCCTAGAGTTGGTGTTGAGGTTTATATTATTTTATCTTTTAATGCTTACCACAGTGTGCTATTATATTATTTTCTAGTTTCTCTTCTTTTATTACTTTTGGTAGTTATTGCACACTAGAATATGAACCTCTGCCTGGGCAATTTAAGTGTGTAATGATTGCCTTTATATCCCTAGAACTTAACATCACGCCTCATATAATAACTGCTGGTTGACGAAATGGATGAAGGAGAGAATCTAATAAATGATCATTTTGTGATGGAAACAAAGTTTATTTGTTCTTATGGTAGTAAAGAGTACACCATTCTGCGTAGGGATCATACTGATACACCCAACGTAAATTAATGTACCAGGTAAGAAAGGTCCCAACTCTTCTGTCTCTCAAAATTTTAAATATTCAGGCAAATATAATTTCTAGAACGTTGTCTAAAACTCACTCTTACATATGATTTAGAGAAACTCATGGTGCTCTATTGATGTCCCACAATTAATATTCCTTGAGAAGTATATAAGGGTATTTTTATAGCCCTAATATAATTTCCAACACCTACACATCTCTTCAAACTCAAATAATAGTAAAAATAATTCCTTTGTATTTAGTTTGGTGTTAAGTTTTGGAAAAGTTATTTATATACATTAAATCAACTTATATTTCACTTAAATCCAGTGTTCTTTTTCTTGAGATTAAATGGCCTCCCTGCTTTGAGGGTGGGTAAAGATTTAAAAAAAACAAAAACAAAAAAAACCCTTCCACTTTCACATTTTCAAGTGAAAAGGATATCTCAGTCACTTGTAACACATCTTAATTGCTTCATTATATTTTTATAGAGCACCTGAATTGCTTGGAAGCAGCTTAATTAAAATAGTGCTTGTTTTATAGTTAACAGAAATGCAAAAAGCACATATCCTGCAGCACAATCAATCATATATTTTCTTTGCTGCAGTCTTAAAGACAGTGTAGACTTGAGCAGATTAATAAGGCACTGAAACATTTGAGCACCATCAGAATTTAGATGTGTGCATCTTCTTGGACCTCAGCTTCTCATAAACTTTAATGTGATCTTTTCTTGAATCTACTATATCATTTAATGAATCGCGGACCATATTATATTTTTGGTCTGACTGTACATTCACCTTCTGTACGTTATGCAAGAAAGGAAATTTTCAGTAAAGCAGCAGTTATCATCAGGTACAATTTCACATTGCATTTATAGTTAGTTTCACTATTATTTTCAGTAGAAGTTATCAGGAAACTAAGAGACAGATTTGAATCCTAATTCAGTGGCAGGCATGTTGTGTGGTCTCAGTTAAATCACTTAGTTTATCTGTGCTTATTTCCCTTTTCTAAATAAAATGGACTTCTTTCCTGGAGATATGTAATAAGCTTTTTGCATGATTGTGACTTAAGACTCAGAGGTAGAAAGGATAGAGGTGTAGAACTTGAGAGGGTTTGTATAGGAAAAAGGTACTTGCAGTACCTGAGGGTAGCATCTGCATGCGAGTTCCTAGAAATTTCCGAAATGACTGAGTAGCTCACTATAGGACTCTTGCAACAGTGCTGGTATGACCTGTCACTGACATTTTTCTTCCTTACAATCACAATCGTATTAGAATTCCCAGGTTCTTAAAGGTCTATGCCAGAACCTGCTTCATTTATTTCTCCTCTGGGAGTGAAAAATCGGCGGATTTTTTAGAAGTTCTTCTTACCTTGAATTTATTCCAGTGTTTATGCAAACCTATAACATAGCACTCAGTCATTCATTCGTTACTCATTCAGTGACTACTTACTGGACATTTACTATGTTTCTGGCACAGTTGAGGTCAGATTTTATTGTTTTTGGCATCAGGGACTAATTATCAAATATAGATATGAGATATAGGAGATAGACAATGTGATCCTCAGAGCAAGAAAGAAATCTTAAACATTAAAATATGTACATTTTCAAGGGGAAATTCATAAACAAAATTTCTGACCATGTAATACTGTGTTACATTTTATGCTATAAAGTGACCCAGCTCTGATTTATTAAAAATACCAGTGCACAAGGAGGCTCATAGTTATATAAATGTCAGAGCCAGAAAAGTAAACAACACACCTTTCCTGGAATTAATGTTGAATTTTAAAATACAGTAGTTAAAACTGAGTTAAAAAGTACCCATCCCCAATACACATACGCGCACACACACACACACACACACACACACACACAGAGGAAAAATTTAGTTACACAGAGAAGAATGAAAAGAAGTAGAATAAGCTTAAGATAAAAAAACACATGTTCCCTTGACCAGAATAATCCACCATAATGGAAAAACTACCTCTAATTAGATAAATAACAGTTCTGTTTTGGTGGGTTTAATGGTAGCTGCCAAAAATATATGTTCCCATTCTGGAACTTGCAAATGTGACCTCATTTTGAAAAAGTCTTTGCAGATGTAATTAAGTTAAGGATCTCTAGATGAGATGATCCTGAATTATCTGGGTGAGGTCTAAATTAAATAACAAGTGTCCTTATAAGAGACACAAAGAGCAGAAACTCACAGGGAGAAAGAAGAGAAGCCCATGTGAAGAAAGAATAGGGATTGGAGTGATGCAGTCAGAAGCCAAGGAATGTCTGAAGCCACCAGAGGCTGGAAAAGTCAAGGAAGAATTCTCCCCTAGAACTTTCAGAGAGAATGAGGCCTTGTAGATACCTTGACTGTAGACTTCTGTTCTCCAGAACTGTATGAGAATAAATTTGTCTCTAAACTACTAAGTATGTGATAACTTTTTATGGCAGTCCTGAGAAACTAGTACATGTGACACACATTTTGTCTTTTCACTACATAATGAAATTAACCTGTATAAACCAATAATGTTGTAAACTGATTGGTGTGACTCTGAATTCAACCAGAAAATTTTAGGAGCATGCCAAGAAATCTCAACCCCGTCCATGATGGGATCATTTTCCTCAGTTTATTTGATTTTAATTTTCTTGATTTTATAATATATACCTTTCAGTGTCATCCAGATAAACAAAGCATTGTTTTTCTGTAAAGTTCTTGCCTCTTCTAGCCATCTTAGAAATTCATGAGCAGTCCAGGATAGTATTCAGTTTCATTTTCTTCTAGTTCTTATGGTTTCTGCTTAAGCTTTCAAGCCCATTTCCTATACCACCATTTCTATATTACGCATCCAAAAGAAATCTTTATTACTGTCTGCTCTTCTTCTCTCACATTTTCCCTTGGACTTTGTTAACTTCATCTGGTGAGCTGGTTGAACTTCCTAAATATATTACACAGTCCATTCATTTAATCTGCTCAATAACCCTATAAACTGGGTACTGTGTTATTATTCTCCATTTTTACTAGATGAGGAAACTGAGGCACACAGCATTCAGAGATTTATTAAAAGGCTCACACCTTGAGACCACATTCAAGGTGGGACTGGACCTCAGGCAGTTTGTCATAATCTATGTACTTTGGTGTTTCTTTGACACATCATCATTTCCTTGGAAGACCTCGTAATGATGAGGTACCTTACCAACTACTACATTCTTTAGAAGCCTGGTGAAGAGGGAAACAAAGCGGTGAACAATCCCAGCAGAAAAACATGTCCCATCTGTGTTCCAGAATTCCTAACAATATAGTCCTATCTGGTAACTATCTCTAGGATACTGATACTCATCTCCCGTTACCTCCTAGGTACACCATTTATGTAACTGCTCCCTTTGTCTTAACCTTCTCATTCCAGAACCAGGCCTAATTTGCTTTTCATAGCCAAAATGTTGATCAAAACAGTTTTCTAAAAAAGAGGAAAATATCTTTCCTCTCCCAACCCCAGTTGTTCTATGAAGGTAGAAATCTTTCTTACCCAACAATCAAAGATTCCAATCCCAACTGCAGCCACCAAGAATGTAAGAAAAGACTGCACCAGCTTTTACATTTGTCTTTTTCTTCTTGTCCTGTCTACAGCTATTTTCACATTACAATATTCATTTCTATCAGGGTCTGCAGCAGGGGCAGTGAGATGTATATGTTTAAATTATCATCATATCCAGAATTTTCAACAGTCTGCCTTTTTGAACTACCATTTCACTAGCGCTGGCAGCTTATCTTTGAAATCTGACACTCTGCAAGATATACACTGCTCTGAAGTTCATGAACAAAACTTTATCAATCATTTAGTCTCTCATTCTCCAAAGCTAAGGGATCATTAACTCTTGCATAGATGTCTATAAACTTGAATGAATATTTGTATAACTATTTATATATATACCTATTTCTCAATATTTACAAAGGATTCTTAGAGGGGGAGTTTCTAGCTCTCATTGATGTCTGTATTCTCTCTATACTGCGTTGCCTGATGAATGGATAGATGGGTAAATATCACTTGAAGTGACCTTGTCATTTTGGCCTCATTTGTTCAAGAAGTTTTGTGCTTGAAATGCTTTCCCCCTCAATAACCTTCTTGATTAACTGCCCATCTTTCAAGGTTATTGCAAAGGTTTTCTTCTACATTAGTAATTTCCTAACTTCACTGAACATAAGAGTTACAAGGTTATATTGTGGAAAAAAAACTCAAGTCCTCTAACTAGAACACCCAAGAAAAGGCAGGTATTTTTAACAAACACTCCAGCTGAGTCTTATGATCAAGCACTTTTGGGAAAAGTTGAATTGCATGAAATCTACAAATGCCAGTGAGAAACATTCTCTCCAATAGTTTTGTACCTTCTTCAGAACACTTTTAACACTCTATCTTAAAATACACTTTTAGGGACTTCCCTGGTGGCGCAGTGGTTAAGAATCCGCCTGCCAATGCAGGGGACATGGGTTCGAGCCCTGGTCCTGGAAGATCCCACATGCCACGGAGCAGCTAAGCCCCTGCACCACAACTACTAAGGCCACGTGGCGTAGAGCCCGTGCTCCGCAAAGAGAAGCCACCACAATGAGAAGCCCGCACACCACAAGGAAGAGTAGCCCCCACTCGCTGCAACTAGAGAAAGCCTGCGCACAGCAACGAAGATCCAACGTGGCCAAAAATTTTTTAAAAACACACTTTTATGTGTATAGTCTAACTCTGCTATGAAACTGTTCCCCGTTGAGAGTTAGAAACTTGTTTAAGTCAAATTTTGAATTCACTGTAGTAGAGCATAGTGCTTTGCAAATAATAAATACCTGTTGAGTTGGATCATTGCATGCACTCTGCTCAGCCATCTTTCCACACTCAACTCAAACGGGTAAAAGAGCTACAGTTTGCTTAAAAGACAAGTTTTAAATGTGTCGGGTAACTTCATTTATTTATTATTTCTAATACACAAAGCATATTAACATAATGCTTAATATAAGTTGAGTCCCACTGACATTTTGTTATAAAAATTTAAAAGCCTGATATAGTTAGTAAACTTTTCTAATGTTAAATCGTTATTTACAAGTTTTTCTTGACTTCTGTAATAGTCAAAAGACCCAATTATAAATTTACCTCTTCTAATATATTAAGTAACAGATACCTGAGAATAGATTTTTAGAAAAACCTACAATGAAGGAATAATCAAAGAGATTGAAAAACAAGCACAAGTTGAGAAAAAAAAGGATCTTCTAAGGAACTGAAATTGACAAATAGCGAATGAAACATACTGTTGACTACATGCAAAACATAACACATCAGTCAGGATGGCCAGACAAGCAGAACCACAATAGCACGCTGAAAGTGCAAAGGAATGAGATCTTCAAACAAGAACTCTTCTCAACAAGCTTACTGAAAATTAGGAGTCTATTTTGACAATCAGAAAACAAAGAGAACCTTATGACAGATATTTTCACACTGCAGAGTGCATGTAGGGACTCCTGTGATGATCAGTTCAGGCCATATTACTAGAATGACAAGAGTGATTCATGTCCCTGAAGTCATACTTTTTAAAGTTATTTTTTCCAATTTTAGGTTTTGAACTTCATTTCTGTTTCTTTGTCTTTATGTAAATGTCAAACATACAGAAAAGCAGTGTAGTGTAGTAGTTAAACCCCCAAATTCTGGGGACCTTCCACAAGTCGCTTAGTCTGTCTATCCCTCAGTTTTCCCTCTGTAAAAAAGATGATATTAATGCCTAAATCATGGAGTTTTTATAAGAATTAAGTGCATTAAATGAATTAAAGTGCTTACTTCCGCAGAGGACTCAATAATTGATACCAATTGGTAGTAGCAGCTACAAGTAAATAAAGAGTAATGTGTCAAGATGACTTAAGTACACATAGCAGAAAGCCTTAGCTATCTAGCTTAAACAATAGGGCAATTTCTTATCACTTGTGTCAGGCAACTTAACTGCTCCCCAAAGATGTCTTTTTCTAATCCTAGGAACCTGTGACTATGGCCAAAGGGAATTAAGATTTCAGATGGAATTACAGTTGCTCATCAGCTGGCCTTGAGATGAGGAGGTAGCGTGGATTATCCAGGTAGGCCCAGTTTTAACACAAGCATCCTTTTAAGTGAAAGGATGAAGCAGGGGAGTCACAGTTAAAGAAAAGTGAAAACAGCGGTAGAAGTTGGAATGATGTGATTGCTGACCTTGAAGATGAAAGAGAGCTACAAGTCAAACAATGTGGTCAGCCTCTGGACACTGGAAAAGTTAAGTAAATAGATTCTGCCCTAGAAATATGAGAAAGTAATGTAGCCTTGCCAACCACTTGATTTTAGTCCACTGAGACCTATTTTGGACTTCTGATCTCCAAAACTGTAGGATAATAAACTTTGTTGTATTAAGCCACTAAATTTGTGATCATCTGTTACAACCACTATAGGAAACGATTATGTCACTCAATACAAGACTCCATAATAATGTCCATTGCAGCTCAGCAACATCATCAAGAACTCAAATTTCTTCCATCTTTTGCTTTGCTATTATCAGTGTATGGCTAGCACCCCTGACCAACATAAAACACCTTCACCAGCTTCCAACTCCCTGACAACTTTACAAACCTACACAGTGAAGATCTAAGGACAAATAGATTATGTATCTTCCTTTTATTTCTGTTTGAGGCTTGTCAGTTTATTTTTGGTATCTTCATCATAAAGGTTTTGTATTCTAATTTTATTAAATATACCAATCTTTCCCCTTGTGATTTGCACTCTATTTTGGCTTTGTTTGCAATTTTCCACCACTGAGATCATTTCTCTAAAAGGTGTACATTTTTGTCCTTTGGTCATATTTTAAAATCAACTTGGATTTTACTCATGTATGGTGTGAGGAATAGATCTAATTTTTTCATAGATACCTAAGTTTCTTAATCTTACTTATTACAGAGCAATTTCTTTCCTCAATGACTTGTCATATGCCACCTTTGACTTAAATAAAATTCCGTTTATAATGTATATTTATTTGGGGGCTGTCAAGTATGCTGCCCACATCAAATGGTTTATTCTTACATATTCTACATGATTTTCATTGCTGTCATTCTGTAAAAATTCTTTGTATATGGTAAGGCAATTTCTTTTTCCATCTTCTTTTTAAGAATTTTCAACACAATTCATTCCAAGTGCATTTTAGAATTAATCAAGTTTTATAAAATATCCTATTGGAACTTTATTTAGAGCTTTATTGAGCTTGGAGATTAATTTGGAAAGATTTGTTAACTTTCTGATATTTATTTTTTCAATTAGGAACATCATGTATCTCCCCACTTATTCAGGTTAAATTTTACTTTATATCATTCAAAAAAAGTTTATAGTTATTTCTATAATTTTGCTGTCCATCTTGACACATTTATTTCTAAGTACCTTATGATTTTTGTTATATGCCTTTTTATATTTTTGAATCAATTTTAATTTTCTTTTTGATTTGATTGGTTATGGCAAGAATATGACAACACTACTTATATTTGTATCTAATTAAATTGATTTCTCTTATAAATTTGAAAACAAATTTCATATATTCTATGTAAACAATGACATCCTTTTATTTATCTTTCATCTGTCTGCTTCTTATGCCTCTTACTACTGTTTATGGACTTATTACTTAGTTTCTGACTTTAGCGGAAATATTAGGGGTAAGAGTAGGAAAACTTATCTTGGTACTGATTATAAGGGAAATTCTATAATATCCCTACTAAGTATGATATTTCTTTTTTTTCTTTTGGTTATCCATTTTAAGTTTTAGGAGGTTTGTATTTCCAGAATTTTTATTCTTTTGTTTGTGGTTTCAGATAACTCTTGATCAAGATAAATTGTTTTCTACTATATTGTATGTTTTGGCTTGTAAACTCATTTTGGAACAGCTTCATCTGTGGGAATCTCACCACAAAGTTCTTGCATTCGGTTTTTCCAGGTAACCCAGCTAGATGCCGCTTTTATATTTATTTCCCATGTCAAAAAGTTAATCTAAATGCAGTCTTGAAACTCATGAGCGCAGGTCTGATGTCAGAATTCTCAAGGAAACAAATTTTGTTTTTTTTTAAATTTTTTACCCAGAGCTCAAGCTGAGGCATAGAAAGTTCTCTATAATCTTCATCTGCAGGACATATTTTACCTTGTCTACTCTTTACTAGAAGCTGTAATCCTTTAAGAGTCCCAGAGTTATTTACACACCTCAGTTCCAACTCCCTGACTTCTGTAGACCTAATGTTTTTACCCCTGTCCTTGTATGGCTAAAGATCAAAACTGTAAGTTACTGAGACTGACACATATACCCAAGGAAGTGCAAAGTATATTGTTATCATATTTGATTTCTATTTTCTCTTCCTTCTGTGGATTTTCCCTAATTTCTTATTAAACTAGGTATTTTAATTAATGTTTGTTGTATTTTTAAAGCATATTCAGTGTTTTAAAGAAGGTAATTTTTCAGCTTACCTAGTTCAGCATATTGTCACAAATGAAAGCCCCATATCTATTATTTGTAGATAAGTTTAATAGATTTATATTTATTTGGTTACTGATACACTTGGACTACCTCATAGAATTATTTTTGAAGTTTTATGTATGTATTATATATAGGTAATCTCCTGACTGTATTAGGTGCTAACTGACTATCCATATTTATACCAGCCCTGACTAGATATTTATTTATTTATCTTTTAGCATCTTTATTGGATTATAATTGCTTTACAATGGTGTGTTAGTTTCTGCTTTATAACAAAGTGAATCAGCTATACATATACATATATCCCCATATCTCCTCTCTCTTGTGTCTCCCTCCCACCCTCCCTATCCCACCCCTCTAGGTGGTCACAAAGCACCGAGCTGATCTGCCTGTGCTATGCGGCTGCTTCCCACTAGCTATCTATTTTACATTTGGTAGTGTATATATGTACATGCCACTCTCTCACTTCGTCCCAGCTTACCCTTCCCCCTCCCCATGTCCTCAAGTCCATTCTCTACGTCTGCGTCTTTATTCCTGTCCTGCCCCTAGGTTCTTCAGAACCTTTTTTTTTTTTTTAGATTCCATATATATGTGTTAGCATACAGTATTTGTTTTTCTCTTTCTGACTTACTTCACTCTGTATGACAGACTCTAGGTCCATCCGCCTCACTACAAATAACTCAATTTCGTTTCTTTTTATGGCTGAGTAATATTCCATTGTATATATGTGCCACATCTTCTTTACCCATTCATCTGTCGATGGACACTTAGGTTGCTTCCATGTCCTGGCTATTGTAAATAGAGCTGCAATGAACATTGTGGTACATGACTCTTTTTGAATTATGGTTTTCTCAGGATATATGCCCAGTAGTGGGATTGCTGGGTCGTATGGTACCGACTAGATATTTAGAAGGTAAGGATACTGTTCTAGATAAAAGCTCTATATTTTACTGCTCATAAGAGTTGTGGTTATAAAGGATTTAAATTTTGAGTAATACTGTGTGCCAGATACTCTTCTATGATTAATGAAAGTAAAGCAAGTTTATTCCTCTTGATGAAATAGATCATTCATGACTTGATAAATCTACATGTTCCTGAGTGGTTTTGCTGTTTTGTCCAGATAGATAGTGAGGCCAAGTAACTCAGGTGTCTTCCAAAAGCACATGTGTAGTTCAGTGCCTAGTTATATCAAACTTCAAATTTCAGGGAAAGAAGATGCCAGGTATCAGTTCAGCTTCTCTGTTTTAAGAACACCTTTGTGGCATCTTTAGTTACGTATCTGTGAGTCCACCAATTACCCTGGGGTCAGGGTGCAACAAAATCTTTTCTGTATGTTGAAGAGGGTTATCCTTCCCAATATCAAATAGTTTTCTGATATAGCCATTGGAAGATAAAAAGATAAGAATATTTGCAAAACCTAAGAGTATAACTCGAAAGGAATGGTGTTATTCTCTCTTAAAAGAACGGTGCCAGTGCCTTTGTGAGACTCTGGACCAGTACTAGAATCATCTCAGCAGTCAACAAGTATACTTCTTACTGTATCTGTTTTCAAGAGGGGCATTGTGTGGCAGGGATCGAAGTATTGATAACTATAGTAGAAAATATGGTTTCCACTTCTGAATTGTTATTAGAATTAATCTTGGGTTTTTTTCCAACAATGAGGCATCTGTAAACAAGAATACCTCTGTAATGCTTAAGTCTGCAGGATTCTAGGATAATTTTTGGTGAAGAAGTGGGACTGAGAGAGACATTTTAGAGATCACTGAGTGTTTAAACAACTGATTCAAATTTCAAAATGAGATGAGACCTCATTTATATGTCAAGCAGTGAAGTGGGACATACTGGTTAAAATGTACAATCTCATGGATAAATCAGAAAAGAAAGAAAAGAATTCTTTTCAATGTATATCAGGAAAAGGTGAGTATGGTAACAATGAATGAAATAGGAACAACTATAGTCATAGACTCATGTTTGAATAACACTTTTTGTATGGTTAAAATTCTCAGACTCTTCTAATTTAACCTCTCAAGGGTTTTTGTATTGCTTTGAATGAGTACCATTGCATTCAATTCTCAGACATGTCTTACCCAAGGGCACATGTTGGTAGACTTGTGCCAAATAACTCTACTTAAGCCCAGTAATGGGTATTAAAGAAAGTCACTTTTTAATGGTCCAAAATTGAAAAGGGGAGCAATCATCTCTAATCCATCACAAAAGGACACTGGAAAACATCTCTTGTAAAGTTTGTGAGAAACTAAAAGTGTAAAGGAGAAATAAGTAAAGGAAAAATAATAAACTAGGTAAATACCACCTATAGATAAAATATTTGGCTCTATAGATATTTTATCGAATAATTCATTTCTTATAGAAATCTTCCAATGAGTTTTTAACTGACAGTTCTTCTGAAGTATGACCTATCATTGGGCTATTTCTAGTAAATGTTCTATGGATAATTAAAGATATAATCTATCTTAACAAAATTCTAAGTTTTGTTTCCATAATGTTATGTGTACTTAATGTTATACTCAAAAACTTTAACTTTAATATTGATACAAGTGATATATTATTCAACAATATATGTAAGTCAAATTATATCATTCAGATTTTTTGGCCCTTAATTATATTTTTACATCCTTAAACTCTAATAGATTAATACATCTATATTAAAATAATTTTTCTCTCAAATCTCTTTATTCCAAACATATTTTGCTAAATATATGTGTCTCATTCAGTACAAAACTCTTCATGATTGTTATGCTTTGGAGGCAACTTTGTAAATATAAACTGACCCTCTACTTTTTGTTAATTATTTTTGTACTAAATTTTATTTATCTATAGTGTTACTCTTTTTGTTTAGATTTGCCTTTGGTAATCTCTACTTTTAGTTTTCCTATTCATTTTGTTTTATATGTGAATCTTGTGACTGGAGGCAGCTTTAATATCAAACTAATAAAATATCAATTTCAGGAACCTTGCAAAGCTGTTTGACAGACTGTATTTATAATGGTATACTCATTTTCTTAAAGACAAACACAAACTTTTATAAGCTTTAGGTCCCATCAAACCTGGATTTTACTGCTTGCTAGCAACACATAGCTGGATTTTTAAAATCCAATCTGAAATTCTTTCTTTTAACAGGGTATTTAACATATTCATTATAATTGAGATACTTGATCTTATTTCTGCCATATTCCTTTACAATATTTACTGTGTCTTTTTGATATGGCCTCATCCTTTTCTTGGAACTTTTTCTTACTTTCTGCTTTATCTGTTTTTAAATCAAGTTGTTTGTCTTCTTATTATCATAGTGTAAGAGTTCCTTATATACTCTACGTATAAGTTCCGTGTTAGATTCATGTTTACAAATATTTTCATCCAATCTGTGTCTTGACTTTTTATTTTCTTCATTGTCTTATGAAGAACAAACATCTTTAATCTTGATGAAATGAAATTTAACAAATTTTTCTTTTATGATTTATGCTTTTTGTCTTATTCAAAAAATCTTTGCCTAACCCAATCACAAATATTTTCTCTTAGTTTTCTTATAAAAGTCTTACAGCTTTAGTTCTTATTTGGGTCAATAATCCATTTTATGTCAATTTTTATACATATTATGAGACAAAGGTCAACACTCATTTATATTTGCAGACTTTAGCAAGTAGAAAGACCTCATAATACAGGCATCAGGTAGACTCTTCAGAAGGATACTGCCTTAGTAGTATGGCTAAAAGAGTTCTATTAAAGTCTATTCTAAACCTACTCTAAAAAAAGGCTTTAAAACAAACCTCAAAATGATCAAACTGATTCCAAGTAACTGTCAGGTGGGAACACTATTCCAAGCCCTCTGTAAGCTTTGGGAATTCTTTGCCCTCCTGCTTTCAGGTGGTTCTTTCCCAGGCTTCAAGTAGTTCTTTGTCATGTATGCACTGATTAGTACTAGGCAACAAAGGCTGGAAGAGATGCCTCTTCAGATCTCAAGAACTGAAGATCACTTTCTCCCTGTGAAAGTACCTTTTCTCTAGTATTCTGCTTTGCAAATTCTAGCGTCCTGGACTCCTCAAACTCTGAGCTGTCTCTTCAATCAAGAGACCTCTGGAATCTGTGGTTCCTCACCCTAGATGCCTGAAAACTGCCTCCAGGCAGTAAACTGAGGCAATGGTGGAGTTCATCTTGTTTATATCCCTTTTCTTAGGGATACACATCCTGCTCTGTTTGCTGTACAATATCTGAAAACTGATAGTTCTTATATATCATCTGGTTTTCTTTTTCATAAAGTGTGGGGGTGGGGGGAGTGAGTAAATCTGGTCCCTGTTGTTCCATAATGGCCAGAGCCCCAATATGTCTTGAGTAATGTACAGGGTGACCATTTTTAAGACTAAAACTCTTTTAAATCTTTATGTTGTAAATAAATCAGTGATCATGAAATATATCTCTCTTTAAAGAGCCTTATTTTTACTTACATTTGGAAAAACTGTAAAGTGCTGCCTTTCTTTCTAGCTGTTTCCAAATGATTATTTTATTGACTAGGTTAACTTTCAAGTTAGAAAGCTTGAGCTGCCTGATATAAGAGGTAAATTCACAATTAAATTTCATTAAAAGTGTAAGAATGTCACTGTACCTGGTATATAAGCAATTGTTGAATGGAGGAGAAAGATAATTAGAAAGTGGAAGTAATGAGAGAATTCAGGAAGAACAGAAGTTAGAATGTCTTAATAGACAGTCAGTAAGAGAATTTGGGGGTTCAGCTTCAAAATAATGGAAAAAAAGTAATTTAAAGTAGTTACCATCCTATTGATTCTCATTCTAGATTCTTTTCTTTATACCACCCAAGTTCCTTTCTTAATAAATCTTTTAATTGGCCATTTACATTAAGTTTTTCTAGAATGAATTGATCACGATTTTACACTGTCCACAGAATATCAGCTCTTGCCTGACAACTGAAATACTTCAATACAAACAAAGGAATTCATACTATGAATAAATAAAGACCATAATAATAAAAAAAAGTTTTAAAATACCATCTCTGTTCTAACTTAAGTATTTAGGGCACTTACTTTTTGGCACAATAGGTACTTAGGGAAACTTAGGAAGACTGCAATAAACATCATATATATACAAAGCTATAAATGAGAATATAACAAATAACACCAATAGTGATGAATGCAAACTAAAATTGTCCATCAGCAGTTATGAACACATTTATTTGGGCTGTATGAGGGAGAATATTCATAGATAGCCACCCTTTTCAAATCATACTCTGAGAATTCATATGTATTTTGAATAAATTTCTTTGAAATCTAACACTGAATTTCCTCCAAATATTCAAGTTTGTTTAATTTAAGACTAATAGAGCTATAGTTTTCATGAGGACAGAACAGTTAATATGATTTCCTATTTACTTAGACATTTTGTTTCGGCTTAACTAATTTAAATGTTTCAAACACTCAAAGTATGAATGAAGTTGACTACTAAGGAAGAGGCTTCCAAAATAACAATATATTCCCAAAATAAGATCTCGCATGGTTCATGAAAATATCTGGTTGATTGTGGCCACAATGCAAATTACCCTATATGGTGATTTTTTTTCCTCTCACTTTTAAGAGACACTCTTGTACTTGTGTGTGTGTGTGCATGTGTGTGTGTTATGTAACATTTTATAAGACTACTGACTTGATAAAGATAAAAGGAATTTGGGGAATAATGCATGTGTGTTAAATACAGTGTATTTTCTTGTAGATTGTAGAAAAATACAAAAGTAGATTGTTTGAGAGCTATGTCTCTCATAGTAATAATAGGTTCCACTGAGTTCTTCATATTTTCCCATTTAGTTCAGTCATCTGGATTTGTGAGATATGGACCAGAGATATATTAACAGGTGAATTCTATTTGTTGTAACTTTGTTTTCCTTTATGCAAAATCAGCTGGGCCATAGTGACATTGGTATATTCCATTTGTTTATGCGTTCATACCAAGCCTCCTTCCAAATAGGAATTGAGATAATTTACAAAGATGCATGTGTACAATATTATCAAAAAAATAAGTAAAAGATCATGGAGAAATAAATATCCAATGAAAATAATATAAACTCAGAAGGAAAAGTAGCATCTCAACCACCTGTCACATGTTTCCCCACACACTTTGAAAATTGTCAGAGTATATAAACTAAAACAGGTCTGACTTAGTAAATATATTTTATTATTACTATTACTTTTACACAATTCATATAAAAATTTCCCACTAAAAAATCCTCATGGCATAAAAAGCCTTTACATCATAGTGTCCACCCTCATTTTAAGTAAAATCTTCACTATTCTCTCGTATGCAGTATGGTTTAGTTACCCAGAATGTCTCCCCATTTCCTTCCATGTCATGTTCTTGCACTTCTGTGTCTCTGTGTCTCTGCTTCAGAGCCCACCTCAATCTCTGTCTCTTTTTTCCTTTGGTTAAATGACATGCAACATTTAAATTCAACCTTAGTGTTTGCTCCCACTGAAGACTTCCCTAGAACCACAGAACAAGTTAGTGTTCTGTGGACCATCAGAATTTTAAAACAATCCCCAAGGTAGTATAATATTGCCTCTCAAAACCCTTGTAATAATGTCTCATATGCTTATTAGCTGCAACAGACTGACACACAGAAAACTTATCTTGTTCAATTCTACATTCTCAACTAGGAGCACCTTATAAATGAATACTCTATGAGTACGAGACACACAGTAAATTGTGGTCTCCCTTATATTAGCTTAATGATGGAGCTCACAGTAGAAGTGAGTGAGAAGTCAATGAGGAGGAGTCAAATAGGAGAGAGACAGACTCACGTGAGGACTGAGCACCAAAGACCTCAAAGAGAATCATGGTTGTAGAAACATAACCTTATAAAAAAAGTTTCATTAATCTGGATTAATCTCACAATTAGTAGATTCATTTTAAAAATCCATAGGAATATGGAAAGTGTTTGGAAATGCTTAGTATTACCAGTATAATCCATATAAATTTCACCTAATGTGAGTTATATTTTTAAAGGAAGTCCCCTCCCTTAGTATGCACATTGAAAGCATTTTTATTTTATTAGATATGGCCTTTCTTTGTGGTTGTGATGAGCTATCACAGTCCAATTTTCTTTCAATTGTACAGTACAAAGAATTTCTCCTAGGAGCTGCTTTTGAAGATTAAAGCATAGAAATAATTTTATTAATGCAATTTTATTTTCTATAACAGCAAAATTCAGCAAGCCTAAATTTTTCATGAATATCAGCATTATCTGAATAAAATTTAATTTACCAGTGGTACAATGTGAAAATGCCCTGGTTACCTGTTCACAAAAGTGAGGGAGTATCCTAACAGTTACTGCTTGCTGTGAATCATCACAGTTTCACCAGAAACTGAAAAATTAGTAATATTGGGCTCAGTAGCACCCTTCAATTATGTCCATTCTCTATTTTACAAAGTGGTTATCCATAACCTTATTTAGCCTTACTACAACTCTGTAACCTAAGAATTGTTTGCCAATTTATTTTACATAAGTGAGAAAAAGAGACTCAGAGATCTGAAAGTGACTTTCCAGGGTCATGAGACAGAGGATGGCAGAGCTGGGGCTAGAACTTAGGTTATGTGACTCCTGGCTCAGCAATATTTCCTCTCTTGAGTAACTCTATTTCAGCTTTGGAATGGTTCATTAGAAACTATGGTGTCAGGTTCAGAACTATGGAGTAAAAGAAAGTACAAAAGACATAGAGGGAACTAGAAGAAAATCAAAAGTCACTCAGAAAATATTCATTCATACATTGATTCTTACAAGAAATATTGGACATCTATTATGGGCCGTTCACTCTTATAAGTATAGAGAATTTAGCATTGAACATACGTATTATTTTAAATATCCCATTTTCAAAAAAACTATGAGACATGCAAAGAAACAAGAAAGTCTGTCCCATGTACAGGGGGAAAAAAAGCAGTCCATAAAAACTGTCCCTGAGATTGCTCTGACATTAGATTTACTAATAGACAAAGACTTTAAATCAACTTTTATAAATATGTTCAAAGAACTAAAGGAAATAATATCTAAATAAATAAAAGAAAACATGAGAATGATGTCTCACCAAATAGAGATTATCATTAAAGAGATAGAAATTATATTTTAGAAATTAAGCAATTAGAAATTATGGCATTGAAAAGTATAATAACTGAAATTGGAAATTCATTAAATGGGCTCAAAAGCAAATTTGAGCTGACAAAAGAAAGAATCAGAGAACTTGAAGAAAGATCAACTGATATTATGCAGTCTGAAGAACAGAAAGAAAAAAGATGAGGTGAAATGAACAGAACCTCAGAGACCTGTGGGATACCATTAAGGATACAAACATACTCATAATGGAGTGAGGCAGGGGGAGGGAGAGTAAAAGGGGGAGAGGGAGGCAAAAAGAATATATTGGAAGTATAAAAAAATTATTGAAAAAGCTCAACAAATTCTAAGAAGGAAAAACTCAGAAATCTATACCTAGACACATCAAAATCAAGCTTGGAAGGACAAAAAGAATCTTCAAAGCAACAGAAGAGACGACTCAACAAATACAGTGATGCACAATAAAATTAACAGCTGATTTATCATCAGAAACCATGAGAACAGAAGGCACTTGGTTACATATTCAAAGTGAGACTGAAAAAGACTATCAATCAAAAGAATTTTATATCCAGCAAAACCATCCTCCACAAATTAAGAAGAAATTAAGACATACTCAAATAAACAAAGACTAAGTGAATCTGTCCCTAGCAGACCTGCCCTACATGAAATACTAAAAGGAGTTTTTCAGACTGACGTGAAAGATTAGACAATAATTTGATTCCACACAAAGAAATAAAGAACACTAGTGAAGATAATACAAAGGTATACACAGGTTAATATAAAAGACAGTATGTATGTGTTTTTTTGTTTGTCATTTTTTAATTTTCCTAAGTGATATTTTAAAAAACACCAACTGCATAAAGCAATAATTATAAAACTGTGTTGATGGGCTTAGGTACAAAGGTGTAATTCATATGATAATAACAATGCAAAGGATTAAGGAAGAAAGAGAGTTATGTAGGATGAAAAAATTTTGTATGTTCTTCCAATAATGGTGATATTAATCTGAACTAGAGGGAGATTGGTTGAAGATGGCAGAGTAGAAGGACATACACTCACTCCCTCTTGCAAGAGCACCGGAATCACAACTAACTGCTGAACAATCATCAACGGGAAGACACTGGAACTCACCAAAAAACATACCCCACATCCAAAGACAAAGGAGAAGCCACAATGAGATGGCTGGAGGGGTGCAATCACAATAAAATCAAAGCCCATAACTGCAGGATGGGGAACTCACAAACTGGAGAACAGTTATATCACAGAAGTCCACCCACTGGAGTGAAGGTTCTGAGCCCCACGTCAGGCTTCCCAACCAGGGGGTCCAGCAACGGGAGGAGGAATTCCCAGAGAATCAGACTTTGAAGGCTAGCAGGATTTGATTGCAGGACTTCAACAGGACTTGGGGAAACAGACTCCACTCTTGGAGGGCAACACAAAGTAGTGTGCACATCAGAACCCAGGGTGAAGGAGCAGTGACCCCAGGAGAGACTGAACCAGACCTACCTTCTAGTGTTGGAGGGTCTCCTGTAGAGGTGGGGGGTGGCTGTGGCTCACTGTGAGGACAAGGACACTGGCAGCAGAAGTTATGGGAAGTACTCCTTGGCATGAGCCCTCCCAGAATCCACCATTAGCCCCACCAAGGAGCCTGTGGGCTCAGATGCTAGGTCGCCTCAGGCCAAACAACCAACAGGGAGGGAACTCAGCCCCACCCATCAACAGAGAAGCAGATTAAAGTTTTACTGAGCTCTGCCTAGCAAAGCAACACCCAGCTCTACCCACCACAAGTCCCTCCCATCAGGAAGCTTGCACAAGCCTCTTAGATAGCTTCATCCACCAGAGGGCAGACAGCAGAAGCAAGAAGAACTACAATCCTGCAGCCTGTGGAATGAAAACCACATTCACAGAAAGATAAACAAGGTGAAAAGGCAGAGGACTATGTACCAGGTGAAGGAATAAGATAAAACCCCAGAAAAACAACTAAATAAGTGGAGATAGGCAACCTTCCAGAAAAAGAATTCAGAGTAATGAGAGTGAAGATGATCCAGGACCTTGGAAAAAGAATGGAGGCAAAGATCGAGAAGATGCAAGATATGTTTAACAAAGATTTAGAAGAATTAAAGAACAAACACCTAGAAGAATTAAAGAACAAACAAACAGAGATGAACAATACAATCACTGAAATGAAAAATACATTAGAAGGAATCAATAGTAGAATAACTGAGGCAGAAGAACGGATAAGTGACCTGGAAGACAGAATGTTGGAATTCACTGCTGCGGAACAGAATAAAGAAAAAAGAATGAACAGATATGAAGACAGCCTAAGAGACCTCTGGGACAACATTAGACGCAAAAACATTTGCATTATAGGGGTCCCAGAAGGAGAAGAGAGAGAGAAAGGACCCGAGAAAATATTTGAAGAGATTATAGTCAAAAACTTGCCTAACATGGGAAAGGAAATAGCCACCCAAGTCCAGGAAGTGCAGAGAGTCCCAGGCAGGATAAACCCAAGGAGAAACGTGCTGAGACACATAGTAATCAAACTGAAAAAATAAAAGACAAAGAAAAATTATTGAAAGCAACAAGGGAAAAATGACAAATAACATACAAGGGAACTCCCATAAGGTTAACAGCTGATTTCTCAGCAGAAACTCTACAAGCCAGAAGGGAGTGGCACAGTAAAATGCAAAAAAAAAAAAAAAAAAAAAAAAAAAAAAAATATATATATATATATATATATATATATATATATACCTCAATAAAGGGGAAAAAAGAGAAGTGATCCTCAAAGCTTACTTCGTGCACATACTTAGAATAAATATCATGTCTGTTATCTTATTATATTCTTAAGAGTTGCCATGCAATAGCACCTTGGAGCTTGATGAGTTTTTAACTGTTTGCTCTGCAAGGAAGTTTAAAAAAATAATAAACAGTGAAAAAATTGTATGTTTATTTTAAATTTGATCTCAAAACACAACTTTAAAATGTGTTATATTTAATATGAATATCTCAAATTTTCCACTTACATGGGACAAATTTTCCAGTTTTGAAATTAATCAATAATGACTTTTAATGAATTGTAATATTTACACATTAAAAAAAAAAGTGATGAAAGGGAAAAACCTACAACCAAGAGTACTCTGCCTGACAAAGATCTCATTCAGATTCGACATAAAAATCAAAAGCTTTACAGACAAGCAAAAGTTAAGAGAATTCAGCATCACCAAACCAGCTCTACAACAAATGCTAAAGGAATGTCTCTAAGTGGGAAACACAAGAGAAGAAAATGACCTACAACAACAAACCCAAGAGAATTGAGAACATACATACATATCAATAGGAACATACATATCACTAATTACCTTAAATGTGAATGCATTAAATGCTCCAACCAAAAGACACAGGTTCGCTGAATGGATACAAAAACAAGACCTGTATATATGCTATCTACAAGAGACCCACTTCAGACCTAGGGACATATACAGACTGAAAGTGAGGGGATGGAAAAAGATATTCCATGCAAATGGAAATCAAAAGAAAGCTGGAGTAGCAATACTCATATCAGATAAACTAGACTTTAAAATTAAGACTGTTCCAAGAGACAAGGAAGGACACTACATAATGACCAAGGGATCAATCCAAGAAGAAGATATAACAATTATAAATATATATGCACCCAACATAGGAGCGCCTCAAAACATAAGGCAACTGCTAACAGCTATAAAAGAAGAAATCAACAGTAACACAATAATAGTGGGGGTCTTTAACACCTCACTTACACCAATGGACAGATCATCCAGACAGAAAATTAATAAGGAAACACAAGCTTTACATGACACAGTAGACCAGGTAAATTTAATTGATATTTATAGGACATTCCATCCAAAAACAGCAGATTACACTGTCTACTCAAGTGCACACGGAACATTCTCCAGGATAGATCACATCTTGGGTCACAAATCAAGCCTCAGTAAATTTAAGAAAACTGAAATCATGTCAACCATCTTTTCTGACCACAGCCCTATAAGATTGGAAATCAATTACAGGGAAAAAAATGTAAAAAACACAAACACATGGAGGCTAAACAATACATTATTAAATAACCAAGACATCACTAAAGAAATCAAAGAGGGAATCAAAAACTACCTAGAGACAAATGACAAAGAAAACATGACGATCCAAAACCTATGGGATGCAGCAAAAGCAGTTCTAGAGGGAAGTTTATAACAGTACAATCCGACCTCAAGAAACCAGAAAACTCTCAAATAAACAATCTAACTTTACATCTAAAGGAACTAGAGAAAGAAGAACAAACAAAACCCAAAGTTAGTAGAAGGAAATAAATCATAAAAAAAAGAGCAGAAGTAACAGAAATAGAAACGAAGAAAACAATAGCAAAATATCAGTGAAACTAAAAGCAGGTTCTTTGAGAAGATAAACAAAATTGATAAACCTGTAGCCAAACTCATCAAGAAAAAGAGGGAGAGGACTCAAATCAATAAAATTAGAAATGAAAAAGGAAAAGTTATGACACTGCAGAAATACAAAGCATCCTAAGAGACTACTACAAGCAACGCTATGCCAATAAAATGGACAACCTGGAAGAAATGGACAAATTCTTAGAAAGGTATAACCTTCCAATACTGAACCAGGAAGAAATACAAAATATGAACAGACCAATCACAAGTAATGAAATTGAAACTGTGATTAAAAATCTTCCAACAAACAAAAGTCCAGGACAAGATGGCCTCACAGGTCAATTCTATCAAACATTTAGAGAAGAGCTAACACCCATCCTTCTCAAACTCTTCCAAAAACTTGCAGAGGAAGGAAAACTCCCAAACTGATTCTATAAGGCCACCATCACTCTGATACCAAAACCAGGCAGAGATACTACAAAAAAAGAAAATTACAGACCAATATCACTGATGAATATAGATGCAAAAATCCTCAACAAAATACTAGCAAACAGAATCCAACAATACATTAAAAGGATCATACACCTTTTGTGATCAAGTGGGATTTATCCCAGGGATGCAAGGATTCTTCAATATACACAAATCAATCAATGTGATACACTATATTAACAAACTGAAGAAGAAACCATATGATAATTTCAACGGATGCAGAAAAAGCTTTTGACAAAATTCAAACCCATGTATGATAAAAACTCTCCAGAAAGTGGGCATAGAGGGAACTTACCTTAACATAATAAAGGCCATACATGACAAACATCATTCTCAATGGTGAAAAACTGAAAGCATTTCCACTAAGATCAGGAACAAGACAAGGATGTCCACTCTTGCCACTATTATTCAACATAGTTTTGGAAGTCCTAGCCACAGCAATCATAGAAGAAAAAGAAATAAAAGGAATATAAATTGGAAAGAAGAAGTAAAACTGTCACTGTTTGCAGATGACATGAAACTATACATAGATAATTCTAAAGATGCCACCAGAAAACTACTAGAGCTAATCAATGAATTTGGTAAAGTTGCAGGATACAAAATTAGTGCACAGAAATCTCTTGCATTCCTATACAATAACAACAAAAGATCAGAAAGAGAAATTAAGGAAACAATCCCATTCACCATTGCAACAAAAAGAATAAAATACCTAGGAATAAACCTACCTAAGGAGGTTAAAGACCTGTACTCAGAAAACTATAAGACACTGATGAAAGAATCAAAGATGATACCAACAGATGGAGAGATATATCATGTTCTTGGATTGGAAGAATCAATACTGTGAAAATGACTATACTACCCAAAGCAATCTACAGATTCAGTGCAATCCCTATCAAATTACCAATGGCATTTTTCTCAGAACTAGAACAAAAAATCTTAAAATTTGTATGGAGACACAAAAGACCCTGAATAGCCAAAGCAATCTTGAGGGGAAAAAATGGAGCTGGAGGAATCAGACTCCCTACCTTCAGACTATACTACAAAGCTACAGTAATCAAGACAATATGGTACTGGCACAAAAACAGAAATATACATCAATGGAACAGGATAAAACCCCAGAGATAAACCCATGCACATATGGTCAACTAATCTATGACAAAGGAGGCAAGGATATACAATGGAGAAAATACATTCTCTTTAATAAGTGGTGCTGGGAAAACTGAACAGCTACATATAAAAGAATGAAATTAGAACACTCCCTAACACCATACACAAAAATAAACTCAGAATGGATTAAAGACCTAAATATAAGGCCGGACACAATAAAACTCTTAGAGGAAAACTTAGGCAGAACACTCTTTGACATAAATCATGGCAAGATCTTTTTTGACCCATCTCCTGGAATAATAGAAATAAAAACAAAAATAAACAAATGCGACCTAATGAAATGGAAAAGCTTTTGCACAGCAAAGGAAACTACTAATAAGATGAAGAAACAACACTCAGAATGGGAGAAAATATTTGCAAACAAGTCAATGGACAAAGAATTAATTTCCAAAATATATAAACAGCTCATGAAGCTCAAAATTAAAAAAAAACAAACAACCCAATCAAAAACTGGGCAGAAGACCTAAATAGATTTCTCTCCAAAGATGACATACAGATGGCCAAGAGGCACATGAAAAGCTGCTCAACATCACTAATTATTAGAGAAATGCAAATCAAAACTACAATGAGGTATCACCCCACACTGGTTAGAATGGGCATCATCAGAAAATCCACAAACAACAAATCCTAGTGTGGAGAAAAGGGCACCCTCTTGCACTGTTGGTGGGAATGTAAATTGATAAAGCCACTATGGAGAACAGTATGGAGGGTCCTTAAACAACTAAAAATAGAATTACCATATGACCCAGCAATCCCACTACTGGGCATATACCCAGAGAAAACCATAATTCAAAAAGACACATGCACCCCAGTGTTCACTGCAGCACTATTTACAATAGCCAGGTCATGGAAGCAACATAAATGCCTATCGACAGACGAATGGATAAAGAAGATGTAGTATATATATACAATGGAATATTACTCAGCCATAAAAAGGAACGAAATTGAGTCATTTGTAGAGACATGGATAGACCTAGAGACTGTCACAGAGGGTGAAGTCAGTCAGAAAGAGAAAAACAAATATCGTATATTAACGAACATATGTAGAATGTAGAAAAATGGTACAACCGGTTTGCAAGGCAGAAATAGAGACACAGATATAGAGAACAAACGTATGGACACCAAGGGGGGAAAGTGGTGGGATGGTGGTAGTGGGATGAATTGGGAGATTGGGATTGACATATATACACTAATATGTATAAAATAGATAACAAGTAAGAACCTGCTGTATAAAAAAATAAATAAAAACCAAAAAAAAAAAATATGAACTAGATTGTTATAAATTGAAAAGTTAATTGTAATCCTCAGGATAACCACTAAGAAATTAAAAAGAATGTACATAACTTACAATATAAATAGATAGCAAACTTTTTCCCAGATGAGAAGATATATTCAAATTCTAAATTTATTTTAGTATAATAGGCAGCAGTGATTCAAAATGAATATTTACAATTATGGAATAATTAAGGCTGGCTCAAAAATATTCAGTTCTCTGGGTAGAATTGCACTTATTCGCTCTCTTTGAGTCAGGCAGCCATGTGTCTTGTTTTGACCAAGTCTTCAACTGAGACAGAAATGGCATGCTTCAGCCCTAGGCTGTAATTTTATAAGCCAGAGTATGGTCTGCAGTCTTTTCTGCCTTTACACTAGTGGAAGCTTATGTAGAGACTTGAGTCCTCATTAGTGTTGTGTCTCTGAGTGGCCATGATATTCAGAGACCTCAGCTAGTGCACGTTGGACATATGCTGTTAGTGGAAACAGACTTCCATTGTATTTAGCCATTGAATTTGGGGAGTAATTTGTTATTGCCACATAACTAGCCTATTATGACAGATAATAGTAAAAGTAGAATTTAGTACAAAGCCTTTCTCTAGGATTGTCACACTATGATTCTGTGTTTGACAAAAGATTTAGATAATTTGGGAAAAGTTTTTAATTTTAATTATTTTACTTGATCTTTAATAGGTGGCCCATATGACATCCAAATTTGTTATCAAGTTTGTTATTCTCTCCAAGAATCTTTTATTCTAATAGGGCAGTTTTCTCTGTTATCTCCTAAGGAAGCATGTGTGTTCCTGCCTCCATGCCTTTGTTTGCTTTCCTCCTTGAATTAGCATACTCAGAGTACCTTTTAAAATCCTATAACAACTTCAATGACCAATTCAAGTCATATTTCATCCATCAGAATTTCTTTCACTCTTCTACTCCACATAGATAATAAGATAATAAGGTATCAAGTACCAACACATACATGCAAAGCTCTGGTACTTGCTTTTCATGGGTTATGCTATTTAGACTTTACAACAAGGTTATCATGAGGAATTTAGACCGAGAAAGCATCATATCCAAGCCATGTACCTCATACATCACTATCCCCTATTTATAGAACCAGCATTTTTTAAAACTGTGGTTCTATACTTTTAACTATTTCTATTTTGAGCTCCTACTATACTCAGCTCACTTAGGAGCTCAGTCATTGATTTTTCCCTAATTCTATCATGTTCTTCAATTCTGTCCTCTACGTAAATTGTAAATTTGGGTCTCATGGTGATTTGGTATCTCATCCCCCGCATAGAAGTGACTATTATTCTAAATATCTCAGTTTAGATTTTAGGATTCAAGAATTTGAAATAAAAAATAAATAAGGTACACATGATTCTTAGAGTAATACAGTCTGATATGGAACCTTAAGGTTTAAAACACTAGTTTTAGCTGAGAAAAAAATTTCAGTGACTAGGAGGAGAAAGGGATATTAAAATAATTATATTATTATGAGTTACAGATCATCTATTTGTAGAAAACAAACAATATACAGACATCAGTGATGACTTTTCCACTTTTTATTCCAGTTGTGAAGATACAGATATAGCTGCTAAGCTTGTGGTTTATTTGGGTTTCTAGAGGGAAAAAAAACGTAATTCAAGTATATCAAACACCTATGTGGAAGAAGGCAGCTAGATGGCTAGGGTTCCTGAATATTTTTAGAGTTATCAAAAGTATAAGTGTCATTTTATTGTCCTAGCCCATAATAGGTGCTTTGAAGTCAGTCATTCTTTCTAAAGTTTATATAATTAACAGCAGAGCCAAAATTCAAACCTGAATGTGTATCCCTCCAAAATCTGTGTACTTCCTCTCATGCCATCAGGTTTTAAATTGTTCACAAGAGATAATCACAATCCCCATCAGACTGATTGTGTTTAAATATGATTTCTTCATGCCGTTGAGGCTTCTACTCTTTCACTGCGCTGGGGTATGGTGTGCAGTTAACAATCTGGTTTCTCTTGGCATGATTTTGCCAAAGATAAAATCATTCACATTCACCTTTGCCTGTGGCAGAAGGTCTTTTCAAAGGAACTTGCAAAATGGTAAGAAAGTAAAGCTGCAGGGACTTCCCTGGTGGCTCATTGGTTAAGAATCCGCCTGCCAACGTAGGGGACACAGGTTCGATCCCTGGTCCGGGAAGATCCCACATGCCCGAGGAGAAACTAAGCCCCTGTGCCACAACTACTGAGCCTGCACTTTAGAGCCCGCGAGCCACAGTTACTGAAGCCCACACACCCTAGAGCCTATGCACCACAACTACTGAGCCCACGTGCTGCAACTACTGAAGTCTGCATGCATACAACCCATGCACCACAATGAGGAGTAGCCCCTGCTCACCGCAACTACAGAAAGCCTGCGTGCAGCAACGAAGACCCAGCACAGCCAAAAAGAAAAAAAAGAAAGTAAAGTTGCAGAGTTTTTACTTTGGGCACATTGGTTTAGTTTCCATTGGGGTTACTATTTCATCATTTCTCTTGTATTTGCCAAATCTGTGCTTCAGTGCTAATACTTTCACAAACACATTTTTTTAAAATCATATTCTCCCTCTCTCTTTTTTCTGATGAACTATAATCAGAATCCAAGCCATTATATGTTTTATTTTTGTTTTGTTTTAATTTGCAAAATAAGCTCTAAAAACTCTCATTCCTGAATCTAAACTTTTGATCATATTGAAGTTCACCCTTTACTTTAATATGTTAGACCAGAAAAGTGACTTTTTATTTTTTTTTAAGAAACTTTTTTTTTAATATATTTTTTTAACATCTTTATTGGAGTATAACTTCTTTACAATGTTGTGTTAGTTTCTGCTGTATAACAAAGTGAATCAGCTATATGTATACATATATCGCCATATCCCCTCCCTATGCATCTCCCTCCCACTCTCCCTATCCCACCCCTCTAGGTGGGCACAAAGCACGGAGCTGATCTCCCTGTGCGAAGCAGCTGCTTCCCACTAGCTATCTATTTTACATTTGGTAGTGTATATATGTCCATGCCACCCTCTCACTTCATCCCAGCTTACCCTTCCCCCTCCCCATGTCCTCAAGTCCATTCTGTTCGTCTGTGTCTTTATTCCTGTCCTGCCCCTAGGTTCATCAGAACCGTTTTTTTTTTTTTTTTTTTTTTAGATTCCATATACGTGTGTTAGCATACAGTATTTGTTTTTCTCTTTCTGACTTACTTCACTCTGTATGACAGACACTAGGTCCATCCCCCTCACTACAAATAACTCAATTTCATTTCTTTTTATGGCTGAGTAATATTCCATTGTATATATGTGCCACATCTTCTTTATCCATTCATCTGTCAATGGGCACTTAGGTTGCTTCCATGTCCTGGCTATTGTAAATAGCTCTGCAAGAATACTGTGGTGCATGATGCTTTTTGAATTATGGTTTCCTCAGGGTATATGCCCAGTAGTGGGATTGCTGGGTCGTATGGTAGTTCTATTTTTAGTTTTTTAAGGAATCTCCATACTGTTCTTCATAGTGGCTGTATCAATTTACATTCCCACCAACAGTGCAAGAGGGTTCCCTTTTCTCCACACCCTCTCCAGCATTTATTGTTTGCAGATTTTTTGATGATGGCCATTCTGACTGGTGTGAGGTGATACCTCATTGTAGTTCTGATTTGCATTTCTCTAATAGTGATGTGGAGCATCCTTTCATGTGTTTGTTGGCAATCTCTATATCTTCTTTGGAGAAATGTCTTTTTAGATCTTCTGCCTATTTTTGGATTGGGTTGTTTGCTTTTTAATATTGAGTTGCATGAGCTGCTTGTAAATTTTGGAGGTTAATCCTTTGTCATTTGCAAATATTTTCTCCCATCCAGAGGGTTGTCTTTTTGTCTTGCTTATGGTTTCCTTTGCTGTGCAAAAGCTTTTAAGTTTCATTAGGTCCCATTTGTTTATTTTTGTTTTTATTTCCATTTCTCTAGGAGGTGGGTCAAAAAGGATCTTGCTGTGATGTATGTCAGAGAGTATTCTGCCTATGTTTTCCTCTAAGAGTTTTATAGTGTCTGGCCTTACATTTAGGTCTTCAAGCCATTTTGAGTTTATTTTTGTGTATGGTGTTAGGGAGTGTTCTAATTTCATTCTCTTACATGTAGCTGTCCAGTTTTCCCAGCACCACTTATTGAAGAGACTGTCTTTTCTCCATTGTATATTCTTGCCTCCTTTATCAAAGATAAGGTGACCATATGTGCGTGGGTTTATCTCTCAGCTTTTTATCCTGTTCCACTGATCTATATTTCTGTTTTGTGCCAGTACCATACTGTCTAGATTACTGTAGTTTTGTGGTATAGTCTGAAGTCAGGGAGCCTGATTCTTCCAGCTCCATTTGTGTTTCTCAAGATTGCTTTGGCAATTCGGGGTCTTTTGTGTTTCCATACAAATTGTGAAATTTTTTGTTCTAGTTCTGTGAAAAATGCCATTGGTAGTTTGATGGGGAGTGCATTGAATCTGTAGATTGCTTTGGGTAGTATAGCAATGTTTCACAATGTTGATTCTTCCAATCCAAGTACATGGTATATCTTTCCATCTGTTTGTATCATCTTTAATTTCTTTCATCAGTCGTCTTATAGTTTTCTGCATAGAGGTATTTTGTTTCCTTAGGTAGGTTTATTCCTAGGTATTATATTCTTTTTGTTGCAATGGTAAATGGGAGTGTTTCCTTAATTTCTCTTTCAGATTTTTCATCATTAGTGTATAGGAGTCCAAGACATTTCTGTGCATTAATTTTATATCCTGCTACTTTACCAAATTCATTGATTACCTCTAGTAGTTTTCTGATAGCATCTTTAGGATTCTCTATGTATAGTATCATGTCATCTGCAAACAATGACAGCTTTACTTCTTCTTTTCTGATTTGGATTCCTTTTATTTCTTTTTTTCTCTGATTGTTGTGGTTAACTCTTCCAAAACTATGTTGAATAATAGCGGTGAGAGTGGACAACCTTGTCTTGTTCCTGATCTTAGAGGAAATGCTTTCAGTTTTTCACCATTGAGAATGATGTTGGCTGTGGTTTTGTCATATATGGCCTTTATTACGTTGAGGTGAGTTCCTTCTATGCCTACTTTTTGGAGGGTTTTTACCATAAATAGGTGTTGAATTTTGTTGAAATCTTTTTATGCATCTACTGATATTATCATATGGTTTTTATCCTTCAATTTGTTAATATGGTGTATCACATTGATTGATTTGCATATACTGAAGAATCTTTGCATTCCTGGGAAAAACCCCACTTGATCATGGTGTATGATCCTTTTAATGTGCTGTTGGATCCTGTTTGCTAGTATTTTGTTGAGGATTTTTGCATCTATGTTCATCAGTGATATTGGTCTATAATTTTCTTTTTTTGTGATATCTTTGTCTGGTTTTGGTATCAGGGTGATGGTGGCCTCGTAGAATGAGTTTGGGAGTGTTCTTCCCTCTGCAAGTTTTTGAAAGCGTTTGAGAAGGATAGGTGTTAGCTCTTCTCTAAATGTTTGATAGAATTCACCTATGAGGCCATCTGGTCCTAGCTTTTGTTTTTTGGAAAATTTTTAATCACAGTCTCAATTTCAGTGCTTGTGATTGGTCTGTTTATATTTTCTATTTCTTCCTGGTTCAGTCTTGGAAGGTTGTGCTTTTCTAAGAATTTGTCCATTTCTTCCAGGTTGTCCATTTTATTGGCATATAGCTGCTTGTAGTAATCTCTCATGACCCTTTGTATTTCTGCAGTGTCAGTTGTTACTTCTCCTTTTTCATTTCTAATTCTGTTGATTTGAGTCTTTTCCCTATTATTCTTGATGAGTCTGGCTAATGGTTTATCAATTTTGTTTATCTTCTCAAAGAACCAGCTTTTAGTTTTATTGATCTTTCCTATTGTTTCTTTCATTTCTTTTTCCTTTATTTCTCATCTGATTTTTATGATTTCTTTCCTTCTGCTAACTTTGGGTTTTTTTGGTCTTCTTTCTCTAATTGCTTTAGCTGTAAGGTTAGGTTGTTTATTTGAGATTTTTCTTGTTTCTTGACATAGGATTGTATTACTATAAACTTCCCTCTTAGAACTGCTTTTGCTACATCCCATAGGTTTTGGGTCATTGTGTTTTCATTGTCATTTGTTTCTAGGTATTTTTTGATTTCCTCTTTGATTTCTTCAGTGATCTCTTGATTATTTAGTAGTGTATTGTTTAGCTGCCATGTGTTTGTATCTTTTACAGTTTTTTTTCCTGTAACTGATATCTAGTCTCATAGCACTGTGGTCAGAAAAGATACTTGATACAATTTCAATTTTCTTAAAATTACTAAGGCTTGATTTGTGACCCAATATATGATCTAACCTGGAGAATGTTCCATGAGCACTTGAGAAGAAAGTGTGTTCTGTTGTGATTGGATGGAATGTCCTATAAATATCAATTAAGTCCATCTTGTTTAATGCGTCATTTAAAGCTTCTGTTTCCTTATTTATTTTCATTTTGGATGATCTGTCCACTCGTGAAAGTGGGGTGTTAAAATCCCCTACTATTATTGTGTTACTGTCAGCTTCCCCTTTTACGGTTGTTAGTATTTGCCTTTTGTATTGAGGTGTTCCTATGTTGGGTGCATAAGTATTTACAATTGTTATATCTTACTCTTTGATTGATCCCTTGATCCTTATGTAATGTCCTGCTTTGTCTCTTGTCATAGTCTTTATTTTAAAGTCTATTTTGTCTGATATGAGAATTGCTACTCCAGCTTTCTTTTGATTTCCATTTGCATGGAATATCTTTTTCCATCCCCTCATTTTCAGTGTGTATGTGTCCCTAGCTCTGAAGTGGGTCTCTTGTAGACAGCATATATATGGGTCTTGTTTTTGTATCCATTCAGCCAGTCTGCGTCTTTTGGTTGGAGCATTTAATCCATTTACATTTAAGGTAGTTATCGATATGTATGTTCCTATTACCATTTTCTTAATTGTTTTGAGTTTCTTATTGTAGGTCTTTTCCTTCTCTTGTGTTTCCTGCCTAGAGAAGTTCCTTTAGCATTTGTTGTAAAGCTGGTTTGGTGGTGTTGAATTCTCTCAGCTTTTGCTTGTCTATAAAGGTTTTAATTTCTCCACTGAATCTGAATGAGATCCTTGCTAGGTAGAGTAATCTTGCCTATAGGTTTTTCCCTTTCATCACTTTAAATATGTCCTGCCACTCCCTTCTGGTTTGCAGAGTTTCTACTGAAAGATCAGCTCTTAACCTTATGGGGATTCCCTTTTTTGTTATTTGTTGCTTTTCCCTTGCTGCTTTCAATATTTCTTCTTTGTATTTAATTTTTGATAGTGTGATTAATATGTGTCTTGGCACTGTGGGTAATAATGATACAGGTAGCTCTTGTTCATTCATCTTAACTGCTACATCATATTCTGTTATACATTTACCTTAATTTGTTTACCCATTCTCCTCTGGTGGACATTACTTTGTGTCCATTTTTTCCTTCTGTTTTAAACAATGTTGCAATAAATATTGCTATAAATATAAAAAAAAAAAATGTGTCTTGGCATGTTTCTCCTTGTATTTATCCTGTATGGGACTCTCTGCGCTTCCTGGGCTTGAGTGACTATTTCCCTTCCCATATTAGGGAAGTTTTCAACTATAATCTCTTCAAATATTTTCTCAGTCTCTTTCTTTTTCTCTTTTTCTGGGACCCCTATAATTCGAATGTTGGTGCATTTAATGTTGTTCCAGAGGTCTCTGAGACGTCACTCAATTCTTTTCATTCTTTTTTCTTTATTCTGCTCTGCAGTATTTATTTCCACTCTTTTATCTTCCAGGTCACTTATCTGTTCTTCTGCCTTAGTTATTCTGCTATTGATTCCTTCTAGAGAATTTTTAATTTCATTTATTGTGTTATTCATCACTGTTTGTTTTTTCTTTTGTTTTTCTAGGTCCTTGTTAAATGTTTCTTGTATTTTCTACATTCTATTTCCAAGATTTTGGATCACGTTTACTATCATTACTCTGAATTCTTTTTCAGGTAGACTGCCTATTTCCTCTTCATTTGTTTGGTCTGGTGGGTTTTTACTTTGCTCCTTCATCTGCTGCATATTTGTCTGTCTTCTCATTTTGTTTAACTTACTGTGTTTGGGGTCTCCTTTTCAGAGGCTGCAGTTTCGTAGTTCCCATTGTTTTTGGTGTCTGACCTCAGTAGGTAAGATTGGTTCAGTGGGTTGTGTAGGTTTCCTGGTAAAGGGGTCTGGTGCCTGTGTTCTGGTGGATGAGGCTTGATCTTGTCTTTCTGGTGGGAAGGACCATGTCTGGTGGTGTGTTTTGGGGTGTCTGTGAACTTAGTATGATTTTAGGCAGCCTCTCCGCTAATGGGTGGGTTTGTGTTCATGTCTTGCTATTTGTTTGGCATGGGGTGTCCAGCACTGGAGCTTGCTGGTCATTGAGTGGAGCTGGTCTTAGCATTGAGATAGAAATCTCTGAGAGAGCTCTCACCGATTGATATTACGTGGGGCTGGGAGGTCTCTGGTGGTCCTATGTCTTGAACTAGGCTCTCCGACCTCAGAGGCTCAGGCCTGACACCAGGCCAGAGCACCAAGACCCTGTTCAGCCATATGGAGATCCTAGAGGGGAGTCACTGCATGCCATGCAGGGCCACAGAGGAAGCTCCAGAGTCTGGTCGGGTGGCAAAGACAGGAGCAAGAAGAAACTCTAGGCCAGAGCCTTTAATGGGGTTTCTGAACTTGAGTTTACTTGGGAATAGCAGAGGAACTGCAATTCTAGAAGGCACAATGTTGCAAGTCATAGGCCAGTCTGTGGAGAGTTCAGGATGGGCTGTATTTATGGGGAAGGAGCACCAAAAAGTGACTTTTTAAATTACATGTTTTCCTCCTCAACTATCTTCTCCCTGGTAAACACCAAGTCATAGTCATATGTTCTTAGTTTCTTCTCAAAATAAAGATTTTCCTGCTTTAAACACTACTGAGGCAATATCATGACAAACACTCTGGAAGATTCTGTTCTGTCATCTTTCAAATTGTCATCCAAGTCCTCATTTCAAAGAATGCATCACTGATAATGATGCAAAAGGGAGAATATCAGAGCATGATTTCTGGATCCCCAGTAGAGATATCATTGGAACATGGAAAAATGGTTTCTTAACTTGATGGAAATCATATGGGAGCCAGGAAAATTGAATGAATACTGAAATACACATTACCATTCTTTGGTAAGGTTCCTTCAGATTAGAATCACCGTCAGTATTAGTTTTGATATCGTAGATTGTTTGGCACTGATGAAGTTTCATGGCTGTGTAATTATTTTTGAAGCTTTCCAAGACTGTTGAATTTCTATAATAAAATGAAGATTAAGAACTCTGTTCAGCTCTCAAAGGTGTTACAAGCTATCCTAAGGCAATAGCACAGCTCCTACTAAGGAATGTATCCAAGCTCCAACTTGCAGGAACAGTCTTCAATCCATGGCTCATAATGCTTGTGACAATAAGAAAAGGAATGTGATCCAAGTCAGAATTCTTTCTAAGAGATTTTATCACTGATACACAATCTTCAATTAGGTGAACACCCTTTTTCTTTGGATGTATGCTAAAAGTCAGATGCTAAATGTTAACTGTAAAACTGTGTTGATTATCTTAAGTAACATAGATAGAAAATCTGAGCATTTTAAGCAAAAAAGACTGTGACTTGTGTTGAATAATAATTACTTTACATGCTGTACTGTAACATCTCATTTTGATTTAGCATAGGAAATTGGGATTTCCTCCTTTTCTTCTCTTCCCTTCCCTTCTCCTTCATTCACTTTCCCCCATCACTTCCTCCTTTCCTCTATTCTTTCCTTCCTTTCTTTTCCTCTATCATTACATTTTTCTCTTTTATTCAGATTGGGGAAAAAGTTAAAATTTCTAACAGTTCTAAATCCTATCTAAATTTGGTCTGTTGGCATCTAAACTTTGAGGTGTTTTTATTGAAATTTTTAAGCAGAATTACTTTAGGAAGTTAGATTTGCCTCTTAAGCATTATTAATACAATAAAAACAAAGTATTATTATAGAGAAATCAGAATCTTTTGGTGCATGTCTTCAACTCATTAAGATTTCTTTTCTGGAAAATATTTACTACACTGAGTTATAGCTAAATTAAATATGGTGAATGGATCTCTCCTAAGGGGATAAACTAAATTAAACTGGGAAGAGACCAAATCTAATTGTATTGCATCTTTATAATCAAGCAACAAGAATCCTTAGTCTACCCCCATCCTTTTTTTATGGTAACATTCACACTTTATCACTGTGGCTGATATTCTGCATTTTTCTAAAGGAAATAGGAAATAAAACATTAAAAACTAAAGTACTCTTAATGATTACTCATTTTTGGTAATGTTATGTGTTCATGTTTCTGGACAAAAGTGTTGTAAAATTTACTAATTATATATAATCATTTACTTTCCACGATTTTCTTGATAATTTAGTCTTTATATTTCGTCCACTTATCTATTCAACAAATATTTATCAAGCAGCTAGACATTGGGAGCACAAAGAATACCACATGGTCCCTGCTTTCAGGTCTTCTGTCTACTTGGGCAGACTTATAAACTAATGGAAATAAGTAGATAGAGTAATAGATAAATGGGTAGATAATAGATAGTAAAGGCTCTCTAGCAAAGCTGTATAGAAAGTGCTTTTGGAAGAAGAAAGTGGTGAATTTTTTTCTGCAGGGAAATCCAGATAAATGTCATAGGAAAACTAACATTTACATTGAGTTTCTGAAATTGAGTAGAGAATGATAAGGCCAATCTAAGCAAAATACTAGCTAATACTTATTAAGCATCCTATATACATTTTACATGTGTAGCAAAATAGGACTAGAAAGGCAGGTAACATGTCAAGGTCACACAGCTGATGAGTGGAAGATTCGGAATTGGAACTCAGGTGATTTGACTTTAGAATCTACACACACTCAAGATAACACTGCAAATGAATGGTAACAAGAAATCTAATAGATTGTTCTGGATCATAGAATCTGAGATGCTTGGGAACCTATGGTGATGAGCCTAGATATTATTTATAGTTTATTATGAAAGCCCTAAAGTGTTTTGCCAAAGAATTTAGATATAATCCATTAAAAAGTATCCAAAGCTCTTAAGCAGAGAAATCATAAGCTCTGAGGAGGGTGGTTTTTTAAATCAAAACTACAAATTTAGAATTTAAAAGTAAGAGAGACAGGACAGTTATTTAAGGGACAGGGAAGCTACACTGCAGAAAGGAAGGGTGGGAGTACACCCCAGTCAAAGATTGGGTGGGGTACACTACAGTTCCCTCAACTGTTAATTATTGTTAATTCAGGGTCTCTGTAGGGGAAGAAGGGCCTATAGTGCCCTAGTCTGCCATCTTGCTGACATCGAGCAACTCACTTTTTAAGCCACAACCAGTTTTAATGTATTTACCTAAACACTTCAATTCAATATTACCTAGGATGAAATCTATATCTCAAAATACTTTAAACGCTCCTCTTGCCTTTTGGATGTAAATTACTCTGAAGCACAGATGACAGGGCTTTTCATGATCTAGCCTCCACATAGAATTCCAGGTTAATTTCTTCCCTGAACTTGAACTCTACAATAGAGTCAAGACTGAATTTTTAGCCAACATACTCTGAAGAAATCAAAATCGAGGTGCCAACTGATCAGGTTCTGGTGAGGGCACTCTTCTTGGGTCGCAGATGCCCATCTTCTCACTACATCTACATATGGTGTTTCTTCAGTATGTGCAAATGGAGAAAGACAGAAAGATATCTCTCCTTTCTTATAAGACCAGTAATCCCATCATGAGGCCCCCACTCTCTGAACCTAACCTAACTCTAGCTACATCCCAAAGACTGCATCTTCAAATACCATCACATTGGGGGTTAGGGCTTCAATATATTAATTTTAGGTGGGGAGGCACAAACCAATCCATAGCACACCCCAACCCCAATTCTACTTTCCCTTTGCCTAACTAAGTTAGGCAAAACTCTTCTCAGTTATTTTTCCAATATATTTTTGCAACTAATTCCTAATATTTCCTGTGTAACTCTAATTCAACTTAACTTAGATCTTTTAATTTTATTGTTTATACCTTTTAATCTGTCATATTTTGTCTATTTTTTCTTCACACTTTCCTCAATAACTTCTTCAGATTTCTATGCCAGTTTATTTTCTCAAGTGTGCTCCATATGCTGTATTATTTGTCCATTAAATTATGTTTGTAATCATAATTTTTTCTACTTAAAAAATTTCTTTTCACATTTTATCTGTGTTTTTAAAGAATTTTGATTCATTGTTTATATATTTTTTAATTGTCAGTTAAAATTTGATTGTTATCTCTTATGGTAGCATATTTTCTTATGTGCTCTTAATTTTGGATTTTGAGCTCATATGATGAGTTCCTCTACAGAAGATCTGCATTTGTTCATGCCAAGTGCCCAAGGAGTTAGTTACTATCTCAGGATATCTTTAGTTAGTTTTACTGGCTTTAGGTTTTCTGAGATGCCTTGGTAATGCAAATTTAAGCCCAAAACCTTGTTGGTAGAGAGACTAAATTACAAACTCTCTAGGGAAATTCTTTTTTTTTTTTTTTCCTATCCAGTGCTGTGACTAAAAATAGTTACTATGTTCATGTTTCTGTGATGGAGTAAATTTTTCCCTGATTAACATTTTCCCCTTAAGATGCAAAGCTAAATATGAGAGTCTGATTTGTACCTTTTACCTTGTACAGGCTTAAGACATTGTCACCTTTCATAAGTAGCTCTTAAAACTACTCTTGGTTTCCTGCTCTTAGCAGACATCTTCGGAAAGCGCAGAACTTACTCCTGTTTACTACTCAGATTTTATTTCTTCATTTATGTCCCCCCAAGAATTCCCTTTGTGTGTGTGTGTGTGTGTGTGTGTGTGTGTGTATGTACCTTCCCTTATATTTTAAGATATCTATCACATGTAATCAGCTTTCAGCACTGACTGGTATAAAAAATGTTTTTTTCTAGAATAACTACTTATCTATTTTGCTAGCAGCAGCAGAAGTTTCCAATTCATTAGATCTCAACTTAAAGCTTTCACTCACTAGATCTCTTCATCATAGATTTCGTTAGGTACCCATCTGTGCCAGTTAACCATTTATTGCCTCTCAGCTCCAATTCATTCTTTTTGCCTGCTTTGTGAAAATGGATTTGGGCCCTTTAAATATTTTCTTTGGCAGGCACATTTTAACTTTGTCAATAAAAAGTACTGTAGAGAAATATCAGGAGAAAAGGGTTTGCTCCCTGCTTCCTGTGAGCTCTGCTCCGTCAGTTCCCAAAGTGTGTGGCTTCTCCAGTGACCAGCTCCTGCTGTGCACTTTCCTCTTTGGGCACATTTTGTAGCAGTGTCTCTGATAAAACACGTCCTCATCAACAGGTTTCCCCAACACCCAAGAGGACCTATTTCTGGAAAGTTCTAGAGGGTAGATTTCCAGCAAGTTCTGCTGGTGCAGCACTACAGTGACTTAGCTGCATACAGTGAACCATGGAAGGCTCTCTCCAACAAGGTCTGGATCTCAGCCCTTGGGAGAAGGACATGGGCTTTTTCTTGGATGTTCTATCTCAGAGTTAGTGGTAGTGGCTGCTCCTTATATTTGCTATTCTTGTATTCTTTAGAGTTCTCTTTACTTCTTGTTAACCAGTCCCTCTTTACTCCAATCCTCTGTTGTATTTAATTATTCTTCACATTATCTAATACCTCCTCATAAGACATTTTTGCCTCAATTTAGTCATAAGTTTGTATTGTAAACTCATTTCAAGGCCTGTCTTCCCCATAGTATGCTAGCTACTTCATAGACAGTACCTAATATATATATATTATATATATATATAGAGAGAGAGAGAGAGAACAAAAGAAAGACTAAAAATAAAGCACTGCCCAATGTTTGCCTACATTACGCACAACTGAAAGTCTTAATTCCCTAAAATACCTAAGAAGTTCATATGTATATTCTCCTCTTCAAATGTAAGTGGATGTTTTCCCCATGTTAAAAAAAGTTTAATCCAAATTAACCAAATGGCATAAAAGATAAAAATAATAGTAAAAATGTTGAATACAAAGGTATAGAGACTTAACATATATGTTCTGTCAATGGAGCTAGTCTTACTAATGTATCCAAGTGTGGACATTACAAGAACATCCAAGTGGATAAAAAGCCAAAATTTACTATGCTTATACAACATCTTGCTTCCCACTGAAACAAACTTTTAATATTGAGATATTTCACAAAAATCCTCTTTGTAAAGAATGTAGTATAATATCATAGGTGAGGTATACCTAACTTCATCTGAATAGCTTCTGATTCAGCTCTCTGGCAAAGGAAAACGGCAATAGTAACAGAGGGAGGAAAGAAAGTTTAATAAGATCATCTGTAGGAGGATAATATTTAGAAAAGCAATTGCTGTATTTTTCCTTAGTTTCCTATGTCCATTTTCTTCTTTGAAGAAAATCCACCATCATTATCTTAAGAGGAGGATAATAGGACAGAACAAAGAAAAATGCAATATATTTTTAAAAACTTTTTTTCAGGCATAAAATAATATACTTGGAAGAATGTGTGATTATTCAGCATCAGTATTCCTCATTAATACTACTTTCAACCTGCAAAACTAGATGGAATTTTCCTGTACTGGCAAAGGGGGAAAGAGTTATACAGTCTGTCCTCTGTATTTGTGAATGAGAAACTCATGGATACAGAGGGCAGACTGTACTACATCATTTTGTAAGAGATTGAGCATCTTCAGATTTTGGTATCCGTAGGAGTGAGCAGGAACCAATCCCCTGCAGAAACGGAAGAGGGACAACTGTACAGGGAAAGATGGAAGCTTAGAGTCTAGTGGGTCTCTGATAAGAGTCTATGCCATGTTCTTCTCCTACCAAATTTGAATAGCTAAGAACGCCAGAAAACTCATAACCCAAGTTGAGATAATCAGAAGAGATATGACAGAAATTTGTAATACAAAATGAGCTAATTAGAGTAAATTTTAAGTTCAAATCAAGAGCACAATCTTCAAAAATTCTTTAAAATTTGCTTAATTAAAGTATGGTCAGTTGCATGTTCAGTGGACAACACGGATCAAGGAAATAAGATTAAGGGCATGAATCTGCTATTGAAACCTGAAATGCTCAAGTATCCTGTAAATAAGTCTGGAGAAAGAGGCATATATCAAAAAGAAGGGTGGGTGTCACTACTGGTATACAGAATTTACTGGGATCAAAAATATATAAAGCCAACTAGTTTTTTTTTTCTTTCTCTGTGATCTTTATTTAAGGTTTGCCTCTTATTTTTTGTTTTATTAATCCAGTCTTAAATCTTTTAAATTGAGATATAATTGATTTATAACATTATATTAGTTTCAGGTATATAACTTAATGATTTGATATTTGTATAATGATCACCACAGTAAGTCTAATCAACATCTATGGCCACACATGGTTATAAATATTTTTCTTGTGGTGAGAACTTTTAAGATCTACTCTCTTAGCAACTTTCAAATATACAATACAGTATTGTTAACTATAGTCACCATGCTGCACATTACATCTCCATGACTTACTTTTTTTTGTTATTTTTTATTGAAGTATGGTTGCTTTACCATGTTGTGTTAGCCTCCACTGCACAACAAAATGTATCAGTCATACACATACAGATATCCCCTCCCTTTCGGACTTCCCTCCCATTTAGGTTACCACCGTGCACTAGGTGAGTTCCTGGTGCTATACAGCATGTTCCCATCACCTGTCCATTTTATACATAGTATCAATAATGTATATGTGTCAGTCCCAGTCTCCCAATTCTTCTCACCCCACCCTTTTCCCCCTTGGTATCCATACTGAATGTAAGACCAGACACTATAAAACTCTTAGAGGAAAACAGAGGCAGAACACTCTTTGACATACACTACAGCAACATCTTTTTTGACCCACCTCCTAAAGTAATGAAAATTAAAAGAAAACTAAACAAATGGGACCTAATTAAACTTAAAAGCTTTTGCACAGCAAAGGAGACCATAAACAAGATGAAAAGACAGCCCTCAGAATGGGAGAAAATATTTGCAAACGAAGCAACTGACAAAGGATTCATCTCCAAAATACACAAGCAGCTCATGCAGCTCAATATCAAAAAAACAAACAACCCAATCAAAAAATGGGCAGAAGACCTAAATAGACTTTTCACCAAAGAAGACATACAGGTGGCCAACAAACACATGAAAAGATGCTCAACATCACAAATTATCAGAGAAATGCAAATCAAAACTACAATGAGGTATCACCTCACACCGGTCAGAATGGCCATCATCAAACAATCTACAAACAATAAATGCTGGAGAGGGTGTGGAGAAAAGGGAACCCTCATACATTTTTGGTGGGAATGTAAATTGATACAGCCACTATGGAAAACAGTATGGAGGTTCCTTAAAAAACTAAAAATAGAACTACCATATGACCCAGCAATCCCACTGCTGGGCATATACCCAGAGAAAACCGTAATTCAAAAAAACACATGCACCCCAATGCTCATAGCAGCACTATTTTCAATAGCCAGGACATGGAAGCAACCTAAATGTCCATTGACAGAGAAACTGATAAAGAAGATGTGGTACATATATACAATGGAAGATTAGCCATAAAAAGGAAAGAAATTGGGTCATCTGTAGAGATGTGGATGGACTTAGAGAGTGTCATACAGAGTGAAGTAAGTCAGAAAGAGAAAAGCAAATATCGTATAATAACGCATATATGTGGAATCTAGAAAAATGGTATAGACGATATTAGTTGCAAAGCAGAAATAGAGACACAGATGAAGCCAACTAGTTTTTTGAGAAACTTGTACTACTCAAAGAGCTCAGTGGGGATTAGACAGGATTGGGATTGTTCAATAGAAAATTAGTAAATTTTACCCAGACTCCCATTTCTATAGGCAGGCAGCAGCCCTCTCCATATGAGTCCATTCCAACAAAGATAATATAAAGAAAAGGTCAGGTAGGAGGTGGAGCCAGGAGAAGAGAGATGGATCGACTGAAAAACAACTATGGGGGAACATTACTGGAGCTTCATTAAGGAACATTACCAAACAAGATTTTAGAATAATTATGGACCAACGACTACTGTATGCCTCCTATTTTACTCTTTTTCAATGGAAGCATTTATAGCAATTATCTTGTCCTCACCCTGCTACTATTTTTTGGGTTTTTTTGAGACGAATTGCAAATAACCTGACATCCTATTTCATAAAACCCAGATCAAGAGGAGCCAGATGTAGAAATTGACATCTGACCATATTGACCCAGATGTAGAGATTATTACAAAATCCTAGACTTTGAGTCTTTTGCAAGTTTTCCCAGTGGAGGAGTAAATGTATTCTGTGCTTTAAAGGGAGGAAAATGACACTTTGTAACCAAAGGTTAGTCTATGACAAACTGTACTATTATTTCCAATTATTTGCTGCCTAACTGTAATAGGATTATACATCTCTCCCTAATGTCATGTTACTTGTACTAGCTGTCTGTAAGAGAAATATTACTATTTTTCCCTGTCCCATTGTCATAAGGTACAGTCATGTGACTTGCTTTGACCCGTGAAATAGAAGAGGTGACGGAAGGTATTCTGAACCAAAGCTTTTAGATCCATCTTGTGACCCTTCTAGTTATCCTGCATTTCACTCTATGTCCCCCAAAATAGCATGTCCAGATTTAGCTGGATCCTAGAATACAAAAAGCCAGCTAATTAAATATAATTGGCATCACTTTTAATCCAGAGTATGAAAAAAATAATAGAGTTTATAATCTTAGACACTAGCAAATGGGAAATCTAACAATTTTAATCCTAAGGATACATAGTGCCTTTTATCCCTGATATCTATCTTAATCCATGAATCTTTATTGAACTTTAAATATTTTCAGATTAGAAGCTTCTGTGGGGGACCATCAATGTTTAATAGTATTTCTTATATTTTCCTGAATGTTCATGACAGTGTATCCAGATCAATAAATGTCTGCTAAGACTTCTCTGAGGTGCTTGAGAGTTAGGACAAAGCTAAGACATCGAGTACACAATCTTAGAGCTAATGATCTCCTATTTAACACTCAGAGGAAGAGTAAAGTATCAGAATGGGACTAATTTTCTAAAAGGATTGAGGAAAAGTAATCAAGCATAATATTCTAGGAGGCAACAATACCATTTTTAAAGTAAATTGCAAATTGTTAAGACGAGTTCTAAGTAAGAAAAGTCAATAGACATGGGTAACATGCTGAGATACTATATAAATGTCATTGAGTCAGTGAGAATTTTGTGAATAAAGCCTGCTGATTTAGGTCAACTTGGAGAAATTACTGAAAAAAACAATAAAGATGATAATCTTTAAAATCTTTTTTCTTCTACTGCATGAGAACTGATCATCCTAGTTGCCCACTTATGGGAAAAAAGGAGCTCAAAGATTAGCACTTGACTATTCATCACACCTTTATGAAACTGGTAACAGGAAATGTGTATTTTTAATCATCACAGAGACTGACTTATTTGCATGACAATTTCCCAAAAGTTAATAATTTAAGAATTGGCCATTCCCAAAACGTGAAAGTATTTATGAGCCCTGTCTGGCCAGGTGTGTGTGCCTTTTTATTTTTTTTAATAAGTCACAGTATAGCACTATGCTTAGAACAGAGGGGGTGTACATGTAGTACATATATACACATAGCAAATGCTGAATGATTGAATTGATGAACTTAAGACTAAAGCTCAATTATCTTGCCTCTAATCACTCTCCTGCAAGTAACATACACATACTATGCCCAAGGAAGCTCCTCCTTCATTCTCTCTTTAATTAAGTTATTGAAGCATTGAGCTTTAGAGTAGTGAGTGAATTTTGAGATATTGGCCTATTTATTTTGCTTCTATGAATAAGTTTTTATGGGGGTTCAAATAGTATAATTATGGCTACTCTCCAAATTCAGACAGTAGAAAAGTGGGAGGAGTATAATTTAACTCTTGTGAAGTATTTGTTAAAAATTACTGTACCAGGAGCATAATAATACCAATGAGCAAAGGTAGCTTGAATAATTCAGTACCATGACGCTCTTTTTAAGGCAGCACAAAAGTGGGTTCTAATATCTTATTTATTGTTTATTTCCAGGCTAACACGTTTATTGTCTCCAAAGAAGTGAAAAATACCTGTGGAAGTTGGAAATTTTTCATGGAAAAAATAAACAAGATATCTTGCTATTTCTTCCATAAAGTCCATAAAGGTCCAGATGTTGAAATGCTTTTACAAAGCAGGTCATAGGCAGAAGCAGAGTGAATGTTATAATAGTAGGCAACTGAGGCATCAGGTATTGCAGTGCAGAACTAGAAAACATTTCTATGAGGCTCTGATGTACCATACCATGCCTGCTAGCCTTTAATCAGGGAACCAACTTGTCTGCCTGTGCCAGTATTTCCCTTTTAATGGATATATTACACATTACTGGTCCAATCTATTCCAAGTTAGAAATAGCTTTGCTAAAGAGAGATACTGTAGAACAATGGAAAAGCCCAGGATTGTGAGTAAAGATTAGAGGGTAGGAAGAAGGAACAGGAACTAAAATTTGTTCAATAACTGACCACATGTCAAGTGCTATGACAAATATTATCTAATTCAACTTAATTCCCCCAATAACCTAGAGACAAATGTAGTTGTAGTTCACTTTGAAAAATAGGAAATAGGTTCAGAAAGATGATGGAAGCTACTAGATGTCACACAGCTGTTCTGTTCCTGTGCCACAATATAAATGCATGCCTGTCTTAGGCCAGGTTCCAAACTCCCTTCCTGCTTCTGCGGCTAATGACCTCCATGAACATTTGTGAGTTACATTCCCAAGGTCTATGCTTTGGTTTTCTCTTCCTGTGATATTTAGATAATACCATTTATTGTTATAATGGTATTATTTACCTAATGGCCATTGATCTGGGTGCTTTTGAGAATTGTTTTGATAATAGGGAGGTAAAGTATTTTCAACATAGAGAAGCACTGCGCAATGTAAGTTACTTATAGCTTTCAGTGAATTTACTCACAGTGGAGGGACAGCCATTGTACTAACACTCTGGGCTTCTCTCTGCCTCCTCATCTCTTATCTGGCACATCTAAAAACACAATCTGACTTTGGGGCTTCCCCGGTGGCGCAGTGGTTGGGAGTCTGCCTGCCAATGCAGGGGACACGGGTTCGAGCCCTGGTCTGGGAGGATCCCACATGCCGCGGAGCAACTGGGCCTGTGAGCCACGACTACTGAGCCTGCGCGTCTGGAGCCTGTGCTCCGCAACGGAGAGGCCGCGATAGAGAAAGGCCCGCGCACCGCGATGAAGAGTGGCCCCAATTGCCGCAACTAGGGGGAGCCCTGGCACACAAACGAAGACCCAACGCAGCCAAAGATAAATAAATAAATAAATTAAAAAAAAAAAAAAAAAACACAATCTGACTTTGCCCTTATTCACAATAAAGCTAAAACGCAATTTTTATATGCCTAAATTCTTTGTCTCTCAATTGTTTCAGAAATTGAGAAGGAGCAGTTTATTTTTTTCTTCCTTTCTTGAAATTCATTATTGACATTCCTGTTGACTTGTTTTCTACTTTCAACTACCAATTCATGGACATAAGCCCTTTGAACATGTCCAGTTTTGGATGTGACATGATTTTGTAACCTTCTCGATATCTTTTAAAGTAGTTTTATTTAGTCACGTAAATCTTGGGTCTTACAAACAAGTTAGGCCCTTGCATTAGAAAAACAGGAAACAAATGTTTGAGAACATATTTTAAGTAACTGCACAATTATATTGTTTTTTTTCAGGCACTAAACTTTAATATGTGAGAGCAACAAAATATACTTGCAATCTTTGGAAACAGATGGAAGATTAAGTATATGGTTATTAAAATATCCACTTATTGTTCTCTAGTACAATATGTTTTTCTAAGTTTGGGCTTATTATGGTGATTAATGTGATAGTTAAGTACACTAAATGGCCAGGAAAATGTAGAAGTTTAGTAGGCAACATCTTGCATATGTGAAATCTCAAGGAATGCTTGCCATGTAAAAATACACCCTGGCTCATAAATACATTTTGAAGTTCTTACTAATCTCAGAATAAAATAGCAAGTATCATTGCTTTACTATGTACTCACTGATACCAAGATAAGGTATCTACTTATCTGGAGAATTATTTTTCCTTTGGATACTTCAAAAAATATTTTCTATTTTTCTGTTAAGTTGAAAATAAAGGAAATGTCGTAATTACTGTTGCATTCTTAGAGCTCTGTCAGGTACTTAGAGGTTCAGGTTGATATGACTGGGATATCTGCACTCATTTTGGTATGCTATATTGTGATTTGTAAGAAATATCTATTTGGTTTTTGTCCTTGATTTCTGACACAGAGTTCCTAAAACTCTTGGAATTTCCTAAGTGTTGAGAGCAATAAAGATAGCTTTTGTTATGTTAATGAGGAGACGTTCAGAAAGCACATAAGAATGGGGGCTGGCTGCCAGAGATGAACAAGTGATTAGAGGATTGGAGCTTTCACTCACACTCCACTGACCTCCAGGTAAGCAAGAGGGGCTAGAGGTCAGATGGATCGCCAATGGCAAATGATGTAATTAATCATTCCTATGTAATGAAGTCTCCATAAAAACCCCAAAAGGACTTTGTTCAGAGAGCTTCTGGACTGGTGAACATGTAGAGATGTGGGGAGAGTGGCACGCTGAAAGGAAGAATGAATGGAAGCTCTGTGCCCCTTCCCACATACCTGGCCCTGTACATTTCTTCCATCAGGCTGGTCCTGAATTATATCCTTTTGTAATAAACCAGTGATCTAGTAAGTATAATGCTTCTCTGAGTTCTGTGAGCTGCTCTGGCTAATTAATCGAATTGGAAGAGAGGGTCCTGGAAGCCTCTGATCTACAGCTGGGGATCAGAAGCATAGGTGATAACTTGGGCTTGTGACTTGGAGGAAGGGGGAGGGCAGTCTTGAAGGTCTGGGCCCTTAACCTGTGCCATCTGATGCTATCTCTGGGTAGACAGTGGCAGAATTAAGATGAATTGTAGGCCAGAACTTTGCTGGTTGGTGGTGGGGGAAACCTCCCCCAGATTGGAATTGGTACCAGAAACCCTTTTAGGTACATATCCTGAAGTGGGTAGCATGCATGCATATAATAAGTACCTAGTCTCAGAAAAATTAGTCACAATCCCTTTCAAGATTCTCTTGATATTATAATATCTGATGATGAATGGGTTTGAAGGTCCAGGTTAGGTGATACCTAAATAGCATTCATAGAATCATAGAATTTTAGATTTTTAGGGAATTATAAAGATCATCTAGTCTGTTAATGTGTTACAGTTTAATGTTTTCCATATCCCTTTGGGATTTCCCTCTTATCTCTGAAGCATCTTTACCATTACATACAAAAATATTTTTTGATAAATTATTTCATTTAAAAATGAATGGGGCTTCCCTGGTGGCGCAGTGGTTGAGAGTCTGCCTGCCAATGCAGGGGACACGGGTTCGAGCCCTGGTCTGGGAAGATCCCACATGCCGCGGAGCAACTGGGCCCGTGAGCCACAATTACTGAGCCTGCGCGTCTGGAGCCTGTGCTCCGCAACAGGAGAGGCCACGATAGTGAGAGGCCCGCGCACCGCGATGAAGAGTGGCCCCCGCTTGCCGCAATTGGAGGAAGCCCTCGCACAGAAACGAAGACCCAACACAGCCATAAATAAATAAATAAAAATAAAATTTAAAAAAAAAAAGAAAAAAAAAAAGCCATTGTGTCTAGAAAAAAAAAATGAATAAATATATATACATAATTAAAATAATCTTATATCAAAGTTATAATAAAATGTTAATTCATTTTAAGATAAATTAACATTAAAATAAATTATATATGGATATGGATATAAAATAAAATTAAATTATTTTATATACATATGTGTATATAAATGTATATATACCTACATACATATAAACACAAACTCTCTAAGTCATCTTTTTTATAGCAGTAGGATATGCATACTACAAACAGTGATCTTCTTGAAAACCACTCATTGTGTTTACATCCTGTCCTCCATAGTAGGACATCTCTGGGAACAAATGTGAGCAGATATCTGTATCCCTGTAATATTTATTTATTGATCATAGTTCTATAATTCTATGATCAATAAATAAACTGAGGTTCAGAGGAGGTTATATATTTCTTCCAGGTAATATCTTTTAAAGTATATTTAAATAGAGTCTTAGAAATTACCAGATTGTTTAAAACAAGTACATTCCTTTGTGTATAAGCCATGAAAAGATATACTCAAGAGAAGTAAACATGTAAGAGTTGTTTCCAGCCATGGGGTCAAAGATAACTGAGTGGTGACAGAATTGGTAACACATTGTCACAGTTTTGGGCGTGAGTGGCTAACTAGTTTGATACCATACTCAGTGAGAAAGCCTTCTTGACAACTTTTACAGCATTGTAAAAAGTATGTTTTTTTTGCAAAATGCTACTCATATGATACTAGTCTCATAAACAAGGAAAGCATTTTACTTCCCAGATCTTTTTTTTCCCTCCCTATTTCAAAATATCTTTTTTATTTTTAAAGAAGTGGCACATAGAACAATGATTCCAGGCCAATTCTGTTCATTTCAGATGGATAGATTTTCAGCACATTCACTTCACACTGTAACATTTTTTTCTTCTTAAGTTTACAATGAAGATAGGTACTGAAGAGCTAGTGAATGAGCTTGAAACAAGATGAGTGTCTAGGATGAGAGAATCTACAGACCCTTACCTTTATACCTACAATCTTGACAGCCCTCTCTTGCAACGCTTCCCTGCCTGTTCACTATCCTTCAAAATTCTTCATCCTCTAAGTCCATCAGATGTATGATGGGCTTACCCATTAAGTTTATTTTAGAAAATAAATTTTTCTAAATTTCATAAAAAGATCAATTTTCTTAGAATCTTCACTTATAAAGAATCAGCATAAAACGGCCTCTAAATTACCTAATGTCAGTGACAGATGCTTAGTAAAGGTTTCATATGTCTCCAGTTATCCTAGTTTATCATAAGTCTCTCATTCTGATCCCATAGTTGTATTCTTATTTAAACACACACACACAAACATATAGCATAATGGCAATGAATGCATGCCCAGTGTATATGAACCACACAATTGTCATGGTTGCTTGGCAACCACTGAGAGGTACTATATACTGGAGAGCAAGGGGATACAAAGCGATGAATGAAAGCCTTATCATCTGCACTGATTTCAGGTGAAGGGAAACTGTCTTCAATGCAAAAATGCCTCCTTTGGGTTATGAAATACAAACAGAAGAAAAAAGTTTGTCTATTTTTTAAAATTAAGCTAAATCATCAGTTGTATTGTGATAGGACAGTAAGTCATTTCATGCAAAAATAGCTGATTATTGGTCAAAAGAAGAGATGGATGTACCTAACAAATTAGCTTTTTTTTTTTTAAATTATTAGCACCTTTAATTATTATTTATTTATTTATTTATTTATTTGTCTGTGTTGGGTCTTCGTTGCTGTGCGAGGGCTTTCTCTAGTTGCGGCGAGCGGGGGCCACTCTTCATCGCGGTGCACGGGCCTCTCACCATCGCGGCCTCTCTTGTTGCGGAGCACAGGCTCCAGACGTGCAGGCTCAGTAGTTGTGGCTCACGGGCCCAGTTGCTCCACGGCATGTGGGATCTTCCCAGACCAGGGCTCGAACCCGTGTCCCCTGCATTGGCAGGCAGATTCTCAACCACTGCGCCACCAGGGAAGCCCTAACAAATTAGTTCTTGAGTGTACTCATGTGGTAAGGTGAACTACTGATACTGCTTTGAACACATATGTATTTTCCCTCTTATTCCCATATTGAAGGAAATCTTACTAGACTTGAATTTTTAGCATGTATTTAAAAAAATATATTGGTCCAAAATAAAAACTTTTGCTACTTGAAAACACTGTATTTTTCTCTCCACAACGTCTATGATATAATTGCGTAATATCTTAAATATAGATTCTAAAGGAAATGAGCAGATTCAGTCATTACTCTTATTAAACCTTTTTAGTTTTGACTTCCCTGGGTCACAAAATTTCATGTCTTACTGAAATGGCTATTTTCCATATTATTCATTAATGTCTCTGCTTATACTTTTGCACCTTTTAGTTTCGGAATACTTGTTTCCTTCCAAATAGTCACCTTTTGTTCTCCAGGTAAGATAGTCAAATATATCTGCACTCAGATGTCTATAGAAAAATAATTGCATTTCTTTTAAACATGCTACTATCAAATATTGCCAGAGATATAAAACATGATATCTGAGTAAATTTCATACCTAACACCTTCAAAATGTACTTATATATCAAAGCTAAAATGCTTATAAATTTGAAATTTTCAGTCCCATTGCTGATACTTTAAATTACCATCATTTTAATTCCTTCAGTTGCAGGAAATACCATGAGTTACATTTTAAAAAATGATTAGGAAAAGCAGATGAAAAAGCAAACTCTACACTTGCTTCCATGAGTCTAGGAGGAGAGGAGATTAAACTGGTGGGAGAGACACAATTATCTTTTTCTTATTCTCCAACTCCTGTTGGCTCTCCCACGGTAAGTAAATTAGAGAAAACAGATGATTCTAAAAGATGTTTTCATTTAACAAATATTAATTGAGTGTTTCCTACAACCCACTACTAGCCTCCTTTTCTAAATAAGAAAGCAGGGCCATAGATAGGTTAAATAACTTGACCAGTTAGAAAATGTTAGCCAGTGATAGAGCACATAGAAACTCAAGACTCTCAGTCTGAAACCTAAACACTTAATCCCTGAATTTCATTGCTTCTTGGGATCCTTTAACTCATCTGAGTGTTCAACTGAAGGGGTCACTATCCCTCTCTGTAATACCAGCTACTTGACCATAATATACCATAGGAAACTGAAATTACCAATTCCTACATTCATGGGAATTCATCTGTATTTATAACCCACATTTGTGAGTTCACCTGCAGTGTATGGAACTGAATTTACCCCTTCAAACTTTCCACTTTTACTGCCGTTTGGTTTCATTACTATGTTCAACTGGAAAGACTTGTCTTTACTTTTCCCCATTGGACAACTTAACCTAGAAGAGTTTGATCCCATAGTCACCCAATCACCAGTCAGATTTTCTTCAGCATCTCACAATGAAAGCCATTTAAGCAGGTATAAATTTTAGAAACTTTAGTCCTTTTAGAAATGTTGAACTTCTCAGTAGTCCACTTGTTTTCATACCTTTATAGAATATACCAAATCATTGAAAATTATTATGGATGAATAGCAGGGATTGCTTTAAGAAATCCGAGTTTATAGTAGCCCCCCCCTTATCTGCAGGGGATACATTCCAAGACCCCCAGTGGATGCTTGAAACTGTGGATAGTATTAAACCCTATATACACTATGTTTTTTCCTATACATACATACTTATGGTAAAGTTTAATTTATAAATTAGGCACAGTAAGAGATTAACAACAATAATAAAATAGAACAAATAAAACAATATACTGTAATAAAAGTTATGTGAATGTAGTCTTTCACTCTCTTAAAATACCTTGTTGTACAAATTTAATGCCTTTTCCATCTTAACTAAGCACTTATCACACACAGTGGCCATAACTTTTGCGGTTTGAGGTGCAAAAACAAACCTGGCAAAAATTTCTTTTTCCTTCTTTACAATGTCTTTGATAGAAGATTTATTATCGTAGATCTTAGCAACCTCAGCATATGATCTTTCTCTTTCCTTATTAAATCAATATCTTTCACCTTTTCACTTTAAAGGAAGCACTTTACGGCTTCCCTTTGGCATATCGAATTGCCAGCATCACTACTCTTGTGCTTTGGCGCCATTATTAAGGAAAATAAGGCTTACTTGAACACAAGCCCTGTGATACTGTGACAGTGGATCTGATAACCTAGAGACTACTAAGTGACTAATGGGGAGGATGAATTGGACACAGGGATGGTTCTTGTGCCCGACAGTGCAAGATTGCATCACTGCTACTCAAGATGATCTGCAATCTAAAACTTATGAATTGTTTCTTTCTGGAATTTTCCATTTAAATATTTTTGGACCATGGCTGACCATGACAACTGAAACTTAAGAAAGCAAAACCATGGATAAGTGGAGACTATTGTGCATGCTATCAGTTTATTGTACCTGATGTAGGTTGTTGAAAGTTGATTAAGAGGAATTGAAATTTCCAGTCCAAAGTTTTCCCATTACAAATTTATGTTATCGAACTTAGAGTAAGCTGTTCCCAGAACAGTGTGAATTATTTTATTTTGGAATTTTACGACACTTGTGCTTTAATAGAGGGAAAAAAATAAATAGTTCCATTTAATATTAGGTATTTTACCTTTTGGCTTCTAACCATAAACAGAAATTAATAGAGGTGATTAGTTTTTTCATATATACATCAGCAATGATTGGTGTTTCTTGATATACAATATTAAAATCAAGAGGAATTCATTTGAGTTTAGGTCATAGGCAATGATATGTAATAATATCCTCAAGTAAATAAACATTAAGGTATTCATATTTTCAACTGCAAAAACTCAATCTAGATCTTGTCATAAAATTTGAAATGCATTTGATGGCATAATCAGAAAAAAATGTTAGAGTATCTTGATCTATCTATAAATGTGTCTTAAGAGAATAAATATAGCAATGATATAGGACTTGGGATAACTTTTTCCATTGATTCTCAAATAAGTAAAGTAAGAGCTATGTACAATTAAAAGTAAAATATTGAGGGGGGTAGAAAATCATCCATAATTTAAAGAAAAAAATTGAAATTCTATTTATTACAAAAAAAAACAGATAAATATTACTTATATATTACTGCTCCCTTACTTGAGTGGTACTTGAGTAGTTCCCTTCAAATACTGAGTTATAAGACTATAACAGTGAGTAAGGACTGATGTTCTCACAGAAGTTTCTGTCTGTAATAGGAACGTATTTCATAAATCAGAGTCTTCTGGATAATGTTCAGTGTGGATGTTAGCAGTTATTTATACTTCAAATATTAGAATTCCTTTGGAGAGTCAATCTATATGAAGGGCAGAGGCCAATGATGCCTATTAGCCTAAGAAATAGTTCGAATTTTTGGTCATCCATAGGCTGCCCTTGGTTGTCACTTCCTTATCTGAAGGACTGAATCTCTCTACCTGAATGGCATCTTGATGACTGGGAACTCACTATCTATATAGAGACCACCCACATGAGCAGTATTTGCTGGCTGAGATCTGTGATCCTCATGATTAATTTCTTGCACTAGATCCACAGTTACAATAGTCAGTTCACATGTAGAAACATGCTGCTTCTACATCTTAGACTGTGACATCTGCCATGATGTAGAAACTTCTAGACTGTTTAAGCACCAGACTTCTCCCACTTAGTAGAACTGCTCCATGGGGCAGATCCACTCTGTGTATTTTTTTTCCTTGTTAAGAATCTTTTCCTTCCCTTATTTCTTATATTTTCATGCATCAAACAAAATTTATAACTGGGCTGCAAGTTCTGAGTTATGGAATGTCTTTATACATCTCTACTAATGTCAATGTATTAAAATTGTCATTAAGTTATATTTGTTATTAAGTGTACTAGGCACTTTTCATACACACACACACACACACACACACACTTATCTAAACCTTACAACTATTTGAGGTTAGTGCAAATATTCCTTTTTATCAAATGAGGACACCAAGGCACAGAGAGTTTATGGACATTCCATAAGCTCTCATACGAGAAATTGACAGGATTTAAATCTAGGTGTTTTGACTTCTGAGCCTAAGCTCATAAGCACTACATTTCAATTGCTTTTCAAAGTTTCTTTTTAACAGGGTTACTAATCTAGTAATTCAGAGAATGTGGTAGTGTAGTCGACTTAGAATTCAATATAGCATTTGATGAGATATGTCATGGAAATATTTTTCATCTCTTTTTGAAATGGAGAAGCATGTGCTGAATACTTATTTAATCAGGTAGATTTGTACCCTGTCTCAGGATTAAAGGATCTATGCTAACCTGGAGGGAAATGTGTTGTTAGGCCATAAAACTCATTTCAATCTCAAAAGTTAAGCATATTTACTAATGACTTGTGTTTACATATGCAAAACACAATGATCAGACTTACAGATGAGATGACACTGGAAGAGAGGGTAAATGCTTTGAACTCCTGAACCAAAAATATGTTGATAGACTGCAGGAAAGGACTGAATATTAAAAGATAACATTAAACCAGGGGGAAAAAAAAAATCCTAAGATTCTGTACTTTCCTTAGTTCCTCAAGACAAGTATAGGAGTCCATATATTGGAGATGTAGACAAGCAGCAGCGTCCATGAGAATGGTTTAGAGACATTACATCAACAAATCAGGCCTATGTAATCACCAGTTTACTACAACCATCAATAAAGATAACCTGAGCATAGGTATCATGGAGGAAACAGGACAGTACCTACGATGAAGGAAAGGCTAGTGCCACACTATTCAGTTCTGGTCATACCACAGTTTTTAATGTTTATCAATAACTGCACTCAAAGGATAGTGTGACTACCAAGGACGTATTGTTAGGGATATGCCAACAGTTTGGTGAAGGGTTCCATATGACATGAGAATGCTTGAAGAAGGTACAGATGCTTAGCTTGGAAAAGAAATGGAAACATGTTTAAACTTAGTATTTAAAAGATTTTTTTGAAAAGAATAATTAGACAATTGTTTAATCCTCCCAAGAGTAAACTTGAGGGGGAAAGGTGGAAGCCATAATAAGACAAGTTTTTGAACATAAAGAAGTGCCTTGAAATATCCAGAGCTACCAAGTTAGGAAACAGTGAATACCCAAGCATAAGATTGAGAGCTATCTTGCTCTATAGTTGTAGAAGGATTTCAGAGATAAACTGGGATGCTGGATTATATGCTAGTGAAGATTCCCTCCAAACTACACAAAGTTAGGGCTCTTTCCCTTGCCACCCTTTTGTTTGTCTGTTCCTGAAAACTGAGGTCGGATAGGGAAGTGTTAGAGAAAAAGGTAACTGCTTGCTAGTAAGTCTACAGCAGCTCGACACCATGGGAATCATAGGCCTGCTAAGCAGACCTGGTCTCCTTGAGGAACGGCAGCCTTTGCCTGAATGGAACTTTTATATTCTAATCCATCTTCTGTTCTCTGCTTCCCATACACTTAAGTCTCACTTCAAATTTTAAAGATATTTTCCAAAAAAAAAAGGTAGCTCTTTAACTTCTATGACAACAAGGACTCCATTATTCCTCTCCTTGACAAATATTGTTCTGATGCTACAAAAATGTTTAAAGTAGTAGAGTGGGGATGGATCACCTTAGCGGTTCATGGTGAGTCTTTTAATATGACTCCAAAGAGAATATTTTTAATGCAGGGTCTGCCCAGTTGCTGGAGCAGAGTGCTACATGCTTACACTAATACCTCAGAGTAGATCTGCACTGGCTTCCACTGTCTTGGTCCTATCTTTCAACAGAATCTTATCTTCATTCTCTGAAAACTGGTTGAAAGGTAGAGATAAAAAAAAAAGGAAGGGCATTATCATCACTTAAGGGCTGAACTATGTGTTCCTCTTTCACATTTACTATTGCATTTGGTACTCATACCAAAGTATGAGAGTAGGTGTGGCTATCTTGATTTCACAGATAAGGAAACTGAAGTTCAGCTATAGGGAGGGACTGAATCCAAGGCAGAGTACTGGCTGGTGTTAGAGCTGGAGTCCATAATTACACCCTTTGATCTTCTCTCCACTTAGGAGAGGGTGGAAATACAAACAGAGAATGAGTGAGCTTTCAAAAATCTAGTCCTTAATTGCTGCAAATCTACTCCCTGTAAAGATCTGCCATTAATAGGCCCACAAATACAAACAACCCCAAAATAATTAGCATCAGACCACAGGGACTCTGGGAAAGCAGAACCACTGGAGGAAAAAGTAAGTCTCCAGGCTTTTTTCTGTTCCCCATGACCACTAAAACCTTAGAATAGAATCGTATCTATTTATGACACATTCTATTTTTTGTAGACACTGGGCTGAAAAGAAATCAGATTCTGACTAAATTTAATGCTTAACTCATATGTGAGCCTGAAAAAAATAAAAGAAAAAACATATTGTTTTAATGATGGTACATCTGCATGAAAATGATAAAGAATTTTGAAATGGAATAAAATTTTCCCACTTTGTTGCTCAAGTTACTGTTTTACTTCTTTGGAATAGGTAATTAGAAATACCTACTTAAAGGAAAGCAATAATATGTCCAATGTTGTATAAAATCCCTTAGGACTTGATTCTCTTTCTTTCTGAAGAACCATATATTTCTTTGCTACCCTAAGTTCCTTCTGAGTAAGTTATAGCTTTATCAGACACAAGGACAACACCAGACAATTGCTATATTCTGTAAAAGGTATAGCTTCATAGTCTATATATGTGTGAAAACATTGCCTATAGCTCTTTTGCAGATATTGATCAGGCCTGATATCTTATGTGATTTCATGTCTGCTCCAAAAGTACTTTTTGTGCAAATATTCAGGAGATAAAGACACCAGGAAACTCCCAAAACGTAACTACTGTTAAAATCCATACTTCCTTTCCATTTTGTGAAATAGAATATGATACACTTCCTTAGTTTTAAAGGTATTTATAGAATTTTATTTTATAATAGAATTTAAAACAACCCTTTCACATAAAAAGGGCTTAGTGAATATTTCTTGAACAAATATATGAGTGAGTTCATAATAGTAATTCATTTTGGACCTTGAATTCATATTAATATTTCAACTACCAAACTACTGTTTTCTAAGCTCATCGTTACATCGTTATCAATACTAACCTTTTTAAAATGATACCTGTCTCTTTAATTTCTCTTTCTGATCTTTCAATGTTAGTGTATAGGAATGCAAGAGATTTCTGTGCATTAATTTTGTATTGTGCTATTTTACCAAATTCATTGATTAGCTCTAGTAGTTTTCTGGTGGCATCTTTAGGATTTTCTATGTATAGTATCACGTCATCTGCAAACAGTGACAGTTTTACTTCTTCTTTTCTGATTTGGACTCCTTTTATTTCTTTTTCTTCTCTGACTGCCATGGTTAGGACTTCCAAAACTATGTTGAATAAGAGTGGCGAGAGTGGACATCCTTGTCTTGTTCCTGATCTTAGAGGAAATGCTTTCAGTTTTTCACCATTGAGAATGATGTTTGCTGTGGGTTTGTTGTGTATGGTCTTTATTACATTGAGGTTAGTTCTCTCTATGCCCACTTTCTGGAGAGTTTTTATCAAAAATTGGTGTTGAATTTTGTCAAAAGCTTTTTCTGTATCTGTTGAGATTATCATATGGTTTTTACCCTTCAATTTGTTAATATGGTGTATCACATTGATTGATTTGTGTATATTGAAGAATCCTTGCATTCCTGGGATAAATCCCACTTGATTATGGTATACGATCTTTTTAATGTGTTGTTGGATTCTGTTTGCTAGTATTTTGTTGAGGATTTTTGCATCTATATTCATCAGTGATATTGGTCTGTAATTTTCTTTTTTTGTGATATTTTTGTCTTGTTTTGTTATCCAGGTGATGGTGGCTTCGTAGAATGAGCTTGGGAGTGTTCCTTCCTCTGTAAATTTTTGGAAGCATTTGAGAAGGATGAGTGTTACCTCTTCTCTAATTATTTGATAGAATTTGCCTGTGAAGCCATCTGGTCCTGAACTTTTGTTTGTTGGAAGATTTTTTAATTGTAGTTTCAATTTCACTACTTGTGATTGGTCTGTTCATATTTTCTATTTCTTCCTGGTTCACTCTTGGAAGTTTGTACCTTTCTAAGAATTTGTCCATTTCTTCCAGGTTGTCCATTTTATTGGCATATAGTTGCTGTAGTAGTCTCTTATGATCCTTTGTATTTCTGTGGTGTCAATTGTAATTTCTCCTTTTTCATTTCTAATTTTATTGATTTGAATCCTCTCCCTTTTTTTTCTTGATGAGTCTGGCTATAGGTTTATCAATTTCGTTTACCTTCTCAAAGAACCAGCTTTCAGTTTCACTGATTTTTTGCTATTGTTTTCTTTGTTTCTATTTCATTTATTTCTGCTCTGATATTTATGATTTCTTTCCTTCTACTAACTTTGGGTTTTGTTTGTGCTACTTTCTCTAGGTGCTTTAGGTGTAAAGTTAGGTTGTTTATTTGATATTTTTCTTGTTTCTTGAGGTGGGATTGAATTGCTATAAAGACCCAAGATGTGATCTATCTGGGAGAATGTTCCATGTGCACTTGAGAAGAATGTGTATTCTGCTGCTTTCAGATGGAGTGTCCTATAAATATCAAGTAAGTCTATCTGGTCTACTGTGTCATTTAAAGATTGTGTTTCCTTATTTATTTTTTGTCTGGATGATCTGTCCATTGGTGTAAATGGGTTGTTAAAGACCCTGCTATTACTGTGTTACTGTCAATTTCCCCTTTTATGGCTGTTAGCATTTGCCTTGTGTACTGAGGTGCTCCTGTGTTGGGTGCATATATAATTACAACTGCTACTTTTCTTGCAGTGATCTCTTGATCATTATGTAGGGTCCCTCCTTGTCTCTTGTGACAGTCATTATTTTATTTTATTTTATTTGTTAGAGTTTATTTATTGATTTATTTTTTATTTTTGGCTGCATTTGGTCTTTGTTGCTGTGTGCAGGCTTTCTCTAGTTGTGGCAAGGAGGGGCTACTCTTCAATGCGGTGCATAGGCTTCTCATTGCAGTGGCTTCTCTTGTTGCAGAGCATGGGCTCTAGGTGCATGGGCTTCAGCAGTTGTGACACACGGGCTCAGCACTTGTGGATCGCGGGCTTAGTTGCTCCATGGCATGTGGGAGCATCCCAAACCATGGATTGAACCCATGCCCCCTGCATTGGCAGGTAGATCCTTAACCACTGCACCACCAGGGAAGTCCGACAGTCTTTATTTTAAAGTCTACTTTGTCTGATGTGAGTATTGCTACTCCAGCTTTCTTCTGATTTCCATTTGCATGGTATATCTTTTTGCATCCCTTCACTTTCAGTCTGTGTGTGTTTCTAGGTCTGAAGTGGGTCTCTTGTAGACAGCATATATATGGGTCTTGTTTTTGTATCCATTCAGCCAGACTGTGTCTTTTGGTTGAAACACTTAATCCATTTACATTTAAGGTAATTATTGATATATACGTTCCTATTACCATTTTCTTTATTGTTTTGGGTTTGTTTTTGTAGGTCTTTTCCTTCTCTTGTGTTTCCTGCCTAGAGAAGTTCCTTTAGCATTTGTTGTAAAGCTGGTTTGGTGGTGCTGAACTGCAACAAAAAGTATAAAATACCTAGGAATAAACCTACCTAAGGAGGTAAAAGACCTGTACTCAGAAAACTGTAGGACACTGATGAAAGAAATAAAAAATGACACAAACAGATGGAGAGATATACCATGTTCTTGGATTGGAAGAATCAACATTGTGAAAATGACTATACTACCCAAAGCAATCTACATATTGAATGAAATCCCTACCAAATTACCAATGGCATTTTTCACAGAATTAGAACAAAAAATGTTTACAGTTTATATGGAAACACAAAAGACCCCGAATAGCCAAAGCAATCTTGAGAAAGAAAAACAGAGCTGGAGGAATCAGGCTCCCTGACTTCAAACTATACTACAAAGCTACAGTAATCAAGAAAGTATGGTACTGGCACAAAAACAGAAATGAACAGGACAGGAATCTCAGAGATAAACTCATGCACCTATGGTCACCTAATCTATGACAAAGGAGGCAAGAATATAAAATGGAGAAAAGACAGTCTCTTCAATAAGTGGTGCTGGGAAAACTGGACAGCTACATGTAAAAGAATGAAATTAGAACACTCCCTAACACCATACACAAAAACAAACTCAAAATGGATTCAAGATATAAATGTAAGCCCAGATGCTATAAACTCTTAGAGGAAAACATAGGAAGAACACTCTTTGACATAAATCACAGCAAGATCTTTTTTCACCCACCTCCTAGAGTAATGAAAATAAAAACAAAAATAAACAAATGGGACCTAATGAAACTTAAAAGCTTTGCACAGCAAAGAAAACCATAAATGAGACAAAAAGACAACCCTCAGAATGGGAGAAAATATTTGCAAATGAAGCAACTGACAAAGAATTAATCTCCAAAATATACAAACAGCTCATGCAGCTCAATATCAAAAAAAACACACAACCCAATCAAAAAATGGTCAGAAGACCTAAATAGACATTTCTCCAAAGAAGACATACAGATCGCCAAGAGGCACATAAAAAGATGCTCAACATCACTAATTATTAGAGAAATGCAAATCAAAACTACAATGAGGTATCACCTCACACCAGTCAGAATGGCCATCATCAAAAAATCTACAAACAATAAATTCTGGAGAGGGTATGGAGAAAAGGGAACACTCTTACACTGTTGGTGGGAATGTAAATTGATACAGCCACTATGGAGAACCATATGGAGGTTCCTTAAAAAGCTAAAAATAGGAGTATCATATGACCCAGCAATCCCACTACTGGACATATACCCTGAGAAAACAATAATTCAAAAAGACACATGCACCCCAATGTTCATTGCAGCACTATTTACAATAGTCAGGACATGCAAGCAGCCTAAATGTCAATTAACAGATGAATGGATAAAGAAGATATGGTACATTTATACAATGGAATATTACTCCACCATAAAAAGGAACGAAATTGGGTCATTTGTGGAGACGTGGATGAGGCAAGAGTCTGTCATACAGAGTGAAGTAAGTCAGAGAGAGGAAAACAAATATTGTATATTAACACATATATGTGGAATCTAGAAAAATTGTACAGATGAACCTATTTGCATTGCAGGAATAGAGATGCAGATGTATAGAATGGACATGTGGACACAGTGAGGGGAGGGGAGTGGGATAAATTGGGAGATTAGGTTTGACATATATACACTACCATGTGTAAAACAGATAGCTAGTGGGAACCTGCTGTATAGCGCAGGGAGCTCAGCTCGGTGCTCTGTAGTGACCTAGATGGGTGGGATGTGGTAGGTGGGGAGGGAGGTCCAAGAGGGAGGGGATATAGGTATACATATGGCTGATTCACTGCGTTGTACAGCAGAAACTAACACACATTGTAAAGCTACCCCAATGAAAAAATAAATAAAATGAAATGATACCTGTCTAATAATAATGTTTTATTAGACTTCCCTTGAATCAGTACACTTTAGATAAACAAAGTTTCAGTGAGTGTCATTATGTGCCCTGCATGGTTCTAGATGTGGAGATACAGGAATTGGGAAGAGGGAGTATCTGCCCTCAAAACTTTTACAATCTAGTCAGATGGGTCGGAGAAGGGCGCTGATAACAAAGGCCGTAACAAAGAGGGAGACTATCCACTGGGTGTTCAGTGCAGGAAGACCATGGATCCATTTTAAAGATTCAGAAAACTTTTCAAAAGAGTACATTAAAGATAGGTCTTAAGAGCAGGTAGAGCTTTGACAAAGACTGGTGGAAAGAAGTTTCTAATTTTTTTCTACTCTAACTCCAAAGGTGCTTGATCCACTCTGGACTGAGTCTGTGATTCCTTTAAAGGATTACAAATAACAGTGATCTGAGCACCTTTTGTGATCTTTAGAATTTATAAAGTTACTTTATGTACTTCACAGTACTGAGTTTTCATATCCAGCAGAGCAGACACTACCATATCCAGGGCAGAGCAGACACTACCATGCCCATTTTTCAGATAATGAAACTGGGCTCTAAGATTTCCAAAGTCACAGAAATAATAGATGATTTAATGGAAAAAAATACCTTTTACCTTGGGAGACAATGCCATTAATGCTGCTATACTTCTAGGTCATATCAGCTGTAGTGAGCTGTCACTCAGAGAGCAAGGCAAGCTTTTCATGGAAGTAATGTCATCTATATTGTGTGCCTTAAGCAATACAATTTAAACAAGAATTTCTTAATTACTGTCAACCACACTATAATATTATGTTGTGAATGATAACAGCACAAGCATATGATCAGGAATTAGATCATCTGGAAGGTGTATAGAAAGGGGGAACACTGGAATGTCTATTGAGAATTTGCCAGAGAATAACACGGTATATGTCACAGAGTTATCCTGGAATGAGGTTTCAAGTTCTATGAGTATATCTCAACCAACTGAAAGGACATCACAGGCATGGTACTGATGCAAAATATTATTAGACATTTAGGGTAGACAAATATGTATTCAAATAAAGAGCTGTGAAGAAAGTTCTCCAGTAGAAAGCCTGTTCCTAGATGGGATGGGATGGTTTTCCTAGGCTTCTTGGCTGAAATCTATCTGTCCTGAGAAGACTGAAAATTTAAAAGGAATAGAAGGGGCACAGTAGGGGAAGCATTGAGAGGAAACCCAGGCCAGGTAGCAGCGTTTAAATGTCAGGATCATTTCCCCCATGTATGGCTTTAAACGACTGTTGTAGTGGAGGACTCAGTGCTGACTTTGCTCCAACCTTGGAGAGCAGTTAAGGGAAGGAAAAACTGAAGACTTCTTTTCCCTTTAGCCTGCACAATCAGATTTATCTGAATTGAGCAAAGAATTCAAAAGAATTTATGCAAAATTACTGGAGTTTAGGAGAGCCCTCACCATACTTCTCAAAAGTACATGCATTGCATTTGAAATAACCCAGATGTGTGAATTTCTAATGTCATCGATATTGCTGTTATCAGATAGGATTCTAACCATTAAATCCAAGTATTCTCAGGAAAAATCTCAGCCCCCACACCCCAAACATGAATTTACCATTTGTCTTTCCTTATAGAAACTATGTTTTGACTTCTTGAAGCCAGTGTAAGCCTTTGTTTCTTTTCTGTCTGGAAAATAACAGTGTGACCCTGGCTATCATCTTTTTTCTCAACTGCTGATCTGATTCCACCTAATAAGTAGCAACTAATGATGACTATCGCAATTCAAATTAAAACGAGGAGAGTAGAATGACGTGCAGACAAAGCTCAGATGTGGGTTTGTTGATATTTGTAGCAGGAGGTTAATTAGCATTAACAGAAGTATCCGCAGTCACTTGGACTTACTCATAAGGTACTGACTGCTCTCAGCAGTATAGTACAGAGGAAAACAAGTCAAAATAGTTTTCTTCTTCCTCTTACAGAAAAACCATTTACAAAGACAAACATAAAGTAATTGGATTCTTTTTTGTTTGCTTTCTGTTTCTCCTTTCCAGCTAAGTGTTTGATTTAGCTGCTTCTTTTGCTCCTTCCAAGTCCTACATGGTTTGAGTAATAATAGTGTTAGTTGTTCTTTCTTTTTCCCTTTTTCATTCCCTTCCTCGCTGCCCCCTTCCCCATCCTTTGGTGGTTGTTTTCCCTTTAGGCAACAATTTTATGTATAGGCGCTTTCAATTTCAATGAATAATGGGTATATTTTTATGGGTGGTTTATACATTTCGGGTTATATAAATGCAGGACGTACATCTATCCCTCTGATCACTAAATCCATCTAAAACTTTTGAAGCCCCTACCTTTCCCTAGTCTATGCAATGATCAGAATAACTGTTATATCCAATGTTTCAGCCTTAAACAAAGCCCAGAAAGAGGTTTTATTTGTTTGACTTCGTATTTTTTTTTCCATTTGCACTCTAATAAAAAAAGAGTGCAAGTGGAAAATAATAAAATAATAAAATAAAACAATAAAAAAATAATATTATTTTTTAAAATGAAAGTTCCTTTTATCTATACGCAGGAGAGCTTAGGATCATTTGAAAAGCTATTCTAGGTATTCTGAAAATAAATGTCCATGGTTTAGTACCTGTAGAATTATTTAATATACACATATCATTATATTATTTAGTCATTCTTTGATGTTTTATAGAAAGTTCATTATTTTAATCTATTGAGAAATGTTAATTAATAATGAAAGATCAATAAATAATAACCATAATGTGAATTAAAATATCTCCTGCTGTGCAAGACTGTAGTTACTAGAATTTTGATGAGGACTTTTAAAATTAATTTCTTTGTTCTTTTCTTCTGTAGAGGGAGCTGGAAATGGATTCAAAAGAAAATTAAGGAAATATGTATATATTTAAAAATTCTGACCACAAATCAAAGACAGGCTTAAAATTCTTTGAGGAAAATTTACTCAGTGGTGATAAGAGATATGGAATTGGGTGTGCCACCACTGTTTTGTACAAAAACATAAAAGGAAGTTAACTGTCACATTATTTCTACTTAGACTTGCCAAATCAGATGGAATATATCTATCTGTCTGTCTATCTATCTATCTAACCTATCTATCTATCTATCTATCTATATATCTATCTATCATCTATCTATCTATATCCAAATCTACCTATCTAGATAGACAGAAAGACAGACAGATATCAAGACATTAGCTGTAGATTATTTTATAAATGGTACCAAGTATGAATCATAAATATATAAGTATTTCTTACCAAGTATCATGGCTCATTGGAAAGACAAGATGGATAGACAAATCCCTCAATTAATGCAACCCTATCATACAGTGGAGGATATTGAGGTAGGCAAATGCTAAGTGAGAACCCAAACAGTAGTTATTTGGCATCTGGGCTGGGGATAAAATCTAAGTCACTGACCCTTCATTTAGTAGCCTTTCCTTAAATCTACAGTGCCATATAAGCATTATCTTGGAAATCAGAGAAAAGAAATCTTTGGTCTTGATTTATCTTCTACATTTTCTCTGTAAAAATGCACCATAAGGAGTATAGTATGTAACTTATGGGCTAAGGAACTGGACATGTGTTAAAAGTGAAGAGATTTTAGGATTCTGTTCTGCTCAAATTTAACTTCAAATTTCAAAAGAGTACCCATATCTTAAACCCCCATGATTGATGAAGGAGAGTGAAGGAAGGAGAATTCTCATTTCTAACTATATTCTGTTATTTTAACGAGGAGATGGCTACTATGGTTTCTTCAGTTTGATGACAGCTAATTATCCAAACCATTAAAACAAAAGGAGATTGGATGTGGATGTTTGGATAAGAGGTGTACGTCTATATTTTCTTTGTCTTGTCAATGGAGACAGGCAATATTTGGATGTTTGGGATTTTTTTTTTGTTGTTGTTGTTGCTATTTTTAATCATCTGAGTAGACTCTGGCAAATGGCCATCCTAAAAGAGAATTTGGGCTGCTCAATAATTGAACATTGAGTTATCACATGAAGTAAGAGGAGATTCCAGGCTTGAAAGGCAGACAAAGTCAAAGTGTGTGTGTGTGTGTGTGTGTGTGTGAGAGAGAGAGAGAGAATGCATGCACGAGAAAGAGAGAGAAGGAGAGAAAGAAACAGAGGCATCAAAGTCTAGGTAACAAATGCAGGAGTTTAGAAAAGGACTGACAGAAGTAAAGAATCAGACTTTCTGGGGTCTGTTGATTTTTCAATAATAATTTAAAAAGTTAACATTTTTGAGCACTTTCCTGGCTATTTTTGCCAGTATTCTGGTTTTTACATAAGTCATCTCAATTAATTCTTATAACAATTTGTGTGTGTGTGTGTGTTCGAATAGTATCTATGATTATTTTCCAGAGGAGGAAGAATAAGCTATGGCAAAATAATTTCCCCAAGGACACTTCACTAAAAAGTAGCTGGCAGAGGCTGGATTTGAACTCAGGAATTTCTAGATCAAGAACTGAAAGTTCTTAGCCATTATATTACAATGTCTCCCATGATCAATTGCCCCTATCCAAGACCAGGAGGTATGTGATTTATAGGTGATTTGGGCTGGCATAAAGAAGCAAGAGCCTCCTGAAAGACAAATAAAGCAGGAAAGCAATTGAAATTCTCCTATAGCTCTACTAAATATCCATTATACAGGAAAACTTAATTTTTTTAAAGGACAAGTGTCTTTCTCAAATTCCCTTAAATGCCTAGCAAGTTGATGCTAGGAAATGTGCCATTTTCCCATTCTTTTAGTATATCCTTTCTCATCAGAATGCCTTCCTCCAAATAGCACATGGTAAATGAGGGGAAAAAAATCTATATGAAAAAATGTGGCAAGAATATTGAAGTAGCAATTAAGAACAGATGGATGTTTTGTAAGTACAAATGAGTTTTAAAATAAATGAGGGTTCACAAGAGGTTTGTGAGAATCACTTAATATCCTATTGAAATATTGAGACACACATGTAAAAGTCTACCAGGTTCGGCTCTATTTGTGAGTCACCAGCAGTAGTATAGAATATTTTTGCACAACGGCCAAATTAAGCACCTCTTTCTAACCTTCATGTCACAACACTTTTTAGATATAATTCACCCCTTATTTCCCAGCCCAGGTTTTTGACTGATAGTACCTTTTCTACTAGATGAGAAAGCACCTACCAATGTCAAAACACAGGGCTTATATTCTAGTAACCTGTAATCTTAGACTTGAGGTCACTGTGGGTCCTTATACTCACTACATGCCTCCAATCAAAGACACTTGGGCCAACAGATCTGGATGAAGAAACTGGAGCAGAGGAAAAGTGAACCTCACCTCACATAGGAAGATCTTCTCAGGTGTGTTTTGTGTAGAGAAACAGGAAATATATGAATGAATACCACTGCTGAGAAACAAAATTAGAAAGAACATGTGGATCCAGGTTCAGTTTTCTGGTTTGTTTGTTTAAAGTATGGTGACCGTATTCACTAGCAAAATGAGGCCTGGTGAGTATAAAGACACCAACATTATTTTCTCCAAAATTGCCCTCAGGGAGAGGAACAATCTTGAGCAAATATTACCTCCATTTGATGGACAGAGATAGAAACAGGGAGAGTCTAGTGCAGCTCTTTCCATTTCAAAAGAACCATTAGTACACAGGGCAATCCTTAATTCTATTTGCTCCCTATTAACATGTGGAGTAAAAATAATTTATTGATGGCTTCTCAGAAAGAAGGACATCTAATTTTGGAAGCTAGCATTTAGGGTACCAATAATGATATCTAATTATTGAATAGTTACCTTATGTTAGGTATTATATTAAGAGCTCCATGTATAGCATTTCATTTAATCTTCATAGTGACACATTAGAAAGTACTATTACAACTACACAACAGATAGAAAAACTGAGGTGCAGAGATGTTAAAGAATTTACTCTATATCAAAACAAGAAGTAAGTGGACTGCAAACTGAGTCTGGGCAGTCATGAAATTCCCTTGAAGAGAAAAGATTATGAAAAAAGATAAAATTTATGAATTTAATATGCTATTCAATATTAATATTTAATGTGACATTGTTAAGAAGAATAAAGTAGCACTTGGGATATGTAATCAGATATAACTCCATGTAAAACTTGGATATCTGATTTCAAAATACTGTCCCTTCTGCCTTGCAGTTTTTGCAGGAGTTGCTTATTCAGAAGGTAATGATCTCCTCCTTCCTATTGCAATGAAGCTACCTGTGCATGCATATCTGCAGATGATAATCATCTCTGGGACAAGATGGAGAATGGGGAAGAAGTTGGGGAGGGCAGAACTATGAAGAACTTGTGGTATGTCATAACCACACTCTCTTTGTAACAGTCAGTGTGTCACTGGTCTTTTCCTCCCTGATAAGAATCAGAGCACTGATAGGAAGAACACTCTTTGACAAAAATCACAGCAAGATCTTTTTTGATCCACCTCCTAGAGTAATGGAAATTTAAAATAATAATAAACAAATGGTACCTAATGAAACTTAAAAGCTTTTGCAAAGCAAAGGAAACTACAAACAAGATGAAAAGACAGCCCTCAGAATGGGAGAAAATATTTGCAAACGAATCAACGGACAAAGAAGTAATCTCCAAAATATATAAACAGCTCATGCAGGTCAATATTAAAAAAAAAAACCCAATAAAAAAATGGGCAGGAGACGTAAATAGACATTTCTCCAAAGAAGGCATACAGATGGCCAAGAAGCACATGAAAAGCTGCTCAACATCACTAATTATTGGAGAAATGAAAATCAAAACTACAATGAGGTATCATCTCACACCAGTTAGAATGGGCATCATCAGAAAATCTACAAACAACAAATGCCGGAGAGGGTGTGGAGAAAAGGGAGCCCTCCTACACTGTTGTAAATTGATACAGCCACTCTGGAGGACAGTATAGAGGTTCCTTAAAAAACTAAAAATAGAATTACCACATGACCAACGATCCCACTACTGGGCATATACCCAGAGAAAACCATAATTCAAAAAGACACATGCACCCCAATGTTCATTGCAGCACTATTTACAATAGCCAGGACATGGAAGCAACCTAAATGCCCATCGACAGACGAATGGACAAAGAAGATATGGTACATTTATACAATGGAATATTACTCAGCCATAAAAAGGAACGAAATTGGGTCATTTGTAGAGACGTGGATGGATCTAGAGACTGTCATACAGAGTGAAGTAAGTCAGAAAGAGAAAAACAAATATCATATATTAATACATATATGTGGAACCTAGAAAAATGGTACAGATGAACTGGTTTTCAGGGCAGAAATAGAGACACAGATGTAGAGAACAAACGTATGGACACCAAGGGGGGAAAGTGGCTTGGAGGTGGTGGTGGTGTGATGAATTGGGAGATTGGGATTGACATATACACACTAATATGTATAAAATGGATAACTAATACGAACCTGCTGTATAAAAAAATAAATAAAATAAAATTCAAAAAAAAAATCAGAGCACTGAGACTTTGGCGCATTCACCTTGCTGATAGAGAGGGGAGATGTAATGCCAGGAGGAAGGAGTTAATTGGTAATATTTTCCTTTCCTGAGAAGGTCCCCATAATGAAAATATTCCCAGGAACCATTTTATTCTGCCTCCTAAAATTTAATCTCAAAAGACTATTTATTCACACATTTGCCCATTGTTTCATTAATTTTGTTCAGTAGGCATGTTTTTTGTCTTATCACATGGTGTTCAACTGCAAATTGTTTTGCATCCAGACTTTGGTTTGCAATACTCCCAGCAGTAATTTTTTTTGGTTTGATTTTTGAATTTTATTATTTATTTTTGATTAGCTCTAGTAGTTTTCTGATGGCATCTTTAGGATTCCCTATGTATAGTACCATGTCATCTGCAAACAGTGACAGTTTTACCTCTTTTCCAATTTGTATTATTTTTATTTCTTTTTCTTCTCTGATTGCCATGGCTAGGACTCCCAAAACTATGTTGAATAATAGTGGTGAGAGTGGACATCCTTGTCTTGTTTCTGATCTTAGTGGAAATGCTTTCAGTTTTTCACCATTGAGAATGATGTTTGCTGTGGGTTTGTTGTACATGGCCTTTATTATGTTGAGGTTGGTTCCCTCTATGCCCACTTTCTGGAGAGTTTTTATCATAAATGGTGTTAAATTTTGTCAAAAGCTTTTTCTGCATCTATTGAGATGATCATATGTTTTTTCTTCTTCAATTTGTTAATACAGTGTATCACATTGATTGATTTGCATATATTGAAGAATCCTTGCATCACTGGGATAAATCCCACGTGATCATGGTGTATGATCCTTTTAATGTGCTGCTGGATTCTGTTTGTTAGTATTTTGTTGAGGATTTTTGCATCTATATTCATCAGTGATATTGGTCTGTAATTTTCTTTTTTTGTAGTATCTCTGTCTGGTTTTGGTATCAGGGTGATTGTGGCCTCGTAGATTGAGTTTGGGAGTTTTCCTTCCTCTGCAATTTTTTGGAAGAGTTTGAGAAGGATGGATTTTAGCTCTTCTCTAAATGTTTGATAGAATTCACCTGTGAAGCCATCTGGTCCTGGACTTTTGTTTGTTGGAAGATTTTTAATTACAGTTTCAATCTTATTACTTGTGATTGGTCTGTTCATATTTTCTATTTCTTCCTGGTTCAGTCTCAGAAGTTTGTACCTTTCTAAGAATTTGCCCATTTCTTCCAGGTTGTCCATTTTATTGGCATAGAGTTGCCTGCAGTAGTCTCTTATGATGCTTTGTATTTCTGTGGTGTCCATTATAACTTCTCCTTTTTCACTTCTAATTTTATTGATTTGAGTCCTCTCCCTCTTTTTCTTGATGAGTCTGGCTAAAGGTTTATCAATTTTGTTTATCTTCTCAAAGAAACAGCTTTAAGTTTCATTGATTTTTTTGCTATTGTTTTCTTTGTTTCTATTTCATTTATTTCTGCTCTTATTTTTATGATTTCTTTCTTCTACTAACTTTGGGTTTTGTTTGTTGTTCTTTCCCTAGTTCGTTTAGGTGTAAGGTTAGATTGTTTATTTCAGATTTTTCTGGTTTCTTGAGATAGGATTGTATTGCCATAAACTTCCCTCTTAGAACTGCTTTGGCTGCATCCCATAGGTTTTGGATCGTCATGTTTTCGTTGTCATTTATCTCTAGGTATTTTTTTATTTCCTCTTTGATTTCTTCAGTGATGTCTTGGTTATTTAGTAATGTATTGTTTAGCCTCCATGTGTTTGTGTTTTTTACGTTTTTTTCCCTGTAATTCATTTCTAATCTCATAGCGTTGTGGTCAGAAAAAATGCTTGATATGATTTCAATTTTCTTAAATTTACCGAGGATTGGTTTGTGACCCAAGATGTGATCTATCCTGGAGAATGTTCCATGTGCATTTGAGAAGAAAGTGTAATCTGCTATTTTTGGATGGAATGTCCTATAAATATCAATTAAATCTATCTGGTGTATTGTGTCATTTAAAGCTTGTGTTTCCTTATTAATTTTCGGTCTGGATGATCTGTCCATTGGTGTAAGTTAGGTGTTAAAGTCCTCCACTATTATTGTGTTACTGTCGATATTCTTTATAGCTCTTAGCATTTGCCTTATGTATTTGAGTGCTCCTATGTTGGGTGCATACATATTTATAATTGTTATATCTTCTTCTTGGACTGATCCCTTGATTATTATGTACTGTCCTTCCTTGTCTCTTGTAACATTCTTTATTTTAAAGTCTATTTTATCTGATACGAGTATTGCTACTCCAGCTTTCTTTTGATTTCTATTTGCATGGACTCTCTTTTTCCATCCCCTCACTTTCAGTCTGTATGTGTCCCTAGGTCTGAAGTGGGTCTCCTGTAGACAGCATATATACAGATCTTGTTTAGGTATCCATTCAGTGAGCCTGTGTCTTTTGGTTGGAGCATTTAATCCATTCACATTTAAGGTGATTATCGATATGTATGTTCCTTTTACTATTTTCTTAATTATTTTGGGTTTATTTTTGTAGTTCCTTTTCTTCTCTTGTGTTTCCCAATTACAGAAGTTCTTTTAGCATTTGTTGTAGAGCTGGTCTGGTGGTGCTGACTTCTCTTAGCTTTTGCTTGCCTGTAAAGCTTCTGATTTCTCTGTCGAATCTGAATGAGATCCTTGCTGGGTAGAGTAATCTTGGTTGTAGGTTCTTCCCTTTCATCACTTTAAATATATCATGCCACTCCCTTCTGGCTTGTAGAGTTTCTGCTGTGAAATCAGCTGTTAACATTATGGGAGTTCCCTTGTATGTTATTTGTCATTTTTCCCTTGCTGCTTTTAATAATTTTTCTTTGTCTTTAATTTTTGCCAATTTGACTACTATGTGTCTCGGCGTGTTTCTCCTTGGGTTTATCCTGCCTGGGACTCTCTGAGCTTCCTGGACTTGGGTGGCTATTTTCTTTCCCATGTTAGGGAAGTTTTTGACTATAATCTCTTCAAATATTTTCTCAGGTCCTTTCTGTCTCTCTTCTCCTTCTGGGACCCCTATAATGCAAATGTTGTTGCATTTAATATTGTCCCAGAGGTCTCTTAGGCTGTCTTCATTTCTTTTCATTCTTTTTTCTTTATTCTGTTCCACAGCAGTGCATTCCACCATTCTGTCTTCCAGCTCACTTATCCGTTCTTCTGCCTCAGTTATTCTGCTATTGATTCTTTCTAGTGTAGTTTTCATTTCAGTTATTGTATTGTTCATCTTTGTTTGTTTGTTCTTTCATTCTTCTAGGTCTTTGTTAAATATTTCTTGCATCTTCTTGATCTTTGCCTCCATTCTTTTTCCAAGGTCCTGAATCATCTTCACTCTCATTACTCTGAATTTCTTTTCCTGGAAGGTTGCCTATCTCCATTTCATTTAGTTGTTTTTCTGGGATTTTATCTTGTTCCTTCATCTGGTACATAGTCCTCTGCCTTTTCATTTTGTCTATCTTTCTGTGAATGTGGTTTTCGTTCCACAGGCTGAGGACTGTAGTTCTTCTTGCTTCTGCTGTCTGCCCTCTGGTGGATGAGGCTATTTAAGAGGCTTGTGCAAGTTTCCTGATGGGAGGGACTGGGTGATGGGTAGAGCTGACTTGCTCTGGTGGGCAGAGCTCAGTAAAACTTTAATCTGCTTCTCTGCTGATGCGTGGGGCTGGGTTCCCTCCCTGTTGGTTGTTTGGCTGAGGCAACCCAGCATTGGAGCCTACCCAGCTCTTTGGTGGGGCTAATGGTGGACTCTGGGAGGGCTCACGCCAAGGAGTACTTCCTAGAACTTCTGTCTGCCAGTGTCCTTGTCCCCGCGGTGAGCCACAGCCATCCCCCGCCTCTGCAGGAGACCCTCCAACACTAGCAGGTAGGTCTGATTCAGTCTCTTTTGGGGTCACTGCTCCTTCCCCTGGGACCCAATGCACACACTACTTTGTGTGTGCCCTCCAAGTGTTGAGTCTCTGTTTCCCCCAGTCCTGTCGAAGTCCTGCAATCAAATCCCACTAGTCTTCAAAGTCTGATTCTCTGGGAATTCCTCCTCCCGTTGCTGGACCCCCAGGTTGGGAAACCTGACGTGGGGCTCAGAACCCTTACTCCATTGGGTGGACTTCTGTGGTATTAGTGTTCTCCAGTTTGTGAGTCACCCACCCACCAGTTATGCAATTTGATTTTATTGTGATTGTGCCTCTCCTACCATCTCATTGTGGCTTCTCCTTTGTCTTTGGATGTGGGGTATCTTTTTTGGTGAGTTCCAGTGTCTTCTTGTCGATGATTCTTCAGCAGTTAGTTGTGATTCTGGTGCTCTCGCAAGAGGGAGTGAGTGCACGTCCTTCTACTCCGCCATCTTGAACCAATCTCCTCTCTCTTGATGAGTAAAGTTTTCTTTCCAGTTGCTCTCCTTTCTGTCAGAGTGCCAGTTCCACTTCCAGTATTGTTCTGCTTAGGTTGCTGGGAGGCCAGTAATTTCTTAACATAAGTTTTAAGAAAGACCATTTCCTAGAATTTTCTTTCAAAGAAGAGGATTAGTAAAAATATCTCTGAATTCTATATACTCGTATCAAAGGGAAGATAGTACATTTACTCAGCCAACAATGGTTGTTGAGAACTACATTGTATATTCCCTACAATGTCTGAGGAACTGTGAATTTGCAAATGAAGTTATGGTTTTTCCCCTTTCTGCAAGACTGTCTTTTATTCTCTTACTCTCCTATTTGCCCAGCAAAACAAAGTTAAGAGTTTACACATTTTGTTGCAAAGATTCTCAGGGTTTGATGAATGTTCATTCATCCATTCTGCAAGCATATATTGTCCATTATGTATTGGGCATGGGGTAGGTCCAAGATATTCAATCTTGAGTAGAACATGGTGTAGGAATAGGAGCAGAAAATCAGTTGAATTTTGAAGACATAAAATGGAAGTGATTCCTTGAGTGGGTGTACTTGAATTTGAATCTTTGGCTTGTCATGTATTATCTGTATGACCTTGAAAAGGGCACAATTTTTCTAAACTCCAACCCCACACTGGTAGAATGTGATCATTAATTCATCTTTCACAGGATTGTTATGACAGTTTAATGACAATGTATAGAAAGTATTTATCAGCTGGCAATTTTTAATAAATATTAATTCTCTCCTCATTTTTAATTCAGCCACACATAAAGGTAGACAAAGCAAATTCACAAAGGATGTTTTAGTTATGGAGGTAGAAGGTGAATAAAAGCTTTTGGGAAATAAGCTCTCTGTTGAAATAATCTCACTTATTAGACTAAGAGAAGGTCTCTTAAAAAGGCCTTGCTTTCTTTCTCAGCCTGAACTCTTTAATCCATGCTCATCAGCATACATAAGACCAGAAAATATCACACTGAACCTCTGATAGTTTTGGCTTATTTTTCCACAGAGCACAACCCAAATGTGTTCTCCTCAGCATCTTTTGATCTTTCATTAAATTAATAAACTTCTCTTTTGAAGACAGATTAATAATTCTATTTATTATGACATAACTATATGCAAAGGACTTTATCCTTGGTCTTCACAACAACACTGTGAACTAGGTATATAATTATTTTTATTTTATGCAAGGGAAAAGTGAGATTTATAAAGGAGAAATAATTTGCCCAAACTCACATGTCTACTATGGAGGACTGAACTAAGGTTTGTCTGGCTGCAGTGATTATACTGCTTTGAAATTGCAAGAAAAAATAATTATTCCACTTTTTAAGCAATTTCACCAAGAAATAGAGGACAGAGCCCTTGCTTCTTTACTTCAAAGGCTCTTGAAATGATGTTGCTTAGCTGATACTCTCCTAAATTGGTTTATCCTATGGGAACAATTAAGCAATAATCACTTATAAGTGGCTTCAGGGAAATGCTGAAGATGGACCTTGTTAGTCTACAGCTCCTAAACAAAATAATTGAAAATATGGCCACAGTTAAAATAGCTTTTTGTGGACTTCCCTGGTGGCACAGTGGTTAAGAATCTGCCTGCCAATGCAGGGGACACGGGTTCGAGCCCTGGTCTGGGAAGATCCCACATGCTGCAGAGCAGCTAAGCCTGTGTGCCACAACTACTGAGCCTGCACTCTAGAGCCCACGAGCCACAACTACTGAGCCCACATGCCACAGCTACTGAAGCCTGCATGCCTAGAGCCTGTGCTCTGCAACAAGAGAAGACACCTCAATGAGAAGCCTGCACACCACAACAAAGAGTAGCCCCCACTCACCACAACTAGAGAAAGCCTGTGCACAGCAATGAAGGCACAATGCAGCCATAAATAAATAAATAAATAAATAAATAAATAAATAGGTGATGTGTGATCACTACACACTTGTAAAAAAAATAGCTTTTTGTTTCTATGGAATACATGAGAATATATTGAATAAATTAAGGCACATTTGTTTGTATAAGAGCATAATATACATTTGATACAAAATGGATATTTAGGGCAAGAATGCGCTGTTTTTGTCCTGATAGAAAGAAAATGATGCCTAATGGGGCAGAGTCAAGATGGTGGCATGGGAAGATGCGGAGTTTGTGTCTTCCCGCAACTAGGGCACCTCCTGGATGCTGGTGGGAGACCTCGATGCCCAAGGAGATGGGAGGAGCCCCTGAGCGACTGAGTAGGACATGGGGGGAGTAAGAGGGGAGAAGTGGAGGCCTACAGGACTGGCTCCCCTGAGGGGGTGGCTGGGAGTGGGGAGGGGTTCCCAGACCTGGAGGGACCCTCGGGGGCTAGGAGATCAGGGGAAACATACCTAGCTTTCCCCTACCCAATTGGGCCAGGAAGCCTGCAGGGCTCCTGGGCCAGGCCCTCTGCCCTCCGAGGCCCTCTGGGTCACGTTGGTCCTAGGGGAGTAGGAGGGAGGTAGCGGGAGAAGAGGAGAGGTGGCGGGCAGGGCCCTCCGGGATCAGAAGATCAGGGGAGGCACTGCGGGTGTTTCCTCTGCCCACTCAGCCCTGGGAAGCCTGCTGGGCTCCTGGGCCAGGTCCTCCATTCTCCAGGGCCCCCTCAAGCCTCATGGGTCCTATGGGAGGAAGGGAGGGAGGAGCAGGGAAGAGGAGGAGAGGTAGACAGGGAGGGGCCCTCCTGGACTGGAAGATCAGGGGAGGTGCAGCAGGCGTTTCCCCCACCCACTCGGCCCTGGCAATCCTGTTGGGCTTCTGGGTCTGGTCCCCTACCTTCCGGGCCCCCACCGGCCATGTAGCTCCTTGGGCATCGGAAGGAGTGGGAGGGGGGGAGAAGAAGAGAGGCCAAAGGGGAGGTGCCCTCTGGGATCAGAGGATTGGAGTAAATGGGCCTAGAATTTCCCCTGCCCACTTGGGCCCAGTGAGCCTGCTGGGGTCCTGGACCTGGTCCTCCGACCTCAAAGGCCAAAGACACTCCTGAACCCCTCCTGCTGCATTGAGCCTAAGCCCCAACCTCCACCCCCCAGGGCCTTTTCGGGCCCTGTGGGTACTAAGCATAGGCCCCGCTCACTGCCTGAACCACAGCCCTGCCTAAGCGCCGCCCCACCAGCCAAGGCCTTTTCTGGGTTTTTCTTTCCCCCCTCTTTTTTACTATTGTGGCTCTATTTTACCTTCCACTTCTTGTTTCATCTCTATTTTTATTTTTTTAATTCTTTCTAACATATCTGTTAGTTTTCTAATCTTGTTTTATTTTTTACTCTTTGTTATTGTTCTGCTTTTTTTCTTTTTCTTTTCTTTTTTTTTGTTTTTGCTGTTCCATGCGGCTTGCACAATATTGGTTCACGAACTGGGGGTTGGGCCAGAGCTACTGTAGTGTGAGCTCTGAGTCCGAACCACCAGACTAACAGAGAACCTCAGACCCCAGGGAATATTCATCACAGTGAGGTCTCCCAGAGGTCCTCATTTCGGCACCTAGACCCAGCTCTACCTAACAGCCTACAAACTCCAGTGCTGGAAGCCTCGGGCCAAACAATCAATAACAGAGGAACACAATCCCACCCATCAAAAGAAAAAAAAAGAGAGAGAGAGAGACAACAAGAAGATATATCACAGATGAAGGAGCAAGGTAAAAACCGACAAAACCAAATAAATGAAGAGGAAATAGGCAACCTACCTGAAAAAGAATTCAGAGTAATGACAGTAAAGATGATCCAGAATCTCAGACACAGAATGGAGGTATGGATTGAGAAAATACAAGAAATGTTTAACAAAGATCTAGAAGAACTAAAGAACAAACAAACAGAGATGAACAACACGATAACTGAAATGCAAAATACACTAGAAGGAATCAATAACAGAATAACTGAGGCAGAAGAACGAATAAGTGAGCTGGAAGACAGAAAGGTGGCAATAATTGCTGAGGAGCAGAATAAAGAAAAAAGAATGAAAAGAATTGAAGACAATCTCAGAGACCTCTGGGCCAACACTAAACGTACCAACATGCGAATTATAGGGGTCCCAGAAGAAGAGAAAAAGAAAGGGTCTGAGAAAATATTTGAAGACATTATAATGGAAAACTTCCCTAGCGTGGGAAAGGAAATAGTCACCCAAGTCCAGGAAGCGCAGAGAGTCCCATACAGGATAAACCCTAGGAGAAACACACCAAAACACATATTACTCAAACTAACAAAAATTAAATTCAAAGAAAAAATATTAAAAGCAGCAAGGGAAAAGCAAAAATAAAAAAAAAATACAAAGAAATCCCCATAAGGTTATCAGCTGATCTTTCCAGCAGAAACTCTGCAGGCCAGAAAGGAGTGGCAGGATATACTTAAATTGATGAAAGAGAAGAACCTACAACCAAGATTACTCTACTCAGCAAGGATCTCATTCAGATTTGACAGGGAAATCAAAACCTTTACAGACAAGCAAAAGCTAAGAGAACTCAGCACCACCAAACCAGCTTTACAACAAATGCTAAAGGAACTTCTCTAGGCGAGAAACACAAGAGAAGAAAAAGACCCACAAAAACAAACCCCCCAAAATTAAGAAAATGGTAACAGGAACATATATATCGATAATAACCTTGACTGTAAATGGATTAGATGCTCCAAACAAAAGACACGGATGGGCTGAATGGATATAAAAATGAAACCCATATATATGCTGTCTACAAGAGACCCACTTCAGACCTAGGGATACATACAGACTGAAAGTGAGGGGATGGAAAAAGATATTCCATGCAAATGGAAATCAAAAGAAAGCTGGAGTAGCTATACTCATATCAGATAAAATAGACTTTAAAATAAAGAATGTTACAAGAGATAGGGAAGGACACCACATAATGATCAAGGGATCAATCCAAGAAGAACACATAACAATTATAAATATTTATGCATCCAACATAGGAGCACCTCAGTACATAAGGCAAATGCTAACAACCGTAAAAGGGGAAATCGACAGTAATACAATAATAGTAGGGGACTTTAACAACCCACTTACACCAATGGACAGATCATCCAAACAGAAAATAAATAAGGAAAAACAAACTTTAAATGACACAACAGGCCAGATAGATTTAATTGATATTTATAGGACTGTCCACCTAAAAGTGGCAGAATACACTTTCCTCTCAAGTGCACACGGAACATTCTCCAGGAGAGATCACATCTTGCATCACAAATCAAGCCTCAGTAAATTTAAGAAAATTGAAATCATATCAAGCATCTTTTCTGACCCCAACACTATGGGACTGGAAATCAATTACAGGAAAAAAACTGTAAAAAACACAAATACATGGATGCTAAACAGTGTACTACTAAATAACCAAGAGATCACTGAAGAAATCAAAAAAGAAATTTAAAATTACATAGAAAAACAAATGACAACGAATATATGACGACCTAAAAACTATGGGACGCAGCAAAAGCAGTACTAAGAGGGAAGTTTATAGCAATTCAATCTCACCTTAAGAAACAAGAAAAATCTCAAATAAACAATCTAACCTTACACCTAAAGCAACTAGAGAAAGAAGAATAAAGAAAACCCAAAGTCAGTAGAAGGAAAGAAATCATAAATATCAGAGCAGAAATTAATGAAATAGAAATGAAGAAAACAATAGCAAAGATTAATAAAACTAAAAGTCACTTCTTTGAGAAGAACAAAATTGATAAACCTTTAGCCAGACTCATCAAGAGAAAAAGGGAGAAGATGCATATTAATAAAATTAGATGAAAAAAAGAGAGGCTTCCCTGGTGGCGCAGTGGCTGAGAGTCTGCCTGCCAATGCAGGGGACACTGGTTCGAGCCCTGGTCTGGGAAGATCCCACATGCCACGGAGCAACTGGGCCCGTGAGCCACAACTACTGAGCCTGCGCGTCTGGAGCCTGTGCCCCGCAACGGGAGGGGCCGCGATAGTGAAAGGCCCGCGCACCGCGATGAAGAGCGGCCCCCGCACCGCGATGAAGAGTGGCCCCCACTTGCCGCAACTAGAGAAAGCCCTCACACGAAAACTAAGAGACCCAACACAGTCATAAATAAATAAATAAATAAAATAAATAAAGTATTAAAATATTAAAAAAAAAAAAAAAAAAAAGAGAAATCACAACTGACACCTCAGAAATACAAAGGATTATAAGAGACTACTACAAACAACTATATGCCAATAAAATGAACAACGTGGAAGAAATGGACAAATTCTTAGAAAAGCACAACCTTCTGAGACTGAACCAGGAAGAAATAGAAAATATAAACAGACCAATCACAAGCACTGAAATTGAAACTGTGATTAAAAATCTTCGAACAAACAAATGTCCAGGACCAGATGGCTTCACAGGCAAATTCTATCAAACATTTAGAGAAGAGCTAACACCTATCCTTCTCAAACGCTTCCAAAAAATTGCAGAGGAAGGAACACTCCCAAATTCATTCTATGAAGCCACCATCACCCTGACACCAAAACCAGACAATGATATGACAAAAAAGAAAATTACAGACCAATATTACTGATGAACATAGATGCAAAAATCCTGAATGAAATACTACCAAACAGAATCCAACAACACATTAAAAGGACCATACACCATGATCAAATGGGATTTATCCCAGGAATGCAAGGATTCTTCAATATACACAAATCAAGCAATGTGATACACCATATTAACAAATCAAGGAATAAAAACCATATGATCATCTCAATACATGCAGAAAAAGCTTTTGACAAAATTCAACACCCATTTAGGATAAAATACTCTTCAGAAAATGGGTATGAGTGACCCTACCTCAACATAATAAAGGCCATATATGACAAACCCACAGCCAACATCATCCTCAATGGTGAAAAACTGAAAGTGTTTCCACTAAGATCAGGAACAAGACAAGGATGTCTACTCTCGCCACTCTTATTCAACATAGTTTTGGAAGTTCTAGCCACAGCAATCAAAGAAGAAAAAGAAATAAAAGGAATCCAAATTGGAAAAGAAGAAGTAAACTGTCACTGTTTGCAGATGACATGATACTATACATAGAAAATCCTAAAGATGCCACTAGAAAACTACTAGAACTAATCAATGAACTTGGAAAAGTTGCAGGATACAAAATTAATGCATAGAAATCTCTGGCATTCCTATACACTAACAATGAAAAATCAGAAAGAGAAATTAAGGAAACAATCCCATTTACCATTGCAGCAAAAAGAATAAAATACATAGGAATAAACCTACCTAGGAAGGCAAAAGACTCGTACTCGGAAAACTATAAAACACTGATGAAAGAATTCAAAGATGACACAAACAGATGAAGAGATATACCATGTTCTTGGATTGGAAGAATCAATATTGTGAAAATGACAATACTACCCAAAGCAATCTACAGATTCAATGCAATCCCTATCAAACTACCAGTGGCATTCTTTACATAATTAGAACAAAAATTTTTACAACTTATCTGGAAACACAAAAGACCCTGAATAGCCAAAGCAATCTTGAGAAAAGAAAACGGAGCTGGAGGAATCAGGCTCCCAGACTTCAAACTATACTACAAAGCTACAGTAATCAAGAGAGTATGGTACTGGCACAAAAACAGAAATATAGATCAATGGTAGGGGATAGAAAGCCCACGCACATATGGTCACCTAATTTATGACAAAGGAGGCAAGAACATAAAATGGAAAAAAGACAGCCTCTTCAATAAGTGGTGATGGGAAATCTGGACAGCTAAATGTAAAAGAATGAAATTAGAACATTCCTTAACACCATACACAAAAATAAACTCCAAATGGATTAAAGACCTAAATGTAAGACCAGACACTATAAAACTCTTAGAGGAAAACATAGGAAAAACACTCTTTGACATAAACCACAGCAAGATCTTTTTTGACCCACCTCCTAGAGTAATGAAAATTAAAACAAAAATAAACAAATGGGACCTAATGAAACTTAAAAGCTTTTGCACAGCAAAGAAAACCATAAACAAGATGAAAATACAACCCTCAGAATGGGAGAAAATATTTGCAAATGAAGCAATGGACAAAGAATTAATCTCCAAAATATACAAGCAGCTCATGGAGCTCAATATCAAAAAAACAAAACACCCAGTTAGGAAGACCTAAATAGACATTTCACCAAAGACATACAGATGGCCAAGAGGCATGTGCAAAGATGCTCAATATCACTAATTATTTGAGAAATGCATATCAAAACTACAATGAGGTATCACTTCACACTGGTCAGAATGGCCATCATCAAAAAATCTATGTTCCATATATATGCGTTAGCATATGGTATTTGTTTTTCTCTTTCTGACTTACTTCACTCTGTATGACAGTCTCTAGATCCATCCACGTCTCTACAAATGACCCAATTTCGTTTCTTTTTATGGCTGAGTAATATTCCATTTTATATATGTGCCACATCTTCTTTATCCATTCATCTTTTGATGGACATTTAGGTTGGTTCCATGTCCTGGCTATTGTAAATAGTGCTGCAATGAACATTGTGTTTGTTGTGCAACAGAAAGTACCACAGTATTCTGAAGCAATTATACTCAAAGAAAGGTTTGTTAAAAAAAAATCTATAAACAATAAATGCTGGAGATGGTATGGTGAAGAGGGAACACTTTTGCACTGTTGGTGGGAATGTAAATTGATACAGCCACTGTGGAGAACAGTATGGAGGTTCCTTAAAAAACTAAAAATAGAACTACCATATGACCCAGCAATCCCACTACTGGGCATATACCCTGAGAAAACCATAATTCAAAAGGGCACATGTACCCCAATGTTTATTGTAGCACTATTTACAATAGCCAGGACATGGAAACAACATAAATGTCCAACGATAGATGAATGGATAAAGATGTGGTACATATATACAATGGAATATTACTCAGCCATAAAAAGGAACGAAACTGGGTCATTTGTAGAGATGTGGTTGGACCTAGAGTCTGTCATACAGAGTGAAGTAAGCCAGGAAGAGAAAAACAAGTCTCGAATATTAACACATATTTGTGGAATTTAGAAAAATGGTACAGATGAAACTATTTGTAGGGCAGGAATAGAGACGTAGATGTAGAGAACAGACATGTGGACGCAGTGGGGGAAGGGGGGGATGCGATGAATTGGGAGATTAGGTTTGACATAAATACCCTACCATGTGTAAAATAGATAGCTAGTGGGAACCTGCTGTATAGCACAGGGAGCTCAGCTCGGTGCTCTGTGACCACCTAGATAGGTGGGATTGTGGCGTGGGAGGGAGGTCCAAGAGGGAGGGGATATATGTATACATATAGCTGATTCGCTTCATTGTACAGCAGAAACTAACACAACGTTGTAAAGCAATTTTACTCCAATAAAAAAAAATTAAAAATAAAAGATAATGATGCCTCAAAATAAGGAGCCCTATATATATGATCAATATCAATCATATGTTTACCAAGTTCAGTAGTTTCTAATGCCAAAATGGGTTATATTTTAATAATTTTTAATGAAAATGAATGCATATTTTGTTATTATTTGAACAGAGGATTTGTTCTTTCTTCTTTATGGAAACTAAACTACAGTTTCAATAAAATATAAAGTAGTAGTATTAAACGTGAAATTAGATAGACAGAATTAATGTGTTGGGTATACTGATGTAAAAATCATAACAAAAAGCTTTATAAATCCTGACCTTCAAGGACTGTAAACAAGTAAGGCATGTTACATCCAGTTTTTAAAAGTTTGGGTTCTTCTGGTGCCTAAAAATATAAACAAGAATGCAAGTTACAAATGAACCAAAGACTTGTACTTTTGGCCATGATGGGGTAACTGGTACCAGACTAGTACTTCTGCCATTTAAAAAAACAAAAACAAAACAAAAAAAAGCACCTTAGGAAACTGGATTAAATATATTAAAAATATATTCTTATATTGGACAAAACACCACACTGGATTGGGATTCATAAGGGGAGAAAAACAAAGGAGATGATTGCTATGATCATGCTGGCTTTCTGTCTGGAGGCATCTTCCAGATCTTAACACATAGGAGCGAGAACCAAGCCGAACCAAAGCAGTTTCACTACGCAAAAGAGACAGATATAAGAGGTCAGGGAATCAGAGACAGCTAGAATGTGATGTGCATAGTACTAGATGAGAGGGAACTACACAGACAAAAAGCTCCAAAGATCTACACACACGTTCCATAGTCTTTGCCTGAATACTAAGCTGTGCTTGTGTACAGTGAGATACCACCAGTCTGATTTCAAGTAATTTTTAACCTCCTGATAAAAGTTATTTTAAAATGGCAAATTCTTAAAATTTATTCATCAGATGCTCCAGTTACAAAATAAAGTGTCATAAAAATATGAGGATACATTGAAAAACTAAGAAAAAATAACGAAAAGAGATGAAGCAAAAGGAAATTTACTGCCCAGGGAGTGTCAAAATGAGTGAGCAGATTTACAAAAGTACACTTGGCCATTTTGCTAAGTGTAGAACTGATTAAATGCATGTAACTGCAAACTCAAGAAATGCCAGGTTTTATGAACCCGGAGCATAATGGTCCAGAGCTAAGTTATTCTAATGCACTTTGAAACCAGTGTTTCAGTACAGAATTGAGTTTTTGTCATGTTGTTTGCATCAGCAACTTTTCACAGTTAATACACTGAACTATCTTTTTTTTTTTTTTTCCTGTCAGTTATTGCCTTCTGTAGCAACTTCCACCTAGACTCTCTGGTTTTTTGTTTGTTTGTTTTGTTGTTGTTTTTGTTTTGTTTTGTTTTTCCTATTGCAGGGTTTAACGAAGACCAGACTCTGGGCTTTAGCCCCACCAGTTGTGGGTAGAGTATGGTATGAGTCTTTTTGGCATCTAATGTGCCTGCACAAAATCCTGTGCATCCTTGGTCTCAGGTCCCCTATCTAGCTACTTAATTTCCAGCTGGAACCAGAGCACAATGCTGAAGTTCCACCCGTTTCTCTAGGGCACTGACTCCTTATCAGGTTCCTGATTGTTTCCAGGGAGCTAGAGCCTATGTCCTCTACCCCATGGATGAAACTCTGCTCCATGACTGGAACAATTCTTAACGGGTTGAGATTCCCCTATGATGATACCCTCAGTGGCACACTATAATCCTGAACTACTTTAAAAATACATCTGCCTGCATTACAAGTCCCTTGGAAACCAGTCACAATCCAAAGCAAGCTCAACTTCGTGGAGAAGGAGAGATGGAACAAGAGAAGTCATGCATATGTAAACAATAATGAATTATTCTATGACTCAGTGTACAATAAATGCAATATTCCAATGTTTGTATCAAAAAGCTTACTGTCCAGATAGACAAAAATTCTAATATCTATCAACTTTCAGATTGACCACCATCTTTTATATAACAGAAGAACTCAGGGGCTTCTTTGGATTGGACATATAAAAAGAGACCTGGTCTGTAATCCACTGGTTTGCCTTATTATTTCTGCTACATGAAACCACTATCTGGCAATGGTTTCCACCAGTAATCATGGACTACCATTGTGGCAAGACAAAGAGATGTCCTCACAGGATAGTCTCAGCTCATCATAATCCTGACTTCAGAGATTCTCCCTGAGTTTCTAAAGCTGAGGAACAAGAGGTACACTTCCAGAGACATCTACACAGCCATTCCATGGTAGAAGTCCTAGGATCCTTGGGCACTAAGTGTGAGCAGAATACAGAACTCTACCACAGCTCAGTTTTTACAGAAAACTGTAGAATTTTTCAGAATTCCATCACACCCTCTGATGTCCAATTACATTCTTCTTTCACATGGAGCACCTACCTCCATCCCCATCTCTTCTTGAACAATTCAACTCTGTCATCTCAATAGGCCCACTCTTTCCAAACAAAGGCCTTTTTCAAATCTCACTTGAAAGTACTGGAAGCCCAAACCTTAAATAGGAAGGCCTCAGTCTTCTCTTTAAAACATTCTTTTCACTACTCAATGATGTAACAACAGTAGCAACAATAACAACCAAAATGGTATAAGGCCCCATGTTGCTATTGTAAAACGATGGATAATTTTTGTTGAAATTTACTGTGTTCGTGGTATTCATCACCATCTGCAGTTCTGCTTTGTTAGATTATTTATTCATCCATTTATGTTGGAACCTTGGACTACATTCTCCATTTTGTTCATGACTCTATCCTCAATACCAAGAAAGTTCCCCATATATAGGAAGTATTCAATACATATTTATTCTATTCCACTCCTTTGCACTTGCACTTATTCTCTTTTGTAAAAAAAATAATAAACAGAAGCCTCAATTAAATAGAGTTGGGAGAGTAGAAGAGGGAGTTCTCACAGCCTACGACGACAGCAGAGCCCAACAGGAAGAAGAGAGACACCTCTTCTTTCCTGACAAGAACAAGCCAATGAAAAGCCATGAACTCTTTGTTTACTGTAGCCCTCCCAACTTCCTTTTCTTCTCTATGAAAACATTCTTCTTTCCTTGACATGTGGAGACTTGCTTGCGGCTCGCCATGATTGCAGCCCCCAAACTGTAGTTCTCTGCTGATCCCAAATAAACCCATCTTTGCTGGAAAAATATCTGGCAGTCTATTTATTTCAGGTCAACACTTTCTATTCCTCTTCCAATACTGTCTCTGAATATTCTTCCTACTCCTGCATTAATCAACGTACCTAAAAATCTCATATTGAATGTAGTCCATAGAGTTTTCCTAGAAAATTCTACTAATTCTGTCTCCTTGATCCAGTCATTGATTGTTCAAATTGTGCAGGTGTCACATATGCACAAACATAATTTTTCTGTGCCAAATTCATTATTCGATCTAATAACTTGATTTTGGATAATACTTTGGTAAATATTACTCAATTTAAACAGTCAATAGATGAACATTATTATTGTGTCTTTTCATTTTCTTTTCTATTATCCTAGGTTCTCACATTTGATTTTTCACCATTCAATCATTTGCATGGGAAGTCATTTTTGAGTTCTACCTACTGTAAAAAATGTAGTCCCTTTTTTTCCTCATTAATGTTGCTTTTCCCATAAGAGAGCAGAGAATTTTAAATAGGTCATTATATACAAGGAATATGTCATGGATATTAGGTGTTGACTTTTACTTAAAAGTTAAACATCAACCGATTAATGTATAGAAGGAATACACATTATGGGAATCAAAGACTGACCCCATTGTAGTAACCCAATTCCATAACATAGCTTAAAAAAAAAGGAAAAAAAAATACTGTATTAGGAGCAACCTGGTTCTAGTCTTGGCTTTGCCACTTTTGGCAGTTTTAGGTTCTTTATAACCTGACTAGTTTGATGTAGTTTTCAAACATTTTTAAACAGTGGAATCAATTTTCCAAAGAAATCTTTCAATATAACGCATTAGATTAAACAGGTAAAGTGAAGGTGTTCGGATTAAAGCTGAAGAGGGAGATCTGGGGGCCTGGGGGCCTCCAAAGAAGTATGTCCACCTACTCTTCTCACAAGGCCTTTCACTTAAAGCAGCCTTCAAAGCAACTCCGTGGAACACAGTTTAAATGAAATGCTCTTTAAAGTTTCTTCTATCTTTAACCTCTTATGATAAACTGTAATAACTACACGTATCACAAAGACTGAGCTTTTTGTTATTATTACTGTTATTATTACTGTTGTTATTTGCTTTTCTCTTAGGGTAGAGTACAATTATGATTCATTAGGAGAAGGGAAGCGATTCTTTTTTTCTCTCATCAATTATATGACCAGAAGAGATGTCAATTCATTGCCTGGAGTCCATGGGGACATTTTGACTGTCAGCTAGAATCCCTTACCTTTGAATTGCACTGGCATAAAATGGGCCCAGATTCCAGTGCTTTATTTTGTGTATGCAAATATTTTAGAGACAATTTCAAAGGCAGAATTAGTTCTGATCATTTCTCTTTCCTGGGGTTGGGAGGAAGAAGACAGAATAAGGGTGAATGTTCATTCCTTTAAATTAGTGGCAACTGAAATAAAATGTAAGATCCCTTTGAAATGTAGAAAGTGTTCAATCTCTAGACCATCTGCAGCAAATTTACAGCAAACACTCCTGCATCCCTGGAAACAGTTTTATGCCACAAACTAGGAACTTCTCCAAAGTTACAATTACGTGATTCAAAACAGGTAATTTTCACCCCAATCTCGACTTTTCATTCCAGGTCTTAGTTAATGCTGTCTTGATGGTTGCTGTTTGATGAATCAGCTTTCCTGTTAACTAGAGGTGCAGGGCTATCATCTAATGAAAACAGTCTGTATTTTATGGCTCCCTGGGCTGCAGTTCTGCATATTAAAATGGAATTTCAATCTCACTGTTAGAAATAAAATCAAAAATAGCATCTGTGGTTTGAACAGAACTGAGAAAAACGCTGCTCATTTAATTTTAACAATATTTTTCATGCTAGACAGTATAAAGAAGAGGCCCTGGATGTAATTTTAGAATGCCTATAAATTAGAAATAAATTGGTAGAAATCAACACAATAGTACAGTGCATGGGTTAGTTCATTATATCTACAAATTTAAATGCTAAAAGTTTTTTGCTCTCATTAGAAGTTTGCCAAAATGTTCACAAATTAAGGGTTCCTACTGTTCTTCAAATTGCACTGGTAGCAGGTCACTTTCCACTCCTCCTGTTGGAAGTATTGAGCATCTCTGATAACTGTCCGAAAGTTTCTTATCTGTCTAGGAATAAGTGCACATTCAATCAGGAAGAGGAATTCAAGAAGAAGATGAAAGAGAAATGAATTAATTGTTATAAAGACCAATAAGCAATGTCAGCAAAGTTACAAGGCAGTGTTTGCAGGTAGAAAGGACTCTTTATTCTTTGGCAAGCTGAAGGGGTGTAGGACTGAGCGTTTAAGCGTCTTCTAAAAAAAAAAAACCTTGAATATAGGAATTATTAATATCTTTTTTACAGATGAGGAAATCTAGGCTCAGAAAAGTTAGTTTACTTATCAATTGTCAACCTATGACCCTTTCACTTTCAATGCCCAGGATCTTTGGGCATGAGCTGCCCAACCTAAAATATTCTGCCGTAATTAATTTAACATCTCTACATATAATAAAGAAAATGAGAAAAGTTTTTCTAACATGTTATGAACAAAGAAAATATAACTAAACATTTAAGGAATTTTCATAGCTTTATCAATATTCCATATAAACTTGATGTGCCTTGTTAAACAGTCAATGCAGTAATTTCCTGGAGTACTTACATAAATGTTTAGGCAACAATTTAAACTCTAACATGAGTCCAGCTCATTGTAGAGTGATATAATAATCGCTATATGCTTAGGGTCAAGTTGAAAGAAATGAGTATGTGGGTAATACAGAATCATCTAATGTTAAAGTATATGGGTCAGGTTTTTTAAAATAATTAATTAATTAATTAATTAATTCTGGCTGTGTTGGGTCTGTTGCTGCGCACGGGTTTTCTCTAGTTGTGGCGAGCGGGGGCTACTCTTCGTTGCGGTGCACGGGCTTCTCATTGCGGTGGCTTCTCTTGTTGCGGAGCACGGGCTCTAGGTGTGCAGGCTTCAGTAGTTGTGGCACGTGGGCTCTAGAGCACAGGCTCAGTAGTTGTGGCGCACGGGCTTAGTTGCTTGGCAGCATGTGGGATCTTCCCGGACGAGGGCTCGAACCCGTGTCCCCTGCATCGGCAGGCGGATTCTTAACCACTGCGCCACCAGGGAAGTCTTATGGGTCAGCTTTTAAGTGCAGAAGAAAGAGATTCATTGGGGTATGTGCCTTTGTAGGATTCAAGCTGTGTCTTAAAGCAAGAATAAGATTTATGTATGTGAGTGTGGGAATGGGGTTAGATTTTACATAACAAAGTGATATTGAGATGATGAACATGGTACAATTCCATAATTTCTAATCTTCAATTCTGAAATCTAAAAAGTTCTGAAAACAGAAAGTTTTTATAACTCATTTATTGGTAAAATAGGACCTAAACTAATGGAAGGATTTTAACAGTCTTTATGTATTCCACTTGGTGTAAATCTTTATATATTTTGCTGCAGAAATATTAATGTTTTGTTGTTTTTGTTTAAAGATTCTGCCTCAGATCCAACAGGGGTTGTTATATAATATACTGATATGCCTCCATTAGTATCTTTCTTAGATGTAAAATTTTCTTATTCTTTTATACATCTGACACCAATTTTCTGGGTAAGGGATTATAAACATTTAATTCTATTGGGAGGAAGAGAAGGAAAGAGGACTAAGACATTGAGGAGCCAGAGGGGATGGTGTACAATGAAGGAGATGACACAGAACCTTAAAGATAGGCCAATGGTAAGAACTGATGCAGTAGGCACTAGTTAGGTGTTACTGATTCTTCACGATGAATGTAACATGGGAACATGGTAAGGTCATGGATAAGCTATTTAACTTCCCAATTCCTTAGTTTCCTTATCAATGAAACAAAGATAATAATAGTACCTACATTATTAGGCTGTTGTGAACATCAGTTGTTCTAATACACATATACCACTTAGAAGAGTTTCTGACATATATTTAGAGCCTGATAAATAGTACCTTTGACTATCATTGTCATTCTAGGACTAGTGACACTAAGTAAGATAATTAAGGATAGAAACAAATCACAAGGTTGACCCTAAAGTTTATTTTCTGGAAGACTGGGGAAAGATGGCCTTATTATACAAGAAAGAAATATAAACACTTCTATGGCTTCATTTGTTCACCTCAGAGCTTGAGGGTAGATGCTCTGATTTTTAAAAAGGTACAGAAAAGCATCATGGAAATTACTGCCTAGTAAATCAAATGCAGGGGAAATAATAAAGCATATTATTACTAGAATCGTACAAACCTCTAGCAGATGTTGGATTCATGATATCCACTTGGATATCAAATAGGCAAGTTTAACTAGATAGAAAGTTTGCAGCATTGTTTTGTCTTTTTTTCATAAAATGATAAAATATTTGGATGACAAAAATACAGTCCCTTAATTCTATAATTCAAATATGGTCAATTTTTTTGGACATAACCTACAAGGCAGAGGAATATATATATATATATCCTGGATCATCACAGAGTGATGCTCTGGGAAGAGTAGGCTATAGTCCACGAATAGAGAATAGAGAATTGTCCTAGTGGGAAGTTGAAAGCATACTTTATTTCAGAGACCCTGCACTCAACTTTAGAATTCATCCTCTTTAAAACACCCATGACAGGTAAAGTCCATAATCACTAGGTGAGCTAAATTTATTTTTCCACTTGGATGTGTCATACTTAAAATATTTATTATTCTAGCCCAGAATATAATCAAACATTTTCTTGAATATTCCCAATAAATATTTTGATTAACCAAAAAGATAATCTAGTGAGAAATATTTCGCATTATATAGGGATTTACTAGAAAAAATATTCTAATAATGAAAGTCTCTATCATGAATTCTGTCTTCATCCTTCCACTAAAATAATTCCCTGACCATGCTTAATTAAGCACCTAACAATCATGGAGCTATTTCTTGCACATACAAATATAAAAGACATAATTCCTGTGTTCTTTGAGGTCACAGCTCAGTGTCCCAAGACTAGATTCCACTGAGCATCGTAACCCACCAGTCTAGAATAGATTCCTGACCTGATTGATGGCTTTAACTCGCTTAACAATAATGCTGGATTTTCCCTGTTATTGGTGTGTTCAAGCGCCTGGGCTATAAAGTTGTCAGATTGTAGTTCAGATTTTTAGCCTGTCACTTACTAAGTTTTTGACCTTGGACAACTTAAATTTTCTGTTGCCTCATTTTTCTTATTTATAAATAGACATTATAATATCTTTCCTATAGTTCCACTGTGATGACTAAGCATGTGTAGAGTCCAGTGTAGTGTCAAGAATGTACTCAAATATGAATTCTCATTCTGATATCAATGTCTCACCTTGGTTTTCTCCATCCCTTCAGTTCCTTCCTGTGACTTCTTGGTTCCTGATGTCAGCACAGTCTTTTAACTACCCTGATTGCTTTACCCGTTAATGATAAAAGTAATAAACTCTTGTTAACTGGATCCTTACTGATTTTTCTACACTAACACTCATATCAAAGGGGATCAACAGAGTTGAACATGTGCCTAAAATATAGTAATAGCAAATTTTTTAACTGCTTATTTTGCATTCAGGTGCTATGCTAAATACTTTTACACATATTTTCTCATTTTATCCTTATAATTAAAGAGGCAGATACTGTATTTTTTTCCTATTTTGTAGGTAAATAAGACTCAAAGAGATTAATAAATTACCTAAGGTTACAGGCCTAATAATTGATAGCACCTGATTTTAAACCAGATACTCCTGACTCCAGACCTTTGCTCTGCCCGAGACATGGTATAACTATGACAGTCCTCAAAGGGCCCACGTGTTTCAGAGTTCTTGTCACAAATTTAAAAACTACATCATATTCGTTTCCTATCGCTGCTATAACAATTTACCACAAATTTAGTAGGTTAAACAACACAAAAATTAATTTTCTTATAGTTTTGGAGGTCAGAAGTCCAAAATTATTTCAACTGATTGAGCTAATGTCAAAGTATTGTCAGGGTTAGTTTTTTTGTTTTGTTTTTGTATTTTGTTTGTTTGTTTGTTTGAAGCCCTGAGGGAAAAAAATCAGCTTCTTTGCTTTTTTCAGCTCTAAGGGCTGCCTGTATTTCTTGGCTTTTGGCCCCCTCGTCCATCTTCAAACTGCATTACTCCAGCTTTTGCTTTTGTCATCACTGTGCCTTCTCCTCGATTCGGACTCCTCCTGTATCCCTCTTATAAGGACAGTTGTGATTACACTGAGCTCACTGGGATAATCTAGGTTAATCTCCCCATCTCAAACTCCTTCATTTAATCACATCTGCAAAGTTCCTTTTGCTATATAAGGCGACACTTACAGGTTCCGAGGATTAGAGTTTGAGTACATTTGGAGGGCCATTATTTGGCCTGTCACATACAGCTTCACTTATATTAACTCCCTACAATTACATGAATAGGAAATTTACTTGGAGAAATTCATAATGGGATTAAATATGGCCTTTGAAATCACTGTTATGGTCTTTGAACCATGATGGGAATATTGTGATTTGCTTTTATCTACCAAATGGGAAAAAATATCTTCCAAAGTACTGAGTGACAGAAAAGCACTATATTAATAAAGCAGGATTGTTTAATGCATAGCATTTTTCTGTACATAAAACAACAGATTTCCCTCCAACAAATACTTGTTAGTGGAACAGATGTATTAAAAAAAAAAACGCATTTTCACGTAACAATGTTATCTAATACTTAGACTGCTTCTGTGATCACTTTCTTCTTTTTTCTATTCAAATACAGTGCATGATTTTCATGTTCAGCTGTATTAGCCACAGTTCCCAATGTACTTGTTTATCTGATGCAGGGTTAATGTGGTATCAAGAAATTATATGGAATTAGAATTTCTAGTTATTGAACAAGAGTTATAGCAACACCATCAGACTCTGTATTGGATATGTTACAAAAAGAAGAAAAAAATTAAAAACTAATATAAACTAGGGGAGAATATTCTGATAATGACCTTCTTACATGGCATTTCATATTGTGCAGCTTATGAACCTGGCCAACATGTCAGAAAACTGTATCTTTAATGGGTCTTTATAACCATCTTTCCAACCTCTGAAAGATATTAGCTAATAAAGGAGAACATGGCTTGCATTATTTAGGGCCTGAATAATTAGGAAGTCGGTCTCCAGACAGAGCTGATATGCGTTATTATTGTAAAAATCTAGGATACCATATTAACTACATCTTTGCTATCTGAAAGACAGACATTGAGGTGGTAGTCAGAGATATGCTGCAATCCCTTCTCAGATCTGAATTGTTCATTTTCATTTTAAAGCAAACTTGTTTTTCTTTCATTTGAATTTAAATAATGATCTCTACCACCTGGTTGAGAAACATTAATGTCTTCAGCTTCCTTTGGGATAAAAGAAACTAGTTTACTTACCACAGAATACATCTAATTCATAGTCTCTTATCTAGTCAATAGCAGCATTTGCCATTACATGCTCTGAAATGGAAAACTGCTGGACAAGGAAAAAAATAAATTAAAAGGAAGTTAAATACTCTCTGACAGATGGACCAATTAGTTACAAACTTCAATGAGGTAAAGATGTGATCTGTGGTGGTTCAGGATTTTCTGTGTATTGTCTGTGAGTGTGTATGCACTCACATGCATGTCTACAGAAATTCAGGAAACTCTCAGGCCTCCCGAGGATATCAGCATTGAATGGGCAACAAGCTGAGAGTGTAGCAAAAGGTCTTTCAAATATACATAGATGACACCATAACCCCATGTTTAGGTGGGAACAGGAAGAGGTGTATCTACACTTGGATTATAAGGACAAGTTTTCAGTGATTTTTTAGATTCCAGTTCAATGCACCTCAAGAATTTGGTTCCTATTATGTGAAAAACTCCTGGCTGAGTCCTGGGATACATTCTAAGTTATACAAGATATAGCCTTTGCACATAACTTGTACACAATCTAATAGTCATGTTATGAAATTTAGGAAATGTTGGGGGAGACTATAAAAGGGCAATAGTCCAGACACATTTTTTAAAAAATAAGTGGTATCAAAACGGAGAAACTGTTGTGATAATTAGAAGATATTAAAAGATATAAAAATAAAAATGTGTGGAATTTGTTTCAATTCTACTTTGAACAAACCAACTATAAGAAGATATTTTTGAGACAATCTAAAAAAAGTAAATACAAACTCAGTGTTAAAAGACATTGAAAAGAAAAATTATGTGATCTATTTTTTTAAAGGAATATAATTAACTTGAATTGGCAGACCTAGTGTGAATTTCCCATTAAAATGAGCAATCAGCTAAGTCAAAGTATTAGATAATGTTACAAATATCAACATGCATTTTGTTGTCAATAAAAACAGAGTACATCTACACCCCTTCCCTACAAAAATGTGCTCTGATCCCTTTGGCTTTAGATTATTTGGTCTTTCCTTTGCATATGCTATGTTGGAGAGGTGACATAATGTGCTGGTGGAGCGTGTGGGCTTTGGAGTCAGAGGGCAATAGTTTCCAGTGCTGGCTTCCTCACTTATCAGATGGCTAACTTGGACCAAGTTACTTAAGAAACCTCTAGATGTCTCATTCTCATCATCTGTGAAATTAGTTTATCCCTTGTGGGATTGTGGAGAGGATTTAATCAGAGGGTGTCACACAAGGCAAACAGCTTAGAAAAAACAAATTAGAAGGAACATCTCAACAGAACTATCTTTGAATTTTGAGCAAATGTTAAAGTAGCACTGATTTCTCATTGTATGTACTTTCAACTCTCTGTCATGTGATGTGTGGAGAAAGCTGAAGTTAGGAAGAATGTACTGTGGGAAGATACCTAGGTCAGACTATACATTTTGAAAGCCAGAAACATCTAAAGTCTCACTCCCCAGGGTTCTCAGCATTAAGACATCAAAAAAATGTACTCCGCTTCTGTAAGTTGAACTGATGTCTTTCAAATTATCTCAGTGACTCAAAGGGTCCTGCCTATGAAAAAAGGTGATTTTTAATACTGTGAACAGGGAAAGAATATAAATATCATCAGAAAGATGCATACTAGAGGCTTACAGAGATTCAAAAGAACAAGAAATAATTTCCAGCTTGGGAGAACAGTGAAGGCTTCATGGAAGAAGCAGCCTTTGAAATGAGCTTCTAGAAAGCTTGAAGATAAAAGGGGCTATGCCAGATGTAGGGAGAAGTAGAAACAAAGGCATACAGAACCATTGGGAATAAGAATTATCTTCTGTATCTCCATAAATATTGGGGTAGTAGATCATGACAAAAATCACTGAAAGATCTATTCTTTTTTAATTCGACTTTGAAATCTTATGTTTGTTTTTAAATTATATTTTTAGACATAATTGATGTACAATAAATCACACATTTTAAGTTGTGCAGTTTAATAAGTTTGACCTAGGTATACAACTGTGAAATGCACATCACACGCAAGAGACTAAATGTATCCGTCACTCCTCAAAGTTTCTTCATGACCCTTTGTAATCTCTACCCCTTGACACTCACAGCCCTCCAAGCCCAAGTAACTACGGATCTGTTTTCTGACACTATCAATTAGTTTTCAGTTTCTAGAAATGTATAAGAATGGAATTATACAGTATATACTCCTTTATGCCTGGTTCTTCCACTCAGCATAATTATTTTGAGATTCATCCATACTGTTGTATATATCAAGAGTTCAGTTCTTTTTACTGCTGAGTAGTATTCCATTATATGAATACACCACAATTTGTTTATCCATCTGTCTGCGGATATACATTCATATTGTTTCCATTTTTGACTATTTCAAATAAAGTTGCTATAAACACTTATGTACAAATTTTTCTCTGGACATATACTTTATTTTCCTTTGGGTAAATACTTAGTATTGGAATGGCTGGATCATATGGTAAGCGTCTGATTAACTTTTTCTTAAAACTGTCATTTTTTCCCCCAAAAATAATTGTATCCTTTGATATTCTTACCAACAGTGTATGGGAATTTTAATTGTTTAAATTCTCACTAACATTTGTTATTGTCAATCTTTTAAATTTTATCCATTCTAAAACATGTGTAGTGATGTTGCATTGTGCTTTTAATTTGAATTTTCTAATAACTAATGATGTAGAACATCTTTCATGTGCTTATTTTCCAAAGGTATACATTCTTTAGGGAAATGTCTGTTCAAATATTTTGCTAAATGTTAACAAGTATTTGGTTATTAATGAGTTTTTAAATGTTCAAGATTTGTATACTGAAAACAAAACAACTTTCGTTAGATTTATCCTATTTCATATTGGTTTTGTAAGTGATATTGTTACTATAAGTGTATTTCTTATGTTCAAGGAGTTAAGTAGAGACAAGAAAGACATAAAAAGACACAAATATATCTTCTGGAGATATACACTACAATGTTTGTTGTAAGAAACACCTTGGGAGGGATTAATGAGATTAAACATAGCAAAGAAATGAACTCTACATGGTAACGAAATGGCAACTACATAGGTAAATATATAAGATTTAAAACTTATTATTTAAATCTCTCTAAAAGATAATTGATTGTCTAAACAAAAATTTTACTCTTTTTGGTGCTGAATATTTTATATTCTTTCCTACAAAACTGCTTGAGCTTTTTGCTGGAGCTCAATTAAATTACTTGGAAACAATTTGATCCTTTGGGTCTTGCTTTGAAAATTTGTTAGGCATCACCAAAAGTAATTACTCCTCACTGCTAAGGCAAGCCCCCTCTGAGTGTTCTACCAATGCCCAATGAAGAATGGGATTTTGCAGTTTGAGTCTTAGGAACTGGCACCACTTCTGGCATCGTATTCTGTCTGGACAATGTTTCCCCTAATTACTTGGGATGGTTCTTTCCCTGGGCCTCATATAGTTTCTTCACATCCATGAACAAATAGTATTCTGCGAATACTTGATAGCGACCGTCTGAAAATCTATAGGTTCTCTATTTTGTGCAGCTTTCATTTCCCTAGTCTTCTGTCCTCCAAACCCCAGCCACCTTGGTATTCCTTGGCTCTCAGCTCCACCTCCTCAATTCAGGGAGACCTTCGAGCTTCACCAGGGTTCCCCCCCTCCCTATGCGGCTGCATGGAAACTCTCTCTAGGCACTAAGCTGGGGCAATCACTGAACTCATGTCACAGGTTTTACATATTGCAGGGATCCCTGCTTTTCACTGCCTAATGTCCAGTTTCTTGAAAATCATTGTTTCTCATATTTTGTCTGTTTGGTTTCAGGAGGGAGAGTATATCCAGTCCCTGTTACTCCATCTTGGTCTGAAGTGCAAGTGTGGAACATTTTAATAGAAGGATCTTATACTTTCCTGAATTCTACTGAAATATCTATTCATGTCAGGGAGGACAATTCCAGACTTCTTTTGCCAGCTAGGTATTGCTAACAGATTTCTTTTCTTATAACGTGGAGCCAGACATTTGAAAGTGCCAGAAACACTGGGGCAACTTGAAAGGCAATGGCTTCCACATTCTTCAGCCTAGAAAAATGGAATACCAGCAATATAAGCTGGGCCTTTATACTGTAGGTTAATCTGATTCAAGTATTACATTGGAAAAAAATAATTGTATAAACCTACTTAATCCTGACTGGCTAAGGTATATTTTCTACATTAAAAAGACATATCCTCAGTTCCTGAGAATGTCAAAATACGGTATATATATTTTTAATTCCCTTCTGTTGCTTTTGCCCAAAGAGCTTCTTCCTTCATTGTGTCCATTATTCCACTGTGAAGCACCTGAAACACATTTACCTATTCAGTACTGTAGGCATTTTACAGCTATACTTCCTCTCCCCAAAAATATGGGCCTTGAAACTCATCCTTTCTATCTGCTTAGGGCTTAATGTATTTGAAGCCAGTCAAATCTGGGACCTTGAGTGCATCTCTCTGAAATTCATTTTATTCATTAGTCAGACAGGAAAATAACCACCCCTGTTTGTTTTGAAACTGGGTAAAGTAAATTTCATTTGTTGTACACAGGTTCGATAATTCTAGCTGAGATTCTCAACATTATTTTTATTTATTATATTAGTATTATAAGTATCAAGAACTACTCACTTTCATGCTAAACACTTTTAACATTGTTCTTACTGATGAATTCTAAAATAATCAGAAAGGCCAACTGAATTGCCATCTTCCATGTTCAAGTAATTATCTACAGGAACAAAGTTCTGTGAGTCACTGTGTTAACCTTCTGTCACTGCCTTGCTGAGAGGTTCGACAGTAGCCGTCTGACTGCTCTTCCATTGCCTCTGTTTCTCTTTTTTCCTCTACATTTCCCTCCTCTTTCTTTCCATGCTGCACAGTAAATTTTAATTTGTGCTTCATTTGGACAGGGAAAATAAAGTAATAGTGTCTCAATATCTAATACTCCTCAACTGATAATCTAAATAAGCAAAAAATATATAGATTTTCTAAATATTAATTATAAATTCATTCCTGAAGAAATCATCCCAAATACCTGGCTTTATGGCAAGAACCCACAATATTCCATGATTTGTTAGCTAATATTTTTTTTCTCTACTGGGAAATGAATGCAAAGGGCAAAACCAATAGTCTGTCCTTTATCAAATCAAAGCCATTCTATATTTTTTCCAAATTTGAGGAAACATGGTAGTAATTCAGACATGTTCTCCCTCCTAACCAAGAACACCACACTGCTTCTCTCCTGAAATCACGACTAGGACAGCTTCCTGTGAAAACTTTCACAAATTTTCTATATCTGTGTAAGCTATATCCATCAGGTTTTTATTTTCATTTTTTGGTTTGGGGGTTTTTTGTTTGTTTTTTACACAAGTGGGAGAAAATATATGCATTGTTCTATAACGTGCTCTTTTTCACTTACTAATATGTCTTGGAGATCAAATGTGTCTTTATTATGGCATGTTCCTTAATTTCACTTTATTTTTCCCCCCCAGGAACATTTTGTATACCGCTATATCCTTTGATGACTGTCCTTCATCAACATTCAGAGAAACTGTTTTGCTACCATCTCGCACTAACTACTTACTGTGTATGGCAAGAGGGGTCCCCTGTGCCAAAGAAGAAAGAAAACTGGAAGGATGTCGTATTAGAGTTTTTGAGAGAATCAGTTCCAGTAGAGTATATATATAGAGAGATATATAAGGAGAAAGATTTATTATAGGAATTGGCTCATAAGATTATGGAGGCTGAGAAGTCCCACATTCTGCCATCTGCAAGTTGGACAGCTAGCAAAGCTGGTGGTGTAACTCCATCCAAGAAAAAGGCTGAAAACCAGGAGGCCCACAATTGTAAGTTGCAAAGTATGAAGGAGGTCAGATGTCTGATAGCCAAGGGCTTTCAACTGATTGGATGATGCCCGCCTACATTGGTGTGGGTGAATTGTCTTTACTCAGTCTACCAATTCAAACGCTAGCAATCTCTTCCAGAAATACCTTCGCAGACACACCCAGGAATGATGTTTTACCAGCTATCTGGACATCCCTTAGCCCAGTCAAACTGACACGTAAAATTAACCATCACAGATGTAATAATAAAACTCCATTTCCATGATCCTTTATCTGAATCATTCAGTATAAGGTCATTTTAACAGTTCCATTTATTTTATTCTTTTGCTCAGAAGCCTTAATTTGTTCTCAAATACTTATTGAGTCATATACAATTATCTTAACGCTTAAGTCTTTGCAATATCTGCCAGTCTCTACTGCCAGTATTCCTCGACACACACCCCATGCTCTGTTCAAAGGGATCTCACTCCTTACGGAGATGCACACATTCCTACCTTCCTGCCTCAGCTTCAGACTTTTACTCTGCCTGGAATGCTCTCTCCTCTCCTGTGGTCAAAAAGCCAAAAGTCTTTTTTGTTTGTTTGTTTTCATAAACAGAGTATGACATCAGTTTTATCTGAAATTCCATAATATGTTTTTATGCTTTTAAGATATTTGTGCTCTCCGTCTAATTAGACTTATTTGCATGCTAACCATCCCTTCTAGGATGATTATTAATTACTTTAGAGGAATGCTAACTTTTTTCTTCTGTGTATGCCAGGCGGTGCTCAGCACAATATCTTAGGTAAAGTAAATGCTCAATAAATATTTGCCGATTTGAGTTGAATTAAACTTGGTACATTTCTAACCCTGTGTGATTTATAATGAAATTCACTGGGAAATATTTCAACTAGACTTGCTAGAATCTATCTATTCCATTAAGTGAAAGGAGACTGTGCAGTAACTAAGTAGGTACTCACTTTTTTTCCCCTATAGAATAAGAAAGTTTAAGTTTCATTTAATGATAAAGATCAAAAAACAAAGCAAAGGGGACTTCCCTGGTGGCGCAGTGGTTGGGACTCCGCACTCCCAATGCAGATCCCTGGTCAGGGCACTAGATCCCACATGCATGCTGCAACTAGGAGTTCACATACCACAACTAAGGAGCCGGTGAGCCACAACTAAGGAACTGGCGAGCAGCAACTAAGGAGCCCACTTGCTGCAACTAAGGAGCCCGTGTGCCACAACTAAGGAGTCCGCCTGCCGCAACTAAGACCCAGCGCAACCAAATAAATATTAAAAACAAACAAACAAACAAAAAGCAACAAAGCAAAATGTCAGCAGTAATAGTTCCCATTACCATGAATGAAATTATTTGGCTTTTAATAAGGAACAGACTAGAATGTGATGGCAAAAAAGTGATAATGAACAGCAATTATTTTTCCCTAGATCTGGCCAGTGAGAAAAAAGAAAAGATTATATGCTGGTCATGTTGTCAGAAATCAGGAGAATAATTAATCAAGTAAATCACAAGAAATAAAAACAAATTTTATTGTGAAAAAGTATGTGTCATATTTCCCACCTAGCAAGAGAACACAGGCTTTTTGGGGGGTTGATTTCTGAGCTTTCCAGAGTATATGATTTTCTTGCATCCAAAATAAAGAAGACATGTGAGTTCTTACTTAATATATTGTCTGATTTTTATCAAATTCATTTAACAAAATTTTGTCATTCACTCAGAACTTGCATGCATCTATAGTGAGCCATGTTTAGGAAAAAAGGGGGATTTTGCTACCAGTGATTGGAGAAATGGCATCACTGCTGGAAAAGCCCATGAAAATGACTTGCACATGGCATTCATTTTTCACTTCATCAGCACCATAACCCTTTCCATATATATCCATTGCAAATGTACCATATATTACATTTGTATAGTATGTGTTAAATTAGTGTTTTGAACTTGCCTAGGAGGCAGTAGTCAGAATATTCAATTTTTTCATAGAGGGAAAAAAATATTATGACTTCCAAATGAATACATAGAAAATAATGTATTTTGAATTATCAAAGAGCTTTTAGAATCCAAGCTATTTACAAATGGAAATTGACTGTATTCTGATCTAGTAGTAGCTTAAGGGGGAAAAAATGGAGCAAAATCTTATATCCCTACTTTATCAGTAGACAAATCAATTTGAGAAAAAAAGACATTCAGCTAGAGAAATGGAAAGAAGGCAATACTAAGTTTAGAAAATGAATGTATTTTAGGAGATTCTGTTCATTTGCTAAATTCAGATTCCAAAATTGTTTTTATTTTTGTTGTTTGTGTTATAGCAAGCAAATTTAAAAGAGAAATATGACTATTTATAAAACTGGTTATGTTCATAGGATTTCTGTTTAAATAATAATAAGTACCATAATTTTGAAAATTTTTCTCGGTAATGATTTCACAGCACGTTTCATATAGTTTTTTCTTCTAACAACCCCTACAACAAACAGTTTCAGTAAAAAAAATAAAATAGTTAACAACTATTGAGCATTTATTACAAGCCACATCTAGTGTTAAATAGTATACACTTACTATCTCACTTAATTTTCGTTAAGAGGTATCGTTACTAAAATCCACTTTACGGACAAGAAAACTGAGACTTAGATCAAGCAATTTTCTCAACATCACACAGTTACTAAGAGAAGCAGCCAGAATTCAAAACTAAGACTAGCAGACTGGAAGATGCATTTAACCAGATGTCTCCTCTAAGTATCCTATGGAGGAACAAAATAAGTTGGTCTAATAATAGGTAACATTTATTGAGCACTTACCATTATGCAGGATGATCTTCATTTCACTTTACATATGATAGCTCATTTAGGTGTGATAACAATCTACGAATGAGTAGCATTACCATCCCTACTAAAAAGAAGACTGTAACACAGCACAGAGTTTTTAAGTCTCTTACTTGCTAAAGATCACATAGTTGATAAGTGTAGCACTAGGGTTCAAATACTGGACTGCAGAGTTCTCATATAATATTATTTTTTACACCCAAGCTTTGGACACTAGTGGGCAGCAAGAAGCTTCAGGACATATTCTTTGTCAAGAACTTATAGATTAATCATAATATTGAGATTTGGTTGAAATGAAGAGATCCAGAGTGAGTGAAAACACGTTAAAGGCTTTTGCAGTTATCCAAGCATGAGGATATGAATAACTATTTTCATCATAGTGGAAATTGAAAAAAAAGTAATATATTGAAATTACAAATTAAAGAACAATCATAATTCATGAACTGGGTTTGAGAAGAGAGTGAAGATGACCACAAGCTTCTGAGTCATGCTGTTGGCATTGGTATCTGGTAAGAGGAAAGTTTTTGAGAAAGTAAATGAATTGGTAATTAATATCTATGTTAATTAACTATTATTTTGTTGCTCTATCATCACTTGAGTGGTCAGTAAGCTTGTTGCAATATTTATTGTCCATATAAAGAACAGAGGAAGGTATTAGAGCGGAATGAGTGTTAGAAGCTGGTTTTTGTTCCATATCCTGCAATTCAGTAAACATAACATTAGTTACATCACTGAATATTCCTGAACATCAGTCCTTTCAGCTCTGTAATATGCTATCTGCACTTACATAAGGGCTATAGAGATCACAACAATTCATATGTATGGGGTATTGCTTTGTAACATACAGAGAAAAAAACAGAATTATTATCATTATTTCCATGTCTAAGTCCCTACTCTTAGATTGTACACACTCTTGTTTTACTATCACTAAATAATATTCTTGATGGTGGCATGGGTTCATATCTCAGCTTTACCACTTAACCTCATGTATTGTGATCTTGAATAAATTACTCAAACTCTGTGCCTGCTGTATAAAATGGAATACACAGCAGTACTTAAAAGATTGGAGCATTCATGATACAATCAGTGCATGTTAAGTGCTTATAATAGTGCCTGAAATACATACTAGGTCAATAACAGTCATTATTATTATTAATACTGACATAATTATTAGCTCTTTTTGTTCAGCCATTTAATGCTACTATTATGGGCTATCACGGTCATGTGGATTTCTCTAACTTAATATGTACATAAATAAATACAGCAATTTTCACAGGTATAATATTTAAAGATATTCACAATGATTTCCTAAATGCAACACTTCATCACATAATTAATATTCGTGTTGTTTCTAATTGTACAAATTGAAAAAATTTGATGCAATGCCTTAAACATGTATCCAAAATGTGCTGTACTTTTTTGTTGAACAACAATAATTATTTGTTATCCAGTTTAAAGTGTTTAAAGTGTTTCTCTTACTATGTAGTCAATGAAGAGTAGTTCTGGTATGTCACAGTTTGATTTAAAGGCACCATGACCTTCTGTATCTTCTCTTTATTTTCAATGAGTGTGTTGAATAATCCAATGGGGAAGGCATTTTCCTTGACAGATATTTTTCATAGTAAAAAAAACATGCTGAGATTACAAAATATTTTAAATTATTACCATGCGACTATTATTTTAGTGCATATATTTCTGTGTAATGGCATTTGCCATCTGGCGTTCTTGCGAATAAGTCTTCTTTCTTTACACACTGTACATCTTTTCGCCTGTCTTTGTCAGTTTGTGTCTATTTATAATTAATCTCTAGGTTCACGTATTAGGCCTCTCCTGCATGTTCTCTTAGCCGAGGAAACAAGTACTCAGGAGTGCAACATTATAGGCAGGGAACAAAGGATTCACATTCCACTCTCTGTGTTAGAAAGCACTGATGTAATTCTCAGGAGCCAAGCCTCTTAGCAACGAAACGAAGGATTTACAGCCCTCCAGCTTTCTCAGCTACCAAAGCTCTTGAAGGCTTTCAAGAGCTGACCTTCTTAGCAAAAGGCTGGATTCTTTTAATGCACTCACTTTCAAAAGGTAGCATACCTGTTTTCCAGTGTGATGTGGATGCTATTAAAAGGGAGTTTCCATGGATACGGACATCAGTGGGAATGAAATAGGATTGTCCTCTTTTCAGACCCATTGTTGTTCCAAATATTCCTAAAACCAAGATCATGTCACTCCTTTTATTCACATTTCTTATGGCTACTTCTTATTTGTAAAGCACTGTCACTGGTAGGTAATTAATGCTTTTTTAAAAATGTGTAGGTTCAAACACCAAGTTATTTATGAGAGATGTTGTAACATGTGCGTGGAGAAGAGGTCAGTTAATTACTAAGAGTTTATTGAGTGTGAGTCTCATTATAGCTCTTTTATACATGACTCTAGAGAATACACATTAATAAGAGACACTATCCATTTCTTTTAAATGATACATAATTTGTCAAACCCTCCTTAAATGATGTGAATTTGAAGTTGTATCACAACAACACTACAAAGTCCCCCTTCCCCTTTCTTTATATATTTTGAGTTAATTTTAAGTGTATATTATGCCCTTATAATTGCACATTTCAGGAATATTATGGTTAAAGAATGTCAAATTCTTTTTACCAAGACCCAATTAAATGTCAGATGTGATCAACCCAATTTATTTGTTGAATATCGAAATATATCAGGTAATATGCTTCTCACTGGGACTTCTACAATGAAGAGGGCATTAACCTTCTCTGGAGAGCTCACAAAGGAGTCACACCACCACCTCTTCATGGAGTTAGAAGACCTGCCAGTAAATGTCCCCAGAGCTGAGAAAACAGCTATGTACTATCTGAGCCATCTGTCATAAATCTATGGTGCAGGAAGCCCTCACGTGGGAAGGAGGGGGAGAAATCCCTGAAATGAGGATAGAATTACAAAAATAAGCAATTGGGCTAACTTTTCAATTGAGAAATAGCTCTGCATCCTGGACAAATTTTCCAAATTCAGGGCAGCAGCATCAATTATTTAATAACCCATCAATAATTGAGGGGAAAAATCAGTCTCATCTTAGAGGTAATGCTGACCAAGTTGATCAAAAATTCAGCTGAATCCACAGAAATTGTCTTACAGAAATTTAACATAGTGGATCAGCCTTTGATCCCCTTACATTGGCTTTTGGTCAAATAAATACAGGATAAACAATATTTCTCATGATATCATGTTATTTTAAGTTTATTAATAAGCTGCAATCATTCATTTGTTAGAAACTCTAAATCAATGTGTAAAGTGAGAAAATTTTACTTTTTTATCTTCCAATAATCTGATCTCTTTTTCAGTTAACTGTGTGTCAAATCACTTTATTTCATTTAGTGCTTAAGAAAAATCAAGGAATTAAAACATCATTAGTTTTCCTGTAACTATTGATGTTCCCATATAAAAACTGTGTCCCTAGAAAGGCACGTCTAACTTTTAAGAAGTAAGCTAGGAATTCTCTGTCATCTATTAATTTGTCAATTAATATCTATCAGTTTAACCACAAACATTAATAATTTCCACAAAAAATTTATCTGTGGTATTTTTTTTTGCTTGCTGCCTTGGCATTGAAAAGGTTAAAAATGCAACTTCATGTTAGAGAAAGCTGATTATTATTCTTATAATCCAAAATTCAATGTTAATCCCCAAATCATAACTTCAAAACAACCGGCAGATTGAGAGAAAAAAATATTACTTTCCTTAAAGTGAAAACAAAGGGATAACTTATGAGAGTTCCAGATGGCCTTTGAACAATAGTAGTCATCCTTCATGAAAAAATGCAACTAAATAATACTATTTAAACTTCAAATTGTTTCCCTTCAAACTATAGAAAACCACCGACAAATATTTATTATTATCAAAAAGATCCACAAACTTAAAAGCTTTTGCACAGCAAAGGAAACTATAAACAAAATGAAAAGACAACTTAGGGACTGGGAGAAAATATCTGCAAACCATGCAACCAACAGGGGTTAAGTTCCAAAATATGCAAAGAGCTCATACAACTCAATATCAAAAAACAACCCAATCAAAAAATAAGCAGAAGACCTAAATAGACATTTCTCCAAAGAAGACATACATGTGCTAAAAGGCACATGAAAAGATGTTTAACATCGCTAATTATTAGAGAAATGCAAATCAAAACTACAGCGAGCTATAACCTAACAGCAGTCAGTCTGGCGATCATCAAAAAGTCTACAAATAATAAACGCTGGAGAGGGTGTGGAGAAAGGGAATCCTTCTACACTGTTGGTGGGAATGTAAATTGGTGCAGCCACTATGGAAAACAGTATGGAGGTACTTTAAAAAACTAAAAATAGTTTTAAATTTGATCCAGCAATATGATCAAACTGATCCAGCAATCCCACTCCTCTTCATATATCCAGAAAAGACGAAAACTCTAATTTGAAAAGATACATGCACCACCATGTCCATAGTAGCACTACTTACAACAGCCAAGACGTGGAAGCAACCTAAGGGTCCATCAACAGATGAATGGATAAAGAAGCTGTGGAATATATATACTTTATATATATCAGCCATAAAAAAGAATGAAATATTGCCATTTGCAATAACGTGGATGGACCTAGAGAATATCATACTAAGTGAAGTAAGTCAGACAAAGAAAGACAAATATTATAGGATATCACTTATATGTGCAACAAAAAAAAATAATACTAATGAATTTACTGATAAAGCAGAAACAGACTCACAGACATAGAAAACAAAGTTACAGTTAACAAAGGGGAAAGGGGGACAAGGGATAAATTAGGAGTATGGGATTTACAGATACATACTACTATAAATAAAATATATAAACAAGGATTTACTGTATAGCATAGGAAACTAAATTCAATATCTTGTAATAACCTATAATGGAAAAGAATCTGAAATATATATATATGTATAATCTGAATCACTTTGTTGTACACCTGAAACTAACACAATATTGTAAATCAATTATACTTCAATTACAAAAAACAAGATCCAGCTTTTAAAACTTTACTTAATTACTCATCAGAAAAAAACTACATAAAACTGGACCCTTATATTGAAGGAAAGTTATCTTCAGATTATAACCTTTATTTATTTCATTAAATTTTTGATAAGAAGTCAGTTTTCAAATACTTTTAAAAGAAATATTTAACATATACTTTCTTCACTATTGTCATTTTTGCCTCCTTCGGAAAAGAGATGAGAAAAGATTTTAATTACGCCCTTAAATATCTACCTACATTTCAGCCCAAAACATTAAAGGGTAGGGAAGGTGGAGAAAACTGTCACAGAAATTCATAAACCCTTCAGGTGCCACAGATAGGTTTCAGGTAGCATGAGCAATTTATTAGATTTATTGCTTGTACTTGTTCACATAAAGGAAGTTATAAGGTATTCCACAAAAGAAGATAAAATTGAAGGTTGTTGGTAGAAACTGTTATTGCTGTAAACTATACAAACGAGAGATGTGACCTAGGAATAAAAAAGAAGTTATTTTATCTTTTCTGTCACCTGGATACGTCTCTCCTTTGAGTCATCTCTGAGTCTTTTCCATTGTTTTATTTTTTATCCTTGTAAAAGCACTCTTATTGCTTAGTAAGCAGAATTAAGGTAGCAGAAGTTTATAGAGTCAATGGCTGACAAACAATAAGGTCAATGTCTGTCCCATTCTGGAAAAATTGAGGTTAGAACAGGTGAAATTATCATTCTGTTTTGTTTTTATGGCTCTAATAGAATGCCAGAGAGTCCCTGACCTCTGCTGCCACTCATGTCTTACTCTGATAGCAATGTGTGACCTTTGACACTCAATTAAAACAGGAAATAAGGCAAAGGATGGGTCAATATGCATGTTTGGACAATGCAAGCCTTCAAAATAAATTCCAAGGGGTTTTCAAAGGAGCCATAACCCCTTTTCACTTGGCACATGGGCATTAAGTTACAGTCAGTAAAGTAAAAGAACATAGAAACAAAAAAATAAGCTGTATCATTTATTTTCTTTCTGACCCCAAGACCTGTGTATTAAGGTCTCCCACAACAGAACAATTCACATTATACTTTCTGATTACTGAGAGTGAGAGTGTTGTTGCTAACTGGCTGGATGGCACAGGATAGATGCTGAGGGCATAGAAGGTTGCTGCTTTGAATAGTCAGATCTTTTCATTTAATGTGAACTTATTTTCTAAATAGAAGAGATCCAGAGGGTACTTTCTTCATATGGAATACAGCAGCCTTGTTTCTGAGAAGAGTTAAATACATGAATGTCAGGGCTAGTAATAGGTTTGGTGATCCCCCAGAGAGGCTTCCACATTAGGGAAAACAGGTGTACCATAATTCTGGTGTGTTCTGCAAAGTGACAATCTGTTGGTGGGTAAATGGTCTTCACATATATTCCAAGATACCACCTCACATTTTATTTAGGAAACAATGAGAAAAGTGTGGGAGAAAGAACATAGGCAAAAAGCAGTAACAGAAGCACCATGGTCTTGGGATTGGTTAGGTCTACATGCAAATCCCAATTTTCTTACTTATTAGAAATGCGCCCATAAGTTAAATGACCTTCTTTGATCTATCATTTTCTATGAAGTAGGGATAATACTGTATACTTCTTGATACTGTATTTCTTTTCTATTATTGCTTTTGATGAAATGATATGGTTCTTATTTAATTATTGAGTGACTAGCATAAAATGAGCATAAATAAATATTTCTGGGCTTTCCTGGTGGCACAGTGGTTGAGAGTCCGCCTGCCAATGCAGGGGACACGGGTTCGAGCCCTGGTCTGGGAAGATCCCACATGCCGCAGAGCAACTAGGCCTGTGAGCCACAACTACTGAGCCTGCACGTCTGGAGCCTGTGCTCCGCAACGAGAGAGGCCGTGATAGTGAGAGGCCGCGATAGTGAGAGGCCCGCGCACCGCGATGAAGAGTGGCCCCCGCTCGCCACAACTAGAGAAAGCCCTCGCACAGAAACAAAGACCCAACACAGCCAAAAATAAATAAATAAATTAATAAAAATAAATATTTCTTAGTTTCTCATTAATTTATTATATACGTTTCTGTTTTGAACAAATTGATTTGATCTAATGTAATATTAGTTGTTAGAGCTCCAGAAACACAGTGCCAGAGTAGTATTTCACACAAAGTAGTCATACATCTATTTTCAAGTAAAATAGTTTAGACAGGCACTGGTATATACACAACACACACACAGACACACACAAACCCACATACATGCACATCAGAAAATATCTGGAAAGATATACATAAAATGTCAATAGCAGCAACCTGTGGGTGATAGGAATATGATATATTTTTCTTTTCTTTTTTTTTTTTTTTTTAAGGATTTGTCTTTTCTTTTAAATTTATTTATTTATTTATGGCTGCATTGGGTCTTTGTTGCTGTGCGCGGCTTTCTCTAGTTGCAGTGAGCGGGGGGCTACTCTTTGTTGTGGTGCATGGGCTTCTCATTGCATGGCTTCTCTCATTGCGGAGCATGGGCTCTAGGTGTGTGGGCTTCAGTAGTTGTGGCGCACAGGCTCTGGAGCGCAGGCTCAGTAGTTGTGGTGCATGGGCTTAGTTGCTCCACAGCATGTGGGATCTTCCTGGACCAGGGCTCGAACCCGTGTCCCTTGCATTGGCAGGCGGATTCTTAACCACTGCACCACCAGGGAAATCCTGGTATATTTTTCTTATTTTTAACTTTCTATATTGTGCATTTGCTGCTTTTGTAACAACGTAAAAAGATATATTAATGTTTACAAATCAACTACTTAGTTTAAAAATTATAAATTAGGCTACTGATAATCCTTCTTAGTTATCCTCTCACTTAAAAATATTAGTAATATAATCTTAGCACTATCTATTTACAGCATTCATAGATCCATTAACTTCTGAATGCATATATTAATTGATGGCAAATGTGTATTCTCTACATGCCAGCTGGTACTAATCTCATCTCATTTTAAGGTAAAACATTAGTGTGTTATTGCTTTATTATGATGAAGGTGATATTGGACTCTGCTAGTATTTTACTTAGGCTTTGCATTAGACTTTGCTGTGTCGGAAATTAAGATTGGTCTTTAGTTTTCTTTCTGGTACAAGATTATGAGATTTATTATAAGTGCTCTTCTTGCTTTGTATGAAGAATTTGGATGTTTTCTTTCATTATATGCTTTGAAACATGTTAAGTAAAATTGTGATTATTCACTTTTTTAGATTGTAGAACTCCCTTGTGGAATCAGCTAGACCTGATGCACTTTGGAGGGATAACTCTCTGTCAGTTTTCTTTATTGTTTCCATGGCATAAAACTTACCATTTATTTTGGGGTAAGTTTTGGTGAATTATATTTTCTAGAAAAAAATTCATAGAATTTATTGCATAGAGTTTTGTAAAATATTTAAAGCTTTCATAATGAAAACTACATCCTTCCTGTCATTGATTGTTTTGTATTCTCTATTGCTTTCTTGAATAGATTATTCCTATTTATCCTATTTTATTTATTTTTTCCAATGAAACTGCTCTTTATACTATCGGTTCTACTGTTTTCTAGCTTATTCAATTCTGGTTTTATTTTTTAAATTATTTTAATGATTTGACCTACATACATCATGAAATGTTTACGGCAATAGGTTTAGTGAGCATCCAGCATCTCATATAGATACAAAATAAAATAAAAATATAATTTTCCATTTTGATGAGAACTCTTAGGATTTACTCTCTTATTTACTTTTATCTTAAAATAGTTTATTAATCATTCTCCTTTTTAGGGTACAAAGTTCATCATAGACCTGTAAGACCTACTTTTATTACTTATGTTGTTTAGGTCTTCTATAATCCTGCTGTCTTGACTATTTAATCTATCTTTGGCAAAGAGAGTATATTAAAGTCTCCTCTTACGTTTGTGTTTCTGCTTACTTGCCTCAGATCTCTGATAGATTTTGCTTTATGACAGCTTCTGCTTTGCTATTTGATGGATAAATATTTATAACCATCATATCATTATAAGATGTAGCCTTTAGAAATATAAACTTCCTCCTTTTGTTTGTTTAATATTTCTATGGCTGAATTTTCTACCTTGTCTGTTACCAATTTTGTATCCTCCTTCTTTTCCACACATCTACTATGTCCACTACCTTCAAACTTTCTGAATTACTTTGTTTACTATGTCTCTTGTATACATCAGATTACTGGACTTTTCTTTGTGACTAATCTAAACATCTTTTCTTTTTCTACTAAACAATTTAATCTCATTTAAATTGTTTGACAAGACAAATTTTTGGTCAGCTTTGTCATGTTATTTTCTGTTACGCTTATTGTTTTAGTTGTCTTTCACTATGTAGACAGTTTCCTTTAGTTATTTTTCTTTTAATATTCTGATATTTAGGATATTCTATCATTGTGTCTGATTGTTAACCTTTATATTAATACCAAAATAAGATACTTTCAGCTTCTTCTTTTTTTAGACAGTATCTTTTGGTTCCCCAAACTGATAAACAATAAAATTAGAATATATCCTGTCCTCACCCTCCTCCTTTCTACACTTTCTCTGACTCACTGATAAAATGGCATCATCTTTTGGGGTACTTTGTTACTATAGTATAACTTAGAAAATTCTGAATTAATGTATTTTTGGCTTGCTGCTGACAGTATTCTTTCTTTTTCTTATAGTTCCAATAATTTCACCAGTAAATAGCTTGGTATTGATGATTCTGGATGAATTCTTTTTGGTACAGAACATGTCTTTTCAAAATGCAGATTAAGATCTTCTTTTAAGGACAGCTCCTGAATTACAATTTTAAATATTTGCTCTGTTCCATTGTTTTGTTTTGTTTTATTTTAGAACTCCAATTATATGTTTGTTGTACCATCTTTGCTTTGAAGATTGTTGTATCTTCAGTATTTATCACTTTGTCCTATGATCCCTTTACATCTTCTTTTATTTCAGTTTTATTTTCTTACCTTTATGCATTTGATCTGCTCTGGACCTTACTGTGCTGTTTGTCAGTTAATTTTTAGCTCTTTGTAATGTAGTCATTATTTGAGAAGTAATTGTATGTTTTACATCTATTTTTGTTCCTAATTCACATCCAGTGAATGGGTAAGACAAATTACTGGTTTCTCAACTTTTCTGATGTTTCCATGACTGGCAGTTCCTTTTGTACGTGGTACTAATGCTTCAATACACTTGTACTTTCTATGCATTTTTTTCTCTCTACCTTGATTACTCTTAGATCAATCTAGAACCTTTCCCCCAAAGAATATGGAACAGTGACCTGCAATGTTTGCTACTTTAAGAATAAAAAATGGAAGAGCATCTTTAAAGTTATAAGGTTATAAAGGAAGTGTAAGAAACTCTTTTATTATTCATAGGTGATATGATTGCCTCTGTATATAATATACATTAAAATGTTATTAGAACATAATACAGATATTTTTAAAATAGTCTGGAAGATAAATTCAAGGAAACTAAAAGGGACAGAAAAACGGAGAGAAAAGATGAGACATAGGGACTAAATTTAGAATACTCAGTAGCTTTATAATTATTTTAGAAGAAAAGCAAAGAGACAACAGGAGGGAAGAAAAAATATACCAAAATATCCCAAGTTCCCTTAGGATAAAGAAAGACTTAATTCTTCAGGCTGAAAGTATTTCTCAAGGGCCAATTGCTATGAATGAATAAAACAAAACAAAACAAAAACCACTTTATAAGACTGAGGCATAGTCTTATAAAACTTCAGTGTTTCAAGATGGGGGAAAAGCCTTAATAAAGTTTTTAGGTAAGATCAGGTAAATGATGCTGGAAGTGTTACTTATATTAGAATAAGAATTGATATTAGACAGTATTCTTGAAAACAATGGAGCTATAGCTTCATGATTATGAGGGAAACATTTGATTTTGAACCTAGAATTCTTTACCAAGCAAAACTAATAAGAATGAGAGTAGATAAATATATTTTCAAACATAAAAGACTTATAGATCAACCTTTCATGACCACTCTCAAAGGAGGAAGTATTAATGTATTGATATTTCACAGAAGGAACAGAAGCCCAAGGAGAGGAAGATATAGATCCAAAGAAATAATCTATTTAATTAAGGAGAGCAATGCAAGTAAATTCCTAGTTGTCAGCTCTACAAAATCCTTAGAATACAATTGGACTATATTGAAAAGTCAAGTCAAAGCCTCCATGAAGACTAACGTGAAAAGGGTCACAGATTTCGTTCCAAACAAATTGTCTATTTAAGAAACTCTATGATATTAGCAATTGGATGATGACGTGTTATTTTATTCAATGAGAAAATGGTAAGAAAATGAGAAACTTCAGGGGATAAAAGTATACAAGAGTCATGGTTCAAATATGAACCAGACTAATATAACCTATGGGTTTTGAGAAAATAATATGGTATAAGTGATGATAATATACTTGACTTCGTGCTTGAAACTTTCTCATTTGAGAGGTGTGGACATAGCAAAATGGAATCACACTTTCTTTTCCATATGACATGGCTCAACAGGCTATAACAAGGATGCTTTCAGATATAACCCCAGTACAATTACCAAAATTTTTAAATTCACACTTTTATAATACTATTATCAATCTATAGGGTCTATCCAGACTTTGCTGTCACATTAGTGTTCTTTATAGCAAAATAAAGCCCTTGATTGTGGGTTGCATTTAGCTTTCATGTCTTTGATAATCACTTCACAAGTTATCTTTTGGTGTGTTTAGTTTTTGTGATCACCTTGGTTCATTTTGTATTTACCTTGGTTCATTTTGTACTTTGCCCTTTTGGTCAACTTTTGCTAGTGCATGAACATCACACTTATCTAGATAGTTATGTTTACTAGTTATATTCTGTCTATGACTCCTGTACCTCAAAGGTCAATAGAGAACTTCTTCAGTAGCCAACAAATTTCTTTAAGTACCTCACATTTTCTCAAAGGAGTAAGTCAGAATTAATTGTTTTTAAAATTTCCTAGACTTTTAAGTCATCATCCATTCCAGAATTTCATGCCATACAATTGTGCTTATTATTCCAATATTTTTAAAACTGTCTTCTTAAAATCTAAGATGTATATCTGACTGCACTCTGCAGTCTATTCTTTCAGTGTCATGTAGACTATAAGATGACATAATTTCTTTGTCCTAAAGTTCCCATTCATTGTCTTTCATTAGCGATCAATCTTCCCTGCCTAAAAGAATTAGATTCATTCTAAATGTTTGATGAGTTTTTCCCTTTCACCTCTGGGAGACTGACTTTTTAAAAGTCAAGTTAAGAATGTGTATTTTTTTGTATTTGAATGAGACTTCCAGTCAATGTCCAGATGGCTGAAGCCTCAAATAACTATTATAATTTGCATCTTAGCCAATGTGTGCTCTATGCACAAAAAGTGGTTTCTACTTTCTCCATACAGCAGAATAGACTGTAATCTAATCTTTCATAATGGTACCACTTCTGTTCCATCCTCTATGCTTGTTTGAATTTTCATGGATTTCTGAGAATGTATATATTGTTTTGAGTTTCAGAGTTTCTCTGCCTTCTGATATAACAGATGTTTCTTTTGAATAGGGCATAATTTTCCATTAGTGTATTCTTATCCTATCCCGCCAAGTTTTGGAGAATACTAAAAGAAGTTATTCACTATTTCATTCTACAATATCATATCTGCATTACTTATCACTCATTCTTTACATTTAAGGATGCTACAGTTTCCCAAGCTCAATGCTAGGTAATATATTTTTTAAGATGTAAGTGGGTATATTGTGAAAAAATGGTCTCAGGGTCAAATAATTTGGGAAATACCATCTACCATAACTTCTTAGGAATTCCCAAGCTGAACAGCCTGTGAACAGCCCTGAAAAATTCCACATTAAAAACAACAGAAAGCTAAAACTTGTTTAATTTTGTATATCTGAAATGTTAAACATGCAGCATTCAAGATGTAAACAAAGTGTAAATATAGCATTGTTCTTCCCTTTAAAATTTATTCAATGAATTTAACCTTATCTGCGTCCTTAAGTGAAAAGTTCAGCAGGTCCATGACCCCTGTGTGTTAATTACTATTAAGTAACGATTAGATTAGCCCTAAAGTTACTTTTAGTTAAAAACAAACTCCAATATATAATCAGGTTGTCTGTTCCAAGATATGAATCAAAACAATGAGCTTGATTTAACATATATCTTCTTCCTAACACCAGCCCAAGCCTGCTTTAGACTGAAAGGAAAGATTATTTCCTTCAATTTACTATTCTCCTACCTCTCCTCTCCCCCAGGTTCTGACCCCTCCAAGGATTCAGGGGTGAATGGAAGAGTGATAAGGGCATAAGAAAGGACTTAAATCAAAAACCAGTTCATGTCCCTTAAGACTGGCAGAAATTTATAGCTCTTGGTCTCATAAGCATTTTTGTTGGTGGTGGGAATCTTGCTAAAAGTTTATTAGACTCACTAAATTCCAGGTGCTCACTTAGGACTTCTCCCGCAGTTTCCAGGTATCCCATAATCGTGTCCATCTTCTTACTGCTGGGATCCCTCTGTCCAACCAAGTGGCTCTACTAGCCAGGACTCTAGACTACTCCACCCTGACCCTCTCTCCTACATGGTCACATCTATCTACACGAAACTCTCAGGCACCCCCTGCCCTGATAAACTCTGAGCGTACAAGTCAATCCCAATACAACCTCTTCTACCCTGCTGCCACAGGCCACTTTCATTTTCTCACACAAGTCAGGATACAATCTTCTGAGTCCCCAGATTTCAAGGAGCACACTTTAAGCTCTCTGAGAGTTTCATAAAAGCCCTATTCACTAGATTTGCCGATAAGAAGGTAGCACACTCCACCCTCCCTATTGGTGAGTGTAGGACTGCCAGAGGCACGGTACTGCACGACAACAGGAAGTGAAATGGCCTGGACTCTATGTGAATGACTGAGGGTTGGACTGAGGGTGTTATTCACAGAAAGTACAGCACCCCCTGGAACTGTGCAACATGGAAACTTTGATGGGGGGAGGCTATCAACACAGCAACAGTTATTGCCCAAGTTATATATTCAAACTCCTCCCTCTTTTCACTAGTTTATATTCTCTAATTGAGTCAGAGGGTTCAAAAGCCATTGAACTTGTTTATGGACATTTCCTTTGTAAATTCTGCATGTGGAAATCTGTCTCCCTCTTCTTTCAGGATTTGACATCTATCATGTTTTTTTTTAACTTTTTATTTTATATTGGAGTATAGTTGGTTAACAGTGTTGTAAAGTTTCAGGTGTACAGCAAGGTGATTCAGTTATTCATATACATATGTCTATTCTTTTTCAAATTCTTTCCCCAGATTGTTACATAATATTGAGCAGAGTTCCCTGTGCTGTACAGTAGGTCTTTGTTGGTTATCCATTCTAAATATAGCAGTGCGTATGACATCTATCATGTTTGCACCTTAGTAAATAATAAGGTAGGAAAAAAAGCAATTTTAATATCCTGTTAATCAAACATTTTCCAAAATTATTTGTTTACAGAAGCTATTTTTCCCATAGAACACTGATTAATATTTCATGGAGCAAAGACGATCCATGTAACAGAGTTTGGGTAACAGTCATATGTAGGAATCTGAGGTCAAATGTAATAGCCAAGATAACTATAATTTTTATTTGCTCATAACACCTTTCCATCCTCTTCTTTTGAGTCCTTTGGAGAATTTCACCCTCTTTCTCTGTCTCAGTGGCCTGTCTTTTATCAGAAAATAAGAATGGGCAAAAAAAAAGCAAAACATAAATCAAGCCGATGTATTTTCCACAGGATATTTTCAATAGAACCAAATTTTTCTCATGCATTTCTTAAGAGGAAAGAAGATGAATCTGGGGGTGAGAGCACAAAGAGAGCCTTTCTGCAGAATAAAGTCAGTGTTTAGAGGGAGTCAAAGCCAAGAAAGGAAATTTTTGGGCTCCTGGATATAGCTGAGTCTCATAAGACAATTACACCACCAAACCTGCTATTTACATGAGAAAATACATTCTTCTCTCCTTTTTTTCCCCTAACATAGTTTGGGTTAGCTTTCTATCACTTACAGCTAAAACAAATTTTTTACCTGAACACTCTAAATGTACTAGAAGCTCCTTTACAGTTGTTTTCCTTTGGAAAATAAATACCTCTTCTGTGCATGTGTGTGTGTGTGTGTGTGTGTGTGTGTGTGTGTGTATGTGTTTTCCAATTTTGAATCCATAGGCATATCACAGGTCAATATTAGCAGATTTATCATTTTCTCTCAGTCTGTCTCTTATTTCCTATGATTCTTAATACAAAGCCAGAGACCCTGCCAGATAATCCCAGCAAGCTAATCTAATGCCACATCTGACCCTAATGTACCTTACTCTTTACAGGACATAATAAGGAAATATCAAGGTAATATTACATCATTTGGCATAATTCAAGAGCATAATTTGTATTTTGCAGTTTATATCAATTTATGAGTGCAACTAATGCTAATGACTTTTGGACCTGAACTTCGTATTTGGAAATGAGCAAGCACATTCAGTTCTAAAGGAATTACATACAGGTAATGGTTCCCACTGGGTCTTTCCTTTTTATGAGTTGATAGATTTGTTACAATTTGCTGTTATCCACTGTTATTCTTAGTGGATGATTTACATGCTCACCAAAATTAGAATATACTTCTAAATAAGGAAGAATATGGACAGTTCACTTTAGAAACCTACTTGATATTAAAGGCTTCCATGTGTTGAGACAAAATATGAGCAACCAAGGGAAATCAGTAAATGAAAATAAGCATAAAATTGAATGAATTTAGGGACTTACATTTTCCTACCACTATGAAAGATAATCATAGTTTCCCTTTCTCAAGTGAATTTACTCTTGAGAAACAAGATACATTAATAGATTGGTGGTGTGTGTTTGTGTGTGTGCGAGCACATGCAAGAGAATATACAACTTCTTCAAGAATTAATTAAATCCATATTTTCAGATGAAGTGTTATATCTGAAAAGGTAAGCATATATAATTATATTTCCTTTCCAAAATTCAGCCTCACCTCATCAAGCAATAATTATGATCATACTGAGTTGATCCTTAGTCAACTTAGTCAAAAAAGATAACAGAAAAAAGGCAAAAGAGAAACAGAAAGAGCATAATATAGCAAGGATAGGCTAAGGATAGAACCCCCTAGAATTGTGTAGAATAAAAACTTTGGCAGGTGGAGATCACAGAAGAGTAGCATCTCTCTCCAGTGAAACATATTCACAAGTCTTTCTCATTACACTTTTATAATCTTTGAGTCAGTCTGTTCAAAATCTTTTTAAATGGGTAGAAACCCAATCAACTGCATTTCATAGCTTTGAATGGTCACACTAGTTGGTGTAGGGAGAAAACATGAACTTGAAGGATAGAATAAATTGAAAAATATATTTTCATTTTAATTTATGGGTTCTTTCTAAAGACTGGATTTAGTTCATTCTGAGGGACTTAATATTGATCTCTTTCTTGGCAGAACAACAAATGATAGAGGGAAAAGAGAGTAGACAGAGTTTTCTTGAGAGAATTTAACAACACAATTATTAGTGATGGAAAATTCATGTCTATCTCAAAGACTCATGTTTCCATAGAACTTCAGAGCTAAGAAAATATATGTTCACCAAATACCACTCCCTTAGTTTACAAATAGGAAAATGAAGATCAGAAAGTTGAAGTGATTTGTTCAATGTCATACAGGGAGATACTAACAGATCTATACCTGAAATTTAGTTGTTAGGCTTTCTCTACAATATTGTGAACTTGTGTTCTCTCTCAATTAGAGGCATCAAAAATCCTACACTTCTGTCTTCTCTGAAGTGCTAAAATCAGAATCTTAAGGCTGGCATGAGGCACATAAGAATATTTAATCCCATCTAATCAGTGTGCATAATGTGAAAGATCCATTCTCACTTTCTGAACAAAATTCTCAAATACAATAATCAGAATAAAGCTCTTCCTAAAAATGAATTTGCTTTGGAAAGTCTAATATCGTGCATAATTTTTGTAAAGACACACTTTAGATGGATTTTTTTTCTAGCATGCAATAATTTCATAGTAAGAAAATGCGTTAAATGTCATTTTTAAAGCTGGAAGCAGCCATCAAACTGTTAAAAACCATTCCAGAGGAATTTGCATCATATCCACACTTAGTTTACGTTTATTCAACTACATACAGCCATAAAAGAGTGTGAATAATTTAACTAAGTTGAACTATATGAAATCAATATTTTTAAAGTTATAAATTATCAAATATCAGCAACTTTATATCATTGAGCCCACATGATCCTGAGTGATCATGGAATGCGAGATAGTAATCCTGATCTTCTTGTTTCTTTCATGCCGTGAGTATGTTGCTAAGCTGAATGTGACTCTAATATTTTAAATTACTTTCCTTTTTTTTAATCATAGGAGTCTTAAACACAGTCCAGTGGCCTTGTAGTTACATAAATTTGTGTGCACTGTACTTTTGGAGAATGAGTAATTTAAAGGCATTATTAAAGTTAATTTGGGGTATGCACATTTATCACATTTAAATTTATGACTCTAAAAAAATGTAAATCTGAATAAGATATGAATTCAATTTATCTCTGGGTATTTTAAAGTAGAAAGGTTTACTTTGTTCGTTAAACTTTCATATCCTTTATAATCTTTCACAACAAACATGCATTCATTTTATTATACACAAGAAATCAGAGACTACTACCTGAGAAATTATTTAGTCCACCCTCCATATTATATCAAGGATTCTAGAGCATTAAAAAGGCAGATTATTTAAGGTTCCTATGATGGTATCACTAATTGAAGGCATACCTTGAGTTTCAGCCTGCTTCACTTTCTACCACTTGTCACTAGAGTTTACCTTAACTTCCAAAAAACGGATCCTTTATTCTTCAGTGTTTGATTTTATCAAATATGAAGGTTATCCTTCAGCCTAAGAAGTATCTGTCAATAGCTATGCATAAAAATTCTTACTCTTCTGTATCTCAGGTGCAGGAGCAACAGAACCTGAAGTGAGGGCCTGTAGTAGTGAGCACAGAGGATTATGAGAAATCAAGTGGGATTATTTCCACAGCTGTTTGCTACTCCTGGTTTATAGGACTCTGACATCACCATGGGTTCTTTGTTCTAAGCAGTGGCCTCACTTGAGATAAGAATCAGGGCAAAGAATCCGACAACAGCAGCTGAAGTCGGGAGAGCTGAAACAAGACTGATGGATTGAGTGTCAAAACCTCATGGTGGGTGTCTTTCCAAGTATTTAAGAGAATAAGCAATTTGCAAGCAGGGCAACCTGATTTTGAAATTCGAGCAGTTTCTCCTTCCACTCTGGATCTTGACTGCTCAAAATTAAATCACAATAAAGATAAATGCAATGTGTTAAGTTGTCCCTGAGCTATCGGAATCAGATAAGAGGTGTGCAGCATTGTGGGGCGATCACATAAGATTGTGATAACTCAAACGCGCCATTTGTCAAATGGCTCCTTCTGTTGGCACAGAGAGCTGAAGCATTTTCATGAGCTTGAGATCAAGATCCTGAGCAAGGGCGAGAAGTAACTATTTTGCTTTGTGGACAAACAAAGATAAATGTGTTCTGAATTATGAGGAGGAAAAACTAAGTGTGATTAAGCTTAGATATTTTCAAAGTATTTTTCTTCAGAAATAAAGCTAACATAAACATTTCATCTGTCTTCAACCCTCATCCCTCTGTACACTATTCTCTGTAAAAGTAACACTAGTACTTTGCATTTATATAGCACCATTTGTCCAAAAACTCAGTAATATTATGAATAGAAATAGTTTAATTTATCCTCGCAATGCTTATCTTATGTGAATAAAGAGTTATTTTTCTTGTCTCTATTTTTTTGTTTGTTTTAAGGATAGAATAAGTCAAGTTCAGATCGGCAAAGTCATACAGACAGTGTAGCTGTAATAATTGAAAACGGCTGCCCTATTTCACCATTATATTTCCATCAAAGACAGGCATTGCAAATTTTTGGGCTGAAAATATCGTAACAATAGAAGTTGAAAAATCCTCTCCCTATCTGCAGTGCAGCCATTTGCTAACATGCAGCTTTTCTTACCAAGCCACTACGTCTATCTTGTAACACTCTCTTGGTTTGAAAAAATGCAAATCACTGTCAGTAATGAATTATATTGAATTTTCAATGTGGTTAAGGCAAGATTTTGAACCAAAATGAACCATGATCCCCAAGCTGGAAAAATGCACACTCGATTACTAACTCATAAACCAAACATAAAAGCCACTTTGTATCAACAGTGGGTTTTCCAATAACAGTCAAGTATAGTGAAGACATTTAAAACTTAAATGTTTTTTTTTATAAATATACATTATAATAGCCAGAAATGTTGTGAACTAGATGAAACTTGAGTATCTATACCAGTGCAAAATGGCTCAGGACTCTCCTCAGAAGAGCTGATGGGAGGAAATGGTGAAGGAATTCAGGAAATATATCAGGAGCAGTAGGGATCATGATCAAGGACTCAAGAGTAACTGGGCTAGGTGACCGTCAGAACTCTGGACAACTCAAGTCCAGTGAATATTTTTCAAACAGAGTCTTCTCCCTAATACTGAACTTTCAATGGCATCAGAAGTAACAAGCTTCCCTCTGTCAAAACGAACCCCTTCTAAAAGTTCTTTTCCTTTCAGAGACAGTGATTAATTGGATGTGGACCAGAATTCTTGTGTACGTATCTCATATTCTCTGACTCAGGAGTCTGTGTTCAGGCTCTCCAACCATGTCTTAATTTTCTTCCTATTTCTCTTCTACTGTATTTATTTTTGGTTTCCACATTTTCTAAAGTAAGGGGAAAGGCCTCAATAGAAATTTTGAAAAACATCATGTTGTATAAATGAAAAAGATAGCCCAACCTTAAGATCCTACATAATGCTGATAATGGTCTACATTAGAAAGTTGTGCTTTGAGTGTATTTCAGAAGTCTGAAGCATGGGAGGAAGAGAGATACCCCCCCACCCACCCAAAAAAAAAAAATTGTTACATTGAGGTATCATAGTTACTTATATTCAACTGTCCTAGCAAGTATAAAAGGAGTGGTAGTAAATAGCACTTATGGACCTCCAAAGCATAGATAAAAGTGAATTAAAAGAATGCCACTGAGTGCGTAGGAGTGTATGTGTGTGTCTATGAGTTGTGCCATCATGTTTTGCCATTGAGTTTAAAGTCCATTTCAAACAATGTTAGGATGTGAAAAGATTAAGAAAATTCTAAATTAGCATCTATACTGAAGAGAGTGATTCTTAACCTAAAATTTTAGTTCTTTAAAACATGTCATTATCCAAAGTCTCGGAGTATACAAGCAGTTAGGCAATTAGGTAAAAGCCATGTGGTCCCCTAACTGTTCACGGATAGTGCCAGGAGACACAGATTCGAAATGAAAGGTCAGTATAGCATATATTCTAAATTAAGACAGCTTTTACTTCAAAGTATTTATTTACTCAAATCCTCACTCATTTACTCAACAGCTAAAAATATGTCCTGAATGCCCACTATATATGAGGTATTTTCTAGGTACCAGGAATACCTCAGTAAATAAAGTAGTCAGAAACCCCTGCCTTCATGGAACTTCTATAGAAAAGACAATGTAAACGTTAATAATTTTATACAGTCAGTAAGAAAGTAAAAACTGCTATTGAGAAAATAAAGCAGGGAAAGTGGACCAGAAGCCCAGTTGGGGTAGAGGGGAGGGTAAAATTGAAATAGGGTGATCAGAGAACTCTCAAGAAGATGACATTTAGACAAAGACTTAAAGGAGGTGAGAAAGCTCACTATGTGCATAGCTTCCTCAATTTAGAGGAATAGCATCACAGGTAGAGGGTGTAAACAAGTGCAAAATTACAGGGGCAGGAGTCTGCCTAGTGTCTGATGTCAGTATAGCTAAAGAAAAGTGGGAAGGAGAGGACCTAGTGAGCAAGGCAGTCAGAGAGGTAATAAAATGTGAGGGGACCAATCATGTAGGGTTTTTAGGCTAGCTTAAAGATGTTAGCTTCCATTCCAAGTGAAATCCAAAGTTACTGGAGAGTTTTGAACAGTGAAATAACTTCCTCTAACTCATACGTTAGTAGATCCACTCAGAATGCCTTGTTGAGAATAGACTTTAGGGGATAGAAATAGAAGAGATGGAAGCAGAGAGACCAGTTAGAACCAAAAATCCAGGGCAAGATGACTGTGGATAGATCTAGGGTGATTATCATGAGAGGTGGTGAGAAATGGGAAGATTCTAGATATATTTTGAAGACAGAGCCAACAGAATTTTCTAATGTGAGGTATGAAACCATGAACCAAAAACAAAATTAAAACAACAGCAACAACAAACAAAACACCTGGGTGACTTCAGGATATTTTGATCTGAGCAATTAGAAATATAAAATTACTACTAACTGAAATGGGGGCAATTGCACCTGGACCTGATTTGTGTGGGAACAGAAAATCCGGAGCTCTGGTTTCCACTACCCATTATGTCTAGATACCTTGCAGACACTGCAGCAAATTTGTTTGGAGTCCAGGGTTAGGTAGGTGTACGTTAGAAATACAAAGCTGTCAGTCATTACTCTATAGATGGTATTTAATGCACAAAACCAAGTAAGATCCCCAGGAAAGTATAGATAGAAAAGAAAAAATGTTATAGGAACTTGGAATTCCAACATTAAGAGGTTGGAAAGATAACGATGAATCTCCACTACGGAGATTAATAAAGCACAGAAAATAAAGTAAGAAAAAAACAGGGGAATGAGCGTGACGCTGAAGACGACAAGTGAAGAAAGCATTTTAAGAAGGGAGTTGTTAGCTGTGTCATATGTGGATGACAGATCAAGTAATTTTAGAATCAAAACATGACCACTGGATTTTCAATACGAAGGCATTGATAACCATGTCAGTAGTAATTTCAGTAGAGGAGTGAGGGTTGCTGAGAGAATGGGAGAGAAGGAATAGGAGTCAGAAACTGTAAACAACTGTTTTGAGAAATTTACTACAAGGAGGAATGGAAAAATGGGGTGATAGCTGAGGGTACTAGAAGTAAGAGAGGTTTTTGGGTTTTGTTTTATTTTGTATTTTAATAGCAGCATGCTATTTTGGGGAATAGCAGCATGATGGGAAAGTAGGAAGGGTAAATTTGATGGTGGGGGTCAGAGAAGGGAGACTGGCTAGAGTGATGTTCTTGAGTAGGCATAAGGAAGGATGAATCTAGTATACAGGTGAGCAGGTAAGCCTTAAATAGGGGCATGGGGGATTCATCTATAGCAACAGTTGGAGAGAGAGGACACAGGCACATAGATGCAGATGGAGGATTTGAGGGAGGAGCTTGTAGGATTTCTCTCATAACTTTCAATTTTCTCAGTGAATTGGAAAGTTCAGTCACTGGCTAAAAATATGTGGAAATTTGAGAGAGAAGAAATGTTTGAAATTGTCTCAAATTTCAGTGAGATAATGAATGAAGTAAGTGGATAATGTATGATGAGGTAATGTATGATGGTGGATGTGTTAAGGGTTCATTTGAAGTTAGTAGCTCTTAATTTAAGATGAAAACAATCAGTTTGGTTCTAGATCTTTCTTAAACCATAGTCAATTTCATGAATGCAAATGTATGCAGTAGGCAGTTGTATTTTTCCGGGATTGGTGTTTTGTTGAGCGTGTAAACTAAGAGCGAGGCAGAGAAGAATGTGTCTAAGATGGAATGGTTTTAGTGATGGTCCATAAATTCGAGTTGGGTGAGAAGGGCTGAGAGGACATAAAGAGGAAGAGAGGCAGTATAAAGGTACCAGAATCACTGGACGTTAGGCCCCAGGGAATCAGAGTGTTCCAGAAAATCCTAGAGGAGATGTCCGAGAGAAGAAAGTTTACAACTGAGGATGTAGAAAGCTTCAGTCGCTCATAATGACGGAGTCTAACTGTGTACTTGAGGTAAGAGCAGAACAAGATTCCCTGGAGGTCTGGGAACTGAGAAGCTAGGGCACAAGAAGGATCATATTTGTGAATTATACAATCATCAATAATTAGGCAGGAGTAATTTTGGAGATTGAGACAGGTGTTAAAAATCTGCAGAGTGAGACGAATCGCTTTGGAGTAGGGGAATGAATGATCACAACAAAGGCGGGTTCATGGGTGGTGTCATCTGATGTGACGACCTGAGAGTCACATTGTCGTGTTTTAGAAAAGAGAAAGGAAACATGGTGTGAAAGCAGCAGGAATGAACTAGGAGACCTAACCCAGCTCTAGGCCTCATGGTAAGAAGGAGTGTGAGAGGGAAAAAAATTCACTATGTAATAAAATTACAACACGTCCTGGGGGAGCCAGATTGTTACCAGAAATAAAGTTAAAGGGAAATTCTTTCTGAGATTAAGTTGATATATAGAGGATTTTGTTGATGATGAAAAGTGTAGTATTTTGAAAATTGTAGATTTTATATTTCATTTTCAGTTCAGTACCTTGTTTACTTGTTCCATTTTTGGTATTTATGTTTTTGCTTTGATATAAAATTAATTTTGTTTGGGAAAAATTGTTTTTTTTTCCCTGCATTTTCAACAGTCATTGCCCAGAAAGATGTTTCCTCGTAAGCTTAAATTTATCTAACAATTTTTTTCAAATCCTATTATCTATCAACTTGATAGCAAAACAAAATCCCTAATATACTGAAAAGGTTCTAAAGGCATTTTCTAGTGAGATCCTAATGGCAAACATTACAGACTGTAGAGAAGAGAACCAAAAAAATGATTCTGGGAATGTTCATTCAGATACAGTGAGGCAAGAAGCTGAGGATATGGAATTCTTTATATTCTTTTCTCTATTTAGTTTTCCTTACTCTCTCCATTCTTTTCCTTGAGTTCATCTCTAGTCATTTGTATTTTCCCCTACTTTTCCATTTAATTTCTGTCTTTCTTTCTTTCCTCAACCTTTCAATTTTCGCTCCCCATTTTTTTTCACCTTTTTTCTCCTTTTCCAGAATTCTATCTTTCAAATGGAAAGTAGTTAAGCACTATATTATTTTCCACCATCTTCCTTATTTTTACCCTTCTCACCAGCATTGTAGGACATTTGTCACCTCATCTGAGATTCCAGCAATGTTCATTCATTTGTACTTATGGAAAAGTATCGTTCACTATCTCTAGCATTTGTTGGCAAAGGTCTCTCATTAACAATTCTGACTTCACTTAGTACCAACAAGTTAATAAACAACGTGCAGTGACATTTCAAATGCGTTTAGAATTTATAGCAATTGCGGAAGTGAAAACAGTTCTCCTCTATCCATTGTATTTTTTTTTTTAAAGCAAGAACCAAACTGAAACAGAGATGATGAGTCACTGAAAAGTTTGTTTTTTCTTCTAGTGAGTAAAATATTAATACAAATCAAGCAAATATATTTTAGAAAAGCCTTTGGAATATTTTAAGTATCTTAGTATTCTAATTTTTCAAACATCTTAACATTTTTTTTGAAAATATGAAAAAAATCACAAATAATATTAAAGTATCTCATAATTACTCAAAAATATGTCCTATAATAAATCTGACATGCTATGATACATACAGAGATGGTATGTATGAGAGTTTGGTGGTTAATTGCCTGGCCTCATCAGACAGATTGTGTCATTATGAATAATCTGACCATGTCACCTACTAGCTACATACCTTTGGATGAAGTATTAACTCCTCTTTTTCTTATGTAAAAATAAGGACAATAGTACTCTCCTCACAGACTTGTTGGGAGGATTAAAGAGCACACATAAAGCACTGAAAGCTGTGTCTGACTAATAAATAGTAATGACTCAATAAAAGTTTGCCATTAATGTTGCATAACACTTTGATATGTTTAATGCTCATAGATGACCAATAAAGGGATTTAGAGTATTATCCACAATATTTCTCCCCTTCTCTTTTTTAATGGATAAGCATCAATAAAGATAAACTGATGAATGATCAGTTAATTAAGTAAAAGCGAAGTCAATTTGTATGGCTTGTCAAGTTATGATAGGCACAGTTTTAAAGCAAAGGATGAATGAATTGAATGAAATAAATAAAATGAAATGTCTTCTGCCTCCAAAAGGAACATTTATTTGTATTTGTATTAATACTTAGAAACATTTTCTCTTGTTCAGTCAAAATACAGGAAGTATTTTATGTGTTTTTATTACAAACAGATATGCTTCTTTTTTTTTTTTTTTTTTTGGCTGCAATGGGTCTTCGTTACTGCATGCGGGCTTTCTCTAGTTGCAGCAAGCTGGGGCTACTCTTCGTTGCAGTGCACGGGCTTCTCATTTCAGTGGCTTCTCTTGTTGCAGAGCACGGGCTCCAGGCGCGTGGGCTTCAGTAGTTGTCGCACACGGGATCAGTAGTTGTGGCTCGCGGGCTCTAGAGCACAGGCTCAGTAGTGTGGCGCACGGGCTTAGTTGCTCGGCAGCATGTGGGATCTTCCTGGACCAGGGCTTGAACCCGTGTCCCCTGCACTGACAGGCAGATTCTTAACCACTGTACCACCAGGGAAGCCCTGCTTCTATTTTTAATTGTGTTAAAAATATTTAATATACATTATATTATTAAATTTTCAAATTTTATAAATAAACATTTTAATGCTGAAATTTAAACTGTGGGTCAATTAAAATTTCAATTATTTTATAAATTTCAGCTTATAACTATACATGAATAACATCTTAATCAATGCATTGAAGAGTGATTTTTAAAGTGACATTGCTTATTCTTTTTGTCATAAATTATGTAAAACAATGCTTGTGTGCTACATCATTTTCATGGTTACGTTTTCAAAACAAAAATCAAGATATACTATCTGATAAATCTCATTATACCTTTTACACATAATTGAAGTAAAGACTATAGAGGAAGATCAGGACACATGGTAACTTGATTCCAATCTTCCCTCTAAAGTCACTTGACAAAATATCTGAGTCCAATTTTTGTTGATAAACTCTAGTACATAAACAGAAACATGATCGGCAGCTATAATAAGCAAATAATGTTTCTCAGAACCTACAGAATCTGATTCAGCACTGTTTTTTTTTTCCTCTCTAATGAGTACTGCTTAATACTTAATGAACTCAGCTCAGAACAAGGTCTTTTATCCAATTGTCATCTTCCTACTTGGCCAATTATGGATTGCCAAAGTACAAAGAAGACTTCAAGATGGACTAACAGGGGCTTCCCTGGTGGCGCAGTGGTTGAGAATCTGCCTGCCAACGCAGGGGACATGGGTTTGAGCCCTGGTCTGGGAAGATCCCACATGCCACGGAGCAACTAGGCCCGTGAGCCACAACTACTGAGCCTGTGCGTCTGGAGCTTGTGCTCCGCAACAAGAGAGGCCGCAACAGTGAGAGGCCCGCGCACCGCGATGAAGAGTGGCCCCCGCTCGCCGCAACTAGAGAAAGCCCTCACACAGAAACGAAGATCCAACACAGCCAAAAATAATAATAAATTAATTAATTAATAGAATAAATTGTAAATACAGTAGTTGTTTAAAAAAAAAAGATTGACTAACAAATTAGGTTAATTTTAACTTAATTATCTAACTTTGTTAACTTGGATAATAGTTCACTTAATCCTTAAAAAAAAAACTAGGAATTTGGTTACAGATTAGATAAGAAAATTGAGATTCTTGGGATTAGGTAACTTGTCCAAGCTAGTAAGTGTTGGTGCTAGGGTCTGAACCCCAGGATCTGAGTTATTAAACATTCTGGTGTGCTATTCCAGCTTGACTATAAACTGTTTGACTATGAAATGAGCAGAGATGGGAAAATAAGATCACACATTCTGTTTCTGAGGATTAACTGATTACATTAGGAAGGAATGGGCCTTAGCTTCTTAAAGCAGTAGTTAATTCTGTCATCAAAAAAAAAAAAGAAAAAAAAAGTTTATTTTCAAAGGTAATGCTGTGTGGCTAGGCCCTAATGATGGCTTTTAATCTTAACTCATTCCACCTTATAGCCAGAATAATCACTCAACTAGATCCAACTCTGAAAGTATTGCCTGTTAAGTAGATTTTAATCAGAGTTTATAAAAAAAAGTAAGGATTACAAAATGTCATCAATGGCTAGTCACCACGATTTCTGATCTCACTCTCCAATCTCTCTCCCTCTCGCCTTCTCCTCCCCCACCCCCTCCATCCCCTCCCCTCTCTCTGCTCTCTAGAAACCTTGTGTCACCTTCTACTCTCAGGAATGACACTCCCCACTTTTGAGATGAAAACTGCACTCTCCTATCCCCTCCAAACTAAATTCTTCCCATTAGCTCTCCAGATTTTTATAATTGTTTACTAAGAAATTTATCTTTTCCAGAACACTTGGGGAGGAGAAAAGGGAGCTGAGGGTTGGAAATAAGAGCGTGCACACACACATTGACATGAATTTGCCCTGTTATGTTACTTGATAGCTTCTTTTTCTCTTAAGAGGAGATTTTGTAAAATTTTCTGTTTAAATGTCTGGACACTCTCACATTCATAAGTTGGTTAAGTCAACAATGTCAAGGGAAAGAGAATGCAGAAATAAAATTAGGGTACTTTTGCCAAAAAAATAATAATCTCGTATAGTTTCAGAATTTCTGCTTTTGTGGACTTATGTTTATAGTTAAGTCTTTAAAGGAGTGGCTTGGCAACTATTAAAGGAGAAAACTGATGAATTCATAATAGATAATATAAAATAAATCATGGAAGTCGCAAGGCAAAAGCTAAATGAAGGACCAATGGAGACGTGTTAACTTGTTTATAATAATAATCAAAATAGCCTCAATAAAAAATTTTAAAACTTTGATTTTGAGGAGAGATTTATTCTTTTTAAACTACTCTACGTATTGCCTTTAATTGTAACTATTGATACTTTCATAACTTGGATTAGAGACTGAGACTTTCCATATTGGAAATTCTAATATTCTCATTACCTTTCTTCATTTGAGAGAATATTAAAAATTCCATTTTCCCTTTAATAGTTCATTTGATGTCCATAACACAAACTAAAGCTAAGCTCATAAATAAAAATAAAGAAGGTAATGTGTGTGATGTAATGATTTGGAACACTTCTGTTAAGAACTGCCACTTATTATTTAAAGTGTATGGCATTTAATCACACTTCAATGCCTTTACATTCTTCCTCTTCTCTCTCCCCAGTTTTAGTTTATTTCTAAAAAAAGAATGTAGATATTTTTATCACCTTTGGTAAGATTCACTTAATTTCATGTTTCAGTAAAATAAAAATTTTAAATCCTTATTAATGAAAATTAGTTCTCCTTGAGTCAAAATCCTAAAAGAAACCAGTAGGATAGTATACTGTCATACAAAGAATAAGATAGTTCTATATTACATAATGAAGAAAAACTGTAAGTAACTCCATTTTCTTTCTAGTCATTTTCTAAAATTCTTGTTCTAATTTGGACTATGTCCATGCAATAAGGAAAAGTCAATATTCTACAGAGAAGTGATAATATCTCTTTAGAACTCAGAGATAACAATAAGGGAAAGATAGGAAGATGTATGCTATCATCGAAAAGAATGAGGAAAATCTATGTGTATATACATGGAGCAATTTCTAAATTATACTGTTAAATGGAGGAAAAAAAGATGCAGAAGAATGTGTTATAGATTGCATATAAAGGGGAAAAATGATATATACATAGGTGTCTGAGTATTCTTATACTATCTCTAAAAGAGTTGGTAAGTTATTTCCCTCTGGAGAAGAGTACTAGATAGTTGCCAGATGTGGACAGAAGGAAGATATAGTCTTTGTTGTATATACTTCTGTATTTTTAAATTGTTCTATTAAGTTCATATATTTATTACCGAAAAAATAAAAATTTATGAAGAAGATATCTGTCGCTATGCAGAAGAGGTCTGGCACTCATCATTATTGAGACTCAGTGCTAATTTTATAGCCTATCTAGATTTGGGACAGATTTAAGAGTTTTGCAAAGTCTCTGAAAGCTTCTTTAATTTGTTGTAAGCACATAAATATATATATTTTAAAATACAAGCACTAACATTCCTATGTAGTATGTAACTTGAATGAGAAATTGCTTTGATGATGTATTAAGCTACACATCATCAGAGCCAGCAGTCACTCTGATGATGAATTGGTGTAATAAATCTCCAAGTGGGACACATTGAAAAAGTATTACTCAAAAGAGAACGGTCTTCAAGTTAAAAACTGATCCAACATAAAATTCAAAGAGAAAACTATAGAGAAACAATTTATCTGTTGCCAAGAAGTGATATGCAAGCAAAGATGTCTTCTCAGGGCACTTCTGTTTTGAACATTACAACTTTAGTGGCTCAGGGGAAATCAAAACAATGTGCCCCTTCTTCCAGCATCCAAAATTGATCCTGGATATAAGTGGCTAAGAGCACACCCAAGGCATCATCAGAGGAGAGAAGAAGGCTCACTGAGTACCAAAGATTTAAAGGTGACATAGGAGGGGAAACAAATAGGGGCAGGGGAGGCATTTCAGAAGATGATCCATATACAATTTAAGTGAGAATTTGTTCTGAAGGGTGAAGAGCTGAAAAACTGCAATGGAATGCAGAACCCAAGTCCAGGACATGGCAATGAACAGGGAAGCATGAAGTGCAAGTCACAGGTCAAGTTCAGAAGTGGCTTAGGGAATCCTCCCTGAGTTAGAAACTGGCAGAGAAGAGGGAATTTCACAGGTTGATTCAGAATTTTTCTATTTATTAATCATATGACCTTGGGAATTTTGAAATAATCTTTTGGCATTCAGATTAGAAAGAAAAATTTAGGATAGAGATGGAAAATGCTCACTTACATCCATTATAAGTCACCAAAGAAGGTTTCAAACAAATGTGTCTGTGGTTGTTTTGTTCCTTTGCTTGAAAGTCTTTAAGCGAACAGAGAACGTGATCTTTTAGAGGTCACACGTGTGTAAGCAAGGGGAACATCTTGCAATTAATTCATTAATTCAGTAAGCATGTATTACAGAGTGCTTGGTGTGCATCAGGTACTGTGGCCAGCTCTGAGGACACAAAAGTGAACAAAGGAGACATAGTAACTCTTTGCCTTTATCATGCTTTGTCCCCTTTTTGTTTCCCTTGTCTAACAGCATCTTCTTAGTCCTTCAATGTTAACTGCATGTTTCATGTGACTCAAGTGATCATGTGTGGCCACTCCATCCCAAGGTATAATCTCCCTCTTCCGAATTTCATTGAATTTCACAGCTGGATGAAACATTCTAATCTAGTTCAACATTTTCAACTTAGATGAGACAGTGGTGGCCTACACAGATCAAGTGACTTAAGTGTTCAGGTTGTACATATCGAGTTGTATTGAACCCGGTCTTCTAACCTTTTTCAAGACTTTTCCCACTTCATCATGCCTGCATATTTACTTGTCTGTGCCACTCATTTGGCATGTGACCTACACTGCCTTATTTGTTTTTAACTCTTTGAGTGTATAATTTATGTCTTTCCCAACTGAAGAGAACTTTGAGTCTAAGGACGAGGTCTAATTTGTCTATGTATTCTCCTCCATCCCAACCCAGGACCTCACAGTCTTACTGACATAGGAACATGACTGCAAATATTACTCTTGTTAACTTTCCTCAATCACTAAGTTCTGAAAGAAGAGCCATTCCAAGTAGTGTTCTCCAAGTGACCCCGATCATGTCACTTTGAAAAAATAAACTGTGAGTCTCTTCTAACATCACATTCTAAAAAGGAATTCCATCTATATATGGAATTGTGGCAAAAGCCCCTGAAGGAAAGGCAGTGAACTCCAGGGAAAGAACTACTAGATCAACTCCTAAGCTGCCCAGTTCTTTTAGATTAATTTCTTTTTAAAAAAATTTTACTGAAGTATAGTTGATTTACAGTGTTGTGTTTAATTTCTGCTGTACAGCAAAGGGACTCAGTTTTATATATATATATATTTTTTTTTCTTTTTCATATTCTTTTCCATTATGGTTTATCACAGGATATTGTATATAGTTTCGTGTGTTATACAGTAGGACCTTGTTGTTTATCCATCGTATATATATATATATATATAATATATATATAATAGTTTGCATCTGCTAATCCCAAACTCCCAGTCCTTCTCTCCCCCACCCCCCTCCCCCTTGGCAACCACACGTCTTTTCTCTATATCAGATTGATTTCTTTTGATGTAGGGGGAAAAAAAAAAAAGGTCTTGGATATGATTTAACAAACACATTGGGTAAAATGGTCCCTGAAAATCCTAATGCTGAATCTAACTGAAATATTTGAGATAGGAAAGAAAGACAGCTCACTGGCAACAGATAGAAAGCCTTTTGCTGTAGGATGTTTTTTTCAAGGATTAGAGTGAGGAACTCCTAAAATCAGCTCTGGCTAATGAAACTGAGGATATTGCCACAAATTCCTGCAAGATTATTTTAAAGATATTAACTTGATACAAATATTAATTGCTTTTGCACATAAGAAACACTCTTCACTCCTCCCCTTTTTCCAGGTTTCATTTGAAAATTCAATTATACAGAAATGCAATTTTAATTATAATATTGATTTTACTTCTTTACTAGGAGTGGTACTAATTCAATTAGTTCTAATTATGTGCACAGAGTGGTCGGACTAATATTGCAAGATGTTGGCCCACAAATTTCACACCACTTTTCTTAACATCCAAATCAGAGAGGAAAATTAAGGCTCTGAAAGGCCTGAAATTGTGCAGACCTTTAATAAAGGAAAACAAGGAAGGAGATACAATAGTCTGTTGAAGAATTTGACAAGTTGACGGGGGTTGGGGGGCGTTCAGATGCAAAATTGTTGTGCACATCAGATTTTATTTAGCCTTTGCAATTAATGACTGCAGCAGAATTTAGAGAACTTTTATGAGAAGCAAGAGGAAAACTAATGAAACAGTAATAAAGAAGACATGTTCAGTGGTAACAACTACTTTTCTATTTAAAAAAAGCAAGGCAAGATCAAATGATAGGTTTAATAATTTATATAAAAATGAGCAGGATGTTTTGTAGAAATAAGAGGTGGTACGATAATTGTAAAATGTACTAGACTATTAAACAGATGGAGAAGACTTTATTCAAAGCTATTGTAATGGGGGAAAGACATCTGAACTCTGATTTCTACTCTACTGAAACCATGAGCAGAATGGGAAGATTTTTCAGGCCACCTGTGTTTGTTAATTTGCTTTTCCCAAAGGAAAAGTAAACTTTCTTGTATCTTCATGACAGGAGGCAGTTTTATAACTTGAAGCAAGGTGCCCGCCAAAGTTAGGCTCTTTCCCTCCCACAGAGATCGGGAGATATAGGCCTAACCTTCCTTGATGATTATGTATCAAAGGGTTGTCTCCAAGGTCATTGAAAAAAACAGTCCGAGGTATAAAACGGGCAAGAGACTTTTTTAAAGATTTACATCTCAAAGGGGCATAGAAAGAATTTGCAATTACAAGTTTCTTAAACTAAATATTACTCAGACAAAAGAGAGGTCAGGGGCCTAGAGTCAGGTGAAGTCTGTCTACAGTTTAGTCAGTCTGAGGGGAACAAACATGAAAATCTTCTTGGTCAGTACTTTGGAAGAAGGTAAGGTGCTTCTTTGAATATGAAAATACAGGGCCCTTCCACTCCAATTAAAAAAAAAGATGCAAAACTGAAAATACTAACAGTGAAACACTTATTTGTGTGTACCTTAATCTTTGTTCACATTTACATCTAATGTAAACCTTCAGAAAAATGAAGCCACTGATAGGAGTTGCTCTGTTTGGAAACCAGGAGATCTGGGTACAAGCTGCTCTCTGGCACTTACTAGCTATAAGACTTCAAAAAAGTAAAGTCATTTTCTTTCTCTGATTTTAATGTCTCATCTATGAAATGAAAGACTTACAAAGGCTTGGCCTTGGTGATAGTCTCAGGTCTCTTCCAGATTTTATATTCTATGAGTCTATGTGTGTGGTCTCTACAGAAATACTTATAATTCTGGTCATCTCATTTAACTGCTATTTTCAATAGAAAATATGTACCCTATATCTTGGAAGAAACTTTGAGTGATCAACTCCTTCTCTACAATCAAATGGCAAGTAAAATAAAAACTAAGGGAAATTATGTTTCTCTAGCACACAACTCTCTCCCCAGAAAACACCAAGACAAGAGAAGACAAAACAAAACTATACCCCAGGTTCTTTCCCATCATGTCTCAGATGCCTTCTGCAAACTTATCATTGCCTGACCTCTTCCTCAAGGTATGAAAATAGCTTCAGAGCACCAGATCAATCAAAAACCTTCCTGTATTCTCTCAATGACTGTATAAGATCATGACCTTGAAGCTGCAGTCTTGTTCTTTCTGTATATACTGGGATGTACAGATAACTTATGGAATTTAACCTATTTGGAACAATGTCCATGTATCACCTGGATGTTTAGCTTTGCCTTTGATCCCAAAGTCACCATGGCTCCGCACATATCATATCAGTACAATCATTATAAACCCTTACCTTGGATGCCACTGATGGGCCCAAACTATTAGAGTATTCAAATATGTTAAAGTATTTAGGGGAAGGCTTCCATTAGCTTTCTATATAGTCACTTAGAATTAACCTTTCTCTCTATGTTGGTGACAGAGAAACTAGCTGTAAGTATTAACCCTTCCAGGAAAGAAAGCAGCTTAATCCAGATAAGCAACATTTCTTTAGAAAGTCTGTGAACTCCAGTTTTAGAATAAGGCTTTGTGTAGATATGAAATTTTATCTCATTGGTAGCTACCTAGTCTAAGAAAATTAATTAATTTATAAATTATTAATTTATAATTAAAGGAAGACGCACAAATAGCAAAAAATTAGTTTCAATGTCAAAAAGGCCAAATTAATGCAAAAAATAATAATAATAATCATGTCGATGATTACTGGGGCTTCCATGGTGGTGCAGTGGTTAAGAATCTGCCTGCCAAAGCAGGGGACACGGGTTCAAGCCCTGGTCCGGGAAGATCCCACATACTGCAGAGCAACTAAGCCCGTGTGCCACAACTACTGAAACTGTGCTCTAGAGCCCGCGAGCCACAACTACTGAGCCTGAGTGTCACAACTACTGAAGCCTGCGCGCCTAGAGCCCAGGTTCTGCAACAAGAGAAGCCACTTCAAGGAGAAGCCCGTGCACTGCAACGAAGAGTAGCCCCCACTCACCGCAACTAGAGAAAGCCTGCGCGCAGCAACAAAGACCCAACACAGCCAAAAATATAAACAGATTAGTTAATTAATAAAAAAAGATGATTACTGGCACTATTCTAAGCACTTTACCTGTATTAACTCATTTAATCCTCATTTTCACCATTTTACATAAGTGAAAACAAGGCACAGAAAGATTAAGTAATTTACCCAAATTCACAAAACTAGTAAATGGCAAAGTGGGTATTCAAAGCTCAGAGTTCCTACACACTAAGCCTTTTTCACATTGCCACACTAGCTTTCAGGAAAGACTCACCAGTTTTTAATTCCAACAGCCATGTAGTAAATATCTCGTTTTACTCTCAAGAACAGTGGGGTGATTACTTAACAAAATATTTTGAATATTTTATCAATTTAATTAGCAAAAGGCAGTCTTTGCTATTTGAATATGCATTTATTTAATTAATACTGAGTTTGAACACTAACAACTCTCTGTTTAATCATTTTCATTTACAAGTTGCCTGTCCTGAACTCATTTTTTTCCTGTTAAGGTAGTATATATACATTATTGTATGTAATACATATAATATATAGAAATGTATTTATGCATGTAATACATATAAAGTATATATGTAATGATTTTTAATTTGTTTATAGTGTCTGTGTTTTTTCTTTAGAGTTAGCATTTTTATATTGTTAAAAGCATTCAAATTGTGTTTATGGTTACTTAATACTTTATTTGTAAAAAGGCTTTATTGTTGTAAATCAGATAAACATTTTCTTGTATCTTCTAAGATATCTGTTTATGCTTTATTATTTTTATATTTAAAGCTTCAATACATGTGGAATATACTAAGATCAGGTAATATAAATCGTTCTCTCTCTCTCTGTCTCTCCATCTAACTAACCAATTTTGTCCCATAGCTATTATTTAACGTTTTGTGTTTTCATTGAATTAAAATAAGATTTTTCTATATAGTACACTTTTTCTAACTTTCTTTTATTTGCTTGACCAATATATCTATTCCTGTGCATTTCCTTCCATACAGCTAAATCACTGAAAATTTATTTTTCAATTTAGGTATATCTATTAGCATTATTTTTTCAAAATGTATTTGTAAATGACTATGTATACTTACTAAACATTAGACTAAAACATTAAACATTAAATTATGATCAGATTCAAAAAAGAAAAAAAGAAAAAGGAAAATCCCATTGATTAGAATTGAATTTAACTTACAAATTAATTTATGGAGAATTGATGTGATGACATAATTTAAATAAACTTAGATCCCAAACATGGCATTAATTTCCATCTAGTCAAGTCTTCTTCATACTGGTTCTTCACATTTCTTATTAATTTAATTCGTAAGAATTAAATAATCTGACTGGCCATGATAGACAAACAAACAAACACACACACGCTATTTCTATTTTATTTTAGCTTTATACCAATACCCTTGCTAAATTTTATATTAAAATGTTTAATTAATTTTATTGTATTGTTCTCAGTATAAAGTCATTTTCTTATTTAATAATAATAGTTTTGGATGTTGCCAACACAATAATAATGTAAGTATACATTATTTTTCTATATTTATTATTTTGGATCTTGCTTCTAGCTCAATGTTCAACTTTTGTCTTATTCCTGATTTTATGAAAATTTGTCTAGAGTATCACCTTTACACATAATGTTAGAGTTTGGTTTGAGATTTATATTACAAGTTTATTATTAAGTTTTTCTTATTTTATGTTTTAGGTTCACTAGCATAAGGAGGGACTCTGAGGTCTCTTTGACTCCTTATCTTGCTCTGAAGAGATTTTTTTCTGGATGGTCTGCAGCAGCGTGAATGTCTTCCTTTACAGAGTAAGTAACTCTGAAACACCAATCCCCAAGACATTGCTTTGAGAAAACTTCCGGGCTCATCCTTCCCCACCGCCAATTTAGCAACTGCATAAGCATCTCTGTCCTTTGTAGTATTGAGTGGATATAAGAAGAGAAGTTTTAGATTTAAAGAGAGGAAGAGGTTAAGGGACAGGGAAAATAGCTCTTTGGGCCTTAGAAAGGGCTTTAGTAGGGAGAGTAGCTTCTGAGGTAAGAATCCAAAGTTATGGTGACTGAATGGCAATTTCCTACCTTCTTTTTTTGGATGACCATACTTTTTCTTCTCAATAGTATATATATAACTTTCATCCAAATACAATTCTGCTTCTTGAGATTGGAGAGTTCTCTCTTAAAGATAAATTAACATCTTCTTTATTTTTTTCATGTTTCTCTCATCCGCTAGTCTATAATTCCATGTTTTTCTATTTCACACCAAGTATGTACAGTTCTTCTTTAGCAGAGCTTCTCCAAGATTATTATCAATGCTACTGTGGTGTAAGTCTGTGAGACTGGACTTTCTTACTGTCATTTTTCAAAGTGCTGATGACTGTGTTGTCTAAGGAATGGTAACTCACAAATTACTTCTGTGACTGAAGACAGAAAAAAATGTTGTCAATTTCTTGAATTAATTAAGAGATAACATTGATATAGGAATGGGATAGTGCCACAAATAATTATCACTTGAAATTACACAGTCAAAAAGGCCAATTAAGGAACCAAATATAGTTAATGAGAAATTTTAATTGATAATTTTTCAAGCTGCTGGCCTGGTCCTGTATTTTTTTCTATAGTTCAGCAAAAATAACAACAGAAAAAAACAACAAGAAAAAGCAACAGAGGCTTAGCTGACTTTATACAAGCAAGCTTCTTCTGGATCTCAGTTGAAGTTTGTTTTTAGCTATATGAATCCACTTCTTTTTCTACCACATCAATACATATTTAGTTTATTGTTAATGATCTTTCCTAGTTAAGCATAGTTTCCTCTACTTTTTAAGAATTCTACAACTCAAAGTAGAAGAGAAATTTCTATATGTTAAACTTCCTGGTTAAAAAATAAATTCAAATTTACCATGGAGGTCTTATCCTTCACATTATTTTTTTGGTGGTATTGTAGACTATATCCTCTGATTGACCTTCCTGAAGAAAATATCTAAAAATTCTAGTTAAAATATAAAAGTTATCTTTTGAAAATTAATTGCTAAGCAGACAATATAGTAAGGAATCTTTGGAGCCCCAGTCAAAATGAGACCAGGAAACAAGAGAGATAAGAGAATTATTCACACCGGCTTTCATCTGAGGACATTTTCCAGTGACCTGTAACTTTGAGTATATTTTCAAAGTCCCATGGAGCATGAATAGTAGAAAACGTTGAGTTTGTTCAATACAGGGTGAATGATAGGACATTTATGCATAAAATCTCACTGAGAGAGCTGGAAATAATCCTGCTCTTTCACACCTGGAGATAGTTGAAGAAGAAGCAAAACAAGAAGGAGAAGAAAGAGGGAAAAGAGAAGGAGGAAAGAAAAATTGCACATCTCAAAAAACCTGTTTTTAGAAATCACACTTCAAATCTGGGCCTTATAAGGATTGGTAGCCTGAATTTACATTTGTTGCTGAAACTAAAATAATTTAAAACGAAAGGTTTATCCTAAAGAAGTACTGGACTGATAGTGTCCTCAGGGATCTGGCAGAAGAAAATACAGATCTTCTTTCGAAGGATCCACAGCACTCACCTCATACCTCAAAAACACATCGGTTCACAGAATCAACATTATAAATGCAGAAGAAAACAAGGCACCATGAGTCAAACAGGTAAACACAACTGAAAAAACATGTCAGATCAACAAAGACTTCAGGTATTGGAATTACCAGATTCTGAATTTTTAAGATAAAGATTCATTTATTTAAAGAACTAAATTAAAAATGGAAAACAAAAGTAGGATAATGGAGAAAGAGACCATAAAAATGTTCACTCAGATTTGAAAAAAGTCTATATACTACTTCAGGATATTAAAAATATTATAAATAAAATTATATATACAGTGTGATATTGAACAACATATCATAAAGAATATACAAGAGAAATAATAACCTGAAAGATAGATCTGAAATATTAAGATTGTAGCACAGTGGAAGAAAGTATGTCATATATGAAAGTCACGCTACCTCAAAAGTAATGACTATCAGCTAACTTTTAAAAATCAGAAGACAGTAATAATATCTTTATTGTTATTAAAGATACTCAATATCTGTCAGGACAATTGTCAACCCAGAATACCACACAGAGCAAAAATATCCTTCAAAGTTATTTTTCAGACAAACAAAAATTGAGAGTTTGCCATATTTCCTCATGAGAGGGATTTCCAAGAGATTTAATTTTATTAAAAGGAAATGAAACAGAGAATGGAGGTCTGAGATGCAAAATTTAATGATAACTAAGATGATAATATTTTATATAAATCTAAAAAATATTGACTATTAATCAATGATAAAATTCTGTCTCTTTTTTTAATGAATTAAATCTTCAAGAAAATAGCAACAAATTGGGTGGGATTGGTTGAATTTAAAGTGGCTAAAGACATTATTCTTAAGGAGGGCAAAGATATTCATTATCATTTGAATTATATTAAAGAACTATGATGCAATTTCTAAGTTATCAGCAGAAATAGTGCATACAACTTTCTGACATGTAAGAGTAAATAGTGGTGTAATAAACGATAATCCAAAAGAAGCTAAGGGAAAGAAAAAGAAAAGAGAACTACAAAATTAGATGATGCAATTAAATTCAAATCTATCAGTTATTACAATGCATGAATGGAACAAATTCTCCAGTTACAAAAGAAATTAGGCAAACAGGACTTTAAAAATCCAAGTAGATGCTCTTTATAAAAGCCATCTATAAAATATAAAGATGCTTTAATTTACTAGGAAGATAGAATAATGTGAAATGCATACATACTTAACAGTATAGACTCAAAATACAAATGGAAAAGTGACTAAATTGCAAAGAGAAAATAAGATGATCCTAATAATGAGGGATTTTAATACCTGCCTAACTACTGAAAGATCAGGCTAACAAAAAATCAGTAAGTATATTATTTGAACAATATAATTAACAATTGCTCACATACGTGGACAATTCTTAGACTACTAATTGAAAAAATAAGATTATTATTTAAAATAGTGAGGAAAATAAGATGTCAAAGAAAAGTAACAAATGTAATAGAGTGATTCTTTAAAGTTATATAATTCCTAGTTTTTAGAAGAGTTTTATTAGAGTATGAATATCTCATATTAGAGTATGAATATCTCCTAATGAACTCCTACTGAATGCCCAACTCAAAAGGCAGTTTTGTAATGAAGGTACTCATTCCAACCTCCTTTGAATTCAGCACTTTCTTCAGCTTTGTCATTGTCCACATTGTTGATTAATAACACATCTGTCTCCTATTCTAAGTTCAAGTTCTTCACAAGATGGAAAGGAGATTGCAAGCTTTGACCCTGAGGTAAAACTATCCCTCAGGCCACCAGGGATGTAGAGAGGTTACTTCCTACTCTATTAAGGATCATGCAGCGTCCTTGAGAATCCCTCTATGTCATTCCTTATGTGATTCTAGGACTTAAGCCCATTAAAGAGAAATCCCCCATAAGTCTCTCTATCATTGAGCTTATTAATGATCATGGCCCCACTGGTGAAGTCTTTTGTTAATTCTGTAACTATATCAGCTTGATCCCCAGGGGTACAAGTCTAAATCCTTTTCTCCCTTCATTCTTCTCTATCCCACTAAATGATACCAACATTCTTTAGATTGTGTATGAAAGAAATAGTAAGTCTTTTTAACTTCATGTTTTAAAATATATATCTTAATTTGTTCCATTTCTCCACTCCTACTCCATACCATCATGTTTGTCATAATTTACTTGAAGTACTGCTAACCAACCGTGCCCCTCTATCAACCATTTTCTACAAACTCCTGAAGAGACTTTATAAAAATTATGAATCGGATCAATCTCTTGCCTGAAATCTTCTATTGTATCTTCTTGCACTCAGAATAAAATCCAATCTCTTTACCTTAAACGGGCTTGGCCTTTGATATCTCCACCCTCACCTGGTAGTCTTCTTGTTAATTATGATTCAGCAATAGGGGTCTTTTCCTTGTCCTCTGTCACACAGAGCTCATATTGCCACATTAAGACCTTTGCTTTTGTTGGTCCCTTTACCTTCCATGCTCTTGCCCTGGCTCTCCAAAAAAGTGCTTTTTCTCATCCTTTGGGTCTTTGTTTAGACATCTCCACAGAGACCTTATCTGAACTTTCTCATTTAAGTGGCTTTTCCTCCCAACTATTCTATCAGCACCTTAAAAAAAAAAAAAAACTTTTTTAGAACTTTGCAAGTCTGCATTTAATTTTTTTTTAAAAGCACATTTCAAAGTATATCTTCCCCATCAGACTATAAATGCCGAGAGACTTAGCAGATCACGTTAGCTCGAGCACATGGCACAGATAAATGCCAGATAAATATTTTGAATGAAGGAATTAATGAATTGATGACTGAAATGTCTGAGCACAGCACCTGTCATGCAAGAGTCCTCAGTAAATGAGAGCATGCATACTTTGCATATCTATCAGTTACATAGTGATGGGTACATAGTGCTAAGAATTGGATGGGCTGTGGTGAACAGCGTAAAATATGCATTTGATGAATAGAAGACAGAGCTATGGCAGAGATGGCCATGTATTCACCAAATCTCCTTTCATCTCCTTACTGGCATTTAGCTACAGTGCACTTTCCAGTCTCCCATATAATCAGAACTCCCATGAGACTGAGTTCTGAACAATGGGATGTATACAGAGGTGAAATATGCCATTTCAGGCCCAGCTCATAAAATTCTCCAACATAACCTTCCTCTGTCTCTCTTTCTTTATGCCTGGGTAATCAAGATGACTCTGAGAATCTAAATTTAAAAAGCCTTCGTTCCTGATGATAACATAGTTTCTCCCACACCTCTCTCCCTACCTTGGACTATGATGTGAGTGAGAAACTTTCATTATATTAAGCCACTGAAATATGTGATTGTTTTTAGAGCATTAGAGCAGTTAGCCTACCTTTATTTATATGCCCTCACAAAACTGTAATCCAGTGGGATTATAAAATAGTGTGACAATGTCTTGCCGTGTTTTGCTCTTTTGTTAGTTTTAGAATAGTGTGCTGTATCAGAACTTGTAAACTGAAGTCAAATTCATATAATAGAAATTAAATGTAATTTTCTAAAACGAAGCCAAAATTTACATGGAAGAGGAAACCACAGAAATTTAGGATCATAGAGGAGGTTACTAGAGACTTTTAAAAAACCTGTGTCCCCTGTTTCAAGGGAGCATCCTAAACAAGTCCTCAGGATATCTTCAGCTCATGTTGTTGGAGGGCCTCCTGCAAACATGCTTCCCTTGACCTATTTATTCTCTTTGCCCCAAAATGTTTTGCTCCTGAACTTCCACTTATATCATTGAGTCTGTTTTTTCAAGATTTTTGGATTTCAGAGAGATTGTTTTCAAGAGATAATGTAACTTCTCATATTAATAGTGATAATTTTAAAAACCAGAAGAACTACAAAATCTAGTTTGAAGATAATAATTGTTAATATGGCATTGTAAAGAGTGGTTAAAAGAGCCATTATGCAGATGAGGAAATAAAAACAGGAAGGTCAAATAGCTTGCCTAATGGCACCCCGTTTAGGAACCAGAACTAGAGTGCACAATGTATTCACTTTATTTTAACCCTTAAAAGTATTTTTATTTTTCTGATGTTTTGCCTTAAATTTTTTAATGTATTATTTTGTGATCTACATACAGTATTATACCCGACTTGAAAACTTGTTTTATTTCTTAAGTGTGTGTGTGGTTGACTAATAAGAAAAATATTTATTTTTGTTTGGTTATCATTTTTTATGTGATTTTTTAGCAAAGGATCCTGGCTGGGCATCTTTGGAAAATCATCATCATCATCATCATCATCATTATTATTATTATTATTATTTTTAGATCCAGGGAGTCTCAGGTTTTTTTTGGAAATTCACCAGGAGGGGCTATTTAACTACAAAGGCAAGCCCCTACTGCCTGCTCCTGCAAATAGATTGGGAGGGCCATTTGTGAAGATAATTCTGCAAACTGAGATATTAAAGTCACTGTTATGTTAAAGGAATGCAACTTTGGGGACTGGCATTTAAAAACTGGAGACAAGTTTTCTAAAACAACATACTTTCCCTGAAATGTTGACTGTTACCGAAATATACTGCAGCTAGGGATGCTTATGGTAGAACAGAAAATCTTGGGGGGCTGTTGTGATTGTGAACTGTTGTGACTGCCTTTGTTGGGCCAAAGAGAATACCCTGATCTCTGTACTTCTGAGTTCTGAGCAAGAAGTTATTTCATTCTTAGTGGAGTCTAGAGGCAGAATTCCTGAGTTCATCTAAGTGTTTTACTGTTTCAGGTCTTACGTTGAAGTCCATAATCCATTTCAAGTTAATTTTTGTGAGTGGTATGAGAAAGGGGTATAACTCCATTCTTTTGAATGTGAGTTTTCCCAACACAATACTCCATTGAGTATTCTTGGCTCCCCTGTCAAATATTAGTTGAGCATATATGTGTAGGTTTATTTCTGGGCTCTCAATTCTGTTCCATTGGTCTATTTTTATGCTAGTACCATACTCCTTGGATTACTATAGCTTTTTAATATACTTTGAATTCAGGAAGTGTGATGCCTCCAGCTTGGTTCTTTCTCAAGATTGTTTTGGCTATTAAGAGTCTTTTGTGGTTCCATATGAATTTAAGGATTTTTGTTTTTCTATTCCTGTGAAAAACACCCTTGGAATTTTGATAGAGAATGCATTAAATCTATAGATGGCTTTGGGTAGTATGCACATTTCAACAATATTAACTCTTCCAATCCATAAATATGGGATATCTTTTCATCTATTTGTGTCTTTTTCAATTTCTTTCATCAATGTCTTCAAGTTTTTGGTGTGTAGATCTTTCACTTTCTTGGTTAATTTTATTCCTAAGTATTTTGTTGTTTTTAATAGTACGGTTTTCTTTATTTCTTTTTCAGATTGTTCACTGTTAGTGTACAGAAATGCAACTGATTTTTTGTATGCTTATTTGGATCCTGAAACCACAGAATTTGTTTATTACATATAACAGTTTTGGGGTGGAATCTTTAGAATTTTCTACATACAATATCATGTCACCAGCAACAGAGATGATTTTACTTCCTTCTTTCTGATTTGGATGACTTTTATTTCTTTTTTCTTGCCTAATTATTCTGGTTAGGAAATTTAGTACTGTGTTGAATAGGAGTGGTAAGAGTTGATACACTTGCTTTATTTCTGACCTTAAAGGGAAAGCTTTCACCACTGAGTATTAGATATGGATTTGTCATATATGTCTTTTATTATGTTGAGATAGTTTTCCTTGGTCTTGGTCACAATTTTTTTGGATATGACAACAAAGACACAAGCAACGAAAGTAAAAATCAGCATGTGGGAATACATCAAATTAAAGAGCTTCTGCACAGCAAAAGAAGCAATCAACAAAATGAAAAGGCACCCTATGGAATGGGAGAAAATATTTGCAAACCAAATATCTAATAAGGGGTTAATATTCAAAATATATAAAGAGCTTATAAAACTCCATAGCAAAAAACTAAACAATCTGATTAGAGAATTGGTAGAGGACTTAAAACAGACATTTCCCCAAGGAAGACTTACAAATGGCCAACAAGTACATGAAAAGGTACTCAACTGTTACTAATCATTAGGAAAATGCAAGTCAAAAACACAATGAGGGCTTCCCTGGTGGTGCAGTGGTTGAGAGTCTGCCTGCCAATGCAGGGGACACGGGTTCGAGCCCTGGTCTGGGAAGATCCCACATGCCGCGGAGCAGCTGGGCCCGTGAGCCACAATTACTGAGCCTGCGCGTCTGGAGCCTGTGCTCCGCAACAAGAGAGGCCGCAATAGTGAGAGGCCCGTGCACCGCGATGAAGAGTGGCCCCCGCTTGCCACAACTAGAGAAAGCCCTCACACAGAAACGAAGACCTAACACAGCCAAAAATAAAATAAATAAATAAATAATTAATTAATTTTAAAAAACCCCAAACAAACAAACAAACAAAAATTACGTTTAAAATTCAATGCAAATCTGTAACAAAATACTATCAGTATCCATATTTCAGAGTTCAGGAAACTGAGGCTTAAATTCCATTCAACGTATTTTAATACTCTTAGTTTGGTTAGTACTAATGTACTTCCAATCTCAATTTTTTTCCTGTGCTTAAAAATTTACATCCACTAGGCTTAGTCCCTAAAATTTAAAAACAAATAAATAAATAGCTTTCAAGGAACCACATTAGGCTAAAGAAGGCAAAATGTATAACTTCAGTTCAACTCAGTTCAGCTCAACTGACCACTTAAAGAAAACTCAAAGTGAAAATCAGATTTACAAGATTATTCCATGCAATTAAGAAGTAAATATAGTTATGTGGATCATATTGAATTGTCAGCAAAATTTTGTTTATATGAGTCATCAACTTCAAGTTAAAAACTAAAATGAAAATTAGGTAAGGCTAAGATTTCTTCTAACCATCATTCAAACATGTAGGAATAAACATTTACTGACCACTAGAAAATGCAACCAAATTATACATATACAAAGGAATACTATTCAGCCATAAAAGAGAACAAAATTTTGCCATTTGCAGTAACATGGATAGACTTGGAGGGCATTGTGCTAAGTGAAATAAGTCAGACAGAGAAAGATAAATATTGTATGATATCGCATATATGTGGAATCTAAAAAATACAACAAACTAGTGAATATAACGTAAAAGAAGCAGACTCACAGATATAGAGAGCACACTCTTGGTTACCAGTGGGGAGGGGAGAAGGGCAATATAGGGGTAGGGGAGTGGGAGGTACAAACTACTGGGTGGAAGATAGGCTCAAGGATGTATTGTACAACATGGGGAATAAAGCCAATATTTTATATTTAGTAAATGGAGAGTAACCTTTAAAAATTGTATAAAACCTAAAAAAAAATTTTAATAAAAAAATGCAACCAAATAAAAAAGAGAGCAGAGTACTGTGATATATACAGTGAATATAATATAATACAATGGGATTATTAATTATAAGCAAAAGAGAAGGAAATAAAGTAAATAGAAACATAGAAGCAGTATGTAATTAACCAGGAGAATGTTTAGGAAGCAATCATAGTCCCTGAACATCTGTACCTGGAGACAGAACCTCTACTCAGGTAAAGGTTCTACAGAACCAGTCAACTCAGGTAAAAAGCTTCTGCTGTCTTAAAGACCTGATAGGCAGAGCCCATGTTATAAAACTCTGTGTTTGGGGGATATGATTTAGAAAAGGCTCCTGGTGTGTATGGAAGATGTTATCTTAACAATGTCAAAATAAGTATGTTTTTAGATTGCTGAGTTTTGATTTTATAGTTTTGTTTCTCTGTGAAAAGTGTCCTTGTTAATCCTGTTCCCTATGCCTTAAACTATATTCTGAAGAGTGCGAGTTAAAACAGATGAGCAGTCTATTGGTGGTCCCTTCAGAGTGCTTTGGGAGCACAGAGTAAGGAATGGCGAATCTCTCTATTTACATGAACTAAGCAAATTAAGTAATTTCTCTGAGACTCGGTTTCCTTTATAATGACTATTCTAACCTACCTCACAAGGTGGTAAGAGAAAAAAAGAATCAATACAAAATATATGCCAGGCACAGGGTAGCTGCAACATTTACATTTATCTTCATTGCCATGTATTTTAATAAGAATTAGGAAAATGTACCTAATATACATAATACTCTTCTCAAAATCCTCATCAATGTTTACCCACTGAGAAGAGCATAATGTCCCAAATCTTTAGCCTAGCATTCAAATCTGTCCACAATTTGACCCAAACCTATTTTTTTCACCTTTCATTTCCCCTACAAAACACACTCTCATGCACATTTTGAAATTCTCCCCCAAGATGCCTCTTGTTCTAAATAAATAAATAAGCAAACAAACAAACAAAAAATGCATTCTCCTTGATAAGAATTTCTGGAGATTTAGAGTCAGGCTTTTCTTCCTGGCACAGGGAGGGAGACACACTTACAAATGGAGATTTCCCTAATACAGTCCCTAATTTACTTCTTGACAAACAAGTTTTCAACTGTATTATGGTGCGAAAGTGACATGCATTCAGTAGAAAGCATACTTTGAATTTTGAATTTTGATATTCTCCCGGGCTAGCAATATTCAGTCAGATATTCTCTTGCCGTGTGGGGTAGCAGCAGGAGTCAAAGCCGCAATAGATCGCAAAGGTAAACAACCCATACACTGAAAATCATTCTGTACCCACACAAACATTCTGCTTTTCACTTTTAGTACTTCCAGTGCATTCAATAAATTACATGAAATATTCAATACTTTATTATAAAATAGGTTTTGTGTAAGATGATTTTGCCCAACTATAGGCTAATGTCGGTCTTCTGTGCAGGTTTTAAGGTAGGCTAGGCTATGATGTTTAGGTTAGGTATATTAAATGCCTTTTCAACTTGCAATATTTTCACCTTACAATGGGTTTATCAGGACATATAAACCCACCATAAGCCAAAGAAGATCTATAACTGTAAATGTCTCTTATGAAAGAGTAACTTCTACAGTTTTCAGAACTTCACCTGTGTCTGCTGTTTCTTAAGAATAATCAGCCTAAAATAATCAGTATGCCAAAGAGGCATATTTTCAGTGATATATTTTGCTCCCCTTCAAGAGCCACTTCAGTCTAATGGCCTTCTTGTTTAATTAATTTAATACCTGAAAAATCTACCTTTGAATGGTTTATTTAAATGAGCAATACATTTTTTTTTTTCCCTTTTCTTTCTTTTTTCTGCTTAGGCAAGCTTGGATTTGTTTTTCAATCACTTAAAGATTCCTAACAGATACTTGTATAGATACAAAAACTGGAAACTTTACACATTTATTTCCTTCTCATAGGAAGTTTACATCTCTTTTGCAATATGTGCTATATACAAATTAAAAGCGCACTAAGAATACGATTTATAAGCCCAAATAACGAGCTGTGGCAATAGCACCAAAGATGTTTAGGGCAAGGATTTGAGTTGGGCCAAAAAAACAAAGTAAGGTTTAAACTAAAATCACTAAATATGAAAATGTGAGGCAATGGAACTTTAAATCTACCCTCAAACATTTCAGTTTTTGTAAACTTGATTTAAATAACCTGATATACTTTGTCTCTGTATTGTAGCATTTAAGATTATATTCAATCTGGCACCATGAAAAAAGTTTGTTTTTCATTGACTTTTAAATGTAGTGTTACTTTTATATTTGACATCTGATTCCAGGAGTAATTATCATACCATTTGGAGAAATATTTATGTTTACCATAGTGTTTTCAATGGAATGAATGCCTCCTTAAAAAAAAAAAAATCCATAAAGTTAGCCAATCAAGAAGACAAATGGTCTGCAGCTGTTTTTTTAACTCCTATTAATACTCTAGCCTTACCTAACTCCTTCATTTATCCTTCTGTTTTCAAAGGAGCTCTTAATTACTTCCATTCCCATTTCAGTTGTAAATGCTTCTTTATTGTCATTCTTTCATTAGAATAAATCCTCCAACCTATTCAAGGACCTGACACTTCACCACTGATTTACGAGTGATCCAATTTTATTAATCAGATGTTTGCCCTGGCTTTGGGGTATCTGTACTGCCATTGCTGATGACTGTTGGTAAAAGGCCCTCTTTCTTCCTCCCCATTTCTTGGAAAATGCACAGGTACATTTTCAGCATTTTATTTCAGGAAGGCTGAAATTAAAAAGAACTAGGGAAAATAGAAAATCTTGTAATTGTCTTGAAAAGAGTTATTATTTCACACTGTTGGCTAAGCAGACTATGGCTGCAGTGGGGATAATTGTGACCTATAAAAGATTTGTCTGAAATTTTCCATCAGAAATTCTTTCTTCATGGATTTCAAGCTACTCCTGAATTTACTATCATAGGACCAATTCATAACACCACTGAACAATTTCCTAAAAGCAAAATTAACACACAAGAAACCACATTAAACAAGTATGGTGGTTGACTTTAGTACTTCGTTTCATGTTCAGAAAACTCCACTTTAAAATATATTTAAGATACACTAAAAATTATACATATGAACTATATATTCATGAACTATATATATATATACATATATATATATATAAATATATATATATATAAATATATATATATATATATATAATCCCAGTCTTCTTTTAGGACTTGACTATGTGGATCTTTCCAATTAATAGTTATTACTGAAACCAAGCAGGACCCCGTGGGGCTCCTGGGCATGGAAGCCTTTTAAACAGTCGCTAATCAGGGAAGGGAGGGGATGCAGAGACAAGGGAGGAGCAGTCAAAAAACAACAGTGCAGCCTTGGGGCAGGGTCCTGGTTCTGCCTCAAGGGATACACATAACAATATCTCTGAGCTCTTTACAGAACTAAAACCCCAAGAAATGGAAGATGTTAGCATTCTTCATTCCAGAGAAGACCACCTGAGGTCAGATTAAAGAAGTGCAGGCCCTGCACACACCCTAATCCTTATCAGCAACCAAGCCCTTGAACCATTGCTATAAAAACTCCTCACCAAATCCTCCCCGGTTGGGACACACAGTTGTTGAGGGGCACGAGCCTGCTGTGTCCCCATTTGCCTGGCAAAGCAATAAAGCGATTCATTTCTGCTTCACCCAAAGCTCTGTCTCCAAGATTTGATTCAGCACCGGTGCACAGAGGCCAACATTTTCAGCATCATTATTGACCGAGAACAAGTCCTTGGAATCTCTCTGACTGTAACTGGCCTGGGTTATAGAGAGCAAAAGCTTTGTAGATGCATTCCTAAAAGTATTTTAAATAATCTTTCATTAAATAATAATCCTTGTCTAACACCGACATGTGAACTTCCAAATGTTTCAGTTAAAGGCTTTGCATTAGTGTGGATTACTATTTCCTCATTTGACATTGTAAGTTTTCCTTGAATATTTTCTACAGTCCAGATACCATATTGCATAGAATCTACAATCCTTTCTAATAATTTCATTTTTTATTTCATATACAGCTTTAAATTACACTTCAATCTCAGTTTTAGTTTCAGTTTTGTATAAATGTCTATTTATAATAGTTTTTTTTTTCTTCTTTTTTCATGATTGTATTAGTTTCCTACAAACTCAGTGGTTTAAAACAATAAAACTTTATCTTCTTAACAATTTTGGGGGTCAGAAATCCAAAATGGTATGGTCAGGTTGTCTTCCTCTCAGAAGTTATCAGGAGAATCTGTTCCCTTGCCTTTTCCAGCTTCTAGAGTCTACCTACATTCTTCATGACCCTTTTCTTCATTTTAAAAGCCAACTATGTAACATCATCAAATCATCCTTTCTCTGCAATCTAGTTCTGACATCAGATCTTATTATCTATCTCTGACCCTCCTGTTTTCCTCTTATAATGACTCTTGTGATTACACTGGGCCCACCTAAATAATTCAGGACAATCTCCTCATCTCAAAGTCCTTAACTTAATCACTCCTGCAAAATCCTTTGGCCACATAACGTAACATATTCACAGGCCTTGAGGATTAGGACATGGAAATCTTTGGGAGACCATTATTCTTTACAACAATTATATAAATCACTGTGTTCTTTGTATTTGTAATATTTTTCTTCTATGATTTTTATTTATTTATTTGGCTGCATTGGGTCTTCGTTGCTGCATGCAGGCTTTCTCTAGTTGCAGCGAGCAGGGGCTACTCTTTGTCACGGTGCATGGGCTTCTCATTGTGGTGGCTTCTCTTGTTGAGGAGCACAGGCTCTAGGCACGTGGGTTTCAGTAGTTGTGGCACACGGGCTCAGTAGTTGTGGCTCGTGGGCTCTAGAGCACAGGCTCGGTAGTTGTGGCGCACGGGCTTAGTTGCTCCGCGGCATGAGGGATCTTCCCAGACCTGGGCCCGAACCCGTGTCCCCTGAATTGGCAGGCGGATTCTTAACCACTGCGCCACCAGGGAAGTCCCTTCTATGATTTTTTTAAACCTAAAGAAATCTCATCTTTTTTCAAATATTCCATTAAGTTTTTCAATAGTTGCATTATAGCAGGTTGAGTTGCAAAGCATGAGAATTTAGTTCTATTTATGCATTGTACCTCAACTTTAAAGTTGCTGAACACTAGCAGTTGAAGTTTATGCCCTTTTCTACTTTTGAAACAGTAGGAAAGGGGTCAGGGCACAACCTCTGAAAGAATGACATAGCCCAAGTACATGATATAAACTGATTAAAACCAAATGGGTCCAAGATGGCAGACAAGTTGACTTCCACTAGACCTTGAGCCTCAGTATACGCTCACTTTAACACATCAGCAAGCTAAATGACACACCCACAGGCACCATGACTGTTCTAAGGCAGACCATAAGGATCAAAAAGTAGGCAGTGGCCCAATTCCTGGAAATCCCAGTCCCTTCCTGAAAGAGCTGGAATACTCCTCCCACTCATTAGCCTATGAAATTACTCACTCCTATAAAAACTGACAACCCTATACCCTGGTGCCTTTCTCACCTTCTGAGATGGCCCACACTCTGTCTGTGGAGTGTGTTTCTCTCTAAATAAATCCACTTCTTACCTATTACTTTGTCTTTCACTGAATTCTTTCTGTGATGAGACATCAAGAACCTGAGATTCATGAAGTCCTGAAACAAGGTGTGTGATCTCAGTTGGAAGACTGTGGGTTTTGGCTGGGTTCGAGCCCCAGCCATGTGGGTTCGAGTCCCAATCTGAGGTGCATGGTTTCACTTTTAGTAAATCATTTTCTATTGTCTTGGGATTTGTTTGGTGTCCTGTTACTTCACCACTTAACATGAACCAGTCATTTACTATATCTCTTAGTATAAACTATTAATAGTTCATTATAGTTTGTATCATGTATATGAATAGAACAGATGTAATTTTCTAAAAAGAAATCTGTAAAGTTTAATTTAGGTTTAAGTCTAGTTTTCCCATACATACATGGTTCATCAATAGGCAGCAAATGTGAAGGAATGTTGGGTTAAGGAAATTGTAAATTATTTTGTCAGTAGAAATGTTTCAGTGTCCACATCTTTACCATCATTGGAGGAAGGGAAATTTCCCTTCTTTCCCCTTTTAGTTCTTTTAGCTGGCAATAAAAATGACATAAGGCAGATTAATAGGAGAAAACCTAATTATTATGTATACATGGGGAATCCACATAAGTATAAAGAACTCCAAAGACAACAAAGGAAGGTGAGGTATATATATATATTATTCTGGACTAAGGAGAAGGAGGTGGGGGTCTGAGACTTCAAGGGGAAATTCACAGGAAGATAAAGAGTTAATGTTTGGTAAACAAATGAGTGCTGGTCTGTCCAAAGACAGTGGGACATAGAGAGGACTGTGACCAAATGGGCTTTCCAAGGTTCCTCCCTGTCTACCACACCTAATGCTTTAATTATAGTTATCTCTGGTGATAGCTCCGTACAGGACAGTCTTCCCATCTTAAATTCTTTTCGACAGTAAGGAGGAAGCTCAAAGGTTCTTCCCAAATCTTTTGGGTCTTGATAGTTTTCAGCTCAAAATAATCTGCGTGCCAAAGTGGCACATCTGGGGGCCACTCAGGAGCAGCCTGCCCTGAGTCCCATCACCATTTCTATACATCTAAATAGCAATTTCCCAGGGGGTCATTCTAAAATCTTTTACCCTTATCTATCTGGCTGTCATTTTACCTGTATGAAAATTAGGCAACCTAAGTTGTTGATCTTGGAAGGATGTAATGTCCTTTACTGAATGGGAAGCATCTCTTGTGGTTTTTAATACTGATAGAGTAATGTAGCCAAAACTGGGGCTTATAGCCCTAATTTGCGTGCAAGAAAAAAGAAAAACCCTCTAAAACATCTATTCATTAGTACGGCGAGCTCCACCTCCAAAATATAGCACAATCTGTCTATTTCCTTCTATCCTCACTATCGGTCCTTTATCCAAGTACTACATCTTTCACCTGTATCACTGCAACTGTCAGTCTCTTGTCTTCCTCTCTTGCATCTCTCTTGTCTATTGTATTGGGACAATAAAGACACGCAGAAAGAGTCACCTGACTGTCTGGGTCCTGTAAAATGTAAATTATTAGCATGATCTTTAGGACCCTGCATGAACTACTCTCTGCCTAGCTCCCCATCTTATTTCTTATCACTTACCCATCTTCTATTACACTACAGTCTTACTGGCCAGTTCTGTACCCAATGAGCTCTTCTCCACAAGAGATTTGCCATTGTTTTTCCAGCTGCCTTAAATTACCTTCCCCAAAGTCTTCCCATTGTTGACTCTTGTGCTTCAGGTCTCAGCTTAAATGGTATCCTCTTACAGAAGATTTCTCTAACTACCCTCCCTAAATTAGAGCTTCCTTATCCTTATCTGTGGATTACCTGTATATTTCCATACTCTTCCCTAAAATGTTAACTTCATGATTTCAAGAGTTCTTTCTTATTTTTATTATAACCCCAGCAGTTTGCATAGTACCTTACACATTCTAGGCAATCAATCTGTATCTGGCAAGAAGATGAATTAATAAATGGATAAATTATGAAAAGAGGGGAGTTCACCTTATTCCTCTCATCACTGATTTTTGACTCTCATTCCAAATTTACATATCTTACAGATGCAAAAGCAATGCTGGAGAAAGAGACAGGGAAGATATAAAATCAAAGAGAATGTCCCACAAAGCAGAAAAAAATCATTTCCAAATACCTCACCCGCTAGTTATGATATTGCAACTGGAGAAAACTCCTATGCAAATTCAGTCATGCAAGCCCCATTTAGCTCAGAAAAATGTGTAGAAATTGATTGAGTGAGCAGCTGGTGATATTGTAGTCAGGCTCTCTGGAAGTTAATTGGGAAGCGCTGTGAAAAATTCTGACATTGTACATGTAGCTATACTGACTTCCATTGTGCCCCAGACACTCATCACACACAGTTGCTCTCCACTATTACAAAATAACGGGATGCCTCGGAGTCTCTGATGACTCTCATCAATAGTCTGCTAAGAAAACAGAGTAGAAGGGAGTGATGAGCCGGAGCTTGAGCTTTTCTAATTGAAATGAAAAAGCCCCTAACCTTGTGAGATTTTACTCCCTTCATGAAATATTTTTATTCTCCCACAGACAAACTATTCCTTCTCAGGTCTCTTTTTATATTGTTCTCATGGAAAACCTAGCATTGACATTAAATTACTTTCTTTTCCTGGTATTTTATTTATGTATCTGTATCAGTTAGTGATTGTCATGAAACAGATGTCTCAAATCTTGTGCTTAAAATACCACGTGGCCATCTATTATTTCTCACAAGTCTGCAGTTCAACTCGACAGTGCTGTTGTTCTGGAGTGGGCTTGCTCATGTGTCCTTGAGGAGCTGGTAGGTTGGCTGGTGGCCTAGGCCTCATCTGGAGGAACACGGCTATTCTCTATGTGTTTCTCACATCTTTAATGTCTATTATATTCTAGGCATTGTGTTCTGGACTGAGAATACAAAGGGAAATAAAACTTTGTGATCTTGAAGAGTGTAGGGTGTAAAAGAGGAATAATGATATGTAAACAAATACAGCACTTAAATACCAAGGGCACTACAGAGAAAACTGTGGTGCATACAAAGGACATCAGAGAGAAAATATTCAATCCTGAGTAGAGTGAGAAGGAGGTTTCAGGATAGACTTTGGGATATACATCTCTTGAATCAAGTCTTAAAATATGAGAAACATTCTGATAGGTCTCTAAGCTAGGATTCGATGCAGAAAGGGCAGCTGAGCAAAAGCACAGATGTATGAGACATGCAAGGTCTCATTGGGCCTGGTGAGCCTGAGGTGTGAATGCAATAGTGCAAGATAAGACTGAAGGAATAGACAGGGGCTGTGGGAGCTTTGTATGGCAGACTGAGTTTGAATTTTGCCTTAGACACTAAAATAATAATAATAATAATAAATTACATTTATTATATTTTTGCTACATAGTAGGCACTCTCCTAAATCTTTTGCATGCCCTTCTCATTCAGAGCTCCATATACCTCTATGATATGGGTACTACTATTATCCCTATTTTAAGATGTGGTTGTTAAGGTTATTTAGGATACAGACTCTAAATAAAGTTATATAATCCTTCAATCCTGCAGATCAAATCCTTCAAATACAAAAAATAAAGTCTTGCCCTATTGTATCACTTACACCACTAACTGCTAGTCAATAAAAGAATACACAAATCTTCGTTTCTGAGAACATAATATTAAATAAAATTGAAAGTTCCATACATGATGAACTCCCAACTTAAGCTGCTTGCCATGCTTCATAGCATACAACAGGGTGTTGAACTAATAATAAGCATACAAGAAATATTTCCTGAATTTAAATAAACCAATTCATGATGATGAGGGGATGCGAAATGTTTCCAGGTTACTTAATTTTGGCAATACAGTATTTTGTATATTCACCATAATGCTAAATGATTCCAGGGAAGAAAAAAAAAAAGAAAGACTCTTGACAAACTCAACATGCTTCTTAAGTACCTTGATTAATTGTTGCATTTGTGTTAACATCTTATTGAGGACATTTTCTGTCACTTAATGCATCCTATTTATAATTGAGTTGTAAAATTATTTATATATTTCTTTCCCCTGAAGAGCAGTTATGGTTTCTACTTTCTAGTAACTTGAGTTATGCATCTTATGTATGTTTCCCTCTTTGTTCTGGCTTCCTGAAAGCTAGAGACAAACATGTTTTATACAAGATAAAAAAAAAAAACAAACCAAAGTCACGTCCCTCAGTCTAACATAAAAGCAAATAAGGAAATCTCTAAGTAAATCATTCAAAGTGATGTCAACTTTCCAAGACTCTATACAATCAATACTGCACCACTTATCTGTGGAATGACCTTTTGTTGTTCAAAATACGAATTTTTGGTATTTTCTTATTTAAAACGTTTGTCGTTTAAAAATTTAGAAAATAGAGATCAATAGTGACAGTTACCCAATAACCCTCTACCCAGAGATAATTTCTATCAACATTCTGAAACTTTATTTTTTTTTTTTAGTCTTTTTTAACATACAACTTCGTTTAAACAAAAATAAAATCACACTGGAAATAATGTTTCCTAACACACCCTATAAAACATCATGAATACCTTTCTATGGTATTTAATATTTTTCTACATTATTTTTAAGACTATACTTTACTTATGATATGCCACAATTTACATCACAAATGCCATATTATTGACTCTCACATTGTTTATATATTTTCCCTATTATAAACAGTGATATGACATGCAGTCTTTTGTAAAGATCTTTTTACACACTCATTTGTTCATTAGGATAAATACATGTGAAGTAGAATTATCGGGTCAAAAGGTACATACATTTTTCAATGTTTTGATGCAGACTATCAAGATATGTTCATGAAAGTTGGTCAAAACATACAATGCCCCAAGAAAATGAATGTGTTAATTTCCTACACTTTCTCAAACCCGGAACACTGCAATATATTATTTTCTTTACTATTTGATTGCTAATGTGCATTTCTATAATTGTTAATGGAACTGAAATTAGCTTTATAGGTCAGTATTAGCATGCTTAGGACAAAGCACATTACTTCAAACAAAATAAAAGACTTCACAGGGTAGGACCCTTACCTGCGTCATATTTTTATCAACAGAATTAGATGCCATAATTGGCAGTTTTCAGTACACTGTTGTAGTAGGGAGATTAACTTTTCCCAAGGGAAAAAATACTTCCAGTTGAAAGAGAAAGGCTGGTTACTCAACCTATATGTGATTACTACATATTATTTGTGGCCATTCTCAGAGCCCTCTGTTCTGAAGATCTTGACAATGAGTGTTCCAATGAATGTCTTACATGTCTTACATCTGAAGATGAGGGGAAAACAACCACTTGTTTGGACATGATTTTCTGTCGTGTTTGGTCTAAACCTTTGTTTAATTGGAATCAATTAGCCAGCTCATCGTGCTAAGTGCTAGAGATACAATAGCAGAGTTCACAGGAATTTGGGAATGAAAGCATTTCCCTTGCTCATCTACCCAAAGGTGAAGATGAGAGATTCAAAAACCAAGTCTATCCGATTCAAAATAATGTGTTCAGTTTTAATGCACAAATAGACTTCATCCAAACAAAATCCATGTACGTGTCCGTCAGGTCTGTCCTAAAACCACCACCAGTTGGCAATGATAGACTAGGCAGGAGAATTGACATCACAGTATAGGTTCTACATACTTGTAGAGCTACATATCTATGTAGTAGCTAGGTTTCACTTCTAAAGGCATTAAGAATCTAAGGCTATATTATCCATTTTATATTTTCAAATCTTTAAGTCAATATTAACATAAATATTATAATATAATGTTATATTATTACATATTGTTATAATATAATATAAACATTATATTATTATATATTATGTTATAATATAATATAAATATTATATTATAGTTATAGTATTATATAAATATAATTTTATTGCTAAGGGAACCATAGCTAATCCTTTCCATGTATATTCACCTAGTTGATTTGTTACTAAGAATCAAAAATAAAATTGGAATTTAACACAAAGAAGAGTTAGTTCCATGGGCTACACCCCATAATTACTCAGTAAAAGCGCCATAGACTACTCTTGTACAATACACATTATCTTGTGAGCATCAACAGTCTTAAAGTAATTAAATTGCATACAATTTTTGTCCTAAAAATCTTAACCATTTTACAACTATGTTCACATGAATTCTGCATGTTTTCTCATAGATGACCCAAGAGATAGATACTCTGCTAAAATCTAGGAATCATGAATATAGATGTCCAATATACAAGTCTTGGTCTAAAGGTTATAAGTTCAACTCCAGTACAGATTAATAATGATGCATTATCATTATACTTTGAAGGTCACTGGAAAGAAGTCAACAATTTGATGGTAGCTTCCAGGAAAAAATGTTACAGAGGTCTTCTCTTCATCAGTAAAAATTGCCTAATTCACATAGGAAAAAGTTTTTATAGAAATAGAAACCAAAGCCTTAGAGATATCAAATTAGAGACAAGAGTAGGAAAAAAAAGCAGAAAACGGTGCTCAAGCTCTCACCGTCTACTTACATGAGGAAGAACAGCTTTACTTGATCTGTTATCAATATGCAACCTTAGAAGGAAGATACTTAGCTTATGTTACATATGCTATTTACTAATAGCCATCTAATCTTTCAAAGATAATTTATTAATTTCAAACAAAACAAAAATACAATATACCATAACATGTGATTCTTTGCAAATAATCCATTTGAAAACTGCCTCTATTCAGTCATCTATAGAGAATGAATCATGCTAGGAGATTCAGTTTCTATAGAATTCATCCAAAGACCAGGTTCATAACTAGATAAACTGTTGAAAAATTTTGATTTTCAAACTTGGAACTATGAAAACAACTGAATTGAGAACAACCAAACTAGTATGGAAGAATTTTATAATGATCTACCAAACTACAATTTACATGCCTTTATAATTCACTGCAATATATTTGGTGCAAATTAATTCCTGTTCATTTGTTAACCCCTCCCTATTAAGAACTAGCAAAATACTAGCAAATATGGCAAAATACCATTTCTAAGAATTCCCCACTTAGCCTCACATGAATCAGTCTTTTTTTTCCCCTCTGTCTGTAGTAATAGTGCTTGAAGCATACGGAATCTAGAAGCTTTTCAAATTCTGTTGGCATTTACTTAGAATCACTTTCAAATATGAGAGACTTTTTCCCTTAAAAACTCTTGATATTGTTCTGATCTTATTACCCTTTAATCTTACTCGATTTGTTTACAGCCTTAAATTATTAATTTATTCATTCAATATATTTGAGCAACTATTATCTATCAGTTAGTGTGCTAGGGGCCAAGAATACAAAGTTAAATAGATACCGGCCCTTTCTTTAAGATGCTTAATCTATGGTGAGAGAAAGAAAGAGAAAGTGTGTGTGTGTGTGTGTGTGTGTGTGTGTGTGTGTGTGAAGTGCTATGTGATGGCATATTCAAGGTCATTTAAAAATCAAATTTTGTAGTCCCTCAGAACACAATTCGAATGCTTCTTGAACCTTTGTCTCCCGGTAGCAGTCCTAACAAACGCCAAATAAACACCCTTTTACTTAAATCCAGTCTCCATTTCTGAAATTTTGGTTAATACAGCAGAGGCAAAGGAAGGAATGACTCTACTTAAGAAATGGGGGCGAATGAAAACTAGTGAAACCAAATGACATTTTCCCTCAGATTTGAAGAATAAAAATGAGTCTTTATGGTGGACAATGGGGATAAGAAAAAAGTTATCCCAGACATGAGTAACGATATCTTCTGAGTCTTTCCTATACACACCACATAACTAGCCTTAGTTTTCTCATGTAATAGTAACAGTGGCAAACATAGACCTGTATGGTTTTTACATGTCCCATTTTTCAGTAGTTTCTTAGGGATGCTCTCTCAAAGCCACACTCTCCTAAGGACCTGCCTGAGAGCCCACATTCTTAGACCTGCACTGGCCATCCAAGCTACTAAGCTACTGTTTGGCCAGGCTGCCCCCCTGATTTCACAAAGCAGATGTCAACATTCACTACTTGGATTCATAGCCAGTGGTACCTCACCTTGATCATCACACCTTACACAAGTGCTATGACATAATTATCCTTAACCATTTTTTCTAAGCTAAGCATTCTTCTGGTTTCACTATTCTGTATTCTTGGAGTGGCAGTTTAATTGTATTCAATGGCTTGTTTGAAGAGGTGAGCATCTAGAAAACTGACAAAAAGGAAGGCCATCCCCATTGCAAAGAAAAGAGTTTTATCTTTATGCTCTTTTATTATGTCCTTTGTATAATATCCTTTTTCCTTCTCGTACATTTGAAGGAAATTTAGGACAAAGTGAGTAAAACACTTTTTTATGATATTAACGTTCAAAATGCTGCTCTTATTCCAACAGCAAAACTCTATGTAAAATCTTTAACTTGTTCATGTTCCACTGTGTGATCCTTATATAACATTGACTTGAATGGAAGACATGAAGGAAAATCAGTGTTTATGTGTAATATCTCTAAAGGTTGAAAAATTACTACCCAAAATTGAAAATTATATATATGTGTATATATATGTAATATTATATATGTGCATATATATATATCTCACAAACTAAATCTGATAAAATATCACTTTTTAAAATGCTGCATGTAATACCAATAGTACTGTAAGCAGGTATGCAGCTGGAGATCTTTTCATTTTTAAGAAAATAAAGGGTGGCTGGGAGAAGATGGCGGAAGAGTAAGACGCGGAGATCACCTTCCTTCCCACAGATACAGTAGAAATACATCTACACGTGGAACTGCTCCTACAGAACACCCACTGAACGCTGGCAGAAAACGTCCGACCTCCAAAAAAGCAAGAAACTCCCCCCGTACTTGGGTAGAGCAAAAGAAAAAAGAAATAACAGAGACAAAAGAATAGGGACGGCACCTGCACCAGTGGGAGGGAGCTGTGAAGGAGGAAAGGTTTCCATGCACTAGGAAGCCCCTTCGCGGGCGGAGACTGCGGGTGGCGGAGGGGGGAAGCTTTGGAGCCACGGAGGAGAGCGCAGCCACAGGGGTGCGGAGGGCAAAGCGGAGAGGTTCCCGCACAGAGGCTCGGCGCCGAGCAGCACTCACCAGCCCGAGAGGCTTGTCTGCTTCCCCGCCGGGGCGGGCGGGGCTGGGAGCTGAGGCTCGGGCTTCAGTCGGATCGCAGGGAGAGGACTGGGGCTGGCAGCGTGAACACAGCCTGAAGGGGTTAGCGCACCACAGCTAGCCGGGAGGGAGTCCGGGGAAAAAGTCTGCAGCTGCCGAAGAGGCAAGAGACTTTTTCTTCCCTCTGTGTTTCCTGGTGCGCGAGGAGAGGGGATTCAGAGCACCGCCTAAACGAACTTCAGAGACTGGCGCGAGCCGCAGCTATCAGCGCAGACCCCACAGCAACAGGGGCGCAGAGGAAAAAACGGAGAGATTCCCGCACACAGGCTCGGCGCCGAGTAGCACTCAGCAGCCCGAGAGGCTTGTCTGCTCCCCCGCCGGGGCGGGCGGGGCTGGGAGCTGAGGCTCGGCTTCAGTCGGATCGCAGGGAGAGGACTGGGGCTGGCAGCGTGAACACAGCCTGAAGGGTTTACTGCACCACAGGTAGCCGGAAGTGAGTCCGGGAAAAAGTCTGCAGCTGCCGAAGAGGCAAGAGACTTTTTCTTGCCTCTTTGTTTCGCGGCGGGCAAGGAGAGGGGATTCAGAGCGCCGTCTAAACGAACTCCAGAGAAGGGCGCAAGCCGCGGCTATCAGCGCGGATCCCACAGCAACAGGGGCGCAGAGGGAAAAACGGAGAGACTCCCGCACAGAGGCTCGGCGCCGAGCAGCGCTCACCAGCCCGAGAGGCTTGTCTGCTCACCCGCCGGGGCGGGCGGGGCTGGGAGCTGAGGCTCGGCTTCGGTCGGATCGCAGGGAGAGGACTGGGGCTGGCAGCGTGAACACAGCCTGAAGGGGTTGGCGCACCACAGCTAGCCGGGAGGGAGACCGGGAAAAGGTCTGCAGCTGCCGAAGAGGCAAGAGACTTTTTCTTGCCTCTTAGTTTCGCTGCGCGCAAGGAGAGGGGATTCAGAGCGCCGCCTAAACGAACTCCAGAGAAGGGCGCGAGCTGCGGCGATCAGCGCGGACCCCAGAGACGGGCGTGAGACGCTGGGGCTGCTGCTGCCGCCTCCAAAAAGCCTGTGTGTGAGCACAGGTCACTCTCCACACCGCCCCTCCCGGTAGCCTGTGCAGCCCGCCACTGCCAGGGTCCCGGGATCCGGGGACAACATCCCCGGGAGAACGCACTGCGCGCCTCAGGCTGGTGCAACGTCACGCCGGCCTCGGCCGCCGCAGGCTCGCCCCGCCTCCTCCGTGCCCCTCCCTCCCCGCGGCCTGGGTGAGCCAGAGCCCCCGAAGCAGCTGCTCCTTTAACCCCGTCCCGTCTGGGCGGGGAACAGACGCCCTCAGGCGACCTACACGCAGAGGAGGGTCCAAATCCAAAGCTGAACCCCAGGAGCTGTGCGAACAGGGAAGAGAAGGGGAAATCTCTCCCAGCAGCCTCAGAAGCAGCGGATTAAAACTCCACAAACAACTTGATGTGCCTGCATCTGCTGAATACCTGAATAGACAACGAATCATCCCAAGTTCAGGAGGTGGACTCTGGGAGCAGGAGATATTAATTTTTCCCCTTTTCCTTTTTTTTGTGAGTGTATATGTATATGCTTCTGGGTGAGATTTTGTCTGTATAGCTTTGCTTTACAATAGCTTTATTTTACTTCACTATATTATAGCCTCTTTCTTTCTTTCTTTCTATTTTTTCTCCCTTTTACTCTGAGCTGTGTGGACGAAAGGCTCTTGGTGCTCCAGCCAGGCATCAGGGCCGTGCCTCTGAGGTGGGAGAGCCAACTTCAGAACACTGGTCCACAAGAGACCTCCCAGCTCCACGTAATACCAAACGGCAAAAATCTCCCAGAGATCTCCATCTCAACATCAAGACCCAGCTTCACCCAACGACCAGCAAGCTACAGTGCTGGACATCCTATGCCAAACAACTAGCAAGACAGGAACACAACCCCATCCATTGGCAGAGAGGCTGCCTAAAATCATAATAAGGCCACAGACACCCCAAAATACACCACCAGACGTGGACGTGCCCACCAGAAAGACAAGATCTAGCCTCATCCACCAGAACTCAGGCACTAATTCCCTCCACCAGGAAGCCTACACAACCCACTGAACCAACCTTAGCCACTGGGGACAGATACCAAAAACAACGGGAACTACGAACCTGCAGCCTGTGAAAAGGAGACCCCAAACACAGTAAGATAGGCAAAATGAGACGACAGAAAAACACACAGCAGATGAAGGAGCAGGCTCAAAACACACTGGACTTAACAAATGAAGAGGAAATAGGTAGTCTACCTGAAAAAGAATTCAGAATAATGATAGTAAGGATGATCCAAAATCTTGGAAATAGAATAGACAAAATGCAAGAAACATTTAACAAGGATGTAGAAGAACTAAAGAGGAACCAAGCAATGATGAAGAACACAATAAATGAAATTAAAAATACTCTAGATGGGATCAATAGTAGAATAACTGAGGCAGAAGAAAGGATAAGTGACCTGGAAGATAAAATGGTGGAAATAACTGCTACAGAGCAGGATAAAGAAAAAAGAATGAAAAGAACTGAGGACAGTCTCAGGGACCTCTGGGACAACATTAAACGCTCCAACATTCGAATTATAGGGGTACCAGAAGAAGAAGAGAAAAAGAAAGGGACTGAGAAAATTTTTGAAGAGATTATAGTTGAAAACTTCCCTAATATGGGAAAGGAAATAGTTAATCAAGTCCTGGAAGCACAGAGAGTCCCATACAGGATAAACCCAAGGAGGAACACACCAAGACACATATTAATCAAACTGTCAAAAATTAAATATAAGGAAAACATATTAAAGGCAGCAAGGGAAAAAAAACAAATAACACACAAGGGAATCCCCATAAGGTTAACATCTGATCTATCAGCAGAAACTCTGCAAGCCAGAAGGGAGTGGCAGGATATACTTAAAGTGATGAAGGAGAAAAACCTACAACCAAGATTACTCTACCCAGCAAGGATCTCATTCAGATTTGATGGAGAAATTAAAACCTTTACAGACAAGCAAAAGCTGAGAGAGTTCAGCACCACCAAACCAGCTTTACAACAAATGCTAAAGGAACTTCTCTAGGCAAGAAACACAAGAGAAGGAAAACACCTACAATAACAAACCCAATACATTTAAGAAAATGGGAATAGGAACATACATATCGATAATTACCTTGAATGTAAATGGATTAAATGCTCCCACCAAAAGACACAGGCTGGCTGAATGGATACAAAAACAAGACCCATATATATGCTGTCTACAAGAGACCCACTTCAGACCTAGAGACACATACAGATTGAAAGTGAGGGGATGGAAAAAGATATTCCATGCAAATGGAAATCTAAAGAAAGCTGGAGTAGCAATTCTCATATCAGACAAAATAGACTTTAAAATAAAGACTATTACAAGAGACAAAGAAGGACACTATATAATGATCAAGGGATCGATCCAAGAGGAAGGTATAACAATTGTAAATATTTATGCACCCAACATAGGAGCACCTCAATACATAAGGCAAATACTAACAGCCATAAAAGGGGAAATTGACAGCAACACAATCATAGTAGGGGACTTTAACACCCCATTTTCACCAATGCACAGATCATCCAAAATGAAAATAAATAAGGAAACACAAGCTTTAAATGATACATTAAACAAGATGGACTTAATTGATATTTATAGGACATTCCACCCAAAAACAACAGAATACACATTTTTCTCAAGTGCTCATGGAACATTCTCCAGGATAGATCATATCTTGGGTCACAAATCAAGCCTTGGTAAATTTAAGAAAATTGAAATCGTATCAAGTATCTTTTCCGACCACAACGCTATGAGACTAGATATCAATTACAGGAAAAGATCTGTAAAAAATACAAACACATGGAGGCTACACAATACATTACTTAATAACGAAGTGATTACTGAAGAAATCAAAGGGGAAATCAAAAAATACCTAGAAACAAATGACAACGGAGACACGACGACCCAAAACCTATGGGACGCAGCAAAAGCAGTGCTAAGAGGGAAGTTTATAGCAATACAAGCCTACCTCAAGAAACAGGAAACATCTCGAATAAACAACCTAACCTTGCACCTAAAGCAATTAGAGAAAGAAGAACAAAAAAACCCCAAAGCCAGCAGAAGGAAAGAAATTATAAAGATCAGGTCAGAAATAAATGAAAAAGAAATGAAGGAAACAATAGCAAAAATCAATGAAACTAAAAGCTGGTTCTTTGAAAAGATAAACAAAATTGATAAACCATTAGCCAGACTCATCAAGAAAAAAAGGGAGAAGACCCAGATCAATAGAATTAGAAATGAAAAAGGAGAAGTAACCACAGACACTGCAGAAATACAAAAGATCATGAGAGATTACTACAAGCAACTCTATGCCAATAAAATGGACAACCTGGAAGAAATGGACAGATTCTTAGAAATGCACAAACTGCCAAGACTGAACCAGGAAGAAATAGAAAATATGAACAGACCAATCACAAGCACTGAAATTGAAACTGTGATTAAAAACCTTCCAACAAACAAAAGCCCAGGACCAGATGGCTTCACAGGTGAATTCTATCAAACATTTAGAGAAGAGCTAACACCTATCCTTCTCAAACTCTTCCAAAATATTGCAGAGGGAGGAACACTCCCAAACTCATTCTACGAGGCCACCATCACCCTGATACCAAAACCAGACAAAGATGTCACAAAGAAAGAAAACTACAGGCCAATATCACTGATGAACATAGATGCAAAAATCCTCAACAAAATACTAGCAAACAGAATCCAACAGCACATTAAAAAGATCATACACCATGATCAAGTGGGGTTTATTCCAGGAATGCAAGGATTCTTCAATATACGCAAATCAATCAATGTGATACACCATATTAACAAATTGAAGGAGAAAAACCATATGATCATCTCAATAGATGCAGAGAAAGCTTTCGACAAAATTCAACACCCATTTATGATAAAAGCCCTGCAGAAAGTAGGCATAGAGGGAACTTTCCTCAACATAATAAAGGCCATATATGACAAACCCACAGCCAACATTGTCCTCAATGGTGAAAAACTGAAACCATTTCCACTAAGATCAGGAACAAGACAAGGTTGCCCACTCTCACCACTATTATTCAACATAGTTCTGGAAGTCCTAGCCACAGCAATCAGAGAAGACAAAGAAATAAAAGGAATCCAAATCGGAAAAGAAGAAGTAAAGCTGTCACTATTTGCAGATGACATGATACTATACATAGAGAATCCTAAAGATGCTACCAGAAAACTCCTAGAGCTAATCAATGAATTTGGTAAAGTAGCAGGATACAAAATTAATGCACAGAAATCTCTTGCATTTCTATACACTAATGACGAAAAATCTGAAAGTGAAATTAAGAAAACACTCCCATTTACCAGTGCAACAAAAAGAATAAAATATCTAGGAATAAACCTACCTAAGGAGACAAAAGACCTGTATGCAGAAAATTATAAGACACTGATGAAAGAAATTAAAGATGATACAAATAGATGGAGAGATATACCATGTTCCTGGATTGGAAGAATCAACATTGTGAAAATGACTCTACTACCCAAAGCAATCTACAGATTCAATGCAATCCCTATCAAACTACCACTGGCATTTTTCACAGAACTAGAACAAAAAATTTCACAATTTGTATGGAAACACAAAAGACCCCGAATAGCCAAAGCCATCTTGAGAACGAAAAATGGAGCTGGGGGAATCAGGCTCCCTGACTTCAGACTATATTACAAAGCTTCAGTAATCAAGACAGTTTGGTACTGGCACAAAAACAGAAATATAGATCAATGGAACAGGATAGAAAGCCCAGAGATAAACCCACACACATATGGTCAACTTATCTTTGATAAAGGAGGCAAGCATATACAGTGGAGAAAAGACAGCCTCTTCAATAAGTGGTGCTGGGAAAATTGGACAGGAACATGTAAAAGTATGAAATTAGAACACTCCCTGACACCATGCTCAAAAATAAACTCAAAATGGATTAAAGACCTAAGTGTAAGGGCAGACACTATCAAACTCTTAGAGGAAAACATAGGCAGAACACTCTATGACATACATCACAGCAAGATTCTTTTTGACCCAGCTCCCAGAGAAATGGAAATAAGAACACAAATAAACAAATGGGACCTAATGAAACTGAAAAGCTTTTGCACAGCAAAGGAAACCATAAACAAGACCAAAAGACAACCCTCAGAATGGGAGAAAATATTTGCAAATGAAGCAACTGACAAAGGATTAATCTCCAAGATTTACAAGCAGCTCATGCAGCTCAATAACAAAAAAACGAACAACCCAATCCAAAAATGGGCAGAAGATCTAAATAGACATTTCTCCAAAGAAGATATACAGATGGCCTACAGACACATGAAAGAATGCTCAACATCATTAATCATTAGAGAAATGCAAATCAAAACTACAATGAGATATCATCTCACACCGGTCAGAATGGCCATCATCAAAAAATCTAGAAACAATAAATGCTGGAGAGGGTGTGGAGGAAAGGGAACACTCTTGCACTGTTGGTGGGAATGTAAATTGATACAGCCACTATGGAGAACAGTATGGAGGTTCCTTAAAAAACTACAAATAGAACTACCATATGACCCAGCAATCCCACTACTGGGCATATACCCTGAGAAAACCATAGGTCAAAAAGAGTCATGTACCAAAATGTTCATTGCAGCTCTATTTACAATAGCCAGGACATGGAAGCAACCTAAATGTCCATCGACAGATGAATGGATGAAGAAGATGTGGCACATATATACAATGGAATATTACTCAGCCATAAAAAGAAATGAAATGGAGGTAATTGTAATGAGGTGGATGGAGTTAGAGTCTGTCATATAGAGTGAAGTAAGTCAGAAAGAGAAAAACAAATACAGTATGCTAACACATATATACGGAATCTAAGGGAAAAAAAAAAAAAGGCCATGAAGAACCTAGTGGCAAGACGGGAATAAAGACACAGACCTACTAGAGAATGGACTTGAGGATATGGGGAGGGGGTGGGGTGAGATGTGACAGGGTAAGAGAGTGTCATGGACATATATACACTACCAAATGTAAAATAGATAACTAGTGGGAAGCAGCCGCACAGCACAGGGAGATCAGCTCAGTGCTTTGTGACCACCTAGAGGGGTGGGATGGGGAGGGTGGGAGGGAGGGAGATGCAAGAGGGAAGAGAAATGGGAACATATTGTATATGTATAACTGATTCACTTTGTTATAAAGCAGAAGCTAACACACTATTGTAAGGCAATTATACTTCAATAAAGATGTTTAAAAAAATAAAAAAATAAAAAAAATAAAAAAAAAAAAGAAAATAAAGGGTTACTAAGTGAGGAAGGCCAATGACTTTTATTTTAATGCTAACATTCTATATAATACTATTTTTAGAGGTAAATTTTGGCCATTAAGATTTCTGATATATTTTGATATTTCAACAATATATTTCACTTCATTCATTAGTTTTACTTTTTTTTTTTAATCCTCACAGACAAAATTTTCAATCATTGGTTCCTCTTATAATGATTTTAGTACCTCTATTTTGGTATAATATTTAATTTGGAGAGTTCTTTTTCTCACTTCTGTAAACTGATTTCTCAAAGCTCATCTTTAAGTATTTCTGAAAAATACTGTTAGTGATGTACGAGTGTAGTTTGAGGTTTTAACCTTGCTCAAATGCCAGTTCATTATTTTTGGTATCTAGTAAATACTCATTAAAATCTGGAGTCACTACTTAAAAGTATTAAAACAATTTGCAGGGTTTCCCTGTTGGTGCAGTGGTAGGGAATCCACCTGCCAATGTAGGGGACACGGGTTCGAGCCGTGGTCCGGGGGGATCCCACATGCTGCGGAGCAACTGAGCCCATACGCCACAACTACTGAACCTGTGCTCTAGAGCCCGTGCACTGTGGCTGCTGAGCCCGGGTGTCACAACTACTGAAGCCGGCGCACCTAGCATCCGTGCTCCACAGAGGGAGAGGCCACCGCAGTGAGAAGCCCGCGCTCCGCAACGAAGAGTAGCCCCCGCTTGCCGCAGCCAGAGAAAGCCGGCGTGCAGCAACAAAGACCCAATGCAGCCAAAAATAAATAAATTAAATAAATAAATTTATTAAAAAAAAAAAAAAAACAATTTGCACATAACTCCCATCCTCTACTCACACAAAATGGAGGATTTAATGGGACCAGGTTAATATGTGGCTGAATTGTACCAAAATTCTTTCTACATTAACACAAGAAGACTTTTAGAAGCTAGGAAGTCAATTCCCCCAGCTCCCTGGTATATTACTTTTTAACACTTGCTATTAATTTTAATGAAAATGATTGAAAGTAATATTCACTAAATGTTTTGGAAATTTTCCAATCTATGTTAATACTTAATTGAAATGTGCCTAAGGCACTTAACATATATTAGCCTTACGATGATGGTTGTTTGGTTTTCCATAGGACTAAGAAAAATTGAAAATAACAGCAATGCCTTTGGGCAGGGAGGCTGTAAATTACAAACCAAAGGTTAATGAAAATGACTTTTCTGCACAAAAGTTACTGTCAGAGGTAAAAAGAATGAGTTATTTGTTAGTTATGAAAAATAAACAAGAAATAAAAAGTGTTCTCATATCCCACTCCTATTTTTCAATGTCTTGACCTTTTACTTCTTTTTATTCTGTGGGATATGCTTCTTTTGTACCAAATTTTTTTCTAACTTGTAGTAGTCCCCTTTTTATCTAATTTCTCTAGTTTTGAGTTCAAAATATTTATCTTGCTGATAACATGGTAAAAAGTTTCACTTTAGGTACATTTATAATATGGCCATTTCTGAGGTTTTTCATAAAAAATGAATTGGGATGATTCTGAATTATGCTTAAATGAGAATTAAGAGAAACAGCAGGATATGTAAATATAGAAGATTCTTTTGGTTCCATTCAACATACATTCAGTTTACTATTGTGCTTCATGTGTAAGATATTTTGCTGCTACATGGCTAATTATTTTTAAAAAATGAAAAAAATGAAAGTGGTCTCTGCCCACAATAATATTACAGTTGAATTGGGTAAATATAACATATGCACAGAAGCAATTAGAGAATCAACAAAAGTATTAAAAAATAGAAAACACTGGGCTTCCCTGGTGGTGCAGTGGTTGAGAATCTGCCTGCCAAGGCAGGGGACACGGGTTCGGGCCCTGGTCTGGGAAGATCCCACATGCCGCGGAGCAACTAGGCCCGTGAGCCACAGCTGCTGAGCCTGCGCGTCTGGAGCCTGTGCTCCGCAACAAGAGAGGCCGCGATAGTGAGAGGCCCACGCACCGCGATGAAGAGTGGCCCCCACTTGCCGCAACTAGAGAAAGCCCTTGCACAGAAACGAAGACCCAACACAGCCATAAATAAATAAATAAATTAATTAATTAAAAAAAAGAAAAAACTAAGTAGTTTAAGTTAGAGACAAACTTTGTTCCTGACTTTTCCTTTATAGGTATGAAAAAAGTTGTTTTACTCTCCTTAAGTTTAACAAATCATCAAGAATAATATTAGGGATATTAAAGTGCAAGGATTCTACAAGACATTCTGAGTTCATTATCAAAAGCAGTTTTCTATCCAACGGCTAAAAGCCACCACCAAACTCTACTGTTATTGTTGTAGACATGTGCTGCTTACTAATTTTAATGGAAGCATTAAGAATTTTTCTCTGAAAGATACTAAGCATACATTTAATTAGAAATGTTTGGGTTCACTTGAGAAATCAGAGCTCTTGTTAGCAAATCTTTTGTGTAAAGAAAAACTGTGGTTACAAAAGAATACAAAATTATGTACAAGGCACTTGAGAAAGTATGTACAAAGATACATGAAATTAAAAAGGCGCACATATGCTCTGGATTTCTCTTTTCTGAAATAACTACAAATGCCAGGGATGGAGGTGTACAAATAAGTGAAAAGATATTTACAGACATTAACTTTATCAGTCAGCAGAGGCCAAGGGTAGGAGTGGCAATGTTTACACATAGCTATCATTACTCCCAATCTAACCACATGCATCTATTCCAAAAACATGTCTTGATGCTCCAACAACATACACATTTCAGGTTGGTCCCCCTTAAATCCTCTTTCCTCTCATGGTTCTGTTTCTGAGAACACTCTTCTAGTTTGTCTACCACTACTCTGATTCCTCTTTCTCTGTTTCCTCTACTCTCTTGCCTGCTGCTCCTCTCAGCCCTTCAATGTACGCCATCCCTAAGCCTCTGGAGTCATTTTCTTATTCCTTGTCTTTCTATCTATAATCCATTATGTCCTATCATAAATCTTTGAGTATCATCTCTCCTCAGATGGCTCAGAATCCTGTATTTCCAGCTCTGAGTCTTCTCCCAAACTTTAAATCTGAATTTTTAACCTGCCTCATTCCCAGATCCCCTTGATATACCTACTTGGACTTACATCTTAGGCAATCCTGTCCCAAACCCTCTCTCCACAAGAGTTCCGTACTCCCTGCTGTCTCTTCTCATGACTAAATGTCACTTGATCTCCCTCCTCCATCCCATCACTCTTCCTTAGAGACTCAGGTTTGATGCCTCTTTTTTAAATGACTAATTCCACCTTCTAAGCAGAAGTAAAACCCCTACTTTCCTCAAACTCCCACAAAACAAGACTGCATTATAGCTATTTGTCTTCTACTAAAATTTCCTTTTGATTTTTAAATTTCTATTCATGGCACCCACCCTCTAGTCTTTCAAGGTTAAGAACTTTGAATCAATTTGATTTCTTTATCTTCCTTATCCTTACATTTAGTTAATGCTGAAAAACTGTACCTTTTTCTCTGCAAAAGTCTCTGGTTTGATGACTTATTTTAGAATTTCAGATCCCCCTTCTCAAGCAGAAGTTGCCTCTTCTTCCCTCTAAACACCACCATGCAAAATGCTTTTTGCTATTTGTGTTCAAATATTTTACCCTTAACTATTATTATACTGGTGATAATAATGGTATAATATAATTATTATACTGGGAATAACTTCTTCATCTGAGTATCTGTAACAGCATCACCAAACAGTAAATGATAAATTCTTTTATTTACAAATAAGTTATTCCTCTTTTATTATTATACTGTACCTATACCAGTCTACCTGATACACTAATTTCTTAACAAGAGGTATCACACCTTTTCACTAAGTTGTTCAGTTCTGCTCCACATCAAATTCTATAGAGCCTTGATTTTCATTATCTTTTTCATAATCACCATCATCATCACCATCATATTCATCATTATTCTTATAGTGTTTTACATTTATTTGTTCATAGATTTTCATTTTCAAATGTTTATTTGTTAAAAGGGACAGCATAACATTTTAAAATCATATTACTAATTTTCCAGAGGATAAGGAATAACCTGAAGCACTTGGAAATATATAATAATAAAAATGTTCCCTGAACTTAAGAAGTTTAAACTTCACAGGAAATACATAATAAATAATATATGTTTGTGAGCCTTCACCTAGGGTTTGGGGACCTATGTCTTAAATTTGAGTAATTCTTTACCTATACTCCTTGAAGTACATAGGATTTTTTTCTTCTAAAATTTCCTTCTTTAACAAGTAACTGAAGCTGAAGGTATGCTAATGCAGGTACAATAATAAGAGGAAAGTGTACAAGCCTCCTTATGGCCTTTTTTTTTTTTTTTTTGGTTTCACATACCCCCACTGAGCCTGTGTTAGCAAAAGATTCCTCACCCAACAGTATTGTATTTCAAGAACACCTGTGCTTTCTGAGATGCACAGGAATTAAAGAGAAGGAAATTCCAATTCTCAAGTGAAAAGTCTATGAGTAGGTGGAAATATTAACTACTAAGTAGGCCAGTGTTACTAAACAAGCCATTAACATGATTTAAAAGATTATTTTATATATTTCTCTAGGTTTAACGGATATATCCTACAGTCGCTATATTAAAGATTTATCACACTGGCCTACAAGGATTGGGGGTCTCTAATTTTCCTTTCCCCTGTGGGACATTGTGTATTCAAAGCCTCAAACCTTTTTTTATCCTTTATTTCATCACAATAAATGTCAACAACCAATTTTTCACCCTATTCAACCGTAAGGTCTAAGCGGAAAACAACACAATGCAACTCAAAAAAGTAACCTGGATTTACCACTCTAGTAACTAAAAAGGAGAAGAGGGAAGAAAAAGATAACACAAAAGAGCAAGGAAAGAAGTTTTCTTGCGTATCTGCTATGAACAGGATACTATGTTAGACAGTTAAACATATCTCTTTTAATCATTACAATTTAGAAAGATAAGTGTTATTATTTTCTATTTATATCCAAGGAAGTGACAAAATCAAACATCTTAAAAAGGTAGAGCTGAGATTCAAACCCAAGTTGTTTTTAATTCTCTAAGTCCGCAGGAGCCAAATAAACCAAATTTTAAGCAAAACAAAATGAGGGATAACTGATAAAAAAAATTTTTAAACCCATTCATGTAATTAATGCAAAATATAAAGAGATCCTGGAATTTTTTAACCTCTTGGCAAAGTTTGGGTTGGTTGAACATGCAAAATGGGAAGTTTAATTTGATGACCAAATATATCCCTTCCAAAACAGAAATATGAAGCTATTTCTCAGTAAAAGGATGTTCACTGAGTACACAAAATCTATACAGCAACAGATGTTTGGGGTTCAGTAGTTAGTCATGCAATTTTATTTAAAACAAGGTGCCTAAAATCTCATGAAATAGGATGAATTGAGAAATGAAAATGTCAGTTTAGTATTGTATCTTATCAGAAATTACAGCCATTACAGCCCTGAGGAGGATGCAAAATACTGGTACCCCAAAGTTTCATTACGTGCTTAACAATTAAAAGAAACTTTTTTTTTTTTTTTAATAGTTTTTAATACTTTATTTATTTATTTTATTTATTTATTTATGACTGTGTTGGGTCTCTTAGTTTTCGTGTGAGGGCTTTCTCTAGTTGCGGCAAGTGGGGGCCACTCTTCATCGCGGTGCGGGGGCCGCTCTTCATCGCGGTGCGCGGGCCTTTCACTGTCGCGGCCCCTCCCGTTGCGGGGCACAGGCTCCAGACGCGCAGGCTCAGTAGTTGTGGCTCATGGGCCCAGTTGCTCCGCGGCATGTGGGATCTTCCCGGACCAGGGCTCGAACCCGTGTCCCCTGCATTGGCAGGCAGATTCTCAGCCACTGCGCCACCAGGGAAGCCCCAAAAGAAACTTTTATTATGATTACTCTTGCTCCAGATTTATGCTCAACATGTAAAGACTCCTTCACCAGGAGGTGAAGGTCATAACTGACCTATGTATTTCAGCATTCAGGCCTCATCAAATACATTCTCTAAACCAATGAGTTAGCAAAAACCATACTCTGAGATCTTGAGGAAAAAAAAAAACAGGATGGGACTTAGAGATCTTTTAGGAACTCATGCTGCAATCTATTTTGGCTCAGCATCAATGAAAATGGTAATTTTTATCATAACATGAATATAATGTTAATTATTCCATGATATTCACTCTAACTTCTATTTCTACTGTGTCAGTGAATTTTAAATCTAGTTTGAAAGACAAAAAGTGGCTTTTTGTTTATACATGAAACAATGACCATCATGTCTACTTACTAAATCACATCAAGCTGTAAGGTTAGGAGGTCCTAAGAGAGTTGAAGCCAGAAACCCTTAAGTTAAAAATTTATACACTCAAATCAAATACCTAATACTTCTTTTTTGACCCTGAAAAGTTAAACATATAAGGTCAGAAAGAATTAAAAAAAAAATAGTAGTGGCAAACCATGCTGTCATTTTTAATCTGTCTTACACAGAAGCTGAGTCCTTAGATTCTGAAATGTTATTCCTTATAATTTATTTTAGAACCTACTTAATTAATATTCATAAGTATCCCTTACTGTCCTTTGTTTCTAAAATTAATACAATTCTAAAACTGGAACTCTTATGTTTGGTTAAGAGCTTAAATCTATGTTATTTTAACTTATGCAAAATCAACTGGAGAACTAAATATAATTATCCAAATAAATCAACCAAAATCAAAGTTTTGCAGCACTTGTATGTAATGAATAATGAAAAAGATGTTTTAGATCCAAATTTTACAGATGAAACTTTCAGTTCATTATTTTAGAGGTCTGAAACTTGGCATGGTACTTAGACCTATAGAGTACTATGGTAGGCAGAATAATGGTCCCCCAGGATGTGCTCATTTTAAACTCTGGAACCTGTTAATATGTTATGTTACATGGCAACGGGAAATTAAGTTTGCAGTTGGAATTAAGGTTACTAATATTAAAATGACCTTAAAATAAGGAGACCATCTTGAATAACAGATAAGGAGATTATCCTGGCCCAATGTAATCACAAGTGTCCTTATAAGTGAAAAAGGGAAGCAGGAGAATCAATATCAGAGTGATGCAGCATGAGAAAGACTCCACTGGCCATTGGGCCTTTGCTGGCTTTAAAGGTGGAAGGACACCTTGAATCAAGAAATTGGCTGCCTCTAAAAGCTGGAAAAGTCAAGGAAATAAGATTCTCCCCTAGAGCCTCCAGAAGGAACATATCCCTGCTACCACCTTGATTTAGCCCATTGAAACATTTCATACTTCTAACATAAAGTTAGAAGTTTTAACAGAACTCTAAGATTAAAAAAAAAAATTGTGCTGTTTTAAGCCACCAAGTCTTTGGAAATTTGTTATAGCAGTAATGAAAAACTAATACAAATATTTCACATATTACTAGTAGTTCCTGGATGGTTTATTGGTAGCAACACTCCTAATACCTAATACAGTGCCCTGCCTGGCACATGCTGAAGTAGTTACATTTGACTGACTACCAGATTCAATTTCCATAATAGGCAAATTAATCAGACAGACAATATGTTGGGTTCACACTTTGTAATCCCTGATACAAGCCACACATATAACTGTTGTTTGAAGAAGTTAGGAAGACTATAAAGAAGACAAGACTTTATTCTCAATTTTACTTTTTTTTGGTAGAGACAGCAAAATTTCACAAGGAAAAGAAAAAGAAAAATACAATGGCATATAACAATACTGAAGCAATGCTACCAAAATACCTGCAAAGTACTGAAAGTCAAAGCTAATTTTATGTGAAAATAAACCAGAACATTGCTTCAAAAATCTCTCTTAGAATTATAAAAGCAGAAATGGAATTCAGAATTTCCATTTTTAGCAGAGGTCAGCTAAAAACTGATGATAATATAATGACTACTAAAATTAACCTTAATATCTGTATTGTTACCTATATCTACATAATAATAAAAATATTTTAATGACTTAATTGTAAGGCAAATTCCCCCTTCTTTTCAAAAAAGATATATGTCCTCCTATTTCATAGTCAATACTACTACGAAAACACATGATTGATAAAAAAAATAAGAAAACTTATACTTAGTTTGTGATTATATATGGACAGCTCTATTTTGCTATCCCCTAAATCTTCTTAATGAAAGAAAATAATGCAGTAGAAGAAAGAGTGAAAAGTAATTCATTAAGGGGATGTAGGCTACTCCTCTCTAATAGTAATGGACAGGATTCAAATAGGGGGATATTTTCTGGCATCCTTTATTTCAACTAACAAAGCACAACTGAAACTTGTATTAAAAGTGGGGGAAAGGAAAGAGGGGACAAACGTAATAGTTGTAATGTGATACAGATATGATTAGAAAGACCAGAATGCATCTTAGCTGTTCTGTTTGCTCAGACTCCAGAACAAAAATAAAATACCAGAAAAATGGACATATAAATGTTCTAAATTATAGAAAAAGTATTGTTTGCTTGTTTGTTTTTTTGATTTACATAAACTTGGGTCAAACTGTGTCTATTTTGAGACTGCCTAGGGGGTCAAATTGTCTTTTTCTCTGGAGTCCCTCAATATCATATGGTCATATATTGTATTTGCTAGAACTTCCCAAATAAATAATAAAACGTTGCCTTTTTTAGGTCTCTTCTTTACACACAAAATGCCATTATTTCTGGGGAAAATGTCAAACTACTTTAAGAGACTTTGAATCCATTACAATGGGTTAAATTGATGAAATTGAGAGAGTATTTAACATACTCTGAAGCCTGACAAATATAATCTGGTTGAAATTAGGGGAGCAGCTTAAAATGTATGAGGGAAGTGTGAGATGGAGAAAGTAGTTTTAATATATAATAATAAATTCTGTTTAAGTAATAGAAGACTATGTGCTAATCTCAATCATGATCTAGCTGCAAAAGTCATAAACAGGATTTTAGAGAGCTACATTCAGGACTACATAGAAAAGATAGTACACCATGATTAATCCAAGTTAATCCAGGAATAGAAGCGTGGTTCAACACATACGTATTTCAGCTTCTTAGCAAATTAAAGGAGAATATTGTATGATCATCTCAATCTTTGTGGATAAATGAAAAAATCCGATATCAAGTTATTATAAAACCTTCACAAAATATAAAATAGAGGGGGGGAAAAAAAAAAGGACTTGGAAAAAGTGTATCTTCCTAAAAGCAGACCTTTTAAAATCAAGAACATGATAAGGATGTACATTATCACTGCTTCCATTCAGAGTTCTGGAAGTCCTTATTAGCACAGAGAAGAAAGGAGAATAAAATTATTAGAATTTTTAATAATAGAATTATTCATAGATATTATTATTACTATATAAAATCATCAAAACATTCTACAAAAAAGTTAGAGAAAATACGAGAGTTTAACAATGTACTTGAATATATGGTCAGTATGCAATAAAATTCTGTATTCCAGGAAGAAACAAAGAAGGCAATCATCATCATCATCACCATTTTCATCATAATCATTATTTATCATTTATAATAGCTATCAAATGTAAAGTACTTAAGAAATGTTTAACAAAAGATATGTAAAAGGTGTATAGAAAAAATATAAATTTTTGTTGAAATATATTAAAGAAGATTCAAATAATTGGAGAGATATGCCATTCTCATGGACAATAAAACTTATGTATAGACTCAGTGTACTATAAATCAAAATTCTAATAGAGTTTTTTTCAGAACTTGACATGTTAAATCTGAAATTTATATGAAAAAACCCAAATGACCCAAAAATAGCCACACACAAAAGATGCCATTTCTATAGAAATAAATATATGATGACAAAACAGAACAATTACTGCTTCCTAGAAGGATGCAGAAGTTGACTGGGAGGAGCCATGAAAGAACTTTCTGGCATGATGATGATGTTCTTCTATAAATTGATAGCCATTTGTGTGATACAACAGATGTATGCATATATTAAAATTCATGAAATGTTACACATAAGGTTTGTGCATTTCTCTATGCTTATTTTACCTAAACTAATATTGAACTCTAGTTCATAATATGTAAGGTGAAGTGTTGGTGTGTTGAGGAGTACTGATATCCTCAACTTACTCTGCATCAAAAATAAGATGAATTGATTGATGGATGGATGGAGAGATAGAATGGAGAAATCTGCAACTGAGCAAATATTGTTTCTTTAAAGTTGAAGGTAAATTTATGGATCACCAAGTAACCTTATATGACACTTATTCAAATTAATTGGTGCAACCACTTTGAAACACAATAGAATCTTGTAAAATTGAAAAAAGACCTTGCAATTCCACTTTTTCCTAGGGGTACACCTGCACTAATTTTCAATGTACAAGATACAGCATAGTTCCTAATAGCAAAACAATTGGAAAGAACTCAAATAATCCTCAAAACAGGCTGAACAAAATTTTGTTGTATTTGCACAATGGGATTTTTTATAATCATAAAAAAAAAAAATGCAACATGTGGATACACTTTAGGAATATATTGTCAAAAATGCTGCTAACAGAAACTACATAAGCAAAAGAGCAAAATAAGAAATACGTTTTAGGGATACTTTTATATATGATGAAATGTATTTTTAAAAGAGAAAATGATAAATCCAAACTTTAAAATATCAGTTATCCCTGACCATGAGTCAGGAGCATGAGATAGTAAAGGACCACCTAGTTGATGAAGCTGTGTTTCTTTTATTTCAGTTCTTAAATTGGGTGATGAGTTCATAGGTATAAATTTTACTATTATGGCTCCTATCGTCTATATACAGTATATTAAATATATATATTTTTAGGCATCAAATATTAGGAAATAAAATGTAAACTACATCTACCTACAATGAATTTGCATATTAATAATTAAAAAAGAAGAGCTCAACAAGAGAGATGAAAAAATTAAACATCTAGGAACCACCCCGTTCATGAAGAAACTTCCACATAGGTTGCTTTCCACATATGCCATTGCTGCCATTGCACACACGTTTAATACTTTGCACACGTGTTTAATATTCATGTTCTCAATTTATATTACAACAACTGTGGCGATACTATTAATTTCCCTGTTTTACACATGAGAAAGTTTAGAGGTTAAGTGATTTACTCAAGGACATACAACTCAGTGGAGATGGCAGAACAGTAATTCAGGATTGCCTGACTCTAGAGCCCAAGATTTATCATGTTGTACCTAGACGTTGTCACTGATTTTCAGGAGTCAACTGCCTTATAGGTCTCCAAATTGAACACTTTATATATTTATTATAGAAACACATTTTAAGAAAGCCCTCAACAATAAAAGTCAGTAAAGTTACAAAGGGATTGTTCCACAACACATCTAAAGATTTTATCTAACTAATAAATAATAAAGAATGGATTTGTAACACTAATTAACCCAATCAAACAATATGAGCTATTGCCAAAAGATAATAAATTAAGGTTTATATGTTTTTAAAGTAGTATTTTTGATTATCCTTATATCCACTGATGTTTAAAGATTCAACAGTATCCTCAAAATAAGAACTCCCACACTACCTTAAGTTTCAACAGGTGGAGAATGACTGCCTTAGTACATAGGTTATAGTTCAGCCTGAAATTGTCACATAAAAATGGTACTACCCTGAGAATAAATTGCAATAATATCTGATAATCACAATTCAAGTACTAACCTTCATGTTTGTCTTTTGATATCAGATTTTCTGTAGCTCTAAGGAAATAAAATAGATGAGATTATCTGGCCTTCTCTATATCTTTTATGGCAATGAAAAAATAAAATCTATGTTTGATTTCTATATAAATATTATTTCAGGGAAACAGATGTTAACTTCTTTTATTTTAAACCTCAGCCTGCCTTTGTATGGATAATCTCTTGGCTATCCTCCAGATTTGCTCTAAGTACTGATGACTCGACAAATAAAGAAAATGTGAGTGAAGTGACATGTATTCCAGCCTCCACAATTCACAATTCACTCATAAACCCAACAGTGTTAAGAAGTGACATAGAAATATCAAACGTCTGGGTTGTAGATAATCTTCCAATTATTTAGAATCATGTAGATAGCAGCGGGTTTACTAGGAAAGAAAATGTAGCATGCGACCTTGAAAACAGGTTTAGATGGCTTCTCTTTGTTAGAGTCAACTGCTTTATTCTTTTTGTAATAAGACAGACCCATTCCTTCCATTGCAGCCGATCACTTTGCTTCACACTTTGTTGAGAAAATAGAAAAAGAAAGTAATGTCTTTAGAGTCCCTCCAATAAATCTGCTGCTCCACCTGTATCTCTTTATCCCCTATCCATTTTCTTTCTTATGACAAAGAATGAAGTGTCCCTACTCTCTTCTAAGGCCAGTCTTTTCATATATTCTCAGACTTCCATCCTCTTGTCCCTGTCTCTTCTTTTGGAGGACACTGGTCCCCTATTCATATGCTCCAGGAATATCATCTTTCCCTTTCCACTGTATCATTCCTAGAATTAAAAAACATAAAAATACAAGTTTCTCTTAATCCTGTATTGGCTTATTATCATTTCATTTTGTTGTTATTGCTATTCCTCTAAATAGGAAAGTCTTGAAAAACCTATTATTAATTGTGCATCTAGGATTCACTTTGTCAGCTCCCCACCTTTCTTTTAAACCGCACCACTGAAACCACCCTAGTCAATGTCAACCATGGCCTCGGTGGTGACACATCTCATGGCTGCTTCTGTGTTCTTTTCTTACTCAGCCTATTCATGGTATTTGGCACACTTGGTAATCCCCCATCACTGTCATAGGCTCTTTGGCATCCACGAAGTATCACGCTCTTGGTTTTTGTTCTATTCCACAAGCTGCTCCTTCTAAGTTTTCTTTACTGACTTCAGCATCTTTAGGTGAGATCCAAATATTTGGGAGTTCAGGCCACTTGTTTTTTCCATCTATAATTACTCTCAGAAGATTTCTTCTATTCTTTATATATTGATGCCCAAATTTTCATATCCAGCCCTGATCCATTCCCTGAGATTTAAATTCTTGTATCTAAGAATTTATAACATATCTTTATGTCTATTTCTAAGAAGGCATTATCTAGATTTCTCTCTTGGCCCCCAGATCAGTCAGACTGATGATTTAGAATGTAAAATGATATTCTATATTTCCAGCACTCAAAGTCAATGGCTTAGAATCACACTTAGAGAAAAATGCGAATTTCTTTTCAGAGTTTCCAAGGAAGTTCTGGCTCTCACTACCTCTCATTTCAACTACATTCTCCTTACTTCCCTCTGCTCACTTCAGTTTTCTCTTTCAGACTTGACTAAAACCAGTAGGTAATTAATTAAAAGAAATTTTTTCATATGTGATTCATTTTAATAGATTCTTCAGGTTTCCTTCTAAAATGCTAAAATGTTTTTCTCCATTTGTACTGCACAACTTTTTAATTGACCTCAAGCTATGTTTTGATTAAAGCAACCCTTGGATTTTTTGATCCCTCATAGTATTGCTGAAAATTTTCACTACTGGTTTTTCAAATACTCTATGGAATTTGATTAAGAGGGCCCTTACTGCTGCTATTCATGTTATCATTATTTCAGAACAAAGATGCATATGTATAACAGGCCACATAAGTAGGGTCATCAGTGGGATAACTAGATATAGGAGCAATAGATTTTTAAGGTGCTCTGATTTTCCCCACTTCACAGGGAGTTTGCTGCCTTTTTATTTTATTTCTTCACCATTCAGAAAGCTTTAGAGGCTTCCTTATAAAAAGTTCAGTTTCTAATAATGGATGATTCCAAATTTTTGTTTTAATTTACCATAAGGCCAAGAAGACAATAGCTATGTCTTCCTTTTCCTTTTGTAAGAAACTTTGATCTAAATGACTAATCAAGTACAGTAAACATTTTACTTTAGAATGATACCTATTCTTCCTCTATCTTGTTTTGTTTCTATTTGATTTTATTTGTAACTGCTGTGTTTAAATATATTTTGTGGGTAAGCTTTGGCAAAATCTTTTTGCAAGTTAAGTGGGATATATAAATTTTTGATACATATAATAAACTGCAGTACGTTATTGAGCTGCTTACCAGCAGCTCTCTTTAAATGGAGCTCCTGGTTTTAGTAGATGAGAAATTGAATACAAACCTAAGCTGTGTGATACAAAAATCATTGTAATCCAGTAATAGAAGATGATGTTCTCAAGGGGAAAAAAATAATCCCACTGTATTCTGTACTTATTAGACAGTACTATTCAAAGGAAATATAAGTCAAGCTACATGTGTGCTTTTAAATTTTCTTGAAGCCACATTAAGTAAAAGAAACAGATAAAATAATTTTATTAACATATTTTATTTACCCCAATATATCAGCTGTTATAATTCTAACATGTAATTAATATAAAAATTATTAATGTAATATTTTAAGCTTTTTTGACTAAGCGTGTTAAATCCAGTGTGTATCTCACACTTACTTTATGCATCTCAAGTCAGACTACTCAAATACTCAACAGCAACCTCTGGCTATGGGCTACCATATTGGCCAGTGTATTAGACTCACATATCTGTAAGTGAATACCAATTTAAGACACTAGTACACTTATGAGGCTATTATGAACCAAATTCTAAATCACCATTATGTGGAATACACAGGAAGTTTAAGTAATATAAACAAGAGGAAAGATACATTCTTCACTTCCCCTGAACTCAACTTCAGTGATTCTATAACATAGCATTTTAGATATTTCCTTTCAAATAAACATGGTTTTGTGCTTTACCTCCTGCTGCAGCAACTTCAAAATGCTGCAAGTAAAAAGCTGCTAAAAACTACAAATTGCCACCTAAGAACCCCTGCCTACATGATGATAATTAGTCCTATTTTTGAAGGACCACAAATTATTGCCAAACAATTAGATACATCTCTAGGAAACTCATCTTGTTTCTTTCAAAATACATTTTTGGAAGAAGAAAAGAAGTAATCTGCTTCCATTCAGCTTGGGAATCTTCTTTTTTTTTTTTTTCAAAAGTAAAAAATAATTATTTATTCCCTATAATATTCCAGGTACTTATTAGGGATACAGGGTGAATAAGACACAATTCTTGCCTTTGAGAATTCACAATCAAATGAAACACATGATGTACGTTTGTATAACGTCACCTTTCAAGATAAATATTCACTTACTTCAGTGAAAGCTTCCAAAAGCAAGCAAGACCTTATTTTTTAAACTATCTTATTGAGGTATGATGGACAAACACAAAGCTGTACATATTTAATGTATACAACTTGATGAGTTCAGAGATAAGTATATACCTGTGAAAGTATCATCACAAGTTATGCCACAAACATATCCCTCATTTCTAAAAGTTTCCTACTGACATCTTTATTTTTGTGTGTGATAAGAACACTTAACATAAGATCTACCCTTTTAGCAAAATTTTACACGTGCCATACAGTACTGTTAACTACAGGCAGTATGCTGTACAGTAAGATCTCTAGGATTTATTCATCTTGTATAACTGAAACCTTGTACCCTTTGACTAATACCTCCCTGTTTCCCCCGCCTGGCAACCGGCGTTCCACTCACTGCTGCTATGAGTTTAACTCTTTTAGATTCCTCATATAACTGATACCATGTAGTATTTGTCCTTCTGTGTCTCGCTTATTTCACTTAGGATACTGTTCTCCAGGTTCATCCATGTTGCCACAAATGACAGGATTTCCTACTTTTATAACATTATATATATATATAAAAAATATTAATATATATATCTTAAACATTTTCTTTATCCATTCAGCCATCAATGGACATTTAGGTTGCTTCCATGTCTAAGCTATTGGGAATAATGTTGCAATGAACATGGGAGTTCAGATATGTCTTTGACATCATGATTTCAATTTCTTTGCATATATATACAAAGTGGGATTGCTGAATCATATGGTAGTTCTATAGTTAATTTTTTGAGGAACCTCCATACTATTTTCCATGGTGGCTGCACCAATTTGTATTCCCACCAATAGTATACAAGGGTTTCCTATTTTCCACATCCTCCTCAACACTTTTTTTTTTTTTTAATTCTTTTTAGGTAATAGCCATCCTAGCAGATATGAGGTGATATCTCATTGTGGTTTTGATTTGCATTTCTCTGATGAATAGAGATGTTGAGCATCTTTTCATATACCTACTGGTCACTTGTAGGTCTTCTTTAGAGAAATGTCTATTCAAGTTCTTTGCCCATTTTTTAATCAAATCATTTCCTTCCTTCCTTCTTTTCCTTCCTTCCTTCCTTCTTTCATTCCTTCCTCCCTCGCTCCCTTCCTGTCTCCCTTCCCTTCCTTCTTGCTTGCTATTGAGTTGTAGGATTTCCTTATATATTTTGGATATTAGCCCTTTATCAGATATATGGTTTGCAAATATTTTCACCCATTCCACAGGTTGCTTTTTCATTTTGTTGATGGTTTCCTTTGATATGCAGAAGCTTTTTAATCTGATGTAATCTTACTTGTCTATTTTTGCTTTTGTTACCTGTGCTTTTAGTGTCATATCCAAGAAATCATTGCCAAGGCCCATGTTAAGAAGCTTTCTTTTCTATATTTTCATCTAGGAGTTTTAAGGTTTCAGGTCTTATGTTTAAGTCTTTAAACCATTTTGAGTTAATTTTTGTATATGGTTTAAGAGTTCAATTTCATTCTTTTGCACATGGCTATCCAGCTTTCCCAGCACCGTTTACTGAAGATACTATCCTTCCACATTGTGTGGAATATTCATTTTTAAATTGTATCTAAAATTAAATGAGTTGGTGAGAATTTATACAGATCAGGGGAATTAAAATGGGAAGAGAGCTTTATGCATGAAAACTAGAAAGGCTCAGTAATAGTGACTCAAAACCACCTGCTCATACCACTATGCTATTTACCTCTCTTAGTGTAAACTTTTTTCATCTTGTCCTCCCAATTAATATAAACCAAAAACTGAAAAATAAATTTTGTTAAACAAAAAAATGATAAATTATTTTGGATTGAAAAAAGATATTTATTATTTACCTCCCTTCAATCCTTTGCAAGCCTTCCAAGGTAGGGACTGAGGACAGTGCCTGTCACAGAGCAGGTACTCAACTTACATTTCAAAAGTGAATGATTGTTAGTTTCATTAATACAAGAATGGATTATTTTAAAATTTCTCACCTTGTATATATGTTTGAGACCTGATCTTCAGAATGCAAAATACAAACTAGTAGGTGAATTATGCTGTTTCTTTCCCTGTTTAAGATAGCAGGGAGAACATATCAATGTTCAAAAATTATGTGTCACTGGCTTTATGCCCTATCAATATCCATGTAGACCAACAGAGCAAATAATCCTCATCATGAAGGACTTTCAAGTGGTACAAAAAATGATAATAAAAATAGTTCACATAAACATTGCATGATAGAAGCAGTAAGATATGCAGGGCTGGTGGGGTTAGAAGTAATTGAATTTAGGTTTCTTTGGTGAATGTTGTGTACATACATTGAAACAGTATATCCACAATTTTATAACGTGTAACACTCAGGGTATTATTTTAATCTCTTATGACAAATGTTTTAGATTAATTGCTTTGATCATTTTGAGACAGAAACAGTTATTTTTAAGCAATATGATAAGGCTTATTCCTTGTATCATTTAAAAACAAATTTTAATAAAAGTTATCTTAAATATTGCTGCTGTTAGCTTTAGCAAATCCTTTTCATTTGTATCAGGTTTTAGATTTTCAATGCACTTTCATGTACACTCATCTCTTTTGATTTTCTCAACAATTCTGAATTGATGTTACTATGCTATAAGTAAAGATATTGAATCCAATTGATTCTTCTGACTGCAGATTAAAGAAAGGAAATCCCGAGAGACTGCCATAAAAATCCATTCTTCCCTTCCTGTATAAATGTACCTCATTCTTTGCCTTTATCAACATCCTCCTCTGATCAACATGCAGCAGATACAGAGACAGTTTGCCATCTCTGCACAAAGGACCCAAGACCTCTTTCTCATCAACTTCACAATCCTGATGTTAAGCCTGATAAACAGAGAGGGCACTGTTTTCCTTACATTTCTTATTAATATTTTATATTTCTTTCCCAACACTAGTCCTGATTGTCAAGTCTCCACTTTGTCCCTCCCTTCCACCCCACACACACTGCCAAGACTCCAAAATTATGAAATTTTCAAATTTGCACATGCATGATCTAATTAATTATACTTATCCTAATAGGATTAATTCAAGATATACAACATATAGAAAGAAATCATCAGAATTCAGTTACCAGTAAGACTGCTTAGTGAAATCCAACGTTAGAAGTAAAAAGTTCTCTTGTGCATCTTGAGGTTATCTTTCAGAGTTTTCTCTTGCATGTTTTTTCTCCCAATGGCCAATATGATTTCTACACTTGTAGTGTGTTTCTTGATATCCAGAATCACCTGGGCTCTCAGAACCATTCAGCCATCCTTTTATTTATCTCCCAATTAACCACACTTTAAATATCTTTCATCAGTGTTTGAAACTTTTCTCCACTTTTAGAACAGAAAATCAGCTAACTTAATTCAACAAATGATTTTACTGTTTCATTGGAAAGACATGACCTCACTCAATCTACCTGTCTCCAACCTCATTCTTTCTCTATATTATCACCTGCTCTTTTCTCCTTACCTCCTCTTCAATAAGAATTTAATCTATTCCTTTACCAGACTGTTCTAATCATCTGTGCATTTGAGTTAATCCATTCATGAGAATATGTTACCTCTTTATATTTTCTTCCATTGGGCTGTTCATCTCACTTTCCATTATTCGCATCTCTCCTGAAACACACTCAAATTCATTCCATACACAGAATACAAATAATAATACCCTCAGCAACTTTTCCAACTCTGTTCTTCTCTTTAAGATACTTATTTAAAAATATTCATTGCCAAATTCCTTGTAACTGCTCAACAATTTATAATCTAACAGTTTGCTCCCCAAATCTAATGACTTAATATAACCATTAATTGTTGATCACTAGTTTACTTGTCAGTGGTTTCGTTGACCTGGGCCTGGCTGAGTTGACCTATACAGGGCTGGTGCGTATCTGTGTGATTAGCTGACTGACTGGGAACTGGCTGGTTGAAGATAGTTGGCTGGCCGTTGGCTGGGGTAACAGGAGTGATCAGTTTACACTCATTCCACCCAGCATGCTAGCTTAACGTTGTTCATGTGGTGACAACAAGATTCTAAGAAAGTATAGCAGTGTTCATGGTCTATTGAGTCCTATACACAAAGACATTGTCAGTTCAGTTGCATTCCATTGGCCAAAGCAAGGAGCAACAAGAAGCTCCATCTGTTCATAGGTAGAGTTGTAAAATTACTTTATAATGGCTATGGATATAGGGATGAATGGACAATTAGACCATTTTTTATTTGGACTCTGTCACATCTTGCTTAACTTGTTTGTAGTATTAAACAGTTCATTCTTTCATCAAATCTATCTTCCCTGGGTTTCAGGAATTACAATCTCTTAGATTTCCCCTTACATTTCTAGCCTACTCTTTTGAGTCTCCTTTGTTGGCCTTTGTTAGTTCTTTGAATATACGCTTTTCTCTAAGTTTATTCTTTGGTCTTTATCTCTTATAGCTGTAGATGTTTCCCGCATAACTGTATCATCTTTATCTACTGCCTTGTAACAAGCTCTGCCTTCAGAGGAAACAAATTAAGAAACATACTCTTCGCCAACAACTGATCGTGTTCAAACACTGTTACCTCTTACTGTACCATTGCTCTAATTTCTTTACTGGTATTCCTACCTCCAGTTTCCCCTTTCCTCTAATTATCTGCTGCCTGTGTAATCTTTCTTAAAACTACACCTGATCATGATATGAGCTACTCTACAATTCTAAATCAATCACCTGCTCAAAGAACTTTGATTTTTCTCTGTTGAACGATTAAATTCTCATTTGGAGTTTAAGGTCTTTCACTATTTGACCACAGTCTGCTTTACTCAATCCTCTACACCCTTCACTGCAGTCATATTACAGTCTTTTTTATTCCTAGAGCATTCCTTATACATTTCTATTCACATCCCTTTGCTCATGTTCCCTTAGTCTTAAATAATCATCCCATGAGACCCATCTACTTGATCCCCTATGTGTCTTTTAAGAATTAGCTCTAATAACACTTCATGTGAATCCTGTTCTTCCTGCTTTGGGTCGTTAATATTTTATCCCTGATTTCCTATTTTACATTATATGTCTGCATCTTTGCACTGGATGTTAAACACTACAAAGGAAGAAATGATTTCATAGATTGTATTACTAATGGTCAAAGATTTTATACATGAGTTATTAAAAAAATAAATATCTGTTGAATGACATTGAATCACTGAGGATACAATTTTTAAAAACCCTGTAACCAGTAATATATACCTAGTATCTAATTGTAAAACCTAATTTTCATGTGTACGTTTTGAGTTAGTTAAATCAAGAAAGCATCAAACTAGATTAACTGAAGATCAGATTTTGAGATATATCATTTTGCTCCATGGAATCTTCAAGATGCATTAAATTAAATACAATAAAAGTAAAAGTATGCAAATCAATATCAATATCAGTAGTCACTGTTCATTTATTGAATCAACCTGGGTCCCCACAGGAAAAAAATGGCACACTGAAGGTGAGTAATTTTTAAATGGTTCAATAAAGGGCTGTTTGCAAAAATTGGGTATGGTTTAGGGAAACCAAAGGATATGGAGCAGTACCCTGAAGGTAGTAATACCTACTACAGAAAACTTCACCACCCCTTGGGCAGAAGTGGTGAGAGGCTAGAGACCTTACCAGAACCTGGAGAAAGAGAGCTCTGAGAGAAGGCAGACTTATAGGAGCTGTGACCCTTGATAGGCAGGATGCAGCTAAACTGTAGCAACCCCATACCCAACCCTACTTCCTGCTTCTGCCCTTGCTAGTATTTCCATGGCCAAATCCAGCCAGAAACCAATCTTGCCCTGAAACCCAAGGACCAAGGGAGGCCAGTAATGTGGTAAAAAAGAGAGTAAGGTGGAGAAGAATAGAGAGTGGATCTGGAAGGCAAATGTTTGATATCTGGGAGTTATTTTTGGACATTCTGTTTTTATTTTATGCTGCTGAATCTTGGTATCAGAAGAATAATTCATGGAATTTATTTCATTATGAAATATATTGCTTAATAAAAACGTGGAAATTTCTTTTTGGCTAAAGGAAGTCTTCAGCCCCAATTATTTCGCATTTTTGTTAAGAAACTCAACATCTGCATCAATAATATGGGGGAAAAAAACACTGTTGAAGGAGAGGATTCAGAAACCTTTTGATTATAGCTTTCTGTTTGAGTACATAATCAACTTCACAGTCAGGTATTTTCAGGTCTTAGAATTATTAGTAGTGCTAATGTGCCTCAATAAAAGTGATTTTATTCTTCTCAGAAAAGGTTGTGAAGCACACAGATTCATTAATATAACTTTGGGGATTTGTAGGTTAATTCGGTAGCCTCCTTATACTTGATAGATACACACCTGCCCTGATTTCTCACTTGAAATGTATAAAATGCCAAGCAAAAAGATACGCACTGAAAAATTCTGATGAATTAATCCTAAACCTTAAAAAGTAGTTGTGAAGATTAAAAAAAATGTCAAAAATCTAAAATAATTTTAATAGCTAATTCTTTTTGTCCCAAAAGCCAAGGAACATGAAAAATTATCTTTCAAAAACAGTAATTTTCTTACTTTGGTAGTATTGTATTTTAAAGCATAAAATATAAGTTTAGTTATAATATCTAATTTAAGTCTCATAACAAACCTAGCTATGATGCATATTTGGATACATTCTATTACTCAATTTTCCTATTTAAGAAAAATTCTATGTTAAAAAGATTAAGTAATATTCTTGAGGTCCAAAACTAATAAATGACAAACCCTGCAAATGAGCTTTTGACTCCCAGTGTAGTATTCTTTAGACTCTATCAGGATCTATAAATATTTTTGAGCACATAACAAAATGTGTATATCATTTACTATACTAAGAACACTTTAGAACACACACAGAAAGAATAAATTTTAAAAGCATGAGGTAAAAATAAATGTAAATAGAAGACCTGAGATTTTTAACCTGCTCTCAGCATACCTGCATACCCTACTCTGAAAATTATTGGTCAATAGTACATACACCAATTTATCCTCTGAATTAAAATAAATTTGCATTCCTTAGTGTTTACCTCATGCAAAATGAAACATAGATAACCTATGCCCAAAATTATGAATGAAGAAAAAGGAAACTGTGAAAGGCATTTTTGAGGCAAAAAATTTTAAGATTTGATAACCATTTAGATATAACGAGCATTGGAAAAGATATTCAGAATGATTTATAATTTTTTTCCTATAGCCATTAGGCAAATGCTGATTATTTGAGTTATGGAATATAAGAGATAGGACATCTAAGTTTACTTTTGTATTACTATTAATTTGAAAATCTTTCCATAGTTTATTGGCTATCCAGTTTTTCTCTAATATAAAGGATCTGTAAGTTCTTTTGCCTTTTTCTGCATTGGGATGATTGCCCTTTTCTTGTTTGATTTATGAGTTCTCGATAGATATAGATATTAACGTTTTGTCCATTTTATGTTCTTTGTGTCTGGCCTCTTTTCCTCAACATTTTGTTTGGGAGACACCCATATTTTCATGTGTCATCATAGCGTTCATTCTTACTGTTGTATAGTATTCCATTTTCACTCCTACTAAGAGAATTTCCTAACTCAAAGTGGGTTAAACAATAAGGAAATGTATTTTCTCAGATAACTGGAAGTCCAGATGTAGGACAGACTCTGGGTGTGATAACCAGAGCTGCAATGATATTATTAAGATATAAATTTTCTTTCATCTCTCTGAACTGCTATTCTTATGATCACAGGATAGCTGCCAGGGTCAATGGGTCATGTGATAAGGTTTTACCAGCAGAATGTGACCAGGGGAATTTATATCACTTTCACACTTGGCCAAGCCTTTCTTTTCCTTTCCCATATGCTGAAACCTGGACCTGCAAGTAACCTATTTCTACCACACAGATGAAACAATGACCTTGAGCAAGGTAGAGAAACATGATAAAAAGAATCTGAGACCCTGAATGACCATGTGGAGCATAGCTTCCTGACATCCTGAAGCACCTGAATCAGGAAGTTTATGTACCAGATTTTAAAATCTTGTTTTTAATAGTCACTGAATTGTTGGGTTTCTTGGTTATTAGCAACAGAGTCTTCACCATAACTTAAGTCAGACCCATTACGTTTAAAATACAATGGAGGTTTTAAGTTTAAAATGAATCAAAAATAAAGTGAGGATACCTGGAAAAATGAAAGGCCATGGAAGATTTTTATCAGTCCCAAGTATGAGGTCTGCGGTAGATTGTTGTTCAAGTTCCTCTCTCCAAGAACTCAGTTTTTAGAGTAGAATGCCTATCACTCAGACAAGAATTAAGCGCCAAGAAACTCACTGCTGTCCTTTCTCAAATTTTCTCTAAAGTCTTTCTCAAATTTTCTCTAAAGTCTAATAAATTAACATGAATAATGCAAAGACTATACTGACAAGTCAACTCTGCATATGAATTTTTTAATAAGCAAAATCCCCTATGGATTAAACACAACATAGTTTAATTCAAATCATTAAGAGATGCTAATCTTAGTTTAAGCTTTAAAATCTGAAATTTGAGCTCATAAAGTCAGACGTGGGTATTATCGGTTTTCCTTGGTTCATATTTCCATTGCACAAATAGATTTATATAGTGTCTATATCAGATAGGCAAAATATATATCAGGAAAGCAAGTTTATAGTAGAAAAATTAGAACTTATAATTGATCAATTAATCACTGAACAGAAATATTAATAAGTTTTTTCATTCACTCATGAAGATTTTATGACAAATTCTCAGTGAAAATCTGTTCCTTTAATCAAAATAGAAAATGGTATTTTGGCACTGGGATCAAAATCATGTTGCTAACAATTATTTAGTATATACTGATGATTTAATTTATTGAATAATTTGGTATTAGTTTCATCATGGCAATACTCATAAATTGGCAAATCTATGTCTAAGACTAAACAATACAAAGAATATTTTCAAGTATTCTTCGAATATTCATTATGTTCAAGAAGTATAGCAAGGACAGCTTGTTCTATGATCTACAAAAGACCCCATTTTATACTGCTTTGATTTACATCCTAATTTTTACAGATAAAAACATAAAGATGGTATACGTTTGTGAGTAGCAGCAATAAAGATTGCTGATTAAAAAAATGCCAACCCTCCTCACTGAATTTGCTTGCTAATATGACACATATTTTTGTTGCTCATTTCTATTATAAGCCCTCTTCTCATTGCATAACAAATCTGAAGTTATGAAAATGTCATTGTAACAAAGTATGATAATCTGCAGTTTTAGGTTATTTTAGATCAAACTAGAGCCTAGACAAAACTTTTCTAAAATCAACTTTACCCATTTCTTAAACAGGTACATATTTTGATATAACAAAACATCTTTTATATTACTACATGATACTTCTCATCAGGTATCATTGGGGAAATTCAACAAAGTTGAGCCTTAACCCATTTATAGGGGCATTTGGGTTTCAGAATTTTTAAGACTTTTCAGGAATTATGCTCAAAAAAATTCCTCATTTGTGTGTGTGCCTTATTACAAAAGTTTTTTTCACCATACTTATACATGATTTTAAAACAAAGGGTGTTTAAAACTAGTTAAACTAAATATTTTGCTTAGTTCTTGAATCGCCAGTTGCCACAATCAGGAAATATTTTAAACTTTTTGTATTATTCCCTTATTATAAAGGCTTTATCTCCCCTGTTTGTTTAAAAGGAGAGAAAAATGTCAACACATTCAAAATATACATATCTGCTAATACCCATAAAGTCATAGAGGAACAAAATACAGAAGGAAAGTAAAGTGACAGTAAAATATGCACTTGAAATTTCGCAATTTGGATTATAATTCTTACTGATAGATCTTATTCTGAAGCAGGTATTCTGCAGATAGCATTTCAATAAAATTTTTATAACATTTTAAGGTAGATGGTATGTTCATTTTAATGGTGAGAAAACTAAGGCTTAGAGAGATTAACTAATTTACATCCAAAGTAGAAGTAGGGCCAATATGCTTTTTTCCATTCTTCAATTCCTACTGCCTCCTAAAAATGTTTTAATTCTTTCGCTATTAGAAAACGACGTAAAGGGGATAGAAATACTTTTCATATACCTACTTATTCTCACCAAGTTTCTTCTCATATTTCTTGGTCATAGGGGAAGATTTTAATGTTCAAAACTATCAATTACTTTTAAGCAAAATGCACAAAGTGTCTTCAATACCCAGGATTAGAAAAAATCTCAAAACTACTTTCTTTGGCAACTTGTTTTATAATATATGCTATGAAACTTCTGGAATATTCCACAAATAAAACAAACATTCTAACTCATGATTTTTTTCTAGCTGTAACAGAAACTCTTCTCATTTTTTTCTGCCTCCTTAAACTGAAGTGTTCTCCACCACTTAAACACCCTTTTACACCTATGATTTTTACCAGGTACAATGGTATCCTCTTCATTACTAGGCAAAGGTGTTATTCATTAACAAAGTACAATCAACTGATTTTAGAATATTTAAGATAATCACATTTTTTTTTTCCTGCACTGAAATTACAACTGAGACTTAAATCACTTTGTTTTGGGACTTCTGATATACATATAATTCATAATTTCTTAAAAATTCTTAAACATTAGCAATATTAGGCAAAGTAGCTGTCTGCTATGCTGTCAAGTCTAAAACGTATAAAAAATATAAAATGTTTAGACTGTCTAATCTTTAGATTATTTTAAAAGATCACTGTTTCATAAAGCGAAAAGAAAATTAGTTTACAAAGGCTAATCAAGTTGATATTAAAAATAGGTATAATATATACATACATGTATATTTCTTAAAGAAACGTGGAAACATTTCACACACTTTAAATAACAGTCGTGGGATAGCTTTAGGTTATTTTCAGTGCACCAAATTTATTTGCCGATCAAAGAATTACTATAGGCAGATAGTTTAAAAATTCCCAGGGCTGGGGGAGGGGAGCAGAGTGGGGTAAACAAATCAGTATATATTAGATGTATAAGGACCAGAGCCAGGGCAGACATGAGTTTCTAAATTATATATATCACCTTTTTCATAAAAGGGTGGTACTTCATAGGCTATCCAAGTAACACCGACTTATAAAAACAAACCAAATACTTAGAATGTTGGCCACATAAGAGAGAGCGGCTGGAGGCTTTGGGAGACTGAAGAATGAACAAACTCAACCAATTCAAAATGTATTATTCATCCCTCAAAGAACCAAAACAGAGGGAAAAAATACCACAGGTCCTCACAACACTCAGAAAAGTTCAGGCATTAGGACGTGTTGACTGGCACCCATTTCTTGCTGTTTTAAAACCCGCCCCTCCGCTGCCTGGCCTCTCTCTACAGAAACGAGCGGCGGCCAGAGAAAGTTGCTTTGTACACTTGGGGACTCAGACGGCCCCGCGCCCTTCTCAGCCTCTGCAGCCCGAACGCGACGCGCCCCCGGAAGTGACCGGGCCGGGCAGGAGGCGGGAGCGCGCGGCTCAGGCGCGCGCTAGCTGGGGGCAACCGTGAACGGAGGAGGAGGGGCCCGCGCGAAGCCCCGCCTCCCCCGGGCTGCGGCCTCCGGCTACAGCCAGGGTTCCGAGGGCTCGGGCTCCGGCTCCGGGGTTCGCTGGCCTGAGTCGGGTCTGCGTGGACAGGGCTCCTCCTTGTCCCCACGCGGGCGCGGCCCCCGCTGTTCGACGTGCAACTGCATCAGGGCCCGGCGGTACATGGCCTCCAGCTTCTCAAGCCGGGCTCTCAGGGCCCTGGGGCTGCCCTGCTCGTCCTCGGGGCCGCCGCCCCTAGCCCTCCTGTTCGTGCTGGCCTCCTCGGGGCCCGGGGTCGCCCTCGCCGCCTCCGCGTACGCCCCGTCATCACCCTCGCCGGGGAGCCGCAAGGCCTGACGGAAGAGGCTGCGGTTCTCGCGCTTCAGCCGCCGGTTCTCGAGCCGCAGTCGGGCGTTCTCCTCACGCAGCCGCGCGTTCTGTCGGTCCCGCTCGTCCCGCGCGCGGATGGCCTCTAGGTGGCTCGCTGCCAAGTCGGCGAACCGCTCTTCCAGCTGCTGTCGGGCGCCGCCCGCGCGGCCTCGCCAGCCCCCGCTGCCGCCACCCCCACGAACGCGGCCCGGGCGGCCCTGCCCGCGGCTGTCCCCTCCGCCGCAGCTCCCGCGCCTGGTGGCGCCACCACGCATGCGCCACATCGTCCCAACCGCGTCGCCAGCCCCTTGGGCCGAGGGGCCGCGCGCCCAGGCGCCAGCGAGTTCGGGGCCCGGCAGGGCAGTCGGGGCAACAGCGCAGGAGGAGAGGAGGTGGCGGGCGGCGGCTGCTGGCTTGGGGCCAGAGGAGGCCGGGAGTTTGCCCGGTTTGAGGCGTGTCTTGTCTCCTCGGGTGGAGCTGCCCCCCTGGGCCTGCGATCTCCAGGCCGGCTCACACACAATGCCCCTGGGGAGCGCCCTGCGGCTCAGCCCTTCGGCAGCGCGGGTAAAAGCGTGTATCCTCGGCCGGGCTCTGCCAGGGCTCTTCGGCGCGGGCCAGGGCACTGCAGGAACCAGCCGGCCTCGCCCTGTCTCCAGCGCAATCACCAGTTACCTTGCCTTTTACAGGGCAATCTCAAAGCAAATAATAATACAATGAGAAGTTCTGGGACAGCTTTATGGGGCACGTTGAAAAGCTATAACGGGTTTATTTAGAACCCAGCAGTTTAACCCACCTCTAAGCTTAAGGAAACATTCAACAGAGTGGAGCTGAGCACCTGTCTTGAGGCCCTCAAGTGGGAACGGGTAGCTCTCAAAAGAATATAGGCATTTCCCAGTTTGTGGACAGCCAGGGTTCCACTTGGCAAATTGTTTGCAAGTCTATAGAAACAAGGTTATACGTACTTGATGTGCTCAGGTCTGTTAACAAAACCTATGAAACTCAAAATGTGTCTCACACGTTCAAGAAACTTTACTCAGTAAATTCCAAAATTTCTGGGTGGATACAGCTCATTGAATGAATCACACTCTTTGTTGCTAAGGGACTCAACTTACACAATAATTGGATAATTGCAAAGTAAATTAAGGATAAGACTGATGCCAGAATCTCATGGGAGAGAGAGGTGTTAGCCAGAATCTATATTTTCAACAAGTTCCCAGGTAATTCTTAGGTTAACTGAAGACTTCAAACCACCGGAACAAGTAAAGGAACTAGAAGAGCATTTGAGAAACCTGGTTCACAGTTGGGGTTTTCCTTGAACAGTACAAATAAAGGTAAGTAACTAGGGGAAAAGACAGAATTATTCAACTTTTATCCTAAAACAACACAAACACAATCTCTCAATTGTCATTATCATTTCATGAAATCAAAAAGTAGGACATATAACTTAAGAATTTCAAGAAATATAAATTTAGTTTTATGAAAGAAAAGACCGTATCATTCTTAATTTCCATTAAAAGTAGATGGTGAAAACTTTGTTGCAGACATACACCAACTTTTCTATGTATTATTGAACAAAAAATAAGTTTTTTCCCATAGTGTGTATAGAGACTGCAAGAAAAGATGCTGGTGTGTAAGGAAAGGTGATTAGTTCCCGATTTTAGACAAGAGCTTTAGGGAGCCCTGAGAGAAGAAGATAGATATGCCACACAAGTTAGAGAAACTCTGCATAAGAAAGATTCAGTCACCCCTTGGGTGTTATGAATTGAGTACTAGTGTCTTTTATTTTTTGTTGGCTTCACTCTTCTTACCCTTACATTAGTAAATCTACTAGTATTCTCTTTTTACAATTTATCAGATTAAAGCTGCTTTGTTTCCTTTGTAGAATATCTCGTAAATTTTTGTACCTAACCACTGTAATGAACTATACTGAGTTTCCTAAAGAACACTGACACTGGTTATATGAGAAGGCCTCCATGTCCTACTCTCTACCCCTGATCCAACCCCAAAGTGCTCTCTTTTGCCTTGATAAATTAATGAAGTAATATAAAATATCATGAAAAGCAGGTAAAACTCATTAAGCAGAAGAAGATACAGTAAAATTGTCAGCTTGTTTTATGTATTTTACAGTAACTAATCTGATTATATGTATATACTCCCAAAAGACAGACTCCACTAATTCTGCCACTCTGCAGGCACGTGGCATATATAACTATTTTTATTTTACTAAAAGAAAGGAAGGAGGGGAAGAAAGAAAAGGGCAAAAAGAAAAAAAAAAAAAAGAAAAAAGAAAAAACCAGGGTGGGGAGAGAAAATTGATCCAGCAAAAATTACCAATCACAATCATGAAGGTTATCTGTGCAAAGCAATGAACATTCACCTTAGGGTTAATGGAGATTCCACCCATCTTCCCAAATAGGAGGTAGAGACAATGGATGTAATCTCTAAATTGAAAGATGATTTGGAATAGAGTTACTAAAATGATCACTGCCCAAATTATTCCTTGTATTTAAATATATTTAAATTCACTTAGAATACTGTCAAGAATTGTATACCTGAAGATGAACACTACAGCATTTCTAAATATAGTAGGACAAAAGTTAGTAAAAATGGTTCTACCGACTATTATTTGTTAGTAGACTACATATGAAAATATTATTGCACAAATAATATAACATATATATGAAAGTAAAATGAAGAAATCTTAAGAGAAAAAAATTATGGAAATGATAAAATTTAAAAGCAATTATCTTTCAAAGAAGAGAATATAGAAAAACATAAGCTCCTAATTAGAAAATATACATAAAATAAACACTTGTGCTTTCTTTGAAAAATGGGAGCTTGTAAGCAGTAAAATTACTTGCTTACTAAAGAGAAAAAAGGCTCAAAGGACACAGATTGCTTTTTTCTGACATTGTAATTATTGTTCTTTAAACTACTCCTACTCAAGAAAAAGAGATAAGAATTCCCCTATAATAAATGTGACAGTTTTATAAATAAAAATAAAAACTCCAACGGACTATGTGCACTTCGTGTTTAGAAAACTCTAATGCCAAAGATTATTCCTTGACTAAGGTTATAAAATTTGTAGTAAAAGAGCAGAAAAAGTGGAAGTAAGTAATTTAGAGTACTTGATTTTGCTATTTCCCTGAAACAGCAACTTTTTAGTTTTTTGGGGACTAAAAAGGGGACTTTTTATAAGCATTATTATCAATTTTTTTCTCTCTCCACACCCTCACTGCCCATTCTCTAACTATTCAACAACTTGTATTTCATTTTACGTAAGAGAAAAAAGATGAATAGATGAGGTGACAGTCATTGTGCTTCTTTATATAATGCCTTACACCAACATTTTTGTAAATACTGGAGTTAAGAAAAGCTGTCAGCAAACTGGAGTGGCACTGTTTTTTTCGCCTTACACTTCCACTTTAGTACTTCTCAAAACCAACTTTGAATGACAGCTGAGTTCATTGCCCCCTTTCTCCCATCCTCCAAACAAGTTTTCTTTATTTTTATTTTTTTCTGCATATACACTCTCTGGTATATATTTCTAAGTGCTGGCTTGAGAAAGAGGCCCTATTACATACATAGTTTCCTGTATCCCCAGTTGATTTCTAAGATTCTTTTATTGTCATACTTATTTGACTCTCATTTCTCCATTTTGAACCACATTTCTTATCAAATGAATCATATGTTAAGGTAATTTATCGCACACTCACATTGGGACAAGTCATCCTATATCAAATGCCTCCGTTGCCTCTCTCCTTAAAACATCCTATAATATATCATCAAATGAACTTGGTTAACAACTTTGACCAAGGTCGGTTGTATAATTATGTTGAACTCCTTAGTCTGGCAGGATGCCCTGGGTGTTTCTGTGCTTACCTTCCATTATTCCTCTGCTGCTGTATTCATGCTGCTACCGAGAGTCTTTTGTCCTGGAGTTTGGGTGTAATGCATGGTCTGTGGGCTGAACTGTACCCCCTCCAAAATTCACATGTCAAAGCCCTAATTGCTAATGTGATGGTATTTGGAGATGGGGCTTTTGGGAAGTAATTAGGTTTAGAGGAGGTCATGAGGGTGAGACTCTCTTCTGATGGAATTAGTGCCCATAAAAGAAAGGACATCAGAAAGCTTCCTTCCCCTCTCTCTTTCCACCTTATGAGTACACAGTTGAAAGCTGGCCATCTGCAAGCCAGGAAGAGAGCCCTCACTGGGGAGCTGAGTCAACTGGCACCTTGTGCTTGGACTTTCCAGCCTCTGAACTATGGAACTATGAGAAATAAATCATTGTTGTTCATACAGTACGTTTCATTTTTTGTCTCACTTATCTGGATTGTAAAGAATCCATCCAGGGGAAGTTTATACCCTACCATTTCATACATTTGTCTTAGATCCCCTGAACTCAAGGTGTTTTTCCCTCTTTTAGACATTGATAACGTACTGCAATACCTGTTCCAGTAAATTGATGCTGAGGTCCTTCTTGTACAAGTAGATCTGTACAAGATATGAGTTAATATTTCTTGTGTTAATATTTCGTGTACAAGTTAATATTTCTTGTACAAGTAGATCTGTACAAGATACGAGTTCCTGGAGCAGCTTATATTGTGCGTGTGTGTGTGAGAGTGCGATACAAGTATTTCTTGAATGACTAGGATATTGAAAGCATTAATTCCTCATTCTCTTATATAATCTTAAAGGATGATTTTACCAAGTAAAACTTTAACCATTTAATAAGTCAATAAAGTTAACCTATATATCCAAGAGCTGAGCTAATTGAAACTCACCAGAAAAGGTTTTTAGAATGCTGACAATTTTCAGACTGAACTAGGAAGGAGGTTGGCACTGCCTTGTTAATGACAAGCCTTGTTAAAGACTTATCTTAATATATAGTGGGTCTTTATATGTAGATTTTTGAATATGTAATAAGTAAGAGGTACAGGTTTTGGAGTAAGACATACATACCCAGATTTCATAAACACCACAACCCTCCCACTCCAGATGTATGACCTTGGGCAGCCTTCTGAAGCCACAGTTCCCTCATTTGTACAATGGAATAAAGCAGTATCTACCTCATGGGGTTCTTGGGAAGAGCTCTTAAAAATCTTAAAATAGAGTCAGCCAGCAAGGATTACACATTAACTCTTGATACTATTATTAATTTGTTGTTTTTATTTTATAAGACATTTATAGAATGAGTTCTTGTGAAGAGCCAATGGTATTTAAACTCCCCATATGAGTTATTTGCTTAAGGAGCTGCCCCAAATATAATATGCAGCCCCTTTGCAGATATGATTTTTATTTTTTGATAGTTCTCATTAAATGTTTGGGTTTTAAAAATGCATATTTTGTAAGCTCCATGTGCTGAAAAACTTAGTTAATCACATTCTGAGCTTGGGGTTTGCTAACATTCTCTATAAAGCCCCAGCTGAACACGGTTTTATTTTCTGGGAGCAGATTTATTAGGGCTATGAAGAGCATGTATTGATGCTTGGTAGCATGACTATCTCTCTATTGGAATAATTACTAGAGGGTTAGGAATTGAGAATATTGATTGCATTTATTTAATCTTTTGATATGGACAAAAATATTAAAAGCCATCAAACACTGGCATTGCCCTTTGACAGCATCATTTAATTCTAGCTACAGGGAAAATTGTGACATAAACAAAAGCAGCATGACTTACCTGTCTTAATTAGGATACTTTCTACAGTGGGGGAAAGACCCTCCTTCCTTTAAATATAAAAGCACTAGCCAGACTAATAAAAGAGCGCAAGAGCATTATAGGTTAAGCAGAAAGTAATGTAGCTAAGAGCAAAAGGTATCCACACAGAACACTTGGCCAAAACAAGTCCAAAATGGAGACTTTTTAAAGTGGGAAATGTCTTTGTTAGTTCTAAAGTAGCGTCTCCATGCTACATGTTTGTAGATTAGCATTATTCCTTAAAGGGTCTGGACCTGTGCTGTACACTAGCCACAGGTGGCTATCTAAATTTCAATTTAAATGAATTAAAATTAAATAAAATTTAAAAATTAGTTCTTACGTTACGCTAGTTACATTTCAAGTTCTCAGTAGTCACATGTGGCTTAGTGGCTATCATGATGGATTGAACAGATATAGAGCATTTCCATTATCACAGAAAGGTCTATTGGACAGCACTGGGACAATCAGTATACCCCACTTCTTACTCTAATTATTGGTCTCAATCTTCAGAAAGCCATGGTGAAATTGATATTGGAAAAGAAAATGTAAGAGATCACTCTGCATATTTCCAGCATTTTCTCTGTTTGATTTCATACCAATGAAACAGTTTTTTGTTTGTTTGTTTTGTTTATTTTATTTTATTTTAAGAAAAAAGGCCATATATTTTAGGGTAAGGATGAAAATATAAGTGTTACTTAAGCAGACACCTTTGTATTATGAATTAGTCCAGTTTCTTACACCATAATAATTAGCAACCAATAAAGCAATTAAAAAATAAAGCAATTTAACTCGATCGTCACAGAAATTATTAAATTCCAAAGTTACAGTTTATCTAGAAGCAGAAGAGCAGTAAGAACGTTCATATCTTAATATCTTCCCGAATTTCAACGTATTCAAGAATAAAGACCTCAGACCCAGGCAGGACAATTTACCCTGTAAAATTTTCCCTAAAAAAAGTACGGCTGAAAATTGGCTCTCCTAAAACAGAAGGTACTTTCAGAAGAGTTATATAAGCGAAACACACAGGCCAATTCAGTGATGTGGAAACCACCTCATGCAAGAGAAACGCAGCAAGCACAAGTAACCCACATTCACGTCTCAGAATCTGTCAGGGTCTCGGAATAACAATCAAGGTTGATTGTAACATCCTACCTCTCCAATGACAGGATGGAAAGTTTTTAATGAAAAGTTATAAACAATTAAATGAATGACAGTCCTAACACACTTTGTGGAAAAGATTCTTTTTTTTTTTTTAACACTTCATTAACCATCTGGAGTATCTTTAAACTTTAAACAAGTATCTTCTCTTAACCTCTTTCCCTATGCTGTTAGGATAAAGTGAGTATTTTTAATTCTCTTTACTATTAGAAGTGCCTGTCATATGCAGTAGATGTGTGCATGGAATATGTCACAAATTGGAGGTGAAGCAGAGAAACTTGCTCAAAGCCTCTTCCCTTCAAACCACTTATTCCAAATGCCAAGTCTTTTCCACGCCCCTAAGCACACTCAAACATCCTGCTCTCGCAGCCACCTGCCCTTCCTTCCATCATGCAAACAGGGACAGCAATGCCACCTCCTCACAGAGATGTCCCAGGCGGTGATGGGGGCCAAGCACTTGTCTCCCACCCATCCGGGTGAGATGGAAAGTGGAGGGCAGGTAGGTGGCAGCAAAAACACAACTGCCGGCATTGCACAGATATTTTCTCGGCTTCAAGTACACAGCGCCAGAAGGATAGGGAACTAGGGTCAGCCTGCTTTCCAGAGCAGGTGTAGATTCATTCATTCACTTAAACATTCCTGAGACACCTCCTGTGTGGTTGGCAGTGCTGGTTCACAACTGGAGGCTGAGGCTCACGAAGGCCAGCAGCGCAGCACGAAGCGATTGCGGAAAAGCATTATTATTTGTTTTATCTTCTCTTCATGGTTTCATCTCAAATCAGGAACACGTCCTGGAGACCAGCGGGCTCACCACGGCCGGGGAAGAGGCATTCTGGGAGCTCCAGTTCTGGCAGGAGTCAGGCCGCAGGAGGGGCCGGGGCCGGAGCGGGCTGGAGGCGAGGGACCGCGGATGCAGGCAGGCGAGGTGCGGAGCGCCCGTGGTCCCGGCCCGGCCCCCGCCCCGGCCCTGGCTCCACCACAGCGCGCCCGGTCCGGGTGTTTTGTTTTTTTAAATCAACCTTGAACAGATAGAGCCCTCTTATTCTTAAGCGTATGTACCTAAAATAGTGATTCTGGCTCAATCTGAGTTCTCCAGCTACGTACACATCACTGAAGGTAGTAATAGGAGTCTGGGAATGATTTCTAATTAGAACTAAGTTACCTACCAGCTATCTTCAGAAGGGTGCAAAAAACCAAGTAATTTATTTTTTCTTTTACCACTGCCCCTCAAACCCATTCTGTCACTCTTCCTTCCCTTCCCTTATATAGTATCTCGAGAAGAACCATTAATTTACAACTACTTCTGAATATTAATGAACAGTCCTCATTTTCAGATATTAAAAGTCCACTGCAATATAATTCAAAACTTAAAACGCTCATCCAATTCCCTGTTTCTCATCTCCTCACAGCACTGTCACTACCTATTCCCCCCAGATTGGAATTAACCAGCCTTAATGGAAAAGGAGGGTGAAACTGATGTTTATTCTCTTCCATGCTTTACCTCCTCACCCACCCTCCAGAAGTCATCTTCAGCTAACCTTTAACCTTTAAGATTTATCCAGGCAACAGCGTCCCACAAACGCCAAGCGTCTCACTACACTCCACCTGTGGAAGCATACAGTAAGAATATCAGCTTCTGCAGTTAGAGTATTCTGCTTCAGGCTGAATGTCAGTTTCCATTCTGTGGACTACTCACATGATCTAGCTGTGGCTCTTCTGAGGAACTTTTACTTAGAATATGTAGGGAGCGGGAACCTCGGGAAAACACTCTCTGTTAGACTCTTCCAAGATGTTCATATCCCCAGTCTTCTCTCTGATCATGCTGCCCTCTTATATACAGACAGTGAATCAGTTTCCCAGTTCAAATCCCTTGATGAAGGTTCTCGATATGGTTTAGCCTCTCAGACAGGTATGCGCCTATAATCAATGTCTAGTTTTGGCACTTCAGCTGAGATGAGGACAAGTTCTACCATATTTCAAAGAGATAAAATATTTGTTCTAGTGAAGGCTGTACATTCATTCAATCAAGTAGTATTTAATAAATTCAATTATGAACCAGTATTTTAAAAACTTAAAATATATAAAGTGCCTAGCACACTGTAGGAACTTGAACATGTACTGCCATTACAGTTGTAAACTCTAAACTTACAAGCTCTCAGATTATGCTGGATTCCTATATCATTAAAAATATTCATTAAATATTTCATCCAATCCAATAACCTTATTTTTTTTCTATGCTAGTGTTTTCCAAATTTCTCTCTCAACCAACCCCTCAAAATTCTACTCTGAGTTCCAGCTTCATACATTGATTCTCACCTGACGTGTTTTCTTGACTATCTCATAGGTGTTTCCAACAATATTTTCAAAATGAAACTCTTACACTACCCTGCTCTCCTAACCTGTTTTGCTCCCAGACTTCTCCATCTCAGCAATTAGTACCACCATCCGTCTTGTGGTTTAAGCCAGCTGTCTTCTTTGATTCCTTCTTCTTCCCTATCATTCCCACCCCTGGTACTAGATCCATCTCCAGTTGTTCATTTCTTCCTCTAAAAAAATCTTGGTTTTTCTCAGCATCTCCTCTGACAACAGATTAGTCCAAAGCACTACCCTCTATCATCTGGCCTATGCTGCAACTGCTTTGCTGGTCTCAATATTTACCCTATCAAATCCCTTGTGCACAGAGCCACCAGTGTGACTTTTTGTAAGCATGAATATGAGCATGCTGTTTCTCTGCATAAAACCCTCCAGTGGCTTCCCATTATGCTTCCAATAAAATCTAAAACTCTTATCATAGCCTACAAATTCCTGATAATCTCTGGCTCCTGCGTACTTCTTAAGACTCATCTATTTTTATTACCTACTTTTCTACTACACTCTAGCCATGCTGGCCTCTTTTAATTCTTGGAGCTTGTCAAATTGTTTCCTGCTTTAGAGATTTTGAACATTCATTTCTATCTAATTGGAATGTATTCTTCCTCTGCTCTGTGTGACTTGTCATGATTAAAAAAAATCATTTAGATCTCAAGTTAAATATTCTTTCCATCAAGGTTTTCCTAAATGACAACCATCTTTGCTGTCTATCCCTTCACTCTATTTGCTTACTTCAGAATGTTGACAATTAGCCTTGACTATATTTTATTAAATTTTCCACTAATCTGTAAGTTCCATTTTAATACTACATTTTGTTTATCTATTCTGCCAGTCTGTAAGCTACAAAGAAACAGAGCCCATATCTGATTTGTTTATCATTTTATACTATCTAGGATAATATAGGTACTCAATAAATATTTGTTGAATAAAAAATGAATCCAGAGGTGACCAACAGTTCTTTTTTCAGCTGTTAACTTATAAAAATTCTTGATTATTAAAAATGAAGTTACTACTGAATTTATTTTTACCAAGGTTAATTTTTCAAATATTAGGAAAATAAGAGGACTTTGGAGTTCAAATACTGATAAACAGTGGCTTTGTTTGATCATATCTGCAGGAAATATCCAGATTTAGAGAGAGATTCACCAAGAAGAAACAACAATCCACCTAATCAGTAGAATTTAGGCTACAATAAAACAAGACTTGGGAGAAAATACTATAGTGTTGACTAAGCACTTTAAAAACTTTTAGAGTTTAGGGAACTGATTCTACATGATGTTTTTCTATTCCCAAAGCAACTTCAATCTTAAGCAAAAAAAAAAAAAAGAAGAAAGAAAGAAAGAATAAGAGAATTAAAGAGTAAAAAAAATTGTCTACATTTCTAATCATATCCTGTATCATTAGATTCTCCCCATGATGAAACCTGAGACAGCAGTAAGTTAAAGGAGAAGTTTAACCAACAGGCAGTTGATGAGGAAGCAGCTAGAATATATTAAAACAACAACAACAGAAAAACAAAAAACACTGAGGACTTAGCAATAGGCAAAAATGTGGCCAATGTAGTAGGTGGAGTTAATTACCTCAGCATCCCTGAGGACACTGAGCAGATACAATCACCCAGTCACCACTTTTTAGTTAAATGGAAACTACATCAAAGAGCTCACGAGTAATTATTTACAGACTGAGAGAAAAGTATTTGCATGAGATTGTGAAGAAGCAAAGAATAAGAAGTGGGAGAAGACTGTGTACCTCAAAAGAGGATAATGGAGTGAAAAGAGGATATCTGAAAAGCATGCATCTGAAATAGTGGCCACACAGAGGAGAAAGGAAATTAGAGGCTGGTCCTGCATAATATTAGGTTTTAATTTTTCTTGAGTGTATTTTGGCTACAACATAGATTCTAATTTCCTAGGATATAACCCAGAAGTTCACATAGTTGAAGTTCAATATGCCATTTTAAAGTAGATGGATAGATAGCTGAATGATAAAACGGAGAAGCAACGTGTTGGCAATAATATGGCAATAAGAGATGGCAAGTAAGTGACACAAGGGCTAGTACTCCCTCCCCCTTCGGTACCTACGCAGATATCACTAATCACACTTTCTTCCTTGCTAAGGTTGAATTTGGATTCAATCTTTAAAACTTTAAAAGAGTAGAGGCTAGTTCTTACCTTTCAAGGACAACACTGTTTGGATACCCCTAAACTGTTTGAGTGTTATTACTCAGTATTTTAGCTGTAGCTAAGTGAAAGAGGTAACAATACCTCTTTGCTTGTGCTGTTAATTCTAGCTAACTTTGGACAAATCATTGAATATATTCCCCCAGATCCATAATCTCATGAACTATCTCATGACCCACATGACACATTAAGTTTTGGATCTGTTACTGTTTTTCAATGGATGAAATGTTATACATATATGAAATATAAAGGCATTGATATATATTTTTTTCTTTATGCAATTGAAAATAATTATTCCCATATACCTTTATCTTTTTACAGCATGTGGTAATAATAGAGACACATTCGTTTCTTCTAGGTAATTTGAGTTCCTTATAACAAGTGTAGAATAAATTATTGGTCATTTACTTCCCTTTATTTACTTGCTACTGAGAAATATACCACCATTTGGCCAGCTCTGCAGTGTAACATTAGTGATGATCCAATGAGTGGGATGAGATGGAAGCATCCCAATCACCAGTCCTACTCTCAAAGCAAGCTCTGAAAGCTTTTGTTTGAAAGACTAGAAATAATACTCTCCCGTTATTCCAGATATCAACAAACAACAAACAAAAGCCAAATCTTTTCTAAAATCCTCTTAAACATCTCAGATCAGCACTGTCCGCTGAGCCTATTGTTGCTTAGAGATTTAGGGGTTTCAGGGGAGAGTCCAAGAGAGAAGGAGCCCTGTCTGCTTCAACAGCACTGACTTGAAAAAAAAAATTTTGTTCCCACCACCTCACAAGCAAGAGGCATCTGTCTAGAGATGAGATGAAGGGGTGTCAAAACAGACCTATCCATCAGAATGTGACTTAAGGAAAAAGACTATTCATATTTAGAAAAATATAGTAATTGAAGTCCACAGAATGAAGGCTAGGACAGACATACTTGCTAACAGGACTAAATGGGGAGTATCTGTGAGTGCAAATGTGCTTTACATTCCATTCCCAGGGAATGTGCTGTCTGATTTGTTTGTCTGCATATTTTAAAATTTAATTTAAATTACTTTGTGACAGTTTGATGGTTATCATCTCAGTCTGCTGTTTTCTATTTTAGTGTACAGACAGTGCTACTCCCTAAGAAAGTGAAAGACACGTTCATGGCCTCCAGCAGGGCTGAGGGTCCTTGTGGCAACCACTCTGAGGCTCCCTGGCCAGGGATGGGGCAGGGCTGGGAGCAACCCACAGGCGATCTGTCCTCTGCCAGGTCAGCAGGCACTGATCTCTGCTCCCGCGGAATCTTACACTGTCAGTAAGTGAAATTCTAACTTCTTGTTCCCATTATTGTTTTGTATTTCAGGGAAATGGGCAGTAGGTTTGCTGCTAGAAAGGCTGGAAACTACTACCCTAGATCCTTCTTGCCAGTGAAACTTCAGCTCCGTTCAGGGATGATGAACTGGAAGTGATCACTTCCTTTAAAAGCCATCTTGCAAAGGTTTAAAGGGGAGGGAAGTGAGGTAAGTGAGATAATATGAGTTCCGGTAGATAAAGACATGATTAGAAAAATTACAGGCATATTAAGATTTCCTATTCTTATTTCCCACTTTGAGGTTTCATCGCATGTCCCAGAGGAGTTGTCCTGGTTTCCCATATTTTTTTTCAACATAACGAAATGTTTAATAGAATATTTAGAATCATAATCCTTATTACGGTTTCAGAATATTCTTCATGTATGACCTATACCTAATGACCTAATGGCAAATGAAAAACGTGAAATAAATATTTAATAATTCCCAATCAATTCCTGTGTTCAGGGTTCACCCAGGTATGAACTGTTCAGAAATTATTACATAGTCAAAGTAAGTGGAAAATTAGTTCTCCTTCTCCTTCTGTTAGCCTCTGTCACTTCCTCACTGTAGTTTTAATCATTTCTTATTCCATTGTCTAGTTGCAGTGCAAATCTATGTCTATCAAACTGAAACTTATAGTTTAAGATTTTTGTTACTTCTAGATAAAAACTACCAAAAGCGATATGTAAGTTTAAGTACGTAAAAAGAGAAACATATTTTAGAGCAACTGAAGAGGCACTAAGCATACAAATATAGGGTTTTTCTGAAGCATAAATATATACCTATATTTGAGTTTTATCACTATGTATTCAGATAAAATTCTTACATACATTGAAAGTCTTCAGATTTACCCCCAGCATAATCAGCATGACCTCTACTGAAATGTCTGCTGGTTTCAAATAAGACAATTGTGAAAATTCCAGCAGCTTCTGATAGCATTAATTTATGAAAATGTCACTCTCTGACCTTGGCAAGTTGCAGTTCAATTTTTCAATGAACATCTAGTTCTTAGAACTTCAAATTCCATGTTGTCACTGGAGGCCCAACAACTTGCTTTTTTGTCATGTGTTCTGGACCTGACATAGGGCTGTATGTATCAGGTTCAGGGAAAAGACATGCAAGGAAGCCAAATCGTTTTTCATCTAAATATATCCCTCAAATTCATAAACACTTGTAAATGCCAAATTAAGGAGCTACTACAGTCAATTCTTCTTTTTAAAATATCACTACTTATTGAAAGAAAATTAGTAAATCCATTTGAAATCCTCAGGTTTTCCCCATACCAATGAAAATAAACTGATTTTGTCTTGAACAGAAGCCAGGGTCTCTGATCTCAAGAAGTTTACAGCAAATAATGGACACTGACATTTCAATCTACCTATGAGGTAGATAGTAAAGAGCGTTGAGTATGATTTTGAACAGGGTTGACTTTCCCTTATAACACTGTGCTTCATTTAGATTCTGGTGCCAAGCATCAATGTTATTGGGTCTTCGTACCTGGATATCTGGAGACAGAACACTAACTGTGTGGTGTCAGAGCTCACTGAGTTCGTGCTCATATTTCACTGGAGCCTGAGATATATTTTTTCCCTCATGTTTTCAGGCACAGTATTCACAGGCCTAACTTAATATCCAAAACTAATAATTATTTGTAATATAGCAGTAAATAATGCATATTATATATGTATGACCACAGCGAGAAATTCATTTTGTATAAAATCTCATGTGTTTATAGATATGCATATATACAAAAATATGTCTATATATATGAGTATATACCTGAAGAAGAACGTTCACAAAATAATACTTAATCTACTATATGTGTTTGATTTTTTTATTGTGTTCAATTTATTCTGCAAAAGCATTTTTGGTTCCTATCCACTAATACACTGCAACCCACAGCTTTAAAAACACTGTACTAGACATCTAAGGAGCTATATTATATTATATTACTAGTGGTACACATGCCTTTTAAATCTAAAACATAAAACATGTTTTAATATAAAACATTATTGTTAAAAATTATATTTCTTTTGCTGTCTGTCATGGTTTCCTTTGACTATAAGAATAGTTATTTTAATAAATATACTTTGGGTTTAAGACTGTTAATTTTTACTGAGTTGTTTTTTCTTTTGATTAGCTATTTCAGTGGAAACTTTTAAGGAGATTCAAAAGAAGAGAGCCAGAAAATCTCTTAGATTATTTCCACAAAGATATGGTAAAGTGGCCAGTCCTTGAAAATACCAGAAAATAAGAAAAATGCCTTCTTATTAATTTCATGGAATCTTTAGCAAATCACTTGTAATTTGCTGTTTTCTTAAATGTTCCCTGAAGTTACAAGACTTAAACTATTAACTTAATGTATATGGAAAATTTCCTACACAGACCATAGATGGAAGTGCTGATGCTAGGACATTTTTATGGATGAGCCTCAAAATAATCATTTTGTAGAAAAGGAAACTGAGGGCCAAGAAAGATTAAGTAATTGGATCAAAAGCTGGTTAGCAGAGAAATGGGCCTAGAATTCATATTTCCTCATTCATAGTATGCTGTATTTCCACTACAGCAGCTTTTCCCAGTCTTTCCTGATCTTAAGAATTATTTAGGGCTTCCCTGGTGGTGCAGTGGTTGAGAATCTGCTTGCCAATGCAGGGGACACGGGTTTGAGCCCTGGTCTGGGAAGATCCCACATGCCGCGGAGCAACTGGGCCCGCGAGCCACAACTACTGAGCCTGCGCATCTGGAGCCTGTGCTCCGCAACAAGAGAGGCCGCGATAGTGAGAGGCCCGTGCACTGTGATGAAGAGTGGCCCCCGCTTGCCACAACTAGAGAAAGCCCTTGCACAGAAATGAAGACCCAACACAGCCAAAAATAAATAAATAAATAAATAAAAATTAAAAAAAAAAAGAATTATTTAGGGTACTTATTAAAAATGAAAATTTCCAAACACTGTTCCAGAAGATTGTGAGTCAGTAAATCTGGGATGAGACCCAGGAGTTTTCACTTTTCACAAGCATCCTGGTGATCCTTACACTCAGGCAAGTTTGAGAATCACTGCCTCTGATTATTTTAATGACTGGATTATTTGTTTCTGCTACAATACAGACAATTGGTTGCTGAATGTAAAAATGACAGTTTCAGTCAAAGTACAACAAATTTCTCACTATCCCACATGTACATGAAGAAAACTGAACATCCTTAATGTTTTGAATACGTTTTGCCCATTTAGAAACTAGTAAAGATGTTCTAGTCATAGAAATTTGAATTTAGCATAATAACAAAACGTATACTTCCCATATGTTAAAAGAGTCTTGCTTTCTATAATAATTAGCCTGGTCTCAAAGACCATGAGGACCCTTTAACAGCCTTCTCTTAACATTCCTTGACATCTTTTCATTCGATAACTCTCACAATGTTGCCACTTCATCCCCCAGGTCTGCTAGGTAACCCTGCAAACTTTGCAATCATCTAGAGCTGCCATACATCTGAAAGTTTAAACTTTCCTCTTTCTACCTCTGACTACCAATCCCCATCCCTCCAGATGCCATCTGCTTTTGCCATACAGCTTCGTCACTGAAAACTCCAATTTCTCAACTTCCATTTTTTTGTTTCCTATCTGAACTTCTCTGCACTGTACTCTAGCTACATTGGCCTCTTTTCAGATCCCTGGACATGACAAGCTCCTTTCTCTATCTAGAGTATTCTTCTGCTAGCTTTCGTATGGTTTTCTCTTCAAACTTCAGGAGGGAACTCTTTCATGACTACCTACCTATGGGAGTTGATCACTTCACCCACTCGTTATCTTCTTGGCATGCTACTGCTGCCCCTCATAGCTCTTTAACAACCTGCACATATATATATATATATATGTTCTTACTTGGACTATAATAGGCTATAGGCTCTGTGAGGGCAAGGCCCATGTTTTTTTACTATTATATTTCCAACACCTAACATAACGTCTAGGTTTTATTAGTTAGTTAATATGTTAACCTAGACATTTCACACTAACCTTATTACTACTCTTAACTCTTCGTCTCAAAAAAAAAGGAGCATTTAGAAAGAAGATGGGATATCTCAGAAATTATTTGGTAGAACAAGCTATCTGATCTCAAAAAATGAGAAATGCAGAGAAAAAAGACAAATGAATACCCTGTTTATCAATTAGGCAGAGCTAACCTTAAAATGTCTCAGGATGTTTAACCTCTGTAATTTATTTTAAAATACTATATTTAGTTGCTAGTCCATTAGATGTTCAAATCATTTTCACCTATCCCAAACATATTGTACAGTGACTCATCAGACATCTGTGGCAAGTAAATATACACAGTGTATTTTTAGAGTATCAAGTATGTGTGTATCCATTTATAGTGTAAGCAAAATTAAATCTGATCTGGAAAAAAAAGTGAATTCTTCAGATCTGACCACTATTGTCCTATTTTCATCCTTAGAACCTACATTTCCATCGTACAATTTTCAGATCACTTCCCACCTTTAAATGCCAGAATTTATAGGAAATTGTTCTTTTTTTCTGTATACAACTTTGCTAGAGGAGCCCTTCTGCAATGAATGTTGAATGCTGTTAAGCCCTATTTATGGCTTTAATAGCTTTGCATTAATGAAAAAATCAGATACTCTTTATAGACCCACCTCAGGGGTTCATCTAGGAGATGTTCTATTGATGTGAAAGAGAGTTAAATTGATTTTTGCCAAAGATGAGAAAGTAGAAAAAAGTCTCCAACTGCATGTGGATAATGAAATGGCTTGTTTTATCACAAATATTCACGGCACATGTTTTCTACTTATTCCTTCTAATGGCTGTCCCCTGCTTTTCATATAGCTCAAATCCAGATGTCTAAACTGTTATGTGTATCAACAGAAAAAGGGAATGAACAGAATCTCATAACATTTTAGTGAGAAGAGAGTTAAACAGAGAGATATCATTCCTGCATTTTGATTTGTGTGTGCACTTATTTGGATAATCGGAAAGTTTGTTTTTTATGAGTTAGACTTCCTGGAACAATTAATCAAGATTTTAATCACTACATCTATAAAAATAAAGTTACATGTGCAGACTAAGAACTTTCTAGCACAGAACTGTATTTTTTTTCCCCTCTTCCTTTAAAGTATCAGGAATTTCCAAGCTATCAACATTTGCTAAATCTGGTCATGCATAGTCTTCAAAAATAGGTTTCCTTTATTTTCAAAATACTTTCCATTTCAGTAGGTTTCCATGAAGTGAAAACATTTACCATAATGGATGAATTTCATCAGGGAACTGTTTAACAGTGTCCTAAATGAATAGAGCAAAAGCATTGCAAAGATATAGTAAAAAGAAGTAAGCCTCTTTCAAAAAAAAAAAAAAGTGCTAAAATTTAAAGCCAAGCCTTATTCTGAAAATTGGACAGTATCCCAGGTATTTTGCCTAAGAGTGAGTGAGGGCCGCAGAGAAGTCAGAGACAAAAGAAAAATCTGGAGTAGAGTTAGCTGGATTAGACTCAGCTAGACTAGGTCTGGTTATAAAAGCAAGACCACCATGACCAGGGGAGTTTACAGTGAAACTGACACACAGGCCAGGAGTTGTGGTGTTGCCAAGGTAGAACCGATATTGATGTAAGGTGCCTGGAGGCAAGACAGAGAATGCGAGAACCAGAAACTAATGACTCATTTCAAACATGAAACCACAAGATGAAGCAAAAGCCAACTTGAGCAAGAAGAAACAGGAAGGAAGAGAGTGATAAGCACCAGCCAGAGCATGTGCATGCAATTAAGTTAGACACATGTATGTTTCCTGATTCATGAAGCCAGGGAGGAGATAAAAATTCAGGCGGCAAGTCATGGGGTATTTTATTTTGATTTGAATATAAGTAGTCATCACAATCAATGAATACAATTAGTCGTTCTCATCAGTTTGTATGTACAGACCCTTAAAAATGTTATGTGTTCCATATACAGCTGTAAGAATGAATGAGGAAGATCTCTATTACTGACATGGAGTAACTTTCAGGATGGATTTTTAAGTGCAAAAGGCAAGTACAAAAGAATATAGCATACAGCCTTTCATAAAGAAAGAAAAGTAAGAAAATATCAATATATCTGCTCATTAGTGCAAAAAGTAATTCAGGTAAAAAAATTCAGAAACAAATGAGATGGGTTACCTCTGGGGTGGTGGGAATAGAGTGGAAAGGCTGGGGGAATGAGAACGGGAGTGGGTCAGAAAAGAAGGAGAGGAAGAGAAACTTCTTTGAGTGTACCTTTATGTATAATTCTGCATCTTAGAATCATAGCAATATTTCATAAACAGAAGCAATAAATAATTAAATTCAAACTGGATATAGGGGAAGGACTGAAAATGGAATACAAAAATAACAAATAAACTTAATCCTATTACAAATGAATAAATAGTCCCACTGCAGGGGTCAGAGAAAAATAGACTAAGTAACTCCATAAAAAAAATAAAAGTATTTTCACAAGATACTGTAAGCCTAAGGAAAAAAAGAACTATACACAAATATAATGCTTCAGTTGGTAAATTTGATTTCACTGGAGTATGAATTAGCAATTCTGCGACTATCGTTATGTCAGTGTATCTGACAGTAATGGATTGTGGGTAATGAGACACAGGTTTCTCAGTATCAGAGAAAGGAGTTACAAATAAGGAAAGGAGAAGGCTAGAATGAACTAGGTGATGTTAGATTGGAATTGGAAATATCAGTTGGAACTGATGGATTTTATTAGAAATAATGTGAATTGTTAGGAAATAGATGTAGATGTGTATATACGTGGGTTACTATACATACAAATATTTTCTAGCTGTATTCACTGAGATGGCATAACAGCAATGACATCCCAGTAGCAATGAGAACACTCTATGCCTAGATCTTGGTTTCCATAAACAATTCTCCAAAAGAAACAAAAACACTTGAAAAATTACTGATTCTAGGGCTGGGAAATTACTGAGGAAGTCCAAGATGAGCTTGGAATATCTTAGAGTTCTGAAAAGTAAGGAAGTGTTAAAACAAAAAAAGGATGAAGGTCACAGAAGCCAACTTAAAGATGTTTCCAACAGCTAAAGCTGAGACAATTTAAGGAAAAAAGTAAACAGTAATAAGCAATGGATAATAGCACATCAAATAAAATAAATCTCCATGAGTCTATATTGATATAAATAAGCAATTAAATACATAAACAAATAAATGGGGTAAAAGGGGTAGCTCTTCCTTATACTAGGATTGCAATTAATAAATGTAGGATGAATGATAGAAAGTTGCCATTTGGTGAACATTTTAGTAATAAGTACTGTAGGCAGGAGTCATCAATTAATGCTAAAATTACTGGGTGAGAGTATGATGAGAAACAAAATATTTGCATACTCTCAAAGTATCTCTCTACAACATATTTACTACTTTCAAAAGAAAAATTTGAAATTTTACAATGGAGAAACCTGGCAAAAATCTCTAATTGACATTGCCAAAAATAAGACATAGCATCAATTCCTGAACATTTTCCTAAACTCTGTAGCCATTTATCTGAAAACTTAGAAAACACCACTTCCTATGTTAGAAAACATAGAAACACTACTTCTGTTGGAGTGATTTTCCTCCTTCTGACTTTTCAGGCACAGTATTTCATAAAATGTACCCTGTGCAACTAAATAATGCTATGGACTTCCTTGTAGTTTCACATCTGATGACAAGGAAACTGTCTGGTTTAATGTCTCCTGAGCTTATTGGAAGACTCTAGCATAGGAGCTGAGCTTTAGACAGTTTTGACCAAATGACAGTCCTTCTCTGTTTAGTGACAGAGATAATCTGATCAACTGAATGGACCTTGCTACCACTGGGGTGATAGATGTTACACCTGTTTTTCTTGTATCACTTATATCACAGCTTCAAAGGCTAAGTAAGAGAACTTAACCCCTGCCTGTACAAAGTTCCTGGACATCTAGGATATTCCTCACTACAGCCATGAGCCAAACAGATGCTACCTCTCAGATGTAGCATCTACTTTGATTATACCACTAGCAGTAACTATTGCCTACAATGCAAAAACGTATTTCCCCAAAATTATTCTGTAGAGTGCTGGTTTTGAGGGATGTTAAATGGTGTTCAGTAAAAGGACAGGGGAGGGGCTTTCGTTTGAAAATATACCCCTACGAAAAGGTAAAAGGTATCTTATTGTTACCAGAAAAACAAACCACACCAAGTTTAAATTTCTATCTCTAATAGTGAATTCTTCAGATATCTAAATAAAGACGTAATTCCTGAAGATTATATCTGATCTCATTAAACAAGGAATTGGTTAAATTTAGGGAAAACCGAGTTAAAATTTTATGTTTAACACATGAATTTGCAAAGTTTGAATTGTCTTCAATGTATTTTTAAGAGGGAAGAAATGGTGTACAGCTTTTCACAAACCTATTCGACCGTCTCACACCACCACCTGCCCTTTTTCCCAGAATTTTTTTAAGGACTAGCATTTCCTGAAACACTTTTGGGAAACAGTATTTTAAGAAACAATAAATTAGTCACAAAGTAATCTTCAACTATAATAAGTAACAATAGAAAAATAAAGTCTTTGTGCTTACGGGTGTGCTTAGAAATTAAAGTGTACACTTAGATATCAACAAAAAAATCCAATGATAAACAAATATTAAAATGCCAAATGGTTCAGATGATCATTCCCACAGGGTTTATCAACATAGGTTAGAATCAGTAGAGGAGGCAAAGGAGCAGAGCCTGGAGCTGAGCTGTGATGCGTGAGTAGGCTTTGCATAGGTAGAGAGCAGAACTGCACAGAGTGCAGAGTACACACAGAGTAGGTGTTTGTTAAGAGCTTGTTAATTAACCAGCTAGCCTGAACCGTATGGCCCACAGAGGAAGCATGGCCTGGCTCAAACTGGAGAGGAGCCACGAGTAAACTTTCCATCTGGCAGTGATGCAATGGAGGTGCCTTTGCAGAAAAATCATTAGAGGCTCTTGGAAGAGATGGCACAAGCACTTTATCTAGCGACCTGCAGTGAGACCATTCAGGCTGTTATGCTTGTCCTAGAATTCTTCCTCCAGAGATGAAAACTTGGCTGAAATGGTAGAGGGCTTGAGGGTACAGTATATCATCTCCATCTGTCTCAAAGAGCATATATTAGTATCTTCCTCCTGAGGAAGAACTAGCCCATTAAGTTATGACTGTATCATCACTCCCTACACTCACTTTCCACTCAATCAAAAATACTGGCTAAGCAAGATCATAGAAGCAAGGCACTATGACAAGTATGGTAATATGGAAGGTCGGAATGCTTATATCAACTTATCTGGAATGAAGGAAGCCAATATAAACCTTGTTAAAGCCTTCTTAAGTGTATGATTCATATCTTATCCATCTATGTATTACATTGCCACACAATGAACATAGTGTATGCTCAGTAAACAACGAACTTTACCTAGCTAGAACATGGTTTAAAGATGTCATTGTCTAAGGCCTAATCACATAATCATGTCATGTATTGATAATTAGAGTAGCTTTCTTTTTCTTAAAGAATCACACCTTTCTGATAAGATAGGAAAGTACTCTGCATTAAAATTCAATACTGCCACGAGTTGCCACCATACTTATGAAAAGACCTGCTTTGATTCACAAATGACTTGGAGTTTCCTTGAAGATCCTTTGATACGTGCCTTATGATGCCAGATTTTACAATAACCTTTTATTTTTAAATGCAATGACATGAAAAGATAAAACCTCCACATAATAAGTGGTCTTGATAAAAATGCAAATTGATAAAAGAGTCAAGTTGTCTCCTTTACTCTTGAATTCTTAACTCAGGTACCTACATACAGATACAAATTCCTAAATATTATATCTGATTGCATTAGACAAAGGATGGGTAATCTAAATAAGATTTCCTTTGACCCCTTCTAAAGCTGCATGCATTTATTGAGCATTCTCTATAATTTCTGATGTATCTAGTATTGTCAGTTATAAGATATTATTGAATATTTATGAATAAATTATTTTGGTTATGCCCTTTCACAAATCTTAGGTCCTTCATTATCAATAAACAAACCTGTTGAAATAAGGACTTTTCATTAAAAGTGAGAATTGAGTGGTATAAGTTACTTACTCATTCATTGTCCAGATCCTTCTATGAGAACAGGGACCTTGTTTATCTTCTTGAACACTGAATCCCATCTCCTAGGGTACAAGTAAAATAAATTTTACTTCAATGTATAAATGAATGAACGAACTAATAAATAAGTAAGTTGCACCAAGGAAACATGGATGTGTAACCTAGCAGGACCCTATGAGGCCTTCCCAGGACAGATACCTCCCCCATATCGTCTGCTGTAGCTCCTCTCTGAAGTCCGTAGGTAATAGTATCTGCACACTTCCTGAGTTGTTTTACAGATGCTCAATCCACCATCAAATGGAAGAAATTAACTACTTGATGATCATGAACCCCCAGACCTACGGGCTCCTAAGGATTGATAATATTAACTGCCCTGTTACCTCACCATCAACCAATCAGAGAATTGTGTGTGAGCTGATCACATACCCTGGGACACTCCTTCCCCCCTCACCTGGCTTTTAAAAATGCTTTGCTGAAACCCTTCGGGGAGTTCCGGGTATTTTGGGCATGAGCCACCTGTCTCCTTGCACGGCCCTGCAATAAACCTTTCTCTGCTCCAAACTGACATTTTTGTTTGGCCTCACTGTGCGTCAGGCACACGAATTTACGTTCAGTAACAGGTACTTTAAATGGAAAGGTACCTGTGATTTTCAAGGGTTCTCTGATTAGGTCCCTTGACCATCCCTGGCAGATACGGGAAAAATTAGGAGAACTTTTTAGCATCTCCTCGGTGTTGCCCTGCGCCCCAGATAGGTTCCATTTCCAGAAGAACCAAATATAGTCAGGATCTTTAAAAGCTATAAGGAGAAGCTGTTCACACTATGTGGGTCAGGACTGAGAGCTTCGTGTCGTTTGAATTCTGTGCCAATCTCTAAAGCACTTGGTTAGGACAATGTAACAATGGATTCTTTCCAGATGCTACTAGCCTAGGGACCAGAGAACTCTATCTACAGTGTTCACTGTTTGACTCCAGTCTTTGAAGTCTTCTCGGAAACTGTGCCTTAAAACTGTACACAAGCTCCAAGCCTCCCTCTTTTATTACTTTTTTTGTTCCGAGCCTGAACTATCACCACCCAATCAAGTTCTTGCCTTATTTGTGTTTAATGCTTTCAACTTAGCCTTCACTAAGATCCTTTAACCTACACTCTATACCCCTAGCCCGCACAAGAGCCCAATTTGCTCTGTCTTAGGAAGGAAGGAAAGAAGGAAGGAAGGACATTGGAATCCAGAGAGCAGCATCCACTGCCTCAGTCACAGCCCCTTCCTCTTCAGGAGCACCCCCTGCCTCCAAAGCTAGAGACCACTCTGGAAGGTTTCCTAGGCCCCGGGACCTGGCCAGCCCAAAAAATAAAGATAAAGTGAGAAGACAAACAGGACATCAGAATCCAGACATTAAAACTGTACTTCTTTGGGTTAAGCACACATTCTCCAGAAAATTTTATTTAAATCCAAATAGCACAAGGAATCTTCAAGATGGAAAAAAAAAAAAACATTATATCTTTATTTGAAAGAATTGATCAATCATAAAGCTTTCCTTCAAGGAAGAAAGCAACTAACATGGGAATGGATTATTGGGCATCCAGAAGGAAGAGACCCTAGAAGAGAAATGAAAAAGGCACAGAAAGAGAGAGAACAGGACTCCAAAACCTAACTTTGCTTATCATACATTTTTCCCTGAGTTTGTATATGTGCAGAATTTGAATGCACCTGAAGCCTTCAGAAGATTCTAGCGTATCTTTTAAGCCCCAATTCTATTCCAAGCAGAGTTTATGGACTTAAAAGTACAATACTTAATTTTATCTGGAGCAGAGGAAGATACATAGACCTTTAACGGTTCTATTTGTGATAATAATCTGGAAAAAAGAAACAATATTGTGCCATATTTGTATTTTTTATGAAGTCTTACTAAAGGCTGTGAGTCAAATAATATAAAAACTCTTTTTCATCTATTTTTCTGCCTCCTGATATATAAAACTCTACTAAAGACAGCTAATTCATCTTTACCACATAAAATGTGACTTTTCATAACTGCAAAAAAATAGTACACACATCATTTAAAACTAAAATGGGAAAATCTTTATATGAGCAATAAATATAATAAACATGTTTAAATGTAAATTTAAAACACAAACCTCAGACAATGAGCCTACATGAACACTCTGATATTTAGACATTTGTCAGGCAGCCTTTTTGTGTTTTGACAGCTAAATGAATGTTATATATAGAGGGACTCTCTTTGGAAGATAGACTTCCTTGCCTGGTTTCCTTCACTCTGAATACAACAGTAAGACATTTCAGTGTGTGGGAAGCATCTATGGTACAGAGAGTTGGAAAACATTCAGGCTTGAAGTACCAAAACAGTCAAATACTTGCAAAATCCAATATGCTCATCCATAATGATTCCTTCTCTATTTAAATCACATTTTCAAAGCCTAAGACAGTCCAACCTGTAGTGTTAACAAAAGCCTCTTGCTTTTGACCATCTTATAGATGAGCTTAAAAAGAAGGAATATGTAATCTAAATGTTAACAATTTTCAGTTCTAGGAGGTATCTTTTTTCCAGTGCTCAGACAGGAGACAAAAATTAACTGCAATCATCACATCTTTACATCATCTGTAGTCTTTGCTCTCTCTCTCTTTTTTTTTTTAAGTTCCTGCTTTGTATAAAACTATTGATATTAATATAAGAGGAGAAACCAGCAATGCAACTTTCTGCATAAAAGAAATTATTCCCAGAATCTTGGCTTTAATTTGATTAATATTCTTAACATGGGTTTCATTATATCCAGCTGGAAATTATCTTTGAGATCTTTGGATATGACTAATGTGTGTGAATTTTAAATTTGTGAAAACAAAATAACAATATTGTTGATGATTCATCATTTATGGCAAAACCTTGACAATTTTTTCCTTTCATAGTTTTTAGGAGACCAGGGCTGTAAACAAGTGTATCTTTTTCTCCCATACTCTGCTCATACTGTGCTTTTGAGGAGAGCTTGTTTGAATTATTCTACCCTAAGAGAAGTGTATTTAATATACCTTCTTTCACTTTTGATTATGTCTAGTGACTTAATTAACGGAATGAATATTTTTGAGTAGTGCAGAATAAGTATTTAGAAGAAAGGAGAAACATAATGAAAGTGAGAAACTTGAGAAATATTAACACTCTGGCAATATTAATTTTGTTAGCACTATGCCAGAAAACATTCTAATACACTGGACAAATATTAGAGCTCTTATAAAGAGCATGAAGGAAAACTCATAATGAAATCTGGAATGTGTTTTAGTTTTAGAATTTTACTGAATTTGTAAACATAATGGACATTGCAAATATCATGCTGAAAATTTCTGTCAAATCTGACCAAATAAAGAAAACCTATTAAGAATTGTGGGTAGAGTAAAAAGACCATAATTTAAAAAAAAATTACTTCCTGCTTAAAAAAGTGCATTCACAAGAAGCTCCTTTCGAAGCATTTGAGAATTTAGAAAATAAAAGCTTACAACCCCCAATATTCTAATTGGAGTAAGGTTTTTACAGAGCATTATATATAATCTTTTATAACCTATATTTGTTAAATGATTATAAATAAGAACGAGAAAAAAATAGTTCTTAAAAGATATGAGAATGCAAATGATCTCCTAGGTGATAGTACTAAACATAGTCACTTGCTTTCCATCTAAGTCATAACATTTCACACATGCACTTAAAATTTCTACACTTCTTATTTCATTTAGATATTTCTTTAAAAGATGCAGCCAATCTAAGCACAGCCATAAGATATAAAGCACTGTAATGAATATATGAAAATGACAAATAGAAAAAATAGCCAAAAGACTTAAGTAGATACTTTATAAAAGAGGATATCCAAAAGGCCAATAATCATATGAAAAGTTGGTAAACTTCATTGGTAATCACTGAAATGCCAATTATAACATTTTGGTATTACTATAAATAAACCTTACAGAATGTCTAAAATGAAAAAGACAGATATCACCAAATTTCAGCCAAGATATGTGTAAATTAGTACAACATTTTGGGAAAGTTTTTGGCAGTATCTTCTGAAGCTGAACAACAATACTCTATGAGCCAGCAATTATCACTCTAGATGTATAACTATCAGAATTTCATTCTACACACAAAGACATAAAAAATAATATTCACAGCAGCACTATTAGTAATACACTCAACTGGAATCTTCCAAAATGCCTATCAATCATAGAACAAGTATATAAATTGTGGCATATTCGCACGATTAAAGGTTATACAGCAATGAAAATGAAGGAACTATAATATGCAACAATGAAAGTGAATTTCACAAATGATATTGAACTAAAGAAATCAGACAGAGGAGTACATATTGTATGAATCTATTTATATAAAGTTCAAAACCAGGTAAACCTAACCTGTGATTTTAGAAGTCAGAATAGCAGTTAACCCTGTGAGGGATAGTGATGGGAGGAGGCACAAGAGGCCTTCTGGGGCACTGATTATGTTCTGTTTTTTTTATCTGAGTACTAGTAACACGAGTGTGTACACACGAAACGTTATCAAAGGGGCTTCCCTGGTGGCGCAGTGGTTGAGAATCTGCCTGCCAATGCAGGGGACACGGGTTCGAGCCCTGGTCTGGGAAGATCCCACATGCCGCGGAGCAACTGGGCCCATGAGCCACAACTACTGAGCCTGCGCGTCTGGAGCCTGTGTCCCGCAACAAGAGAGGCCACGACAGTGAAAGGCCCACGCATCGCGATGAAGAGTGGCCCCCACTCGCCGCAACTAGAGAAAGCCCTCACACAGAAACGGAGACCCAACACAACCAAAAATAAATAAATAAATTAATTAATTAAAAAAAAAACTTTATCAAAACATATACTTATAATTTGAGGGAAAGGAAAGTTATCTTCAATAAAAACTTTACATTGAAAAGTAATTATTATAAGTGCCCAGAGGAGGATTTATGCCTGGAAGGGATCTAGTTATGTGTTTAAACTGAATTGAGTATTTAAAAAAATTTTTTTAATTTTTAATCCTTTAACTTTATTTTACTCTGTTTCAACCCTGACTTCTTTTTATTCTTTTCATGTGACTAGAGTTGTTGAGGGCATTTTGAGGGTCCAGCTAAATGGAAGTTGAGTTGCATCCATTACATTTATTTTGTATCAAATAGGATAGATTTATGTGGTTTGCAGTCACTTCCATGGACAGTTACATTATTGGTTGCTGTGCCTGTAGAGGAATGACTTCCGGGAATTCTCTGATGGCCCTCTGGTATTATGAGAGAATGCATCAGGACCAGAGATCCTACAGAGAAAACAAACTATCTACACCCCTCAGCACTGGAAATATGAGGTTAGTGGAGGAGAAATACTGTTTGAATATAGAGACCAAAAACTATTCTATAAAAATTCTTCCAATAAATACATATCTAAAATTTAAGTGGAGGATTTATTAATTTTTGGTGTTTCATCAAAATGGAAGTTTCCCCCTGTCAGAAATATACTTTCCAAGGGAGAATATGTAATTATAAAAGCAGCATAATTTTTATGGGAATCAGACAAAGTAGAATTGATCAATATTCCTGTTTTGTAGGGAATAAAACTTACAGCAGTACTAAAAACAGTGGTCAATTTCAAGTAAGGTAGTACTGAAGCATGTTTTTCAATTGTTCCTAATATTCTCTGACTAATGACATGGGCAAATAAGGAAAACAATTCCTAAGATAGTCATAAATTTTTGTTGAATAAACACAACAAGATGACTACTATGGAAAGCATGATGTACTTCAGGTTTCACTTAAAATTAAAGAGGGCAACAATTTAAATTTGAAGTCCTCGACTGGTAATTTGCATGGTCCTTAAAGACGTGATTTGGAGACTAGAAATCCGATTGCTGAGGATCATGGTCCAGCAGTCTAAGTGCTGTGACCCCAGAGAATCCAAAGCCTGTGGCGACACCTTCTGTCACCTGCTGTATTCCCTTTGGTGAGTATTTCCGGTGATTACCTCAATGGCATCACTTTTCCCCCCCTTATGTGAGGACAAGTGTAAAAATCTGCACATTGCTCTCTGTGGCAGGTGTTCTGGATTCTGATAAAACAGCCACCTCCTAGGTTTATCTCCAAGGAATGACAGCAGTCCATACCCTATATACAGACCCCTCATTTCCAGGTTCCTTCAGAAAAATGCAAGATGCTTCCTGTTTAAAACAATTTTCTTTCTCAGGTAGTTTTTACACCTTCTCCAGCAATAATCATCCCTCCTTGCAAGAATACAAACAAGATACAACCACATTACAACACTGTTTTGTTTACTTTTAAAAGCTTCATTTAAAAAAATCTTTGTCTATATCTAGGAACACTTAATGGTTTCCTCCCTCCCTCCTTTTCTTTCATTTCACGTAGAAGAAAAAGAGTAAAGGGGAACAGTTTTTGAGCACTCTTATCATATGTAATATACTTAATCCTTACAATAATTCTTGAAAGTATGTATCATTATCATTATGGGTCAGGGCCTGAAGGACGGGAGTTTAAGATGTAAACATTATTTTCCAGTTTTAAGTTGAGAACCAAAAGCCATTGTTTTTTTCTTTAATTGAGGGAGAAGTAACACAGGGTTGACAGACTCTCCAGTTTTGAGAAAAATAAAAGTAAGCTTCCTGTCTTCCTTCCACTGGCTCACTTACCCTGAGCTGAGGTGAGAGGGAGGTCTGTAGCCTAAAGAAAGGAAAAGCACTGTTAAGTCTTCCCAGTGGTACCAGCCTACAAGATGGCCCCAGTGATCTCTGTCTCTTGCTATTCACAGTGATAGTAACGGTATCTTACTTTCATGATTAGGTTATAAAAGACACTGCACTTCCTCCTAGGCACCCCTTCTCTCTCTCTCTCGGATCTTTCACTCTGGGGAAACAGAGCTGTCATGTTGTGAGAAGCAGGGTGGTGGAAAGGCCCAGGAGGTGAGAAATTGAAGCCTCCTGCTGACAGCCACAGGAGAGAGCACTGTAGTGAATCCTCCAGCCCAGCCAACACTTCACGTGACTGCAGCGCTAGCTGGTAACTTGATTGAAATTTTTATTCAGGCAATGCAGTGTCTGCCATCGTGGTTAGGTTTTTCCCTAGTCACAGAAGAATTTCCTTTTCCTTAGGGGGGTAGGTTAAAATTTCTGAAATGTGATCACACTGAACTGTCAGCTTTTTAAAAAATTTTTGTTTATTTTACAAAGAGCTGAAGGTAATTAATATCTACAACTTGATGTATTTGGAGTCAAATATACACTTGTGCAACCATCATCACCATCAATGCCATAAACTTATCCATTACCTCCAAAAGTTCCCTCCTGCCTCCTTTGGTTTTTTGTTTCTTTGTTTGGTTTTTTTCTCTTTGTGATAAGATCACTGGACCTAAGGTCTACCCTTTTACCAAAATTTTAGGTATACAATATGGTATTGTTAGTTATAGGCCTTATTTGTATATGAGATCTCCAGAACTTATCTTGTATAACAAACTTTGTACCCTTTGACCAACACCTCCCCATTTCCACCTCTCACCTAGTTCCTGGCAACTACCTACCATCCTACTCTCTGCTTCTATGTGTTTGACTTAGATTTCACATATAAGTGAGATCATGGCACTTATTTGTGTTTCTGAGTTTGGCTTATTCCACTTAGCATAATGTTCTCTAGGTTCATCCATGTTGTTGCAAACGACAGGGTTTCTTACTTTTGTAAGGCTCAGTAGCATTCCATTGTATATATATGTATATTCCCCACATTTTCTTTATCCATTTGGCTATCAACAGACATTTAGGTTGCTTCCATATCTTGGCTATTGTGAATAATGTTGCAATGAAGATGGGAGTGCAGATAACTCTTCAAGATCATGATTTAAATTCCTTTGGATATATACCCAGAAGTGGGATTGCTGAATCAAATGGTAATTGTATTTTTAATTTTTTGAGGAACATCCATATTGGTTTCCATAGTACCTGCATCATTTAATGTAAATTAATTGTAATTAATTTAAAATTAATTTTAATTGATGTAAATTAACAGTGTAATGGGTTCCCTTTTCTTCACATCCTCACCAATGAAAAGGCAACCTATGGAAAGGGAGAAAATATTTGCAGACCATATATCTCATAAACAGTTCATGTTTTAATATCCAAAATATATAAGGAGCTCCTATAATTCAATAGCAAAAAACAACAAATAATCTGATTAAAAAAGTGGGCAAAGGACCTGAACAGACATTTCACCAAAGAAGATACACATATGGCCAACTGGTATATGAAAAGGTGCTCAACATCACTATTCATCAAGAAAATGCAAATCAAAACCACAGTGAGCTATCACCTCACACCTGCTAGGATGGCTATTATGGAGAGATATATTTTTAATGTTTGTGGATGTGTGTGTATATGTGACAAGACTTGGTGGTAGAATAGGGAGAGATGTATAGGAATTGATAACGGGTGTCAGCATTCAGCTAGTCTAGGGAGAAAAGACACAGCACTCTTAGAGGATAACAAGGTCCTAAAGAAGTTGGAGAGGGCTTCCCTGGTGGTGCAGTGGTTGAGAGTCTGCCCGCCAGTGCAGGGGACACGGGTTCGAGCCCTGGTCTGGGAGGATCCCATATGCCGCGGAGCAACTGGGCCCGTGAGCCACAACTACTGAGCCTGCGCGTCTGGAGCCTGTGCTCCGCAACAAGAGAGGCCGCAATAGTGAGAGGCCCGCGCACCGCGATGAAGAGTGGCCCCTGCTCGCCGCAACTAGAGAAAGCCCTCGCACAGAAACAAAGACCCAACACAGCCAAAAAATAAATAAATAATTAATTAATTAAAAAAATAAAAAAGAAGTTGGAGAAAGGTAGACATAATGGCATGCACGTGGCAGGCATGGGAGGGGGGATGACAGTAGAGATGCTCTGGAGAGTACGTAAGTTTGTCTGGGCAGCTGTCATGAGGCAGATGGTAGGAGGAGGATGAAAAAAGAGCCCACAAATTCATTTTCTATTTCCAGACTATAAAATTATTAGAAAGCTGAAATCTTATTGAACACTTCTCCAAGAGATGATTGGGGTAGAGACAGGGCTGGGAAGGCAGAGGGAGGCTTCTATATGTTGTACAAATAAAACTTAGTCATGATTTTTATGCAGCTTTCCCTTGTTTATGCCTTTTGTGCCATATAACATAGGTAGGCGGTTCCAAATGCCTCATGCCCGATGGCAGCTTCTTTCCATGCCTCAGTCCTGGGGTGGTAACAGTTTCTACTGTCCTTTCATGAACCTTAAGTTCTACCTGGTCCTGTTAGGCCCAGAACTCCTGTGTCCCTGGAATTCTCCTTCTTCTGAGCTATCACTTCTCATGGGTAGTTCCATCTGTCTTCTCTGTACTGGCCTTCAGCCACTTTACCTTGATTTCCGAACAAACACAACAACACTTAGAACCATTCATACACGGTATGCACGTCTGGCAGACTTGAAGTGTTGCAGGGATTAATTTTCTACAGCAGCACCACAAATTATGCAAACTAAAATCTGAGATTGCCTTGCTTTGGCAGTGATACACTCCAACTCATTCCAACTCCACTGTTTCTTTCTTTGTCTTCCTACTACTTAGCCCAACTCCTCATCCCTGACCCACCAGCAATCCCAGACTCATTCACTCCACAATTCAGTTCCCTGAATTGAGCTCCAGCCTGAAACTTAACTACGGATCTATTTTGACCTTTTTAAAACCCAGACACTGATTAATGTGTTCTGTTGAACGGTGTGCCCTCCACTTTGGACCTCATGTATCTCCTTCCCGTGGGGATAACCTGTGCCATCCCCTTCGCCCACTCTTCAAGAGCAGAAGCAGCGACAGTCTTTTTTGTTTTGTTTGTTTCCGGTGATTCACACAGATAAACGATGGGGTTATTATTTGGTGACAAATATTTTTTACTACTGCTAGACTTGATGTTTGATTACAGGCCGTTTGGGGGAAGCTCTCAGAGGTGCATGGAGCGCACACTGCAGGGCTGACTCCGGTCTGGTCACTTCATTTTTTCAGACAATACTGAGCTATACACAGTGTTTTCCTAGACATGATCTCATCTGATCCTCCCACTAACCCTATGACTTTGATAGGACAGGTAGTGTATTAGTCAGGATCGTATCAGGGGACAGAAAACAAGAGAGAATTTAATGTGAAGGTTTAAGTAGTAGTTAACTTTCAATTCACTATTGCAAAGTGTTAAAAAAAAAAAGAATTCTAAAGTTTCACAAAAGTATCTACTTTATGAAGTCCTTAGGCGGGAGGGATCAGAGAAGAGGTAGCAATTACTACAATTCAGGAGCTTGGAGGAGGGCTCCAGAGGAGCTGAAGTTCAGATGTCTAAGGAGCTGGTGCAGCTCCGACCATGCTGTCATCTCTGAGCTGGCAAGAGGGACCCTGTGGGGCAGGGACCCAGACCTCAGAAGTGGGAGCTCTGGCTGGTGCTGGTGTTTGGAGCAGGGAAGGGCAGCATGAAGCTGGTTCTGGTGGGATAGGGAGGGTGGGAGGGAGGGAGACGCAAGAGGGAAGAGATATGGGAACGTATGCATATGTATAACTGATTCACTTTGTTATAAAGCAGAAACTAACACACCATTGTAAAGCAATTATACTCCAATAAAGATGTTAAAAAAAAAAAGAAAACAGCAAACAGGATTCAATGGCTCTTTCGGGAAGGAACTGCTGCTGCCAGGGTGAAGAAGGCCCGCCAGCGTGACTCATAGAACTGCCCGCCGTGGGAAGGAGCTAGTCCGTCTTCTCCCTCCAGGCGTGTGGTCTCTCCCTAGTGTTTGCTACTGCCAGAGCCTGGTATTAGCCAGCCAGCAAAGCAGGCACCAGATGCTTCGGTCCGAGGCCAGTACACACAGAGGACAGTGTGGAGGTTAAGGCCAAGAACTTAATAACTAGGACAGATAATTTTCCTGGCCTAATTCTGCAAATCAAAACAAAGAAGGAAAATCAGGCTTAAGAGAATGTAGCCAAAGCAAAAGAGCTTGCTTTAAGATAATAAAGCTGGTAAATGATAGTGCTGGCATTTACATTCAGATATCTTGATTATAAATGTCATACTCTTTTCACTAGACCACATTTCTTGAGGCCCAACAACTGAAATAACTCACCTAGAATCATGCACTATTGCACTGGCAGAAAACTGAAAAAAATATTTCTTTCGAAATATCCAAATTATCATTTTTTTCTGTATATCACACTGACTCAAAAATGTCTCCTGGAGATGAGGAGAGATCAAGTTTAGGAGAAAGGAGAAGTCCTGGTTGGGAAGAGAGGGGGATCTCAAATCCACAGCATTAGGGAGAAAGAGCTAACCAGGCAGGGGGAACCCCCAAACTGAGAGCATCAAATGCCCCATACATTCATGAACTGATTCACTCAACAAACAATTATTGCATGCCTACCTCATTCTAGACATTATTTTAGATGATGGTGGCTCAGATTTGAATAAAAATTCCTGCTTTCATGCCGTTAACAATATAGTAAGGAAGCTAGACAATAAATAATATGAATGGCATATATAGTATGTTAGAGAGTACAGAAAAATAAAGCAAGGAAGAAAGATAAGAAATATCACAGAAGTGCAGGCATTTCTCTGCAGGTTTGCCAGAAAGATCCTCATGGAGGACTGCGTCAGAAGACGGAGAATGAAAAAGGGAGTGCAGCAGGAGAAGCAGGCATAAGTAGTAGGAAATGGTGTTAGAGAAATAACAGAGGACCTGTTCATGTAGGGCCTTGTTTGAAGAAATCCACTGCAATAGATTGTATTATTGTTCATTAGTAATCGCCACCTCTCCCTGGATGACAATTTTACTTTCTTTCTCCTTGACATCACGTGTGGCAATGTGACACGCTCTGGTCAGTGATGTGAGCATACATGGTCTATGTCCCTTCAGACAGAAGCTTTAAGAGCTAGCACATGGTTCGCCATATTCCCGTTTCCCTTTTTCAGGATCACCAGCTCTACCAGCCTCATTCTCAGAGGAGAGCTGATGGGGAACTGAACTTCAGCAAACCTGAAATGGACATGTAAGTAAAGTATGAACTCAACCTGTGTTGTTAAAAGCCACCCAAGATATCAGTTTGTTACTGCAAAACAATTTGGACTATTTTGGATGACGAATACACTTCTTCTACTTATGTATGATTAGTACTCAGTCCTAGTTTTTTGTTTTGTTTTTGTTTTTCTTAAGAATAGCACTGGAGCAGTAAAAAGAATATGTTGCTTTGAACTTGGTGCTCTAGTGGGTCCATCCTTTTGAGGGAACGCTACTCAGATGGACGGTGGTGCTTTCAGTCAAAAAGGGAAAGGTTCAAGTCACAACATTGGTTACTCTCTTTCACACAAACTACCGGTTAAAGAAAAATTCAGAATTCCATGTGGAAGTCATTCTATCTTAAAGAAGTTGGTTGCTGCCAACTTACTCTTTATGGAAGTTATGTGATATAGTACCTTGTTCTAACAATTGGGAGAATCAAAGAATACAAAAGAGAAAACAGGGAAGAGAAGAAAGTATGTTATGTTCCCCTTTATGCTGCATCCATCCCCACTCAACATTTTATCTTACAGGCAGCCATCAGTCTTCGCAATCTGTCCACTCAGCTTCCCAAACTCACCTAAGTGTCTTTACAAATATACCATCTACTGTTTTCTGTCTTTGCATTCTAGCTACAAACACATTAATTCTCCTGAGGAAAAAATGGAGGTGAAGAAAGAGGGAAGTTAGAATATGAAAACATCCTAAGTAAGATGAGATACCAAATATCATGGTGTACCAACTAAGAATTAGTGATATAATCAAATAAGAGAAATACACTGAAAAACACCATTGGTCTTACATGCCTCTATTAATATCATGAAGAAATTATCTAAGGCTATTTTTATAATATTTCTCTTAATTACATAATACATTCCTTAATAGGAACCTGACTCATTCATTTTTTTATCCCCAATACCTAACTAATATTACTTAATAATAGGTAAGCATAGGAAAAAAAAGTCTGTTGAACTAAAATTAAAAACAAAAGTAGAATCAACTGGATCCCTGCAGAAACTGATCTTTTGTTTGAAAATTTATTAACATTTAATTTGCTTTTCATACCTCTGTCTCTCCCTCCATCTAGCACATGAATTAGCAGTGACATGTCAGAGATACCTAGAAATTTGCATATACATACATACATGTGGTTATATATATGGCTATATAATTATGAAAATATATACATATATATAATTTTAAGTATTTTTATGTTTTGTTTCCTATTATATTTGATCAAGGCATCAGTTAACTAAAAAGACACAACACTTTTTTTTTTTTTTCCTGCAATGCAAGGAAAGCCTGTTGTAAGAAAGAACTGATTGCTTGAGTAGACATCTCAATTTCTGGATCCTTTGATTTTCCTGTCATTTAATACTGAAAGCCAATATTCTCATAAACCTGTAAACTTTATTTTTATTTATTGAATTTCTGGCAAGTGCATCTGGGGAGGGGTTTGGAGAGAAAAATCATGGGTCTAGAATGTTATTACTAATATATACAGGAGCTGTCATGTTAAGAATGACTACAATGTTGTTAATATGACTTTAGCAGAATACACATAGCCTCTAAATGGTGACATAAATTACATCCAGTGTTCATATTGCTGCTTGATGCTATTACCTAAGACAATATAAATTTTACACTTGAAGTAAGTTGGCTACAGTCTTCAATAAAGAGCCAGCTCTCACACTGCATCTTCTACAGCAAAACAAATTAGGACATTACACTGGTGACAGATCGAATCCTCACGATGTTGTATAATCTTCTGGGATTCATTTCTATTTTGCCCCATTAGCTTTTTCTTATGCAAAAAGAAAATCCCAGATTTGTTATTCTTTGACACTTTTACAGATGCAACATGAACAGCACTACATATGCACATCTTTCCAATAATTTTGGCCTCATAGATCCTTATTGAATAATGAATTTAAGAGATATCAAAAACCATAGGAAGAGACAGGGAAATCCAAATCTATTAGTTATATTATTTATTCCTTTGGAATAGCTTTGATTGATAAAGCATTTGGAAAATCATTGGCCTTAAAGATGTAACGGGTACGTTTGGATATTTTTCACAGCGTCTCTGTATAACCACAATAAATTAATACAGCTTACTTTTAATTTCTTTCAGCTAATAGTTGGTTTGGAAAAAAGATTAAACAAAGTTTTATTTTCAATACAACTGAATCCTTAACATCATCCTTATTGAGTCAAACGTTTCATTTGTCTTCACTGAGTTTTTGTTGTTGTTATAATTTTCCTTTTTCTTCTCTACTGTCTTCTAATAAGGGCATGCAATTGCATTTTTTCCTTCAGTAAAACCTAACTGAAGACTCCACTAGCCAGAGTGATATTTAGTACTGGAGTTATGTAGTTGAAACCCATTGTTCCAAGAAAAAAATGGCTTTTAAGATAGGAATAAAAAAGACATAAAATTTGGAGTCATGAATGAGGTTTCATAAAACTGTACTAGGATAAAGAAGATGTACAAGTGAGGAACAGATTACTCAATGTTTTGGCACACGTTCAGTTTCAAAATATTTAGAAGAAAAGAGTGACAAAGCCCTGTCTTATTTACAATTTTGAATCACTTGGGAAAAAAGCTACAGATCTTTCACCAAACTCTGAAAATAACTTTTTACCTACCTCCTCCTATTTAGCAAATATGTCTGTTTCCAAAAATTACATTTTTATACTGATCAGTGTACCCAAATGTACATACTTACATATATATATATATCTTACATTATGGAATGGAAATCCTTTCTATGCCTTAGAAAATAGTCACATTTCTTTCTCAGTTTGAATCATTTCCAACAATTTATTCTTAGAACTTTCTTTTTTTTTGAAATATAATTGACTTATAGTATTATATTAGTTTCAGGTGTGTAACATAGTGATTCAGTATTTTTATACATTATGAAATAAGTCTACTTACATCTGTCATCACACAAAGTTACTAAAATTATTACTGATCATATATCTTATGCTGTACATTACATTCCCATGACTTATTTATTTTATAACTGAAGTTTCTACCTCTTAATCCCCTTCACCTATTTTGCCCATCCCCCTCCCCTCTGGCAACCACTAGTTTGTTCTCTGTATCTATGAGTCTGTTTCTGTTCTGTTTGTTCATTTGTTTTGTTTTTGAGGTTTTACATATAAGTGAAATCATATGGTATTTGTCTTTCTCTGTCTGACTTATTTCACTTAGCATACTACCCTCTAGGTGCATGCATGTTGTTAAAAATGGCAAGATTTTATTCTTTTTTATGGCTGAATAACATTCCCCTGAAGATTTTCTTTAATGTGCGTTTCAGCTGGCATCACTTTCTCTTGGACATCTTCATCCTTTCCTTCACAACCGCTTTCTTCATTTAAGTCAATAAAAGTCACCTTAACTAAGTTATCTGGCTGCACATCTACAGTTTCCTGAACGACAGCTCCGTTAACCGTCTAATGGTTAGCTATTTCTTTTATAACTCCATTTATATTCAATTCAGATTTCATGTTAATCTTTATAACTTTTTGTTTCATTGCTGTTCTTTCATCTTTTTTGGCCAATTTCCTGCTTTGATTATCCACTTTTGTAAAATATCACATGGGTTTATCACTGAGAGACAAGGAGGCAACACAACTACACACTGTTCTGTCTGAGCATGAGCTGAGTAACAGATGCATTGTGACCAATCACCAACAGACTTTTAAAGAAGTGATGTGATTGGTCACTCATCATGGTGCACATCTGTTATCCAGTGATTTGTGGATGGAATAGTTGGCAGCAATGTACTTTATGTAATTACTCACAGTTACTTCAGTTACCATGGTAACTGAAAATTGGACCATATTCTTATTCTTTGGAATTGTGTTATTTAATTAAACTATGGTAACTGAAATGTGTGAGTATTGAAAATGTGAAAACTGAAGACCACCTGTATTTGATTAACTGTTTAAAACTGTTTTAAAAAGTATGTACCATTTTGCTCTCCATGATCACCACAGCTAGAGTCTATATATTTGCACACAAAAAATATATTTTTAGGATTTAGATATTCAAAAAATGCTGCATATCAGTGTGTAAAATGGCTAATAGAAATATGTATAGCATCTATAACTTACACAACCACAACACTAAATCTTCAGTAAAGGGATATGTTATTCTAGTAGGCCGATGACCTTCTCAGCAGTCTCTGGAACTCTGCAATCACTTTAAGGGGCAGATATTAGCCACCAGAAAATTCTCTGGGATTTAACCTCTTTATGATGTTATTCCCTCTAAACCCACGGATCTACATCCTTTTTTTGAGACACTAATCATTAGGAAATAGTCACTGAACTTTTTTTTAATGTAACGTATCTGTGTTGGACATTATACATTTATAATTTTGAACCTTAATAATAATGCTGCAAGGTAGACATTAAGTAGTATCTGGAATTTACAGATAAGGAAACAAAGGCCCAGAGTCATCAGGTAATGTGCCCGAAGTTACACATGCAGATCTTTGGCCTCCAAATCTGGGATCTCCTCTCTAAGAGGAGTACCACTCTTCCCAGGTTGGATAAAGTTTTCAAGGAAAACATAGACATAAACCAGCAGATGGATCCTACCCAAGAAGGATGGGAATAAAACAAACTCTCATTTGTGAATCAGGGAGCACGGCTAATATCTACCCTTCAGCACAATGAAGCCTAGAAACAATCAGCTTCCTCCAGATCCGCAGCATAAATCTGACCTGTGACTCTACCTTCTCTTCCTCCTCCTCCCTCAATTCTGTTGAATATAATTGAGGGACTAAAATCTTTTCAGAGCTTTTAATTGCCCAAACACTCTGCATAAATGAGCTCACCGGGGTTTATATAAATACAAAGGCTTTCAATTTATAGTAGCTTATTTGTTTTCTCTGTGCATTTGTTTTAAGACCATTGCTCATCTTTCTGTAATTGACCAAACGATTTATTTTTAAAATCTAAGTTAAAATTGTAATATATCTTGCAACGTAATATATCCTGAAAAGGGAAGATGAAAAGAATAAAACTCATAATTGTATTGTGAGTTGTACCATATAACATTGCTTTCCAATTTTCTGGGAAATATAAATTTTACTTCTAATTTTGAAATATAACAGATTGTATCTTTTAAATGACTACAGTAAATGTAGAGGGAAGGAGCTGCATTTGAATTTTTTACTAAATGTCTGCAAAACCAATTAAGAGGAGTGAGGCTTCTATGTGGGTAAGTCTTGAAGAGTGTGCATAGAATACGTGAGAATTTTCTCACCGTATTTCGAAAATACTGGAGCTAAAGTTGAGGAACTATGCTTTACTATTTGATGAAGGCTATTTTAAGGCAAAATAAAACATAAATATTCATTATTATTTTCTCCTATAATTATCTTACAGCTTTGTTCTCTGATTATACACATTTCTTCAACTTCTTGCACCCTACCTATAAGCTCATCTGCAACTATCCCCATCTACCTCTTCCATTTCTGTTTGGCAGGATGTCATTCCTCTTAGCTACAGTTAATCTTTCAACCTGTGCCCTGAATCTTATCCTCTCATTCCCTCATTCCATTAACTTTCCCTCCACTCTTCTGCATCTTTAACCTTTCTCTCTCCTTACTCTTGGTCCTCACTGTATACACTAGCTCAGGTCTGAAACTGGATTCTGATCCTATCTCCCCACTGAAATTACTCAAGAAAAATCATCAGTAACTTCCAAAAAGCTAAATACTATGCATATATTTCAAGTCCTATCTTTCTGGGCCTTTCTCCAGCATTGGACCCTGCTGATGACCCTTTCCTTGAAAGTCTTTCTTTTGTTTCTAAGATGCATCTTCCTGGTTTTCTCCTTCCTAAAATTACCATTCCTTTAACCGCCTTCATATTTTTCCCACCTTGACTTTTATCTGTTTGTGCCCTTGATTGTCCTCTGCTCTCACTCTATACAAACTTCTAAATGATCTTATCCTCACTTGTTCTTTCGTCTAACATGGTTATGATAGAAATCCCATGCACACCCTATCCAGACCTCTCTCATAAGCTCCAAATCATAATCTTAAAATGTCTCTTTTACATCATCAGGCACTTCAGTCTCAATTCCCCTCTTCCTTCCAAGGCTGCTCTTCCGTTTCCTTATCTAAGTTAACTGTACCACTATCTACCCAGTTCCCCAAGTTAATAATGTCAAAGTGTTCTTAACTCATTTTCTCTTTTCCTCATATATCACATCTACTCAGTTATTGATGTCTATTGATTCTACCACTTGTCTCTCAAATCTGCTTCCTCCTCTCTATTTCCACTTCCATTGTCTACGTGGAGCTCTTATTATTTTGGGAGTTGATAACTGCAATGACATCAGCCTTTATCCACTTTTTCCCCTAAATCTATCTTTACTCTGTCATTGGAATGATTTTTAAAAACACCATTACTGTGCTTAAAATTCACCAGTTGTCCCAACTGTATTCTCGATAAATTTTGATCTCCCCATCAGTTGGACCAGCTTCTTTCTGTACCCCACCTGCCTTCTAGCTTTTTCTCCTGCTGTGGGGATAATGCTGCAAGGTAAGTATTAAGTATTATTTCAAGCTTCAGATGAGGAAATAAAGGCCCAGAATCATTAGCAATTTACCCAGAGTCACAACTGGGAGACGCTCCTCTCACCCTCCTGTGAAGATACACACATCCTCTGCACCAGCCACACCGACTTACTGGCAAGGCTTCAAAGGTGTGCTGCTCTTACATATTTCTCTGATTGGAACAAGGCCTTCCTCTTGCTGGAATATTTGTCCTCACACATTCCCTTCACTGCTTTCAGGAAACAGCTCCAGTGTCACCCCTTCTCTGAATCATTTTCTAATGTCCCAATGATGACATAACACATGTTCCTTCTGCTTCTTCTTCCTACTTCAGTAACATTTAAACATCCCCTAGTTTTGGTATTTATCCTGTTTGTTTTTTTTTTAACTATGGTCCTCAGTTTATTGTCTCCCATGCTAAACTGTAACTCTTTCAACATTGTGAGTGCCTTGTCTCTGTGTCTTCTGTTTTGTGTACAGTGCCTGGAATTTGACAGGGCCTCAGTTCTAATTTTTAATACACTGAAAAACAGAAAAATCACTGATTTTTCTTATTTGTAAAATGAACTTGGGCCTACAAAATCACTCAGGTCCATTCTGTGACACTGTGATTACTACTCCTGCGTATTTGCGTAGTTTTGTATACATGCTTGAAATGCGCAACTATTCTAGGGCCTGTAATATAGTGCACTTGGGTTACATTTTATTTCTTTAGGACACATGGGTATTGAATAATTTTACAGCTGTTATGTATATGCATGGGTTTGCATAACTGAGTTTAAACATGGTCACTGACAGACAAGGCAGACAGAGGTAGAATATATACAAAAGAGAATTCCAGCTGAATGGTATGTATATTAGGCTATCAATCTGACACTCAAATAGCTAGTGGGTTTAGCCAATTAAATAAAACTATAGGCCAGTTTGGTGGGAAAAAAAAAAGTTGAAGAGCATTTCAAGTTAGTAATTTCACTAAATGTACTCATTCTTCACTAAATTATTTATTTGACTAAATAAATCAAAATTATCCATGTCCTCAACACTCATGGGGTTATGTATATATATTTTATATAGTAGTTGAGAGCATTAGAAGACACAAAAATATTCATTTTTGACGGAATAAATCTAGAGATAAAAAATCATGCAGATTTCCTCACAGGCTGTCACATTCAGATACCCCCAGATATTAAAATAGGCAGGGATCTAGAAAAGAAACTTGGTTTAGAAATAAAAACTATTTGTTTGACTTGAGATCCCTAGTTATTGTCATGTGTAGCATATTCAAAGACAAATAAGTTTCTCAAAATCAAATTTGATAGGCACTCTGTTTATAGGTTTTGTCTAATCTGGGTAGCAGATTCTTGATTCTGATGAAAAAGTGATGTCCACTACTTCCAGGTATAAATATATAGCAATAGGATATTAATGCAAAAGCATATAAAGTTCAAAGCCATAATATGTAACTGGAAAAACATAATATTTACTTGTTAATTTATGTAGGCATTTTACTACATGTAAACAGAACTTATGGGGAATTACATAGCTATGTAAATACTGCATAGTAAAGTGCATTTATAATAAGTAAGAAAAATGGAACCAAGACCAAATAAGTATAGACAATCAACACAGAGGCAGGAAAATGTTGAAAACTCAAAATCTAGGCAATGAGGCCCTGCATACTTGCTCAAAGATGACAAACAATTAGTTCTAAGTTCTCTAAAGAAGCAGAAGAAAATCAGTGACACAAGTCACAGCATGTGTAGTGTGGAAACAAGTCAATTGTTTAGAGAAGAAAAATTATTCCTATAAACACTGAAATACATTTACCTACGGATTTTCCTAGAAAGAATTCTATATGATAAAAAAAGATCAACAACATACTTAGAGTTAAGTACAATGCTGAATGTTATGGAACTGCTTTTAATATGTTTTTCAATATGGTTTGATATTTTTATGCCAAAGTTAAAAATCACTTGCTCAGAGATATCAATTTATGTGGTCTCTGTATGAAATATCTTTCCATGTCTAGCTTCACAAAAGGATGTTTTAGAGAGGAGAGCACAAAATAAAATGCACTCAAAGTCAGGCAAATAAGGAAAATTAGTGTAAGACAGGTAGGGATGGAAGATCTATAAGAGCATATCTAAACTAAAGAGATTTAAGTGCAATTATAAAGAAAGAAACTGTGTAGACCCAACAAAACAAGTCTAGAGATAAAGAACAGCTTTGTTCAGTAGTTTACCAATTCTGTTTTGGAGAATTAAGATGAATAAATAGGTTGTATATACTTCAAAAATGGTGCATAAATATTGCTTACTTCAACCATTTTATGAAAGTTATGGAAAATTAGTAATGTCAAGATTATACTTCCTGGAAGGTACTTGAAGTCTAGTTATTTAATATTGTCAATAAAAAAGATCCCTATACATTATCAAATATATTAACTGAGGTGAAAGCGATAGTCACCTGCAAAAAACTGAGCAAGAAAAATAAGAATAAACCTGAATAGAGGTGATTTCTAGTAGAAGTGTTGAAATTTCCCTTATATCTGATTTTGGACATTTTAGACACAATCAAAAAGACATCTTAAAATGAAAAAAGAAATGTAGCTATGATAGAAAGTAAGAGGAGGAATCCATGATGAACCAGAAATTTGATGATTCTCAAAAAAGAGAGGATTGTCAACCACTGGCCACTGCCAAACTTGTGGAGGATTCTGATGAAGGTCTTGAGGTCTTCATTGATCCTAAGAGTCTCAAAGCTGTAAAATCTTCACTACTTATTGGAAATACACAGTATTTCTCAATGAGTTGACTTACATAATATGAGGTATTCCTTCTTTCTCCTCATGATTTTATCCATCACTATGACACTTTGAACCCTGTCACATTTCTTTCCTGACCAAAAAAAAAAAAAAAAAAAAAAAAAAGAGAGGAAACACATGACTATTTAGCCTCTAAGGCTTGCCAGTGTTCGATGAGGAGGAGTTATTAGAAACTTTTTTGGGTAATTCAGACTTGAATCTGTTTGTTGATGGGTCATCATAAATGAGAAATTATCAGACTGGCTATGCCATAATAGAATCTCAGTTCACCCTTGGAATATAATCCCTTATTTTGAGGGCCGGGGGGGCAAATTGGCAAAACTGATTGCCTTTTTGAGAACTTGCTAACTGCCCAGAGATAACAGAGTTATTACTTACAAGACATTAAGTCCCCCACTAATGTGGGATACTTTAGAAAAAGCAAGGCTTCTTAACCTCAGCAAAAACTAACTCTTGAACAACAGGTCAAGAAAATTCTAGATTCCTTAATGCAGCAAAAGGAAGTAGCTATTTTTAAGGCAGAAGCTCACTAAAACTAACAACTCATCCAGACCTAAGAGAAATGGGAATGCCCTAGGTGATCATGATGCCAAGAAGACAGTTCTTACAAAATTTCTTGCCCCTGCAATTCTGTTATCCCTATACAGTGTGTTTACAGGAACCACTATTTAAGCCAAATTTTATCCTAGCATTAAAGAAAAAATGTTAGGAGGAATCTGGCTATAAATTACATGAAGATAATCTCAGGCTTCCCAGGAGGGCACCTAGTAATGCCAAAAGATCTCAAGTAGAAACATGCTAAAATCCAGATGAGACCTCCTCAAATCACAAGGACACATTGTCTCTAGCATACTTCTTACCTGCCAAAAAACATAATCCTGACAAACTTTAAAGGAAGGACATGGATATGGCCAAATCATCAGGCCTACCTGAATAACTCTAAATGGACTTTATGTAATTATCTTCTATAGTAGAATATGAACATGTTATGGTTGACGTACATATTCGTGTTAAGTGGGGAACAAATCCTCACCCTTTTGTAGAGCTATAGCTCTGAAGTGGCTACAAATGTACTCAATTTCATGTATTCTACTTAGGAAGTCCCAATCTATCTTTCTGTTAACAGAATTGCTCATTTTACTAGAAATGTCATTAAAGAGCTCTGCAAGGCATTACAGCTTGCTCAAAAACTCTGCTGTGCATACAATCTGATCTTTAGGCAAAGAAGAAAGGACAAATCATACTCTCAAATTAGTTAGCCAAAACTTTGAGAAAAACAGAAACTTCCCCGGTTTCTTTCTTCTAACTTTATAATAATAAGAAAATCTCTTTTGGAGGTTCATCAATTCTGCTTTTATAAGTAAGTCATTAGTAGACTCACGTATCTAGGAATATCATCTCTAATCCTAGATTCTTTGTACTTTGGCAAGCAAATATGGACAAATAATGTAGAGGACCCATGGAATACAGACAGCATTATCATCAGAAGTTACAGGAGGCCTTTCTCCAACCTCCTTCCAAACAATTTTTGTATGACTTAAAATCTAGAAACTTGGTTTACTTGAAGAGATGTGAGAAAAAGAAAAACTTCTATTGAAAAGGACCTTATCTGGTACTATTAGCAACGAGCAAACAAGTGAAAATCCAAAGGGTTGATCTATGCATACAACTGCATAATGTCACATGACTCACATCTCTTCATTCTTTGCTAACCTCTGGCCTCACTTGCCTTGACACTCACCTCAAGAAAGCAATCAGTTCAAAGCGTCATACTGCTACTGATGTCTTATTCCTACAAATTTTTGAGACCAATCTATAAGTAGTATAGTAGTGTAAAGCAAAGTAAGAAATGTGCACTCACTTCTTCTCATAAAATACCATTTCAGAATTACCGGTGTAGTGTTCTGCCATGTGGCAGTAAGACAGTAGAACTCAGTTTTCTCATAAGTGGCTTCTTTATCTGAAGAGGGAACTTTTTCTTGGTGGTAAAAAGTAAAACCCGTAGTCTATCTTTGGAGCATTTATTAAATAACTTTGGAAACTACATTTGTTGAAAAACCATAACAGCTATAGAGTGGGAATTTTAATTCTTTCATTAATGTTAATAAAAAGCTTTCATAAATATTGTCAGAACAAGTGAAAAGGAAGAAGGAGAGGAAAGAATGAACAAAGAAAAGAAGGAAGGATGGGTAAAAAGGGAAAAAGGAAAGAAAACTACATTTTCTATCCTTTCACTCAGAAACTTGGATGAAAATCAATACAGAAGGATATGTGAAAAATAAGCATGGTAGATAAAACTCTTAGCCCACCCACATTTTGACATATCTAAAGTTCATCTGATGATATTGGTCCTACCCCACAAGATTACATTCCAGTTAGTTGGGGACAGGGGAGTGGAGGGCAGGAGTTTATATAAAAGTAGCTCCTCTGATTCTGCTGCAAGCAGTTTGAGAACTTGGCTTTGAGAAGCCCTTCCTTCCTATCAATTTGTCAGGGGGAAAGGTTTAGATCAAGTCAGGATTCTTTTTGTTTGTCCCGTTCTATTCTTTTGCCCTACTGTTGGTACAAAGATGTTTGCTTTTTTCTTTTTTTTTAAACTGCGCTCATATTTTTAATCACAGGTAATTTTACATTTTGTAACTTTTTAAAAAATACACTCATTAAATATGTTTATTGTTTGAGCTGACAAAGGTAAGGGTCACTGCATTATTCATTAAGAAAAAATGCTGCAGGATGATACATGTCTCTGTATCTCTCTCTACATAAACCTGAGCCCTCTGTGTTTATATTTTCTCCAGTGGATATCTGCTCCCTGTGGGATTAATGTTCTTTTGTGAATTACAGTGACAGCAGGACTGTTTAAAAAGTCTTCAGCAGAGGAAGTCACTTCCTTCCTAGAAACACCATGTAACTTCCTGTAATAATTTATTAAACATCACTGAAAAAAGCAGATAATGGCCATTACCTACTTTTGGTTAAATATTGTACAAGTTACATTTATTCCTAGTAATCTTCAGCACTTGTTTTTGCCTACTTGGGGGTATTTTGTTTGTTTGCGTGTTTTTATACTCTCAGAGGATGTATAGAGCCAGATGCACAGTAAAGGAATGAATGACACTGACTCTTCTTTAGAAGAAGAGACAACTTAGTTTCTGTATGTTCCCTCTGTACTGCTCTGCCACCTGTTTATATTTTTCTAGTTCTCTTTAACTTAAGGGAACAAGGGACAGTAGTGATCGTCTATACTGTTAAAAACAATTATTTTCAATTTTTCATTCTCCTCTACCTATCTACCACTTCTGATTATTACATGATACCATTTAGCAATTAGATAAAAGAGAATGACCCACTTGGCTATTAATTTACTTTAACAACTAGAAGGGAAAAATGACGCTCAAGCTATTGAGCTGTAGTTTGAAAGGTAAAATGATGACATGTGTGCCTAGGGCGTATTTCAGCCTCCTGGATCAATTCTAAAGAGCCCTGATTCCCCTAGGATCTTTGTTCCGAGAGCTCCAAGTATTCTTCAGTTACTCTGTTCAGCACAAGTTATAAGCCCTTTTTTGGGAAAGCCTGAACCTAGTTCTATCAAACAAGACTATTAGCAGGTAGAATTAAAAGCAGCTGACACAGTGAGCAGACGTACTGCCTGGAGTTTATATACACACCGTGATCCACATACAACTTGAAGCAAGGAGCCCACTGAAGTTAAGGTCCTTCCCTCCCACCAGAGACTGGGAAATAGGGGCTCTATCCTCCTTGATGATTATATTTCAAAGAGACGTTTCCCAGGTCCTTGAGAAAGGCATCCCTGGATTGTAAAAATGGCAAGAGGCTTTTACAAAAAAATGTACATCGTGGGGCAGAGAAAGAATTCACAATTTCAAGCTTTCTAAAGTAAATCCTCTAAGAAAAGGGAGACCAGGGTCTTGAGTCTGGAAGAAGCCTGTTTAGTCAACCTGAGGGAAAACATTCAGGTCATCTTGCTCAGCTGGTAACAATTCTCTAAGATTCCAGTGTAGGAAATGATAAAAAACTTAAATATAGTGTCAATGAGTGTTTAAATCCAAAAGCGTATTCATGATCTCTTCGAGAGAAGTGATCTCAGGAATTTGATTATTCACATCGTAAGACCCAAAAAGATCCCAGTAATAGGAATCTGGAATTACTCATTTTATTTTTTTGGGAGCAAGGGAAATGTTTGCAGTTGACAAGCTAATATTTGGGCTTTCTTTGCTAAAAGAAAGGCCCAGACTATGCCCTGAGGCCAATTGTTTAAAATGTCTACATCAAGGATCTTAAATGATGAACACAAAGTTCTGAAATATGACCCCTGTGGCACAATGAGGTCTGTAGTCATTGAGGGAAAAATGTAGTTATTTTCTAGACACTCTACTACTATTGCAGAAAATTGTATGAATCACATTTTAGAATAATTTCTTTCCAAGAATTGAGGCAAAAAATTAGTTACAAGAAATTAAACTAAAATTTAATCCAAACATTTTTCTTAATTAGGATTTCACCATATTGTTCTAAAAGAAAAATCATAACTGTGGTGAGTACCTGTCAAAAGTAGGAAATGATGTTTGAATGACTTCTAGGTTCTATTTTACGTTACCTGCACCTCTTTACACGTTTGCACTTCCTCTAGGAGGTCTATTTTATTATGGTTGGAGTTCAGTGAGGACTGTCAACAAACCAGACCCTCATCAGAGATTCTGCTAAGATAATCATACAAATTAAGAAGGTCAGGAAGGCTTGGTTGCACCAGAACAGAGAAGTGAGGGAACTATGTTCTTGCACATGGTGAAGTATTTTGCAATCTTTTGCTATTGTAACTGCTATTTTGGAAGGACTGAATTCTCCATTCTTGAATTAAGCTTTAGGCATTTTTGAACCTCTGTTAGTGAAATTGCAATTTTTCCTATCCAGAATTAAACTATTTGACCTAGGGAAAAATCTGTGATCTTAAAATAGAATGCTTTAACTTTCTTTAGAAACTTCCTGGGGTCATCTTGTCTGTTACCCTAAATTCACACAGGGTTGTCCTTATCCTCTTGAGCAATATTTTTTTTTCAAGGTTTCCAGAAATCCTACTTTTGGCTGAGTAAGAAGATTTGGGATCAAATTTGGAATTTCCATATATTTATTATATATGCTTGGGCAAGTCGCTTAGCCTTCCCAAGCTTCAGTTTTCTTAGATGTAAAAAGGACAAAAATCATAAGTATTCACAAAGTTGCGGTGGCTGTAAGATAACCTGTGTGAAACTACCTTTTAAGTTGTAAAACACAATTCCAGTATAAAAAATTATTTTTGCAACTTATTAACTTATTATAAAGTTGTTTTCTTCAAGGTTACATATTTTACCACTAAACCTTGATGCAGGATGAGATTTCTCTACCTCGACTACATTACTTTCAAGCCCTGAAGGACACTTTTTGGAGGCTATTCCACTGCCAGCTTCTCTACTGGAAAACGGAAATGCCTAGAACTGGGAGATAAATATTCTAGGCTCTGGAATTTACTTAGCTCCCATTTACTTGCTTTATGTTAAATATTTGAAAGTCTTTCTGCTATTTCCTGAAACATTTCCCCCTCTTGGGAACTGCTCTATTGAGATTACAAATACTTTCCGACATAACTTTTTCCACTCCCAGATCTCCTGAGTGCTTGTGAGTGTGAGTGTGTGTGCACATGCACGTGTACATGTGCAGATGTGGTGGGATTGGGGAAGTGGTGGGGAACAATTATTATGAAGATAGTATATTGAAAGTGTGATATTTGAAGGGGAAATGGAGAATTAAAGGATAACTTTGCAGTCACTAAGTTGACTGTCAAAAAATTCAGCAGACTTTCAATAAGTTGTCAAGATTTTATGAATAAAATATGACTACTTATGACATAGACATGCAATATTTTTTAAAGGCTTATACGAACCTATCCTCTCTTCTCTCTAATGATAAATGGATGACATAAGAATGTAAAAGGAGGGCTCAATTTTTTTTTTTTTAACTGACTTTTGGTTACATAACTCATTGCCTCATTTATCCCATTTGGACCTGTAGGTTCTGTCCTTCATGACAGTTTATTATTAAAGAGAAATTTCCCTAAAATCACAGCCTTTTAAACTATTTAGTAGAGACCATTTAATGACAAATTTCATTTTACAGATAAGCAAGGTGACCACAAACCCTGGTTTGCTTAACACAATCCACATTTAGACCTGTTATTGTGGTGTAATTATTGTTAGCACCCTTGTTCACTCTCAAACCTGTCCTGGTTTGGATGATAAATTACAGTCATCCTGCAGGCATGGAAAAATCAAACATAGAAAGTCAAGGAGCTTGCTCAAATCTGAATAATTATTTAGCTCTGCCTTTAGGGCTAGAACTCAGACCTGCTGACTCTCTTCCTGGCCTTCTACTCGCTGTACCCAGGGTTCTTGTCACTTTGTCTCTTAGGCATTGCAATTCATGAATGATTTTTAAACACAGATGGAAAGGCTAAATCTTATCATAAAAAGGAGACAAATTCTCCCACAACACCTTCAACCAGTTTCTACCTAAAAGAAATGAAAATGTTTTCAATTTACCTTCTTCTACACTAGTGTGTATTATTATGATACAGGAGATTTTTAGGATAATATGCTGACAACATCAAGAACTGTTTTTTTTTTTTTTTTTTTTTTTTTTTTAATATAGGTGAGTAAAGTTCAGCTGCTGGGGACCAAGGACAACATAATTTCTTTCACCATAAGGAAATCCATCAGTTATCAAACAAACAAACTTCACTGGGCTCTTCCAGTGACTCAGGAATACGCCAGCTGCAAAATATTTGCTGCCTGCTCTTTAGCCCTAGGAAGCAGAAGAAGATCATGCTTGTTACTGGGTAATTATGTGCTATGGAAAAGAAAAGAACTGGTGCTGAATATATGTCCTGCACCTTTTTGTTTGAGGGGCTCGAACTTGAAGATTGCCTCCTGTCAGGGGCCCCCTTGGACATGGGGCCCAAGTGTGAATAAAGCCCTGTTGTTTCTCTACTAATTTGCTATGCATCAGACTTGGGCAATCTGTTATGCATCTGCTCTGTTCAGGCTTTGCCTGATAATGTGGGAGGATCACAAAGTCTAATCTGACACAATGGCTATGTAAATGTCATCTGCATCCCTTGTACATTTGCCCGAGGGCTCCTTGATGGGGGCACATTTCAAAAACGATAAAGGTTATAGCACCCTGTGAAGGATTTATGCTGTGCAGTCTACTGGCCATGATTTAGTTTTGTAGCAGACATTCCATTTTAAATTTAGGAATTAATCATTTAGCATAGCTAGTTTTATTGGGTACCACAGGATATGCAAGAAAGAAGGGATGAGTTTTCTATACATCATTGCTTTTGTCAATGAAAATAATAAATTCTTATATATTTTCTCTTTTTGATATAAGTCTGGTAAAAGAGATATTAAATAGACATTAATCAAAACTTTCTTTTGCTTTAGAATGGCCCAAGAGGTTTATAGTCAAATAACATTGCCAGTTAATCACTTATATAATCCAACACTGCAAAATTCTAATTCTAGAAATCAAGTATAAAATTCTTAGAATAAATACTTTAATGATTTATGGAATATTCTAATTATGATGGGGTCCCATATATACACAATAATTGTTATACCCAAACCAACATGTAAAGAGATTTCTGGAATGTAAAATTTATTTTCACCTAATAAACATGAATAAAGCACCAAAAGAAACATTCAAGATGTCATCATTCATTAAAATCATTCCTTCTTCCTCTAACCATGCACTTCTCATCCTACACCCGTTAGATTTACCAGGGCTACTTTTATACAATACCAATACCTGAAACTGATTCCTTTTGGGGCAGGCAGTTATTTCTGTGGTTAGGAAAAAGCATCATCAAAGTCCATATTTGAAAGATACAAGGTGCAAGCCAATTTAAAGGTAAAATGCCCACAGGAAAGTAATGCTGAAACGATGTTAAGAAGCATGCTTACCACTTAGGAATGTGATTATCAGACTAAGAGTCTGTCTAGACTTATCATACAAGTTATTTGAATGCAATTAGTAAATAAAGTCATTAGTACTGGAAATTGCTGAAAGATGCTAGAATTTGTACATCTGGCAATAGTATGAAATCATTCTAGGAACAGCCATTTGATTTCTATAAAAAATGTTATGCTGTTCAAATCCACCTAAAGCAGTGACCAGCCATCCCAGTTTGTCTGAGGGTAAGAGATTTTGGGGAAGTAAGAGATTTTGGGGAAGTGGGACATTCACTGCAAAAACTAGAGAACTCTTGGGCAATCCAAGATGAAGTGGGCACCTTATTAACTGCCTGAACTCTAGGAAAAGGGAGAAGCATATTGCCAAATGCCACTAACAAGTGTAAGTATATTCATATCCTCCAAACAGAGCAATAACTTAAATGACCAGTTCGACTGATAGCTTTGATTTACAGCCCAGTAAGTTCCCACTATTTCAGATATTCCTTGCACACCTGGTCCTACCCCTTTTTTTCCTGTAAAGGGCTCTTTGATTCTGTCACTGTTTTTTGTTTGTTGTCCACATTCTAATAACACTGAGTTGTGTCTGTGAACAGACTTTGAAATCGGTTCCCATATATTTTATTGTCTACCCTCACTTATCTTTGCCTAGTTTTATTCAGATTGTTCTTCTTCCATTTCATACTGTGCCTATTTTTAACAAGTTGATTAATTTTCCATTTTATTTATGTTTTCTGTTTAGTTTTTCAATATGGATGTGTCTTTCTTCAATATAAAATACTTCAGACATACCAAACAATGCACAATATAATGTAAAAAGACCCATTTACCCACGACCAACAGTAAATAAAAACATTAAAATGAAGTTGAACCATCTTACCTCAATTGCTTATTCTCCTTACCCTCCAGAGCAAACAACTATACTGAATTTGATGTTCATCTTTCCCAAACAATCCATCCATGAACAGTAGATTATATTGTTTGGCATGATTTTAACATTTATATAAATGAATTCTTACTCTATGCGTTGTAGGGGAGGAGAAATAATTTTCCTTCTGTCCTTCTAGGTTCTTGGCTGATGCTATGCAGATCTAAGTTGTAGCCTTCTCCCTTGATAAGAGTTTCTAGGGATTTAGAGTCAAACTTCCCTTCCTGGTACAGAGACGGAGGCCACCTTACAAACAGAGATTTCCCTTATAAATGTAAATGTCTTTTATAAAAGAGTAACTTTTACTTGGTTTTCAGAGTTCTCCTTTATCTGCAGTTTTTTTCTTTCTTTTTTTAATTTTCATTGACTGTATTTCCCATGCTGTACATTTCATACCTCTAACTCATTTATTTTGCAACTGGAAGTTTGTACCTCTTAACCTCCCTTACCTATTTCTCTCATCCCACCACCTGCCTCCCCTCTGACAACCACCTGTTTGTTCTCTGTATCTGTCGCTCTGTTTCTATTTTGTTACGTTTGTTCATTTGTTTTGTTTTTCAGATTCCACACCATGCAATATTTGTCTTTCTCTGTCTGACTTATTTCACTTAGCATAATATCCTCTAGGTCCATCCATGTTGTCTCAAATGGCAAGATTTCATTCTTTTTCATGGCTGAGTAATATTTCACTGAGTATGTGTGTGTGTATATCTATATATATCTATATGTAGATATATATATCTACATATATATATCTATATGTAGATATATATCTATATCTACATATAGATATATATCTACATACATACATATATTCCACACCTTCTTTATCCATTCGTCTGTTGATGGGCACTTCCATATACTGGTTATTCTAAATAACACTGCAATGAACACAGAGGTGCATACATCTTTACAATATCAAGTTTTCCTATTCATGATATTGTATATCTCTCAGGTTATTTAGGTATCCTTTAATGTTTTTAAAAAACTTTTTAAAAACTTTCCCCATAGAAGTCTAGTATATTTTTGATTGGTTTATCCATACATTTGTTATTTATTTATTTATTTACTTTGGTTAGAGCTCTAAGGACTTTTCTTTTTCTTTAATTTTTTTCTAACTGGTAGAGGAACACAACTGGTTTTTATACATCAACTTTAAATACAATTATCTTATTGAATTATAATATGAAGGTCAATAATTTGCTTCTAAATTCTCTTGGTTTCATAGGAAGACAATCCACTAATAGGTAAATAATGACAATTTTGTCATTCTTTTAAAATTTCCACACCTTATAGATTTGATATATTTTATTTTCTTATTATACTGTCTACAATCTCTGGTACAATATTTAATTACATGAAGTGTATATTCTTTTTTTTCTTTTTTTAAATGAACAGTTTTTGTTTTTTAATTTTATTTATTTATTTATTTATGGCTGTGTTGGGTCTTCGTTTCTGTGCTAGGGCTTTCTCTAGTTGCGGCAAGTGGGGGCCACTCTTCATCGCGGTGTGTGGGCCTCTCACTATCGCGGCCTCTCTTGTTGCGGAGCACAGGCTCCAGACGCGCAGGCTCAGTTGTTGTGGCTCACGGGCCTAGTCGCTCTGCCGCATGTGGGATCTTCCCAGACCAGGGCTCGAACCCATGTCTCCTGGATTGGCAGGCAGATTCTCAACCACTGCGCCACCAGGGAAGCCCTGAAGTATATATTCTTGTCTTGTTTCCAATTTCAAAAGGAATGTCTCTATGATTTCATTAGAAGTATAATGTTTGCTACAAATTCTTGGTAAATAAACTTTAATCAAGAAAGTATTCTCGGGGCTTCCCTGGTGGCGCAAGTGGTTAGGAATCCGCCTGCCAATGCAGGGGACACGGGTTCGTGCCCCGGTCTGGGAAGATCCCACATGCCGTGTAGCAACTAAGCCCGTGCGCCACAGCTACTGAGCCTGCGCGTCTGGAGCCTGTGCTCCGCAATGGGAGAGGCCGCGATAGTGAGAGGTCCGCGCACCGCGATGAAGAGTGGCCCCCGCTCGCCGCAACTGGAGAAAGCCCTCGCACAGAAACGAAGACCCAACACAGCCATAAATAAATAAATAAAAGAAAAAAAAAAAAAAAGAAAGTATTCTCGAGAACCAATGTCTCCACAGTGAGCAGCTCAGGAAATATTCCAAAGTAGTATAGGAAACACATATTTAAACTTCTATTTATATTTTTCTCTTGTTAAAGAGAAAAACCACAGGCCCAAAAAGGCATCACTTATGCTAAAGACCATGATACCTAACCTAGATTTAATACCTAAGCTAACTGCAGTTTCAACCTGTACCAGAAATGTAATCTTAATCAAATAGTCTAAAACTTTCTTGTCAGCACCAATGAGGTTATCTGTAACATGGGCCCTCTCTATCCACCCCCCACCCTGACCCCCCAGAGGAAGAAGACCCAACCTGCATGATAAAACCCATGCCACTCCTTTTCCCCCAAAAAAGAAGATGTCCTGGGCCCCAATAACCCCTTCTTTTCTTTTGCTAATGACTTTCTTGCCCCATCCTCCTTTCTATAAAAGACTTTAATTTTGTATAACTCCTTGGAGCACCCTTCTAGTTGCTAGACAGCATGCTACCCAATTCATGACATGCTGAATAAAGCCAATTAGATCTTCAAGTGTACTTGGTTGAATTTTGTTTCTTAGCAATCATTTACTTTATGGTTTTGTGTAGGACTTGTCCAAACTCTTGCTCAAATGCCCTTGTACATCCTAAGTCTAGTCAAATAATACTCTTCCTAACATTTTATTATGAAAATTTATGGTAAAACTGAAATACCATGCATTCCCATCACTTAAATCAGTCTGACAATATTTTGACCTTCAATTTTCATTGATTATGTATCTACATTTTTCACCAAGTCACATTTCTATCAGGTGATCCCCAAGGAGTTAGGTAAGTAAAATTTTCAAGTTCCACTCAAAAGGCCATCAATTTTTATCTCCAGTTCTCTGACTAAGGAAAACAGAAGCCTATCTTCCAGTTTCTCTCTTTCAAGGCTCCCTTTCATCTCCCACTTAGGCTTTCCTCTCTTCTATTGTTTTTTAAGTCTCTGTTGGAATAAAGTATGTAGGAGAAGGAAGTTATTATCTTCTTCCCATGTATGTGAGGATGGTCACTTGCTCAATAAAAATGGAGAAACTGATAAAGTCATTATACTGTACCATTTTATAGTACATTACAATGGACTACTTATATTAGATAACTAGTTCCTTTATTATATGATTAAGTTTGTTTCATATATATTTATAGCAATTGCCAAGAATATACTTGTTTCCTACACAACATATGTTTCCAGACAATATGTAATAGTAAAGTGTGGCCCAAATACACTGCTTAAAGTTACATTAATATCAATTTATTCTACATGTTGATCCTTCGTCAAACAAGTTTGGAGAAATTATTCTCCTACTGAAAGTTCTCAGCTGGACTTCAACTATTTTCTCTCTATTTCTAAAAGGATTTGTGCGGAAAGGTTTTTCTCTCTTTTTTTTAAAATTTTGTCTCAGAAATACGCTGAGGTAAGGAATAGATTATATTGAATTTTGTGCAGTGTTTGTAACTTTTGCTGAATGATAAATATTAATTATTATTTAAAGATACAATAAAAAGTTAAGACTCTTAGCTCCTAATTATTGTGCACAGCAATCTACTGAGTTAATACAAACTTAATTTGTAATAATTACTTCTGTAATACATAAATTATAGGGTACAGTATAATAAGTGATAATAGTACATATTATGAAATGGGCTGACATCTTAACAAAAAAACATTCTAACACACGGCTATTAGACTGGAGGAAAACAGTATTGTGAAGTAGCTACACTTACAATTTGCTTAGAAAATGAATCATAATGCATTAATGCCTCTGAATAATTTGCAAGTAAATGAACTAAAAAATTTACATAAATGACCAGCCATAGGTATTTATGTTATTGGGGGGTGGAAGAGGTTGTGCTAAAGGGGAGAGGAATTGGAATAAAGCCTTGCATTAGTAAGTGCTTACACGTATGCTGAGACATAACATTTAACCAGCAGAAGTCTAATGCAATTACCTTGTATTTATTATTTTGCTGATTTGTTGGCTAATACAATGTTATTGCCCAATGACAATGTTGAATTAACTACATAATGCTGCTTTTGAAGATTAGCTGGATTAAAAGATAGAATCCAATAGCTGAAGAATTACTTCAGAGATCAACTAGTCACTCCCAAGTCTCCCAGTAGCAAAATCCTTTTTAAATCATTGCGTAAAGATGCCTGTTCTTTCTGTCTGTGGCAAACCCTCTATCCAAGATCCAAATCCCTTCTTCCTCACTATCAGAATCTTCAATTTGATCAAGACTGCAAAGATGTCTAATTAAATTTTCACCATCTCGGCCACCTTTGTAGTTCCAACTGGCCATCTGATACTGATAGCTCTAGTAAAAAGTAAGTAAGCAGAAGTCTCCTAGAGGCTCTTGGGAAAGCATTTTCTTTCCTGACAAGAGGGGCAAAATGTCTCTCTCTCTCTTTTTTTCTTTTTCTATCTGGAATACTGATGTAATGGAAGAAACTACAGCAGCTATCTTGTTGCCTTGAGGGAAAGGTCAAAAAACTTGCAGATATTGACCCTGGCTAAAGAGAACCTGCCATCCACTGCATCACTGACTGAAGTCAGGAAGCTGGGAATCCTGCAAGCCCCTGCTCATAGAGCACATTGATTTGGAAGCTCACAATGTGCTAGGCTTGTGCTCAGCACATTTTTTTTGTTTTTAACAATAGCTCATTTAATCCTTTTAACAATCTGATGAGGAAGCATGAAGATGTTAAATATCTCTCTATGTTTCAATAGCTGTTTGGTAGCACAGCTGGGAAGTGAACATAGATAATATGATAAGAAAATCTACCCACCATGAATTCTCACTTGTCTGTCACTCACTCCCCCCATCCAGTAGGTTAGCAAATCCGGATTGCACCATCTCAGTACCTGTCAAGCGAGCCTGCTTTTCTCCCTTCCTGTCTGCACCGCTGTGTCCTCTCCAACCTCGACTGAAGGGGACCCTAACACACCACTCCTTCCGTACCGCCTTCACACCACAAAGATTATTTTCCAAAAACACAAATCAAATCCTATCTTTCCCTTTCTTAAAGCCTTCAATGATTATAATTAACAAGCCACTCGGACTTTGTAAATGAAACAAATTCTATGTTAGACCAGCCTGCCTGACAAATACCAGGCCAGACCTCTAACAACTGATCCCTTTGGTAATTAACCTTTTAATTATATGCTTTAAAAAATAGGATGACAATCATTCCTATAAGATAATATAAGGTGGAATCATCCTGTACAGAACCAAGAAATAGAAGTACAAGGGCAAGATCCTCTGCACAGGCTTGTTTTATTTGACCCATGTGGTGCTTTTAAGAAGAAGTTAAGGTCTGAAGGTCTAGAAACAGTCTTTCTGTATTCCTTCAGGCAACAGTTGGCTAGAACTGAATAGCAGCTGCCCACTCAACAATTCACCTTAGGCCCTGCAATGTCCTTCTGTTTTTATACTTGGCCTAGTCTTCTGCTGATTTATAGTATGAGCTGGAATCATGGAGATTTGAGTGTGGGACCCTAGATCATTGATATTCCAACCTTGAAATTGTTGCAGCTGCAATCTTAGCAGCAGCTGCAGCAGCACTGCCATTTGGCTTAGTAGCTATGTGTTGATCATTGCGGGGGACATAAAGATGTCCAACGTGCCTATAATTAATAATCTGGATAAGGAGGTCTGATGTGTCAAATATGGCGGAAAGAAACTATGAATCCAGAGAGACCATTCACAAGCTATACAAATGAAAGTATTAGTAACAGCCATGTCACATGACTGCTATAAGGATGAAACAATAAAATAACGTGAAAGCTTCTAGCAGTCTGCCTGGCATCTATTAGGTACTTAATTGGATTGAGGTTTCTTATTATGCGATAGGTGTAGAAAAAAGTTACAGAACCCCTTTGAGAATCTACTGAAAGCATGAACACTCAACCTAAGGAGAATAAAATGTTTGTGTATACAAACAGATTTTTTTCAGATGATTTTAGGATCTTAAGTCACTTAGAGGCCACTGAAGTAGACCTCAGGATGACAGCTGATGTAGAAAATAGGGGTTCTTAGTGCCTATGGATTTAAAATAGCAAAGCATGTCATGAAATAAATGAAAAAAAGCCTAAAAACAGAGTCCTATCTGTAAAAATAAATAAATAAATAAATAAATAAATAAATAAAATAACTAGGTAGCATTTGATTGTTGTAAGAGAAATGAATTTATGCTAGAAGCAAAATTAAGGGTGGGTTTGTAGATTGTTTACTGGAGTGTTCTCAAACATATTAGAAAAATTGTAATAGTTTGGTTTCCAGGCACATAACCCTTGTAAAGACACCCCCAGCTTTGCAAAAACAATTCTGTATTAATCTCATCAATATTTTTCTCAAGAACCATGTTGTTGTTCTTTCACTGTTTTATAAAACCAAAGTTTCTTCCAAATATGATTGTGAAACCATTCTTCAATAGATTAGAGTGTGCATGTAAACATAAAATGTTATGATTAGATTATTAATGAATCTCATGTAACAAATTACATAAAGAGTAAACACAATTGGCTTTGTAATTAAGATCCAAAACGGTGTCCTGAAACAAAGATCTGAGTTTATACATTCCTCAAGATGTGGAAATCCATTAACAAGTCACAACTAGATTTGAGTTTGCTGATACTGATAGGATTTCACTATCAGTGCAGTCCATTCCAGATCACACACACATCTCTCTCTATTCAAACGAAAGGACTCATAAGAGTGAAGGGGTTCAGAATGAGCCTCCCCAAAATGTGCCACTTTGGCATGCTGACTATTTTAAGCTGAAGGCAATCAAGACTCAGCAGACCCAAGAAAAACTTTTACCTTTCCTGTCACTATCTGAAAGAATTTAGATAGGGGGCCTGGCCCAGAAAGAGCACTATTACCAAGAGATAACTTTGTATCGGAATGACCTATCTGTGTGGCAGGACAAACATCGAATTACCAAACATCTGCTCTTCTTATCATCCTGTGAATCACCTTCCTCCCCTTTAAAGCCCCAGGCCCCTATTCCATTCTTTAGTTCAAAATCGCATTAAAGTCTCAACTGCCCAACTGGTCCTTGGGTCTCATTGTCCTTGTAGAGCCCCAGTAAGTAGGTAATTAAATTTATTGTTCTCTTGTTAATCTGTCTTAGGTCAATTTGATTATTAGACCAGCCAGATAACCTAGAAGGGTAGAGGAGAAAGGTTTTCTCCCAGACAAGAGCAATAAAAATACAATCAAGAAGGGGATATTTATATAGGAGGATAAGAGGGAAAGGAAATTAACACTTATGGAGTCTCTATTATATATAGAACTCTGTATTAGTTCATTTAATCTTCATAATATCCCTGTGAAGTAGTTATTATTATGCCTCTTTTAAAGATAAGAAACTAAGGCCACACAGGTGACCTTAGTCACACAGCAGCAATATACTTAGAATCAAACAAACCAAGGGGATGAGGGTAGTAATCATATGTTAGTGATGAAAGTGTCATGATGTTATTATTGATTGGTTTTAAAAGGTACCGGTTGTCCATATAGGGACAGCAGTTTAGGATTCTTGGCAGTCTAGTTATGTAATCATGTGGCCACTAATTGTAAGCTTAGCCAGAGTCATAAGAGTGAATGGATAAGATTGATCACAAAAGTTTAAATATCTGAGCAATTCACCACAGCAGGTTTTTCATGAAGCTTCATAATACTCTCTAGGAGCCAAGCATAAATTGATCCATGTGTAGCCAACTCTAATCATAATGTTTGGGAAGGATAAAAAAAAAAATCCCTAGATGCTTGATTTCTAGAATTTAAAAACATATTGCACTATAAAACTGCCTTTAAAATCTCAGAAAGAAAAATATTCATTGGGAGCCAAATCAGATAAGCGGTCTGGTTTTATGCTCAGTTGAGTGATACCATTTGCTTTGCCAAGTTGCTAAATCTTAATATATTTGCTAACTTGAGTCCACATATTTTTTCCTCTTCTGCTTCTCTTTCCCTCTGCCACTTTGTCCTTCCCTCTTTTGTGTCTGATTATCATAAAATGAACATACCACAGAGCTTTGCTATTTCTTAAAAATGTAAATGTAGAAAATAGTCTTTGTTGGATGTTAGACTCAGGCTGCTTTCCGCCATTTACAAAATACTGGGCTCATTTTCATATGAAGCCTTGGAAATTGAGGGAGTTAGGTCACATAATGAAATATCCTAGCAAGCTGTTCCTGCACCGAAGGCCACTGACAAATTTTATGGCCTTGAATCCAGAAATAAACACCATTCGGTGACTGTTTGTATAGTCAGCCTATTAAGTGCAATGATTTGTATTTCCCCAAGAGATCCCTTAAACTACAGTGCCTTGTGTTTGCAGCAGCTTGGCAGAAGTTGTAATTTTTTTTTTAATCCTGCAGTTCACTGGCCAATAAAGTGTGTGCAGGGCACAATACCTCCCAGTAGGTATGAAAGAAAAGAGGTGGAATTGTAGGGCTTCACGGAGCCCCTGGGAGATGCCATGCATATAAAGCATGTTGAATACCAATCTATTAATAAATTTCATTGAAGCAACTCTCTTCATGGGTGAAGTTGCTTACCCCGTTCTGTCTACTCTGTGCTCTGGACCTCTGGCCAAAATAGTTTAGATAGTTATCTCTAATAGTTCTTAAGAGGATTCCTGAAAGAAGAATCTTCCAAAGATAACAAAAAAAAAATACATGATGATGATGGTTCAACTGCTATTCTGAAATAAGATTACAACTGTTCTACCAAGGATTTCCCATAGCAAGCAGATATATTTTTAAGAAAATATATATTTATAAAAATTATATTCAGTGGGATAACTCTCCCTTAGAAATTAGTAAAATCCATCTCTGGTTAAACATGGGCTGTATTTTCTAGCACTTTCTAACCTTTTTCATCCTATTGTGGATGCCCTGTGCTGTTTATATAATTCATTATTTTGTGGATATTCTCTTGCGGGTATAGTCTATACATGATTGCTCAAAGTTCACTTTAAAATGTTCTCAATAAATTTATATAAAAATATTTTCCTTCCAATTTTCTAGAAGAATGCTGGAGGCCTGCTTTGCATATTACATAAAAGATGACTTTCCTTTTTTTTTTTTTTCTTTGCTTCTCTTTTTAAAAAAATTTTATGCCTTGCTACCTTTTATCTTTCTGAGTACTGTTTTCTGGTCTCTGAATGCCTTCAATGTCATCTAATGGACTGTGGGTAGTCAGGAGAATTGAAAATATGTCCTGATAGAAGGAAAGTATTTTTCATTGGGGTCCAGGCAGAAGATAAATCTCCCACATTGGACAGAAATACATGCCATGAAATACCACTACCACGCTTCTCCCTTACTCCTCCATCACCCAACACTGAAGCTCTGGAGGGTATCCTAATGTAAACTTGCCACGTGTACCTGGAAACCAAGTTCACAGACGCACAGCACCTTACATCACATAGGAATTGAATTAGAGTGTTGATTTTAAATGTGAAGATATTTACAAAGCTACATTTAAAAATGCAGTCTATTCTTTTACTGAGTAGCTATTATAATAGCAGGCACTGTGCTAGGCTCTAGGATGCAATGATAATAAGGTCTGTGACTCAAAGGAATCACTTTCTAATGGCAAGCTACATAACGATATATCTGTATCTTTCTATAGAGTATAATGACAATGGCTTAAGTATAGACACATAAATTGAGTGGCTTTAGAATTTGAAACCATACTCTTTCAATGCATACACAACAGAATGTATTATACTTCTTAGAGCAAAATAGAACATGTTTCTAAAAAGACATAAGTAACTAAGAAACAAGATAAAAGAAGCCATTTTGTATGTGTGGTTGGGGGGGTATTTTATCAAAACCAAAGAAAAAATTGATTAAATAAGTACACCTGAATCTCTACCTACTGTTAGCTCTTAAGTGAAAATATTAAATCATGAAAAACAAAGAAAAATCACAGGTACAAGGACAATCTGACCAGCAAAAATCTTAAACATACCTAAGCTTGTAAAAGTTGGTGTGGCAGTTTGATAATGGAAATTCAAAATTTTAATTTAAATAACAAGAAATAGCAGAAATAATTGATATTTCCAGTTTTAGGTGGGTATTCTAATTTTATGAACCCTTAGTGGGATATATATTTACTAGCATTTATTGAGCAGCTACCATGTATAAAACACAGATGCATGTGCGAATAAAATGCTCGGGCTTGTTAGGTGAGTGCCGTGTGCTTTTTTTCTTGATAGCATCAATATCCTTCACGACCATTTATGGGAATTTTTCCCATTGGGCAGTTGTAATTATGTTTTAATTTTGATATGGACTACACACAGTGAAGGCTATATTTCAGCATGCTTTGGTCACCTGTATCTCACTTGTATCGTAGAACATTCACATTCTCCCCGACACACTCCGTTTTTTCCCCTTGTCTCATCCTATGCCTAACACCAAAATCCCTGCAAATCTTTGTATGTGTCACACATTTTTTCTTTGTTTCCCTGCCCTCCTCCACCTCCTAATTTATTCAATGGCTTCCCTGAGTTCATCATTGCTTCAGCAGGCCACACTCTGGAGCTGATTCTTAGATTGGCTCTGGAAATCTCAACTGATGCATTTGGGCTTCCTTTAAATGTGCTTGCCTGTCATGTGTAGCACTTAAATAGCATCTCATGTGAGGAAATCACACATAGCTTATTTAAAAGCCCCTCAGCTCCCTTGTGGCAACAACCAAGCACAGGCTGCTAAATCGTTGAGTGCCTCTGTTGTTTGCTACAAATCATAACATCAAATACACATCACGCACACTAAGGAGCACCCCAAAAGCAATTGATGCTGATGAACCCCAGCTATTAACATGAGTAGCGCTGGCTCTGCCTGCCTTGCTGAAAGCTAGATTGGGGTAGGAATAGGGGAATCAGAGAAGTGAGGGAGAGCTCAAATCTCTAATGGCTTGACTGAGGTATAATTATAGCAGGTATGCATGTATAAATCATGTTTAACATTTTCACAGTACAATCACATTTGTGCTTTTCAAGAGCTTATAAAAATGAATAAAAGAGAGATACTAGGGATTGGGGTAGCCCCAGGAATTACAATTCTCCATAAAAGCTAAACAAAACAATGACATTGATGAAAGTGGGTTTCTGGACTTGTTGGGATTATAATATTGAAATGAAAGTGGGATGATTTTACTAAAATAACAGCTCAAGAAATAAACTCCTAGAAAACCTGTACAGGTGGCTGTTACTAAGCAAGTGAAAAAATAAGCAGAATTTTAGCCTTTTTCCCCCCTCTGACTCTTCAAATGAAAGATGAAGGTTGAAACTGCACATGCCTATTTGGGATATAATAGGAAAGACTGACCCAAGTATAGCATTGCTGCTAATCAGAGAGCTCCATTAGCACCAATCACTCTAAGTCTATTTAACAATCAGATATCTCTACAACTGCAGCCAGAAGTGATGTGGGTCTAAGAGAAGAGGCATGACTACATGTTCAGCAGGTGAAGTGGCATCAGGGTCTGAGGCCACAGTGCCTTTGAGCCAAAATCAATTGTGTAACAAAAGAGAAGATAGTCATGCCTGACACAGATGTCATATTTTGAATAACTGAGTTCCTGATGTCACAGCAGAAGCCTCCACCTAAATCCTTTTATAAGACATATCAGATTTTGAGTTGTGGAAGAAAACTTACTATTGGAAGTGAGGAAGAGGTATGCCAGCAGGGCCATGGAAACAAGTTGTTGTACGGAAGAGGGACCAGTCACGGGCGATATTATACTGACATAGATTTCAGGAGGCTAAATGGAGTTCTGTAGCTAGAGCTCACTTGGAAAATCTTTCATTCAGATACACTGTAAAACCTATAATCCAGGAATATTTAATTTCTTACACTTAAAAAGATAATAGTTAGAAATGGTCCAACATATTGAAAATTGAACTTTCTAAATTGTCTCCTAAGAAAGAAAACAACACATTTCTAAGCATGGTCTTTGACTAGCTGTGCTGATGAAAAATGACTAAGATTTAAATCACAAGTTTCTTTCCTGACTCTTTAAGTACTAACAGATTTTCAGCCACAAATTCAGGACAGATCCTAATGTTGATATGCAGGATAATAAAACTTTGTTGAGGCTGTCTGTAGCATGAGCCAGGATTATGGTTTGTCTCATACTGGTTTTCCTTCATGTCATAAAACAAACATCAAAGTTTACAGTCACTTCTCTCTCACTTTCTTTTTTTCTTTTCTTTTCTTCTTTTCTTCCCCTCCCTCCATTCCTTTCTTTCTTCCTTTCTCATTCTAAATACAACATTTTGCAAAAAGTGATTAAGAGATTTTTGAAATTGAAATATCATTATTCACAAAGACGGTGCATGTTTCTCCTCTCCTAAGTCTGTCAGATATATATATATATATATATATATATATATATATATATATATACACACAAACACACACACATATATTTCCATAGTAACAAACTTCAGAAAGGAAGTAAAAACAATCATTTGTTTTCCTCTTTGACAAACATCTGGAAGAAAAGCAACACACAACCCATTCCAAAGTACACCCTCACGTTTCTCTGTAGCATTTCTTTGGTAGAATGTGAGATGTTCCAAGGAACATGAATAAAATCTGTCCAATATATTTTTATGGTGCACCCATTTGTATTTGATTACAGGACCTACAGAAGGCAGGGCCACTACCCTGATGGGCCCAGGGGACAGAACATGGAGCCAAAGCAGTTTATTCTCTTGCCTTGAAATCTGATAGAATTTGTCTTCCTAGGTTTTGGACTTGCTTGGAACCTGTGACCATTTTCTTCCCTCTGATGGCTCCTTTTAAAATGGGAATGTCTATCCTATGCTTGTTCCACCACTGTATTTTGGAAGCACATAATTTGTCTGGTTCCATAGGTTCATGGGTAGAGAGGAATTTTGTCTCATGATGAATCACACCCCAAGTCTCACCCATATCTGGATTTAGATGATATTTAGATGAGACTCTGGACCTAAAATTGATGCTGAAATGGGTTAAGACTTTTGGGGCTGTTAGGATGGAAACAAATGTATTTTACAGGTAAGAAGAACATGAGTTTTATAGGTTCAGAAGGCAGAGTGTCTCAGACTGAACTGCATCCCCTCCAATTCATATGTTCAAGCCCTAACTACCCAATGTGACTATAATTGGAGATAGAGCCTTTAAAGAGGTAATGAAGAGTAAATGAGATTGTAAGGGTGAAGCCCTAAACCAATATGACTGATGTCCTTATCAGAAGAGAAAGAGACACCAGGGATGTGCTGCACACACGGAGAAAAGGCCATGTGAGGACATGGTGAGAAGGCAGCCATCTGCAAGCCAAGGAGAGAGGCCTCAGGAGAAACCAAACCTGCCAACACCTTGATCTTAGATTTCCAGCCTCCAGAACTCTGAGGAAATAAATTTCTGTTGTTTAAGCCAGTCAGTCTGTGGTGTTTTGTTATGGCATCCCTAGAAGACTAATAAATCCTGAAAGGTGGAGAAAAGAAGGTACACTAGATAGAAACCTTGGGACCCAAGGAATAATATGGTGAAATTGACAACCTAGAAATGCCAGTGGATGAGGATAAAACAAGCCTCAACAAAAGCCTATTCTCTCTAGCCGAAGGGAACAGAAAGAAGAAGTTTGGCCACGTTCTAAAGATAGAAAACTTTTAGATAATAACTGCTCTTTTCCAGCCAATGACACAGAAAATACTGTGGCTCTACCCACCCCCCCCACAATCAATGGTTGAATGGGAAAACAGACTTCCACCTTCACTAAATTATAACAAGGCTGAGTGGGGAGACAAGATATTCATTCCCAGCACTAACGAGGTATCTCTACTCACTTCCCTCTGCTGTTGATGTGACGTCCAAGGAAGCCAAGTGGACAGTTAGGACACTCAATACCACCCAGTGGTAGAAAGGCCATACACTGATGGAACCAGTGGATGCCATGTGGAAAGTAGTAATAAGGACCTACTATTGTTTCCAGCCAAGGAGGTCTCAGCAGAGGTCTAGTAGGGAGTCAGAACTCTTACTCCTGCCCAGCAGTAAAGAGGAGCCCCTCCCCCCATTAGCTATCAACATCGGTCAAGTGTGGAACATAAATTTCTACCCCTACCTCACAGTAGGCAGTGTTCCCCTTCCCTCTACTACATCAGTGTCACAGAAAAAACTGAAGGTTTAAATAATATCCAAAGTGTCATAACATAATACCTAAAAAATTATTATAAAATATCACTCATAATTTCATAAGAATTATTTCATAAACTTCCTAATGATTTCAATAATAAAAAATTATTCATCACTGAAAAATGTCAATAAAATAAAAAAGACAACAAATGGATGCCAACACTAAGAATATAGAGATGTTAGAACTATCTGACAGATATTTTAAAGCAGTTGTCATAAAAGTACTTCAAAGATCAATTACAAAAGTAGTTGAAAAAAATGAAAGAAATAAAATGTCTCAGCAAAGAAAAACCAAATGAAAATTTTGGTACTAAAAGTACAACTGAAATAAACAAACTCAATGGAAGGGCCCAAGAGCGAAATAAAGGACCTAGAGGAAATACTCAGTGAAGCTGAAGAGAGAACAATAGAAATTACCCAATCTGAACAACAGAGTTAAAATAGACTGGAAAGAAAATTAAAAGACCTTTAAAGACTTGCAGAACTATAGCAAAAGAGCAAACATTCATATTGTTGGAGTCTTGGAAGGATAAGAGAAAGAGCTAGTCTGAAAAATTACTTGGCTGAAAATTTCCAAATTTGGCAAGAGGTGTAAGTTTACAGATTCAAGAAGCTGAATGAACTCCAGACAAGAAAAACCAAGAGAAATTCATAGAAAGGTGGTATCATAGTCACATTTCTGAAAACTAAAGACCAAAAAAAAAAAAAAAAATTCTTGAAAGCAGCAGAGAGAAATGCTACTTTGTTGCAGAGGAAAATAATTTGAACAACAGAATGCAATTTCTGAAAAGAAACCATGGAGGTCAGAAGGAAGTGGCATGATATTTTTTAAGGGCTAAAGGAAAAGAATTGCCAATCCAGATTTCCATATGCAGTCAAAATATTTTTCAGAAAAAAAGGGGAAATTAAGATATTATCCCCCCCCCCAAAAAAAAACTAAATTAAAAGAGTATGTCACCAAACAACCTAGTATAATAGAATGGGCAAAGGAAGTTCTCTAAGCAGAAAGGAAATTATAGAGAAGGATTCTTAGAGCATTTTCAATAAAGAACAAGAAAAGAGTAAAAATATGAGTAAATACAAGACATTTTACTTCTGTATACAAAGAGATATACTCAAAAACACTATATATAAATCACAATAGAATTCTAAAAAACTGTTCATGTAACCCACAGGAGGATAGGAAAGAGATAAAAGATAAATAAAAAGGAAAGGGAAGAACTAGGGAACAAAAAATAAAATGGAAGATAAACTCTAACATATCAGTAATTACATTAAATATAAATGGTCTAAATGCATCACTTAAAAGTCAGATATTAGCAGAGTAGATTAATAAACATGACATGAACTCAAGAATCTCACTTCACATATAATGCTACAGGTAGGTTAAAAGTAAAAGGATGGAAAAAGAGGTCTCATACAAACATTCATGAAAATGATAAAAAAAATAAAACTTAAAAGATAATAAAAATCAATGAAACAAAAAGCTGATTTTTTGAAAGAGCAATAATATTAACAAACATAAGACTGACACAGAAAAAAGAGAGTAGGCACAAATTACCAATATCAAGAATAAAACAGGGATTATTTCTATAGACTTTGCAGATGTCAAAAGGATAAGGAAGTACTATGAGCAACAGAAAGATCACCAAAGCAGATATACAGATATTAAATAAGCACATGGAAATGTTTCCAACATCATTAGCCATTAGGAAAATGCAAATTAGACCCAATATGAAATATCACTATACACCTATCAGAACAACCAAAATAAAATACAGTCCCAACAACAAATGCTGCAGAGGATGCAGAGAAACTAGACCTCTCATTCAGGGAGAGTGTGGGAACCAGTGTACTAATTTTTGAAACACTTATTAAGAATAGTTTTAACAGTCCTTGCAACTACCCTATTACCCAGAAATTGCACCTCTGAAAATTTATCCCAGAAAATTGAAAACTTATGTTCCCACAAAAACCTGTACATGAAACTAGCAGCTCTACTTCTAATAACCCAAAACTGTAAACAAGCCGGATAACCTTCTACAGATGAATGGTGAAACAAATCATAGTCTATGCATACCAAGGAAGACTACTCAGCAATCAAAATTAATTAAGTCACTTTTTTGAAGATTTGGTTTATAGCAGGTACTCAGCAAATAGCATTTTTGCCTAGTAACTTTAGTTGTAATGTTTTGACGGGAAATAGTGGGTGGAGGATAGAGCTCACCTTGGCATGCTTATGAGCCCCGACTGGTATACAAAGGTTACAAGGAGCTTGAGCTCACACACCAGCCTGAAAAGACTAACTGATAGAAAAACAGCGTGGCTGCAGATGACTGTGTGTGGATGCCCTCCTGCGGAAGCAGGGACCAGCTGCACAATAACAAGGCACTCATGTCATGGAGGTGAATGTGACATCTGTCAAAGTCAACACTGGGCACTCCATGTGTTGGAAGAACAGACATGGGGGATAATGGGAGCTGCACAGAAGAGGACTCAGAAGCCGATGGAACCTAGGAAGTAGCTACACCTTCGATCCCCTTTCTTCATGCTTTCAAGAAAACCCACAGGAAAATGGAATGGAATGCAGAGCTAGACGTGTGACCTGAGACTCAGTTAATCAAATCCAGATATGACAAAGAAATCACTGGATTGGACTGAATTTGCTTAAGATTTCTAACAAAGATAATGATTTTTGTTGTTGTTGTTTTTTGTTTTTTGTTTTTTTCCCAGTTTTCAGAAGTTCCATTTTTGCCAGCCTAAGTTCTGCAAACTGTCCTAACAGTGAAATGTTCCCTTGGCCACTCAAATTTGATACTGGTTAGTGGTTTTCTTTAGATGCTAAGGAACAAGGAATTAACTGTTAAGTACTATGCATCTTGCAGGCTCATTATGTTGTGAGAAGAGTAACATTGTAGTGGGAGCTAAATGTCATCAGTGAGGAGAAACAACAATCTCTGTATGGTTCCCCCCCACAGCACCCCCCCAGATCCCTGAATAGCTCTTAACACATGCCTAAGGCTCATACCAGCTGAATAGACTGGGTGTTACTTTCCGTATGCTCCCTTCTGATTTTACTCCTCAGTATGCATCATTGCTGGTACAGTAACATATTCTATGACTAGTCTATTCTCAACTGTAAATTCCTTTGTGCTCTTACAAATAGTCAGTTGGGACTTCTTTCAGAATTGCTTTCACTGGGAGTACAATGGTTGCTAGTCATATAGCATGTATGTTTTCATTATTATTTCTGGTAAAATTCATACTGCCTCATTGGATTAAATCAAAATATATTTGAAATGTTGGCTTTTCCATTGTGTTATACTTTTTGCTGGTATTTATCTTGTATAGCACATCTTGCTTTATTAATATCTTCAATTATATGTTTAGAAAAGCTTGTGTATCTTTCCGTATGTTTCAGGTAAGTATGGTTTTTCTGTGATCAAAACAGTGCTCTAGCGAACACCCTTCTAGTCAATTTATAAATTAATTCACTGATAATTGACAAGTAGTAGTGCTTGTTCATAAGAATTATATGCATTTTGAAGCATTTATTGTTTATTATTAAGAAAAGTAAATTTGGACTTTCTACAACACATAATGTTAAACATATGTCAAGTATTTTGCACTTAATATATGCATGTAAGTTTATTAGAAGCATTAATCTTTCATACTATCAGTTTTAAAAGGTATTTTGTCATTTACTGGATTTTTTTATTAAATGATAAATGTACATGGTTTAAAAATCAACCAATACTGAAAGGCTTATAATAAAATAAAGCCGTCTCTACTGCAACTACTCAATTCTGCTCTCTAAAGGTAATCATTTGTAACTGCTTTGTCTATTTCTTTAGGTATTTGGCTCTAATTCTAAGTAAAATATGTACACTCTAATTGACTTACAAATTTTATATATTATAAATTGATTTTAATTAATTATAGACAGGATTTATCAGTGTTCATTATCATTAGCTAAATATATATTGTTTATACTATAAAGCCAAATAGTCACGTAGTATATAGATTCCTTTACTGTATTTTTTTGTTTTTTTGGTAATTTTTAGTAATTGTGTGTGTGTGTGTGTGTGTGTATTCATGTTTGTTTTTTACTTGCTAGGTTTTAATAAACGGCTCCCTACTGTTAAATTTTTCCCAATTGCTTTATCAGTAATACCTTCCAAATATCCTCTAATAATAGAGACTCCTATTTTTTATGGAAACCTTCCTAGAGCCCTCTTTCCAACTGTTCCAACTCAACCTGATGGTTCTCTAAGTCTGCTGTTCATCTGACATCTGGATTTTCATTCACCTTGCTCCCACTTTAGATCCGTTTTTTATTGAATCTAATCTTTTGGTGTAAAGCCGATTTTGCAGAATATTCGTCATTAATTTTCTAAGGAAAAGTATGTAAATGGTCTATTTTCTGAGTGCCTGCAGGTCGGAGAAATGTATATTTTGCCCCACAACTGACTGATATTTTAGCTGTGTATAGGATACTAGAGTAGATTTTCCCTAAGGATATAAGGGCGTTTCACCACAGTCTCCTACCTTTCAGTACTGCTGTTTAGAAGTCTATCTCCATCCTGCTTCCCAATGCTATTAAGTGACGTGGTGATGGTGGCCATGGTTTGTTTTAATCTAGAATCTTATAGGATTATCTCTTAATTTACAGTGTTCTGAAATGTGAGTCTTTATGTGAGTCTACTTTTATCCACTGTCCTGGGCATTGGAGAGGCATTTTCAATATAGTATTTCATGCACTTTGATTATCAAATTTTTCTCATACTACTTTTCTCTATTTTTTCAGTCCCCTATGTAAGACATTGTTGGTGTGACTGCAGAAGGTAAATACAAATAATAAAACCACATGATAGCTCTTAAGGCTTTATTTAGCTCAGAGGGAGTATACATTCCTTTTGTTTGCATTCCATTAGCCAAAGCAAATCACATGAACAAGGTTTTTGTCAATGATGAAATGAATTATCCTCCCAAGGAATGGGTCTCATAGGGAGAGACAATGAATACTTTGGCAATAACACATTCTACTTCACTTGGTGTCTGTTCATACTTAAGAGTGACTGTTAGGTTGCTGATAAGTGAGCTTCACTGTCTAGTGATGGACTGGGGTGGGGAAGGGCCACTTATTTAACAAGGGGACACCTGCAGTTTAGTATGTAGTGGTATTTTCACCTGTGGTTGTCCAGTTTCTTCAGAGAAGAATCAATAGACCTCTGCTTGGAAGAATTCAGCCTGGCTATAGCCATTCTATGAGCAAAGAGGACTAGGAGTGCAGACCTTCAATGAAATCTCCACTTTCAGTCACATATCTTGTCTCTGTTTCCTAGTACACTTGAGTATATAATTGCCACTTCTGTCCTATTAAGTTTCTCCAGAGTGTAAACCTTTGGTCCCCTGCCTCAGGGTACTCATTTGGCTAGACGGGATTATGGCATAATCATACATAGACTTGCAAATAATTACCCTGTTTTTACCCATATACTCATTCCTCTCACTAATTTAGAAATTGATATCTCCAAGCCCCAAAACTTCTAAGAGCCCCTTGCCAAGGAATGACTCGCTTCATCTACAGTTTTTTCCTATCCATGCACCTTCGGTTTCAGGCCCTCCATCCAGCTGAATTCACTATTGCTCCTCCATTTGCTTTTCCATTTATTTGCCACTGTCCCATAATCTTTGTCCTTTACATCATTTTATATTTTTTAGTATCATTTTAGTAGCCATTTGGGAGGAAGCAGAGATAAGCACATGTGACTGGAAATCAAAGTGTAAAGGCTTAAAGAGTGTACAAGGGCATGAATAATGTTGAAGTATTTGAGACACTGAACAGTGTTCAAATCAACCCTCACACTTAAATGAAATGAGAATGATGACAGTGAACAAAGAACAAGAAGGAAAAGAGCAGATATAAATTGGGAAAAAAAGAGCAAAATTCCTTAAGATAATAAAATGGACATAATGGATGAGAATAACAAACAAGCTATAATTAATATGGAAGATGAGAAATGTGATTAAATAAGTAAAATAATATCTTAATAATAATCTTAATAAGCTCTTATAAGTTTGTTTTTTTATACAAGATAAAGCTACTTAAAACAAATTCTGTAATGTGATGTAGACCTGAGGGTGGAAAACATGTTTTCTTCATTTTTTACTTCCACTGCCTAGCAGAGTGCCTGGTACATAATTCAACTGCTGTTGCTTGAAGGCCTTAATGTCTTTTTGATTTAATATAATTGAGAGTCATAATACCAATTTAGTAATTTTAATTCAGAAAATTTGTGAAATAGGAATCTGGCATCTGCAGAGTTATTTAGGCAGTTTAGTAAAACATAACACAGACTATATTTGGGAAAGGACCCCATGCCCAGGGAAATATGATGGTGTTTACATGAGCCTTTCATTTCTAAAACATTTTATATTGCTTCTGAAATTGCTCAAAACTATGCTTTGTTTGATAATTATAGCCAGGATTTGAGGTAGCATCACTTATCTTGCATAAAGGAAGTATGAAGGTTTTATAAAACCATGAACAAAACTGAAAGAACTCAGACTGATTTATGTTATTATGAACACATGCATCCATTCAAAAAGATATATATTGAGTACCTATGTTCCAGTACCTATGTATTTTGGTATACAGTGTGAACAAAATAGGAAGAAGTCCCTTCCCTAATAAAACTTATACAGTAGTGGTGGTAGAAACACACACACACACACACACACAATCAGTAACATACATAGCATATTGGATTGTCGTAGAAGTTATGGAGAAAAATAAAACAGGAAAAGTAGTGGTGAAAGTGTTCCTGAAAAGGCATTTTGAGTAAAACCTGAACTTGTTGAAGATGGGGGAAGGGTGTTCCCAACAGAACCAACCGGAAGTACACAAGCCATGAGGTGTTACATGTTTTTTATTTTTAAGGAATTAAAAGAAAACTAGTTTGACAAAAGTAGAGCATGGGTGGGGATGAGAAGTAGAAGGTAAGTAAGATGGATGACAGAGGAATAGATAATGTAAGGAACTTAGAGGCCATTAAAAGAACTTTGGCTTTTACTCTGAGTGAGAGAGAAACCAATGAAGATTTTGAGTAGCAAAGAAAAACCTCAAGAAGAACTCCTTTTACCTGAGTTCACTTCAACTTCTAATAGGAATTAGATAGGCTTGTAAATCTTAACTGAATAAATTAATATAAGTACCCAGCCATGGCTGTTACTAGGCATGTTTAAAGTTGAGCACCTACTATTATCATAAAATTTGTATACTGTGAAAGATTAATTGCATTAATGGTGTCAACTCTTCAACCCTGCTCACATCTGAGACCTTTACCATGTAAACTATCAGGGCTTCCCATTCTATCCCTGGGGTTCCTTCTGACTACTGGGAGTTAGAGTGTAATGTATGCAGAGCCTTAATATGCTTGCATGATTGCAGTTTCTTGCTCTTGCCCTCTGCCATGGCCATGAAAACACACCTCGTGTAGCCTATAAGAGAATAAATGACATGTGGAACGAGCTTAATTGCCCGTTTCCCCAGAAGAAGCCATCCTAGATCAATCAACAGTTAACTAATCTCCAGATATGTGTACAAACCCAGCCAAAGTCAGAAAACCTGCATAGGTGACCACAGCCAAACACAGACGCATGAGCCAGTCCACATGGGATCACCTGGGCCAAACCCAGATCAGCTGAAGGTTACAGACTCATGGACTAAACAAATGCCCCTGAGATTTGTGTTGTTTGTTGTAGAGCATTATATGGTAAGAATAGATAACTGATGTGTATGTTAAGAACTTTAATTAAAAGAAGGAAAATGCACATAACCAACATTAAAATAATAGAGGGTATAACAAAAGATAAAAAAAGATATTTAAAATTCAAAAAGAAGGGGCTTCCCTGGTGGCACAGTAGTTAAGAATCCGCCTGCCAATGCACGGGACGCAGGTTCGATCCCTGGTCCAGGAAGATCCCACATGCCAAGGAGCAACTAAGCCCCTGTGCCACAACTACTGAGCCTGCGCTCTAGGGCCCATGCACCACAACTACTGAAGCCTGTGCGCCTAGAGCCCGTGCTCCACAACAAGAGAAGCCCCCGCAATGAGAAGCCCGTGCACTGCAACGAAGAGTAGCCCTCCGCTCATCGCAGCGAGAGGAAGCCCGGGCGTAGCAACGAAGACCCATCACAGCCAAAATAAAA